>NC_140703.1:84125000-84737500 GCF_050655825.1 Lonchura striata | reverse complement strand
AAAGGGGGGAAAGTCTTTAGGTAGGATGAAGCAGGGGGCACAACCACCAAATCAGGAATAACCAGGCTCATAAGATGCATTGTGGTACATCAGAGTGCACATTCAGATGCAGCATTTGTCTTTCCTATTGGATGTTGTACAAAATATTGAAATATTCTCAGTGCAAAATAAATCTGTGGTCCAGTGACTGGTGACTGCTCCTGGGAGGGAGGTGATGCTCGGAATGAGAACCAAGAGGTGTCTCAGTTTCCTGCAGCTGAAATTAAACCCACTTTGTGAAATACCAGAGCTCTGTTTCCAGGTCTGTAGCTGCCACCTCACAGCACTCCTATGACTCTAGCTGTCCCTAGACTCCCTAAAAGCATTTTTAAAAAGAAAAAATGCCAAATGAAAAAATGGCTCTGGACTGAAATTAAAAAATTAATCAGCACAAAACAAAGTACAGGTTTCTTGATCTAGTAGAAATAAATGAGATTTTTATGTCTGATCCTCACCATGGTGGTGTTTTTAAAGTTCTAATCACTCTGTCATTGCTGTTTTTATCACTGCCTCCATGATAGTTCAAAAGCTCAGTGTGAATAAATCCACCTGCACAGCAAAAGCAGCTAGGCCCTTAGCTTGAATTGACTCAACTTTGAAAAAACCTTTAACTGCCTTTTAAATAGTTCAGAAAATTTCAAGTTTACTGACAGACTGCTGGTTTGACTAGCCCTTACAAGGCAGATTTCAGTTTGATAATCCTGATACTCATTCAGCCTTTAAAAGTGACTTCCCCTTGCTCTTATTTTTATTTGAGTGTATATAAATGTACATAAATGAGGGTACATAAATTAGTCTCCCTTAATTTTCCAGTTATTGTAAAGGAGGAGAAAAAAAAAAAAGTGCAGGGATCAAAATTTCTTACTTAGTGTGTAGTTATTAGAAGTATTTTTCCACCAGTTGTGTAAAGTCCAATTCTGTTTGTCATTTGTCATTTTTTAAAAAAATGCATCTCAATTTCAACCTAAGGTCCAGAGAACCTGAGAACCTCAGGTGTTAATTCTGTGGGAGAAGTGTTGGACAAGGCAGGATCCATGACCTTGGTCTATCAGGTTACTGCATTTCACAGAGGGAACTTTCTCTCAGACAGACAAGCAGAACAATCAGAAATTTACCCAAGGTAACTTGGGTTGGGAGAAAATGTAGTCAGTAGTTGCCACTTTCCAGGCATCTGTTTGAGCTGAGCCCCTAAGAGTAGGCAGACATGGCCACATCCTCCATTGCTCTGAAGCTCTTCCAAAGTGTGGGTCAGCTCAAGAGACAAATCTCTGTAGTCTGGCAGAAAGCAGGGGTCCCTCTACACTCTTATGGTAGAAGGAATTGAGTGTTACCCCAGAACTGAGCAGTGTCATGGGTCTCTGCCCCATTGTTCTTAGGAGATGCTGGTCAAACCCCACCAACCAAAGCAGATATATTCTTGGGTCTCAGTTTCTGGGATCATGCCTTGAAACTCCTAGGAACTGACCAACTGAAATAACTTTGGGCAAGGTTTTGGTCAAAGCTGTGTTACTAGGGACAGGATGAATTCATCCAACCAATTCCTACTCTACTGAACAATCCACATTTTGAGTCCATCTCTCTTCAGCTTAGAGAGAAAGGATGTAGGAGGGGACCATGTTAAAGGCCTTACAGAAGTCCAGACAGACAACATCTCTCCCCTTGTCCACTGCTGTAGTCACTACACTGACAAAGGTCACCTGGTTCTTCAAGCAGAACTTGCCTTTGGTGAAGCTGTGCAGACTGTCCTGAGTCACATCCCTGTCCTCCATGTGTCTTAGCTTAGATTCTGGGAGGATCTGATCCATGATCTTCTCAGGCACAGAGGTAAGGCTCACAGGCCTGTAGCTCCTGCAGTCCTATCGTTTTTAATGATGGGTAAAATGTTTTCCCTTTTTCCAGTTACCAGGAAATTCACCTGATTGTTATGACTTTTAGAATATCATAGAGTGGCTTAGAAACTACAATGGCCAATTCCCTCAGGACTCTGGGATGCATTTCATCAGGTCTCATAGTCTTATGCACAAGCAGGTTCCTCAAGTGGCCACAAACCTGATCTCTTACAATGGGATGCACTTTGCTCCCTTAGTCCCTAGTTACCAAGTCTGTTTGGGTCCTTACCCACCAGATTTGTTTCCTGCTAGACCTCAGTAGCCAGCCCAGACACTCTAGTGGCTGGTGGGCAGGAAACCAATGCTTGCTGTCTGCCTGTTCCCTGGTTAACCACGGTCACGGATATAATACAAGGTTTGGGTTGGAAGGGATATTTAAAGATCACCTAGTCCAACCCCAAAAGAAGGACATGCAAGTGGGAAAGCCTTTCCTCAGGCTGACCATCTTCCTAGATCCTTGTAAGCACTCTGTCTAACTCTTTGACCAAACCAGCAGGAAAATGGTCAGCTCCTGCAAAAGTCAAAGCCTAGAGAAGCAAAATATCTTAAAAAAATTATAATGCTTTGGGTTTTTTTTTCTTTTTGTTTTATCAACTAAAGTGTTTCAGAGTTTGGGGTTCTTTTTAAGCTATTTGAAAAGTGGGGGTGTTTTTGATTTTTTTTTCCCAGATGTACATGTAGCAAACTGAAATATGGCCAGTAGATGCTTAAGAGCAGCTATCTGCTCTCAAGCAGAGGGTGCTCAAAAAGGAGACTGTGGCTGTTACATACAGCATGGTGAGATCCCTGCAGTTTTTGGTTGTGTTTTTTTTCCCTTTGTCCCCATCTTGCATCACACAGCTGCTGGGAAAAATGTATTCACCTATGTTTGGATAAGCAGACACTGTCAAGGCTTGACTGCCACCAAAAATACCTTGAAGTCAAATCTACTTTTACCCCAAAGACAAGGAGTGCAAGAACCAAGCCTGCCTACTGAGCAAGAAGAGAAAGTAACAGAGGAAAGAGTTACCAGCTGCACAGCACCAGCAATTCAGCCTACCAAGATACCAAGACAGGGGGTTGTCATCTGGGTCTTTAAGAAAACTCAGAAAACTCAGAATTAGGCACACCAGGGAGGTTGGAAGACCTTTTTTTTTTTTTTTTTTTTTTTTTTCTGTTAAAAAGTTGTTTTTCAGATCTTACATAAGACATCCTATTTGTCTCTAACTTCTCACTCATTACAGATTGCAGAAAGGAAGTACTCCACCCAATTTCTTAAATTATCATGCATCATTGCTGAAAGGTGTCATCTGTGTCTCAAGAGAAGTCTGATTTTTACCCTTTCATTTTAAGAAAAAGAAAAGAGGGAAATAAAATCCCTGATGATCTAACTGCTCATTAATTATTTATTGTATGGCTATTACACTCAGAAAAGCTCTTGATTTTTCCAAACACACATTTGCTAAGAAATCTTTTCAGCAAGATACTGAAGTAATTTCATGTTATTTCTTGCAAAAAGGGAATGGGGTGTGTGAGAGGGGGAGGTCAAGTCCTACATATTTCCAAAAGGTTCTGTATTGCAGTTTAAATCAGAAACTTGGATTCTATTTCCTATGATAAATGCATCAGTCTTGTACTTTTAGTCTTGCAATTACTCCTGAGACCATCACACAAAAAAAAGCAAGGGTCAAATTATATTGCCAGCTCTGCTAATGTGCAAGTAAACCATGGCAGCTCCTGGAATAATTCCAGTATTCCTGACATCCTCATGGAGCTATAGCCTTGCTTCTGACATCCTCATTGCCTTTGCTGGCAAAGCTGTACATTCAGAATTCTCCCATTCAGGGCAGGGCATGTCCTTCTAGGTGATTCAGGCAAAAGCCTGCTTGCTTATGGCTTTGATGTTGGAAGGGCAGTGGGGAGGGGAATGAAGGGAGGAAGTAAACATCATGGGTCGGGAGGGTTATTTAGGAGTGCCCAGGCTGCTGGGCAGGAGCTGTCTGGGGCTCTTGCTGTGGCAGGAGTTTCTGTGGCAGGAGTTGCTGGGACAGGTGCTGCTGGGGCAGGTGTTGCTGGGACAGGTGTCCTTTTAGCTGCAGGTTTCCAGAGGGGTGGCAGCCTCACATGCAAACCTGCTGGCTTGGACAGCCACAGCTCTGGCTGTGGCTCTGCTCAGGCTCTCACAGGGCACAGCTGCAGCCCTATGGAGCTGCTCTTGTGGCTGAGGCTCCCCAGCAGTGCATGTGCACCTGGCAGCAAACCTTGGGCAGCAGGTGATGCTGTAAAGCCAGTACCTGGAGAGAGGCGAGGTGCAGAGCACCAGGCTGATTTTCTCCTGTGCTCTGCTTTGCCATACACTTCAGATATTTGGGGGTACATAACATGAGGGACTGTGCCCGGAAAGGGCTGATAAAGCACAAACACCATTAGGAAATGTACGTGCAGCGTGTTAACGCTCAGTGATCAACAGCGCAAACACTGATGGCAAAGAGGAAATGAAATTTACGTAGACAGATTGAAGATAATCTCTGGATTCTTCTGCCATTCAGGTTTTAACTGCAGGGTCTGTCAACTCATCTGCACTTACCCTTGACCCAGACAACAATGTATTTTGCTCTCAGTCCAGATATTTCTTTCCTCCATGACTGAATGTTTATTGTATTGTCTTGAGTAATTTCCTTTAGGAATACAAAAGGGAAAGAAGTTTTGAAATAATTTTTTAAGCCCAAGAAATGTAGTCCAACACGGTGCAGGGCCCCTGCACTAATGCACACCTTGCATTACTAATTCAGAGACATTTATATGCTGGAGTGTGCTGATGCCAAGAAAGACCTGAGCTATTCATAAAGACCTATTTTGTGATGGTAATTGTCTTCCAAAGAAGTTGCAAGTGTTCTGGCAGAGAGCAGTTTGCTGTCTAAAGTAGCAGTCTTTTCAGGTTCCCAAAAAAATCATGAAAGTGCATCTATTCTAGATTGAATGCATTTTCAGTTCTGCAATTCTTTCCTCAGGAAGTTCTAAGCATATCTTCATTTCCAATGCATGTCTCAGGAATGTATCTGCATATCTTCATTTGTACCTTTCATTTTAACTCTTTGCAGCACAATAACAACAACAGGATCAAAGCAGAGACTGTTTAATGCCAACAAAAACTCATACAACCCCAAACAAACTCTTCAGTTTAGCAGTATAGGCTAACAGGATTACTGTTATCACTGTTTCAGGCATACAGCACATTATAAAAATCCTGCACCATACAAAGCTGAATGCACTAGTATGCTTTTTGGTTTCCCTGAACTGTGTACAAGAGGAAGTGAAAAGTTTTTAGCAAGAAGTTTTTGAATAATTGTGATGCCATTGGTAGTGAGCAGGGAGAGACATGTGAGCCAAAGCAGCATCTGTAATGTAAGCAGTGTTTCTTAAGGAAAATGTAGGTCAGGGAAACAAACAGATCAGTTAGCTGTTGTCTGTCATTCCTGCACTGAAAAGTGTGATGTGTCTTCCTATATTAAAGAGTTGGAGAAGGTGCACACCAGAGGAGCAGATTTGAAAACCTCAAATGGTTGCAATGTCAAGGCACTCAGGCAGTGCCTGAGGCTTCTGTGTGCAGCCTGAGCTGGAGCATCACCTCCTTCTGCAGAAAGCAGCACCTGCAGGGTGACAGAGAGTGGGGCTGGGGAGCTGGCTCCTTGCTGGGCACAGCAGGCAATGCAGGCACTTGTGCTGTAAAATGACGGGCTGCTAGTCAGTTTATGGGGGAGTTTCACAAAAGGAGCCCAAGGCATCAGGAATCTATTGGATTTCTTCCAGAAGCCTAGGCTGGCAGGGGAATGAGCAGACAGAGGACTGACAGGGCAGTGTGCAGCTTTTGGTCTTGGGCATCTCCTCTGTTTTGGTACCTAATGCTGCCACAGTCATAGGATGGATTTGGTGATCTCTACTCAAATTGCTTTATGCAGTAAAAAAAGAAGGCCTTTTTTTTTTTTTTTTTTTCCAGAAGAAAGCCAAATGAGTAAAGAAGAAGAAACCCATTATTTTATTTCTTTTTAAAATTTATATATTCTATATTCTTTAAGGAATAAATACCTTTACGGACCAGAAATCTTTTCACTTCTTCATTTTCATTTCAGAAAAGAATATACATTTTCATCCATAAATATTTTTACTAGCTACTTTATGTAGTATTTAGTATGTTTTCTAGTTGTAATAGTAATTTAGGTATTGGTACATAATGTATCACAAGAGTGTGTTCTCTTAGGCACTCTGAATAGCTGTTCCACCCATTGAATATTTCCTTTAATGTATATTTTTAGCCCAGTCAAGGTATTCTTGCTTTCTCTGGTGGGGAAGCACATGCTAACACTGTGCTGGGAATGCTGGGAATAGCTTTGTGGAACCTGCCTTGCTCTGTGCTTAAAGTGTCATTCTAAAGATGGGCATAGGTGTCATTCAGAGATGGGCAATCAGCCTAAAGGCAACCTTTGCTCTTACACCACCCAGCTGCTCATTTTCCCGTGATTCCCATTACCCCTGTGAAGGTATGTAGGGCTCACTGCTTGCTGCTTCTTAGCCCACAGTTTGCCACAACAGAAACTGGAGGAGAGAGGTGAGAGGAATTTGGAGATGGAAAAGCACCATCCCCATGCAATGGGGAGGAAAAGACCCTCCATCCCTCCCTGGGTTTCCTCCCTGTGCATTATGTGGATTTTCACTTTTTTCATCCATCCTCTGAAGAGGACCCACTTGTCACCTCTGAGATTCTAATTTTCACTTGCCACAGCTCCTGCTGTTAAAAGGTTTGTGAGATATAGAGGGAGTCTTGGGCATGAGAGAAGACAGGTGATGGTGCTTCCTGGTGGCTGCTGCCATGAAGCTGAGCTCCTGAAGCCAGAAACGCAGGTGTCCTTAGCAAACTATTGGGCACTACAATATAAGAAAGATATAAAGTCACTATAAAGTGTCCAAGGGAGGGCAATGAAAATGGTGAAGGGCCTTGAGGGGAGGCTGTGTGAGAAATGGCTGAGGTCACTTGGCTTGTTTAACATATTTTTGTAGCTCTGATGGAGACATGGGAAGCAGCAATAGCTACGCCAGTTAAGGTGGCTAACCTGCTGACCCACAATGAGCCATTCTTCTCTTTCATGACCTGGACACCTTTGGGGATGCTGGATCCAGTGGCAGAAAAACAAGCCTGTTTAGCTTACTGGGAGCAAAAATTCAGTTTGAAAACATCTGCAGCAGCATTTTTTTTGGTTCTCATTGACCAATTCAGAACTGAACAAACTCCTAAGAAGCATCTAGAAGACAAATGGGAAAAGCAAAAAAGAAAATAATCAAGAAATTCTTGGTTTCCTATGTAGTTGGGCACTATGGCTTTGTGAAAAAGCTAAGATCATAAAGAAACTTTACTCAGGTTTGATTTCTTTTTCCACATTTAATGTTGAAGTAACTTTAACCTTAATTTAAGACCTTGATGGAAATGTAAGGATTTTGATTTTTGAACTTGCAGTGGCAGCTAGATTTCTGAGCACATGTAAACTTCCACAAGAGCAAAATATTTTGTGTTGCCCCAGTTCCCAGAGCATGAACTAATTTGTCCTGGTTTTTCTATCCTGCATATTTCTCCTGCTTTGCCTGAGATGTGGGGACATTATTGACCTTTCACACACAGATATGAGTGGCTGCCTTAGCTTTTATTAACATATGTAGTTATCTGTTTGCAACCTCTGTTCTTA
Organism: Lonchura striata; assembly: GCF_050655825.1. Classification (NCBI taxonomy): domain Eukaryota; kingdom Metazoa; phylum Chordata; class Aves; order Passeriformes; family Estrildidae; genus Lonchura; species Lonchura striata. Next base: position 84,729,858 of record NC_140703.1, on the reverse strand, counting down.
CAAACATACCTCAAATGTGAGAGGCTGAGTCTTTAACGAGCCCATGGCTATGGATGATAAGGCGTACTTCCTGCAGGTTTCAGCTCCATCTATTGTTTTTTGTAACAATGGAGAAAAATGAAATGTGTTTTTGAATTTGTTTACATTTCCTACTGAGGAAGCATTAGGGAATACCAATTTATAAAGGTGAAGAAATATGAGCAAACAGTATAAAAAAAAAAGGCTAGCACATCACTAATTGCAGCTCATTAAGCTACACTGAATACTTTCCCTACAGCCACAGCTGGCACCACAAACATCCTCCTGTTCCTGAAAGAATAAATTGCTGTCCCAGGGAAGGGACGGGACACAGCAGGAGGGACGGCCAAGCCAGATGCTACTCCAAGTATCTACAGTGTTCCTCTGTTGTTGGTCAGCTTCAGGAAAATCAGATTATCTGACTTCCAAGGCTTTGGTTTTTATCCACACTCTCCCCAGCTTTTACTCCTTCAGCAGGCTCTGGACTGGATGCAATGTGGTGCTCTTTCCCACAGAATATATTTTCAAACTGCTGCCCCATGAACCCAATGCCAAACTGAAACGTGCCTCTCTCGGGGCAGCTGAGACTGTGACTTGGAGAGCCTGGGGTGTCTTCAGGAACCTGTCTGGGCCCTGCTTTGACTGTCAGATGATCCATTCTTTCCAACAGTCAGACATAACAGAAACTAGAAAACTTTGATCACCAGCAGGGACCTACCTCCCTCCTCTCCTCCTCTGCCTCCCTCCCTCCTTGGCAAGAAATTAAATCTCTTTTCTAGATAGGAGTGTCTATCACTCCCCAGTTGCCAGGATTAATGCAGACTCTTGCATTTTAGACTGTTTAATTCACATAAGCTGAATCCCATCCTCTGTGACTTACTCCAAAAAGGCAAGTCTTAGCTCAAAAGTTTTTTAATGAGTTAAACTCATTCAAGCCATTGCTGAGCATATAGTCAGCATGTAAGTTCCCAAAATAAGTCTTGGTATACTCAGTTTATAAAACTAAACTACTTTAGAGTGAAGCTTAGATGAAATCTGATAACAGACAAGTATAAAAGTGATTTTCTCTCTTTCATCCCCACTTCTCATAAAGTGATATAACTATGACATTTCTGTGGGTGTACACATTAGAAAAAAATGAAACAAGAGTCTGAGTAAGTACCGTTGGTACAACTGATGCTCTAGCAGGTTAAGTCTATAATATTGCCATCTAGGTGTAGAGATCTTTAAATTAAATGTGGCAGAATTAGAGAATGGAACCAGCAAGTAATGCTTTTTTATTCCTTCACACTTTTTCCTGGAAGTCCTACTGCCAGTCTCATGCATCTAGAAATACCAGATGTGATAAGTACTACGAGATTATTTCAAATAATTTATTTAATATTTATTTCTTAAATAATTATGGGTTGTCATTCACTGAGATCCACATCTTGAAACTTTCCTTTTCCTACAATTATGGGGATGTAAAACTTTCTCTTAAGAGCAAAAAATAGGTGAAGAAGAAATTTCAAGTTAAAATTAAAAAATAACCAATTAATGCAAGAAAAAAAGGATCTGAGGTGATATGGAGTTAAACCTAAACCAGTTTCATATATCCACAAAAGACTTCCCCCTAGTGACATGAAAAAATCCAGCATCATCAACAGTTTGGAATAAGACCTAGTGGAGAAATCCCAGGCAGCTGCACTGACACATCATGCTGCCATTGCAAGATGTAGGAGAATCCCTCTCTGAAGGACATTGTGGAAGCTGCAGCACAGAGATATAGACTGCAAGCTAAATGTTTCCAGAACAACAGGAAAAACCAAAAGGAAAATGAGCACTCATTAAATGACTTTTAAAATTAGCTTGGAATGCCAAATTGTGGAAACTAGGAGATATACCATGAAAACCACTCTCCCCCTGCACAAACACTGTGCGAAAGCTTGCTCTTTAAGCACATGACCATATTCCTCCTCTTCCTTTGCCCTTGGTCAGAGTATGCTTGTTTCTAGGGTACCTCTCTCTACTTGCCTCTATGGATGCAAAGGACTACTAATGTCGATCATACATGCTAAAGAAACAGGTTTTGTTGATACTGCTCTTCAGAGCAGGACCTTCATTAATGCACTCCCAGCCCCACAATTCCATTTCTTATGTGTCTGCACACAAGACTAGGCACAGTTTTGGCTCAGTATCTACAGATAATCAGACTCAATTTGCAAGGGGGCAAGCCTGGAGTACACTTAACTTGAGTTTTGAAAGTTTGAAAACAGCAGGACATTGGGACAAAGTTTTGAAGACCTGGCTACACCTGTGCCTCATCATGGACAGGGTTGTGGATGAATTTGGGCTCCACTGGAAGACCAGCCGTGGGCAAAATGCAAAAAACTCGCCGGGGAATTGCCATCACACATGAGGGATTTGGAAGCTGCAGGGACGAGCAGGTCCCACGAGGTGGTGCCATGAAAACAGGAGTTGCCATCCTTGGGTTGCCGCAGAACCTCCAGCAGGACCTCAGCTCCTCCAAACCCTAGAAATTTGAGGGGTTTTTAGTTTTTGTTTGGTTTTGTTATTGTTTTTTATCTGGTCTATTTTGTTTGGGGTTTTGTTTTTTTTTTTTTTTTCTGTTTGATTTTTTTTTGGTTGGTTGTTTTTGGTTTTTTTTGTTTTGGTTTGGTTTTGGTGGGTTTTTTTTGGTTTTTTTTTTTTTTTAGCAGAAATCAACCCTAACAAATAATTTTTACAAATCTGTTTCTGTTCTTTGGAGCTGTATTCTATTTTTCAACAAACAATGTAAAGCAATCATGAAGAAAAAAACAAGAAAGAAACTACTGATATAATTAATAGCTTTTGACCCTATGTCCATGTACTTTCTTTTCTCTAGTACCTGAATACATAAGCATGTATTCAGTCCTGAGGCAAAAGTTTCTGTTGATGATTCAGAGTCAAAAATCTTGGGCTTATCAGCCATGAGCAGAAACACTGGTATTACAATAATGGAAAAGTTTTGGGTTTTTGTCGGCAAATGTTAAGACTGACAGAATACAGCTTGGGATGGAAATACGTGTATCTGCAGTCCCAGAGTAAGAGGTGAGCTCTGACATCCAGTAATACTCTCTCTTCCTTCCACTTGTACTCTACTCACAATTCTTTTTACTAGCATGCCCTTCCCCTCTTCCTCTCCTTTCCCCTCCCCCAACTAAACAATATTTTTTCAGAAACCAAAAAGGTTATTGTCAATCCTTGGCCTTCCATGTCCTTCCTGAATTCCCCAATAGGACTGTTTACTCATCTATACCAAGCATTTGACTTCCTTTCATTTGACTCACTCCTCCCAGGTGCCTGTCATCCCTTTCTGGATACAGCAGATCCTCAGGGCTGAGAAGCCACAGGCTGTAGGAAAAGCTGGTAATTTTGAAGGCAAGAGATAAATACTGAAGTACAGGCAGAAGGTGAGAAGGGATTCTCAATGCATCTCAGTTTAGGGAAGTTCTTTGCGTTATTTGGAGATTTGATACAAATGAGAGCAAGTGAGGAAAAAACTGACAAGTCCTGATAGTTTCACCCAGACAGCCCTGAAGTATAATTTAAAAAGCTCTAAAAAAGTTATATGAAGAATGTTAAAGTCCAAGAAGCAATGGTCCACAATGCAGTTCTCAAAGTTCAGAACTGTCCAAAGAACAACTTCAAAGGCAGTCAGTCCAACTCACAAATGCTGCAGGGGATCAGCACTCATACAAAGCGTTAACATCACGTGCACATAGCCATTTTGAAGCTGCTTAAATACTCAGCTGAGGATTGACAAGAGTTTTCAGATGCTGAAAGCAAAACCTTTGCACCTACCTGAGAGCTTCGGGGACACTACCGGGCCCAGTGCAGCTGGCTTGGCTCCATGTCAGAGGAGATCCTTGGATGAAGGTGCCTGAGACTGAAGGACAGAGAGGCAACGTGCTCATCTCAGCAGGTTGGAGAGCTGCCTCAGGTTGAGCCAGATCATAGCAAGAGGTGCTGCTGACTCAGTTTTGGATTGCTGAGGCTGGGGCAGTGGGACCTGCTGAAAATCCCTGTTGTTCATTTCTGGGGAATTGCTGCCAAAGCAGGGCACAAAGAACATGTTTAATGCCATGGCTTTGTTGTATGACTGAATTGTCAGCATTCTGAGCCCCAAGTGCAGGCTGTAATTGAAAGCTCATTCCCATATTACTGTTCTAGTAACAGTAATGAAACACCCCAGACACTTCTGAAGAAAGGGACATTTTTACTCTGACTCAGGCCAGGTACCTAAAGCCTTTTCATGTCAATGCTGTGGCTTCATGTAGAACTTTAAACACACAAATACAACACAAGGCAAAAAATAGCATTTGTATTTCCTTTTGCTATGCATTCTATATTGGTAAGGACTATGAGCATTTTTTCAGCTGTTTCACAAACAGATTTTAAAAAAGGGACTTTGCATCACCTGTAAAAGAAGGCAGAAAAATTGAAGTCCTGGATTGTGAATTATTCATTGATTCCCTTTCCCCATCCTTCTCTCTTAGGAATGCAGTCTTTGACCTCTATGGCTAGCTCATGACTTGTCTCTAAATTGCAGCCAGGACTTTTATTTACTACAAAGTTTAACATGCATCAGTTAAAAACATCAAACCATCTTTATCTCTTAGCAGTTTCAGTGGCACAGAACCAATTTCAAGATGTTCAAAGCAAGGGCATGTCACAATTTAACAAGCTCAACACTCAACCAATATGTTTAAGGCAGGACTTCTTTCCTACCAGTAACATAGAAAAGGTAGCTTCCACTGTACATTTGAACATGAGGGCATAAAAGGTCAAATCTGATGGTTTTCATGTTATGGCATTGCCACAATCTCAATCTGTACATGAAACTGCACTTACACTGGCAACAAAGTTCTGTTTCCTCCTTGTAGCATATTACAAAGAACAAGAAGATGTTAATTTTTGCTTTGTTGTATCCAGGTGAGGCTAGAACCTCATCCCTGTGGCAAACTGCCTGACATAAAAGCCATTTAGGAGGGGTAAAACAGGCTATACAGACCAGTCCTGGAATCCATTAAGACTTTTATATTGATGTGGTTTTGACAATGCAGCTGCTTCTCCATGAAAGATTTCATCCAAATAACACCCTACACTTGCCTGTGTATGGTGAGGTAGGGATAAATATATAAAAAATCAAAAAGCTTCTCTGATAAGAAATGGAAAAGACTTGCATTGTTCATATTAGATGTTTTACCTGAGTGTAACATGAGCTACATCACTGCCTGGAAAGAGACTTTATTATCTAAAACAAGTGATATGAAGCTCATTTGCATGCTCATGACTGTTATATCCATAGCAATATTTTTTTACACTGAACTATCATGTAGCATATTGAAAATTCGTATTGAAATATAAATAACCCACACTATTATCATCTTAGATTTCTGTTACGGTTCAACTACTGTCTGAAGAGAAAGATTTTAAAACTGTCTGCTTTTATCCCTTCCTGATACCAGTAAGTTCATACCACAATAAAAAAAAGTCGTTATCTTTGTGGCTGTATGAAGTAAATGTAAATAAGGGTGATCTCAGAATTCAAGGCTTTTACCTTCTCCAATTTTTTTCTGCCTCATTACAGCTTTGAAGTTCTCTCTTTTCTCTACTGTGAAAGTCTTTTTTAAAATATATATATTCTGTGCTATAAAGTTCAGTTACAAACACAAGAGAACAATGTGCTTCCTGAAAAGCAGAATGTGCAGAAATCAATTATTTTATTTTCTCTTTTCTCTACTGTGAAAGTCTTTTTTAAAATATATATATTCTGTGCTATAAAGTTCAGTTACAAACACAAGAGAACAATGTGCTTCCTGAAAAGCAGAATGTGCAGAAATCAATTATTTTTGTTCTAAAGAACAAAAGAACAATTCTAAATTCTAAAGAACAAAATGGTGAGTGGAGCAAGCCTTCTTCCAGAGATGATCAGAAAGGGTTCTGAATTTCTGAGAAGTTCAGGCACTCTTAAAATTTGAGTTTGGTCTGAGTCAGAACAAAACTATACACACAATGATACTCCTTTTTCTCTTCATTACTCACAAACCAAAGATTCTAAGAAATAACATTTCCTCCGAGGAAACACACCTTGGGTGTGCCCTTCCTCCAGGACCTTGATTCTTCAGAAAGCTTCAAACCCTCAAGGATTTTACTGAGTATGCCCCTTGCCTGCTGCACAAACACCTTGAAGCCTCTACCCCCACTACAGGTTCATCACGCCATGGCCACACTGGCCCCTGCTGGACCCTAAAGCTTTTTCACACTGCTGGCCTCATGGTCCAGGACCCAGAGAGCCCTGTTTGGAACCCAGAGACTTTGTTGATAATGCAATATGCTTCCAAGAAAACTCTCCAGGTAATACAACACCATTTCTCAGTGATCCAAGAAAAATTCAGTCCAGCTTTGCTGCTGAGCCCCTGTTCTCCCAGGTTGGGGGTGCTGCCCCTGGTTCTGTAGACAGGCTGGGTTCACACTGCTTGAAAAGAGTCAGGGCAGAAAGGACCAGCAGTATCACTGGGGTAGCTCTACAGCTCCCATTTTCTTGGGAATTGCATCCACATCCAGATCTCAGGCATGGCCCTTTTCTGAGCTACCCCACAGTTTGAGCCCAGCCTGTACTGCCCCCACTGGGCTTCCCACTGCCCCATCGCTGGGGCTTGCCAGATGGTTGCAGGGCTCTAGGCTGGCCATGATCACCATCTCGGTCTTATCCTTGCTCTCTTGCTGATGGATTGACCTGCCACAGGAGGGCATGGCCCTACTAACCTCACAGCCACTCCTGGCTCCTGGCTTGTTCCTATGGAGCAGCCCACCCCCCAGTGGCTGTGACACCCTTATGGAACAGTGAAAACAGAAAGGATGCCCTTTTGCTCATGTTTTAGCTACTGTCATTTGTGAACATACCTGCTTTTACAGGTTCCAGTAATTTCCTAAATGAAAATCAAGGCACAAAATTAAGGGGGAGAAAAACAGAATACAGCTCTCTATGTGTGCATGAAGATGCAAACATATGGTCAAAAGAGCACAGCTGAACAGAGAAGAAAGCATTTTGGACATTTCTCATTAGGATTTCCTTTTACCAGAGAAGTATAAGTATAGGCTATGATGTGAACTCACTAGCACTGGCATCATATCAAACAGAAGTGGAAGGCAAAATCTGTAAGACTCCAGGCTCTGCTTTAGTCCTTTAATGAGAGTTTTTACAGAAGGTATCAATTTCCTTACATAACACATTATCCTTCTAAAAAAAGTCATACAAAAAGCAGTGAAAACCATTGGACTTTTTCACTGGCTCCCTGGGATTTATCCAAAATTGTCAAGTAACTGTCCTGTAATGAAAACAGTGTAGTGAAGACACAAACCAGACTTTTTCATATTAACTCTTTCACAAGAAAAACAGCTACCAGAAAACCACTTCTGTACTAGTCTTTCTTTTTGGAAACAACCTTTTGCCTAGTTATAACTGATTTATTTATCTGAAATCCTTGAGAAGCTCTGTATATTGTCAACCTGAGTATTCATAAGCTCTACATGCAGTGAATATTTATTCAATAATGTCTTCATAAAATCACATATGTCTTTCTAAAACAGTGAAAGCTTTCCACAGAAAAGTCAATTTTCTCCCTACATTAACCAGCTGACCATGGTGTGTCAACAGCAGTACAGGTCATCTCCCTGTACTCCACTGTCCCTCCAGCATCCACATCTCACCCACCTTCTCTTGTTCTTATCACCTCAATCTGATTTTCCCTCACAGCAGCTTGTTGAATTCATATGCAGGAAGGAAGACAAGAACAGCCTCTCTCCCTACAGCAGACTTGTGAAGAACAAGCAGAATAAACTGAGCAGCTCTCTGAGTTTTGGATTTTGTTGTCACACAGTCCTCTTCCTGCTCACTTCTGCTGTTGTGGGAACCTTGCCCACGTTTAACACTAGCAGGTCTTTGGAAAGAGACACTGATGAAAATATTTCTTTATGAAGCCTAAGTGACTTCAGAAGGCAAAATCTGACTCGGGCTCTTAAATTACAAAAGCAGTTCTGAAAACCTCAGCCTTTTTCCTGGGACGGATTTATATATGTAAAGTACTTGGCATCATAAAACACAAGTGGAATTACACAACTGAGAAAAAGCAAAATACAGCGTTAGCTAAATAAATTAATTAGATCAGTAACAATGAAACCCTGTTTTCAGAAAAGAGCTATTGCCTTAAACAGGGATTATTTCACAGCTTTATTTAACCGTAGTCAAGCCTGAATTCCATACAGACATCTTTAAGAAAATATGGCTTGTTATAATACAGCTTTACAAAATTACACAGCCAATATAGAAAAATAAAACCACATCACTTACAATCCATGGGACTTTGGGTAAAATATTTTTTGGGGGTAGGGTTTTACTCTTCTGGAATTTGTTTCACTGAGAGACAAAACCCCAGATTTAGCCTTGTATAACTCAAAACAATATTAAGAAATGGCAGCCAGAGTATCACAAAACAAATAGGACTGGATGGGGTCTTATTTCTTCATATCCTTTCCCTATGGCAGAGTCGTCAGTTCAATTTCTGACATTAAATGCTTATCTACCATTTTCTTAGACAGAATGAAGTGAAGTATAAATTTTTCAGGTAATTTGTTCAGATGCCACCTTTAAATGAAGAAAAAAAAAATCTTCCAGATGTATCTCTTTATTCAGTCTGAAGCCTAGAACTCCTGTTTAACTCATCCTAAACAGAGATAATGAGCTCCTTCCTACTTAATCCTTCCAAAGTTTCCGCTTCTCCAGTCTAGACAAACTCAACCTTTTCAAATTACAAATATTGAACTGCCACAAATCAAATACTCCTGTCAGTCAAATAAACTGTGGAAATAGTTAATTTTGTTCTGAATGACTTAATAAATTCTAAATAAATAAATTATTGTCTTACTTGATTTTTTAAAGTACACTAAATTTCTTCAGTCTCTTCTTACTGAATGCACTTCTGCTGTAGGATGCCAATACAAACATCTGTTATACTATTACACCTGCTTCTTATTTTCTTTTCTTTTAATCACTGACAAAACTATTTTGGAATATTTGATAAAATATTCCAGTTCAAAAACCTTTTTTGTTACTCATGGAGCACTGCACAGCTGTTTCACTCACCTTGCATCACAAATGCTGGAGTCACCATCAGAGGCATTTTTGCATAACTGACATATGGTTTGCAACACTGAAATTCCAATGTATATGTAACTTTCCTTTAAAGAAAGGAAAACTGCAAAGAATTTTTTAAAATATAAAGTACTATCCAAGAAGAAGAAGATAGAGATATGTATGAGGGAAGCAATATGTTGTCTCAGCAGCCTGATCTGTCCCTGTTACTCACCCATAAGATTAATTTTCCTAGTGGAAAAAACAAGTAACCTGTTTCAAGAGTGCTACTTGAGGCTAGCCACATGAGAAGTCCTAATCTGTACCAAGACTCATGCTTTGCAGCTGATCAGACAAATGTCCAGTGCAAGATGGTTCCAGTATGACACAGATCTCCAAACTTCTTTGATCATTCAACCCAAGTAAAAAAATTTTAAGCACAACCTCTCAATATATGTATGTTTATTTATAAACAAATTATATAGATGTACTACTGTAATAATGTACTATATACATTGTAAAACCTACAAAACAAAGGAATTTAAAAGGATGAGATAAAGATGAAAGAAATGCTACTTTAAAAACTCATATTTTTATTTCATTTGTTAATGGTACAAAAACATATTCTTCCTGCATTCCCCTGTATTGTCTTTCACATTCCTTGGTGTACACCCTGTTTTGAAGACAACTAAAAAAGACATCACATTCAGCAATGCCAGCAATGCCTACAGGCTCCTTAGACCTCTGTTGTTTCTCTAAAACCCATTTCTATGCTAAAGCTTCTTCCTAATGACAGTGTTAGCATTTGTTTTCCTAATTTATTAAACCAGAGAACTCTGCACTGGTAGTAGTGCCCCATGCTAAAGAGATCAGGTAAAAATCCTTCCTGACTGCTGCAAATGTCTGAGACTGGGAAAAGGCTGTCCTCTTTGAGGTCTAGCTGGGATGTTGAAAGAAATTATTACCTCAGCTATTAATTTGTTCTTTAACAGATCCATCTTTAAGGTCTCTTCCAACCTAGTCAATCTGAGTCATCATTTAACATGAGCTTCTCTAAGGAAACATCATATATTAAGCAGTAGAAGATAGAAGCAAAATATATCAGAGTAGTAATATACACAGCAGCTTTCATAAAATTAGTAAAAATGAAAAAAAAATCTATACGTCCAGCATGGCTTTGTTCACATAAACAAGAAATACAAGAACCTGAAAGCATCGGAGGTGAAAAGATTCAGAAGTGAGAAGTAAGCTGGGGCTTTCCAAGAAGCAGAAGTCAGAAAGCCTTGATGATTAAAGAATATTCAGAGATACTCTTCAGAGATAAGAGATATTTAGAGTTCTTAATATAGAGTCCAAAGCTCAATGTTAGTTTTAGGTTTATTACTCTAGATAAAAATTAGAAGTACCTGGTAAAAATAGTGGTGCTAATAATAATTTCCCATAATCAATGCAGTTCTGAATTAGTAATATTTAGTAATGTTTTACTTGCAGATATGTCCCTCTCTCTTTCACTGAGCTAGAGGCTATGCTTCAGTACCCATGCCTAGCACTCCTCATCCCTCTTGAGGTTTAGTTACTAAATTTAAGTTACATTCAATTTTTCCTGTATTAAACTGCTCTCCTGTTAGTGACCTTCAAGGTGAAGCTTCAGTTCTGATTATTAATATTTTTCTTCTTTCTTGGCCATTACCTATATAAACTAAATGTTATACTGTAGTTATCTATGCATTCTTTGTGTATTGCCTGTATTTCATTACTCTTCAGTGTGGCACTGGAACAGGCTCCCCAGGGAAGCAGTCATAGCACCAAGCCTGCCAGAGTTCAGGAAGCCTTTGGACAATGCTCTCAGGCACATGGTGTGACTCTTGAGAAGTGTGCAAGAATTGAACTTCGATGATCCTTGTGGGCTCCTTTCAACTCATATTCTATGATTCTATGATTCTTGTTTTATAGTAAGTCAGATACACCTCTTTTCACCTCTTTACTCTGGAGCACACAGCTTGAATCATTGAGGTTTTTAGATTATAGATGAAGGTCAACAAAGAGAGCAACATGCTCTGTGTACAGAAGCCTTTCTAAAAACCACTGTTCTTTACAATAAATTTTCCTTGCTTTGGTGAAACATCAACATTTGCAGCCAACTTCCTGCATAGAGAAGTGATCAGAGAGAGGTGGAAAAAGAACAATATAAGTTTTGTCCTTCTGCTGTTTCTCAGATCTACTTTAGTGTTCAACTTAATTGATGTGATTTTGAATCTGGCAGCAGTATAAAACCCAAAGTCACATGCAGAACCATTGACCTCAATTGCTCAATATCTAATTCCGTGTACTTACAAGAGTTGGCTGCAGCAAACTGAAGTGTGGTATGTGCTCCAGCTTGGGCACGCATGACGGCAGCAGAGGTGTAAACAAATACTAACATTTCCTTCTTCTGCTTGTGGTATTTAAGCTCCAGCAGAGATGACAAACAGATGGGTGCAGATGATAACATCTTAACCTGAGGTGGTGATTTCTGCCTGATTCTGGCTGGAGAATAGAAGCCACAGGGCTAGACTCCCCATGACCACAGATAGAATCAATTAGGTCAGCCACACTGGAGCTGGCTGGTTGGCATTGGTCTTTTGTGTGGGAAAGGGATCATAGGAAGTGCTTCACTGACAGATCAGCAGATGTGATTGTCTTTGACATCCCTGAGCCCAGCAGGACACCTGGGCTTTTATCTGAAATAAAATACACGAATGAGTTTAAGCCAATGTGAAAATAATTGAAAAACATTGTATACAAATGAAAATCTTCCCAAGTACTTCTTGCAAGTAACATCACATGGACTTAGACCTCATCATCACACAGGTTTTAGAATATACCTTACTAGATTCATGCCCTGAGGTAACTGCTGGCTGAACAACAGACATCACAACAAATTATACACACTGGGCAGCTGAGGTGCTAACCCAATTTTCCTTTATCTTTTAAACTCATTATTTTATAAACATTGCCACATTTCTGGTGCCCAGAGCCTGTACAGAAAAGCAGAATTTTCTAGAAATCAAACATCTCAAGTTTGCAACAGTGAACAGTGGCTTCTGTGTTAAGAACATCCTACTCTGACTATGTAGTAAAAATGTGCCCTGAAAATTTTGGTTGTGGGCTTGTTTCTCTCTGGACTGAAATGGGAAATGAGTTTAGACTTCCTACCTCACCTGAAGAAGCCAATGAAACATGAAGGTCCTGTGATCCTCCCACTGAAAGGATCTTAAAAAAAAATTAACTGCTTGATCCCTGGGAAAGATTCGGCACTCATCTCCTGCAGGGAGCTGAAATTAAGACTTCAAACTACTTGAGTAATTTCTCTTCTCCAAACTGACTTTTTAAAACCTACCTAAGGTGTTTGACTCCCTTCATGCAGGTGTGCCTATAGGAAGGAATAACTTCATACTTAAAATTTAACACCACTATGCTTAATTATTTTAGCCAGAAAGTCTTTATAGAGAAGTTTTGACAGGAAGGAAATTCAATTTCAGTCTGTCAGACAAACAGTTCAACAATAAAATTGCTTTTTCTGCATACTGTATAGTCACTATCAGCTACACAGTCACTATCAGTCACTATCCATGAATTTGGACATGGCAGGCCTTGAGAGTTTATCCTTACTAGGATGCTGCTTTATTCTCAAAATGATGTTCCATATCCCTAAATGCACTATTTTAGTAAGAACACACCAGAATGCCAGTGAAAGAAAGCTGAGTGAAAAAAAGGAGAGCTGAGCTGAGAGTCAGGGCAACTGCAAACATTTGCCTAAAACTATACTTCCCTGCAATCTTCTGATTAGAAGAATGTGGTTAAAAAGAGTCATGGTCCCTGAAAAACTGATTGAGATCACAGGAATGATATCCATATTTGTAAAAAAAAATAGGCTAGCCCAGCTCTGTAGAGAAGGGTGATAAAGTTGTAGATAATCACTGTCATAGAATTTAAGTCCTCTTACAATACCATAATCCACAATACATAATGTTGTGGCCATTGTGCCATATAGATGTAAAATATTTAAACACGTCATAGAAACACAGAATGGTTTGGGTTGGAAGTGACCTTAAAGACCATCTAGTTCCAACCTGCTACTATAGGCAGGGACATCTTCCACTAGGCCAGGGTCTTCAAAGCCCTCTCCCACTTGGCCTTGAACATTCCAAAGGATAGGGCATCCACAGCTTCTCTGGGGAACTTGTTCCAGTGCTTCATCACTCATATAGAGAAGAATTTCTTCCCTATACCTAATTTAAACCTATGTTCTTTCAATTTAAAGCCATTCCCCCTTGAACTATCACTGCATGCCCTTGTACAAAGTCCCACTCCACCTCTGATGTTGCCCCCCATTTAGATGGGGCAAGGTCTCCCCAGAGGCTTTTCTTCTCCAGGCTGAACAAATCCAACTCCGTCAGCTTGTTTTCATAAGAGAGGTGCTGCAGCATTCTGATCATCTTCAATGATGACGATCAATGGCCCACCTTTGGACCCATTCCAAGGGTCTAAGTCTTTCCTGTAATGAGCGCTCCAGAGCCGGATGAATATTCTGTGTAGGATCTCATGGAAGTGGAGTAAAGGGTAAAAATCCCTTCCCTCATCCTGCTGGCCACACTGCTTTGGATGCAATGATGCATCCATGTTTGGCTTTCTGAGCTGCAAACTCACATTGTCAGGTCACTTCCAGGCTCTCATCCACCAGCGCCCCCCAGTCCTCCTCAAGAGTGGTATCAACAAATTCTCTACACAGGCTGTATTTGTACTTGGAATTGCCTTAAACCAGGTGAAAGGACAGAAGGAAACCCACCCCCCCCCCAAAAAAAAAAAAAAAAATACATCCCTCAGCTCATTAAGCAAAGGCTTTCTAAAAGATGTAAAAAGTGCTCTGGAACACTAGCAGGCTTGTCAAGGCAGAAAAATATCACTGGAATCTAGTGGACACATTCATGCCCGTGTACCATGTACCACCCCTGCTTACCAGCAATTGCAAAGTAGCCAATTGAAGTGAAAGACAACAAGTCTTCAGGATTTGCAGCTTTGCCCAGACAAATTTCTTTCCCACAAAGTCTTTCAAATAAAACCATCCAGCTGTTGCAATGCCTTTCATCAAAGGTCATGCCTTTCATCAAAGGTCAAAGGATCTCGCAGTCATGATATTTTCCCTTTCTAAATCATATCCTATGGCTCATAATTAGGTTCCCTTGCACTAACCTACATAACTTTTCTCTTCCTTTGGTGGAAAGCTTGCTGCATTTGGTTATTTCATACCAAATTAGTAGTAAGATAACAACTTAGCTATAGTGTAAGTAGATGAAAATAGACTGTTAAGTTAGAATTAATAATTTCTTTTATACTTAAAATTACTTGATAAAATCTTTTTATTCTCTCCCCACTTACAGAAAACTCTCACTTTATCCTTAAACAGGACTGTAATTATATTAAACTACTGCCCAAAATTATGAAATATATAGCAGCCTCCCTTCTCCTTCTGCCTTATCTTCCTATCATGTCTATAATATTACTGCCAACAGAATAGAGAAGTGCAGGTTAAATAGAAATAATAAAAAAAATACTTATTCCATCCAGTTAGGATGGAAACTGTTAGGAAAAATGCACTATTAGGAAAAAAAGCTCACCTACAGTGATGCTGTGGGTCTTGCAACCAGAATACTGGAAACTCCCAGATTTATGTGAGTGTCTAGACATGGACAGAATAAGTAAATTCCACCAGATATGGGTCAGACTTTCCTGTGGTGCAGCTCAAAACAAACTGCACTACACCTGAAACTGATGTCACTAAACCAGCCTTATGTCTCCTTACTTTTTACATTTTCTGCTGCTTCTAGCTGACACAACAGGCAACAGTACCTGGATATCTGCTCATTTGTGGCAAGTTCAACTTCCTAATCTTTCTGGGAGCTTTCAGTATCTGGCTGGAAGTTGTTTGCTGACCAATATTAGCCAATATGTAGCACCTACATGACTTAATTTTATTCTAACTACCCAATTTTTTTTTTTTCATATCTAAGTTGTCTGTTTATCTGCTGATATACCTGGGGAGGGAAGGGATGAGACCATTTACAAATTAATCTTGGGGTGACTTGTCATTCTGCAGCACAGAATCGCCAGACACCAGAGGACCTTCCCTACACAAACCTGAGTGTCTCTTTCAGCTGAAAAAGGACCTCAGGAGAAAATCAGTTTACATATATACACTTACAGATGTTATTATAAATAGATTGATGTATAGTGATGGGTATAGAAGTATGTATACATATATATATATATATTTAATGCTCCAGAAACAAAATTTGATAAAACTTTGTCACTGATTTAGGCTGCCTAATGACTATTTCAACTGTCTTAACCTGCATCTTAGTAGAAACCCAATATCTGGCAATGGAAATGACAAGAAGATATTGTTTAAGATGTAATTAATAAGCCCTGGTGCCGCGCTCCCGCCCCGGTTCCCTTTGTCTCAGCCCCGGCTAGCTCTTGTGGGGCGAGGGCGGGCGATGGAGGCACCCTCCGCCGCTCCCAGCTGGGGTTTGGAGAGTGCCTTTGTGGGTTCCGGGCAGCGCTAGCAAGCCTCGCGGTGGTAAATGAAGAGCGGATCCTGCTGGGGGCTAAGTTCGAGTTTATTGTAGCCCAACGGGGCCAAATATCCTAGAACGGTGCCAGCCAACAGGAACAAGCACAAGGTGCTTGCACTGGCTTATAAACTGTAAGGGAGGGGTATCCAACGACCAATGGGGATAGGGATAGGGGGTGGCTCCGGGATGGGGGGATATGGTGGGGTCCAATGGGGGAAGGATATGGGGGGAGCCCCAGGTCCTCGCCCAATCACCCGGTGCCCTGAGTAGAAGTTTCTGGATGGATGGGAAGGGGCACTGAGTGATAGACAAGGCACCCGGGGGGGGTAAAATGCCTCTTTCAGGGTGATGGATAGATACTGGGAAGGCAGGAAGGGAGGACAAGGCGGGAAAACTGGGGAAAAACCAAGTTGCACACGGGGGTACAAAGGAATAAACCAATACATAATACAGGGATAATAAAACATACAAATAACGCAACTCCACATCCTGGCAGCACATTCTGGAACATATTGACAGTACCTGTCTGCATGAAAAGAGCAGTGCTATGTGCAAATCACATGTGACCTGGCTTGGTCATCCTTCCTTTGTTTAACCTTTCAGATTTCACAATCAGGCCCTGGGAAATGAGAAAAGGTTGCCAGGAGCAAAAAGAGTGCAAACTCAGCAGAGCATTGTGCCATGGATTCCCCTGAGATCCCTGATGAGTATGTTGGGAAGCAAGGCTGGGCTACAGACATCGCTGCTGAAACAGAAAATTTATCCCAGTCATTTATACTTTTGCCAGATTTGACAAAATATCTCCAGTCTTTTTGGATTAGGTGAGACTTTTAGTGGGCAGGGCAGGCTGAACCAACAGAGGGGATCTTGTCTGCTTAAAAGGTCTTGTCTTGTTCAGAACTGTAATTCTTCAACTTTAAGAGATGTAATTCTTCAGTTTTACTGCTTTTAAAAACTCAGAAAAACTCTTTATGGTGTCAACAGTTTGACTTGAAATTACTCTTGTGGAACCTGTCAAGAGAAGTATCTTGCTGACAAAGGTTAGTGCTATTAACCTGCTGCTCTTTTTTTCTTCAGAAAGGCCAACAGCTCTTGCCTTTCACTCCATAAATTACTGAGAAAATTTTTAGATTTAAAAAGTGTGCATAAAAACACAAGATGCTTTCATGATTGGTATGAATCTGTAACATCCAATACTATGAAGGAAATACTTAATTTTCAAGCATTAATTTAAATAAAATTAAAATATTTTCCCCTAAACAGATAATGGAATAAAGTAGGAAAAAAAAAATCTAAGTATTTTACATTTTGATTTACTTTAAGTGATAGTTCTTGAAATCTGTCATTATGTGAAAACAGTTCATGGATGCATGTATAAAAACTGAAATAACCAGAAATGTATCTGACAGCACAGCACTAAAACTATTTTAAAAACACATTGTGCTAACAAGTATAGTACAATGTGTGGTGGCAATTAAATCTAATTTTTATATTTTATAGGCTACAGCACACTGTAGTTTGACCAGACAGTTCACAAACCAATACCACAACAGATGCCAATTCTGCCTCAGTACAAGCAAAAAGCAGAAATGTTGCCATTTCTGTTTAGCGTGTGATAGACCGCAGTAGGCACAGGCACAGAGACCAATTAGTAGAAAATTATCTGCTTTGCATACTACACAGTGCTTCAAGGCTGATTCTCTGCCATAAGGCTGTGTTAGAGAGAGTGAAACTGGATATTTATATTGTCATACTCTATTGCTTTAAGCAGAATGCAATAGTTAGACTTGTAGAGAAGCAGGCCCAGGAAGTGATTATTAATTCTCGTTAATTAAAGTTGCCCTACATCAGCATTTGTGTTATTTCTAACGTTATGTGTTGTTTCCAAGGCAGATGATCTGTCACACTCACAAGATTCACTGACACACAGAACAATCCATACAAGAAAGAGCAGAGCTAATGAAAGGAAATGGAATTATTTGTGGAGCTGTTTCTTACCATGAGAAATAAACCAATATATTTCAGGTTCATTCCTCTGTTCCTACCCACTTCAGGGATTAATTTTGCTTTGTGGGGAGGCTATTTAGAACCTAAAACCAACATTGTAATGTCTATTCAACAGTTATGCAATCTTTTTATCTGCGAGATTCTTCTGAGCTCCTGTCTCCACTTCCAATTTCCATTCATAAACTGTTCAACTGCACAGTGAATCATTCAGTTTTCCCTCTGTGGGAGAGAATAAAGAGATATCCTCGGATCAGTGACAACAGAAAACCAAAATCTTATCCAAAGGAACCACGGGGTGCAACACACTCTGTTTCTGAAAAGATAAGTACAAGGAGCATTTCTGAAGTAGTAGCAAAGATTTAGATGAACACATTTAGATTAACCATTCTCCAAGAGATACAGCTAAGTTTTATACTTAAGAGAGGTTTTCTTCTTTGGTGTGTTCTGAGAGAAAGAAAGAAGGAAAGAAAATGGAATCATACTGGGTGTTATGTAAACACCCACGTAACATCTTGCATGCATTTCTCCAAATGACCACTAAGGTCGAGAAAACGGTGCATTTCAGGAAGAGCAGGAGAAGCACCCAAATAGGACCGTGTGTAGCTGGGAGGATTATATCCTCTTCCAAGAAAGGAAGAATGATCTGTCTTCTGGCATGAATACAAAACCTAGTATCTGCTGTTTATAGCCTATTTAAATTGTGTTTATGAACAGACCTCTTATATGTAAGTAACAAGCACTCCCTCTAGTGAACTTCTGTGGGATTTGGTGTTTTAACTACGGAAGGTACAGAACAGAGTTAATAGGTAGAAGTGACATCTTCCACAAGACTCTCTGTTGAAGTAAAAAAAAGGTACAAACTTTTAGACACGATAGATGGTCTGTAAGATCAACAGCACAATGTATTTGACAGAGTTGGGGAAAATCAGTGTCTTACAGTAAAAACCAAATTTACATTCACAGTTGCACTCAGATACTGTCCCTTACTGATGTTTACTTTGCAGGTTCATCCTTCTGCCTTGTTGGTGTCATATCCTTTACTGACCTTCACTTCAGACTCTGAAAGCCACAGGAAGACATTTCATTTACTCATTTAAGTATCTAATTGAAAAAATAAAAATGAGAATAACACATCTGCCCAACTTAAAAGACTGCATTTCAGCAGAGACAGTTTAGCCTTTCTATACTGTAGTACTGATGCTTGATTACATCTTTTAAAAGGTGTGTACATAATGAGTACTTCCTCTTGCCCATTTAAATATGTTTGCAACAGTTCTTTTGAGTATATCAGAAAAATAAGTCTGTGAAAGCTTTTAAAGTTGTGGCTGATGTCCTGTGACAATGCTGGTATTTTGTCATTTTTCAGAGCATTGTTCTAGTCTTTGAGTTTAAAATACAAAATATTGATTTCTGGCACAGTCTTGAGCAGTGAGGCTCTCATTATGCACAGGATTCATTGCCATAAGCAGGGTCTCCGTGCGCTGCTGCTGAAACTCCCTGGAATGTATCTGGCTTAGCTTTGTGTGCTCCCAAGGGCAGGTTTGTAGAAGGTGTGGCATACAATGCAGGGGCTCTCAGACAACAAAGCACACACTGTTTCAAATGTCAGGAGCAGTATTTCCTTATTCTGTGTTTATACCACTACTTAACCATAACAGAAAACAGATTAGGACCAGCAGTTACCAACATCTGCGGTGTGAAATAGCAGCTCTGCACAACAGCTGCAGGATTGTGGTGACCTCCTGCACTGAAGTCAGTGCTGCTTCGAAGCCACTATGTACACCCAGCCTGCTGCTGAAGGTTTCTGCCGTCACAGTTTCTTAAATGGTGGAATTCTACCCAAGGCTGCACCTGGAGCCTGTTTTAAAGTGGTGGAGCAGGGGCAGGTGAGCACAGTCAGCCCTGCTCTGCCTTCCAGGGTCAGGGTGGCCTTGGCTGTGCCCTCGTGTCCTGGGCTGACAGAGGGAACGCATGGAGTGCATGTCCTGTGGAGTGCGTGTCCTGTGAGGAGCAGCTGAGGGAGCTGGGGGTGTTACGCATGGAAAAAAGGAGCCTCGGGAGGGACTTTATCACTCTCTAGAACCATCTGACAGGAGGCTGTAGCCAGGCTCAGCCTCTTCTTCTAGGCAGCCAGTGACAGGACGAGAGGAAATGGCCTAAAGCTGTGCCAGGAAAGGTTTAGTTTGGAAATTAGGAGGAATTTCTTCACATAAAGGGTGACTAGATGCTGGAGCGGGCTGCCCAGGGAGGTGGTGCCGTCACCGTCCCTGGGGGTGTTTAAGGAAAGGCCGGACGCGGCACTCAGTGCCATGGTCTATTGCCACGCTGGTGCCCAGTCACAGGCTGGACTCGGTGACGCAGAGGTTCTTTCCCCACTGAAATGATTCTGGGCAAGGGGGAACAGAGCCATGCAGCGAGCCCCAGCTGTCCCCAGACTCCGGGTGTGCGCTCAGCACGGCTCGGCGGGGCAGGGCACGGCTCGGCACGGCATGGCTCGGCACGGCTCGGCGCTGGAGGGTCCCAGCGGGGCCCGGGATCGCGGGCCGCGCTCCCCGGGCAGCGCAGTCCCGTGTGCCCGGGCCGCGCCCCGCCCCGCCGCGGGGCGGCGCTGTCCCGCCGCAGAGGCCCCGCGGCGCGGCGCCGCGCGGAAGCGGAAGCGGCGGCGCGCGCGGGGCGGCGCGTCCCGGCGGCTGCGGGCGAGGCGGGCGGGGGTCCCGCCCGGGCAGCGGAGCGGGGCGCGGGGCCGGCTCTGCCTGCCGGGGGACGCGCCTCGGCCGGCCAAGGGGGTGCGGGTGAGCTCCGGCATCGGCCCGGGCGCTTTTCCCGCGGGCGGCTTCCCGGGGTGGCCCCCCGCCGGGGCAGCTGCCGGCGGTGGGCTCCGGCTCCGGTGTGATTCGCGGGGTTACCCAGCCTTGTCCTGCGGAGGCTGCTCGGTGCTGCCGGCCGAGAGGGGCGCTGGGGCTTCGGGCTTGTAAATAAAAGGGGCGCTTTTCTCTCGTTGCAGACACTTTCCAGGTCTTCCTTCCGGAGAACGTGAGATCCGCCTCGGCGCCAGCCTGCTGGGGTGCTCTGGTTGTTAAGTAGATTTGGGAGCGGTGTGACTTCGCGCCGCCAGTCCCTTCCCTCCTGAGAAAGGGTAGCTGCTTTCTGAGCAATCACATACCAACATCATGTATTCCTAGGACTGTCATCAGCTTCTAGTTTTCTATTCAGAGGCCTTACAGAGATTTAATTACTTGTAGGCTCTAGTGGTTGTAAAGTAATTTAAGATGTTTGTACTACTCGGTTGTAATTATGTAATTCACTCTTGTGTTAAGAGACTTCGTTTTAACTTGGGAATGGTTAAATCGCCAAAGAATTAAATTATTTATGGATAAGGGCTATTTTATTTGACTACTGTTGGCCTGCAACTTAAACTTGCATCTTTTATTTTTTTATCCTATGCCTTTTCTTTGTTATGGCTGCTGCAACAATAGTTCATGATACATCAGAAGCTGTAGAGCTCTGTGCTCCCTGTGGGTTATACCTTAAACCCATTACAAAAATGACCATCAGTGTGGCACTTCCTCAGCTGAAGCAACCGGGAAAATCCATTTCGAACTGGGAAGTGATGGAAAGATTGAAGGGGATGGTGCAAACTCATCAGTTTTCCACTCTGCGGATTTCTAAAAGCACAATGGATTTCATTAGGTTTGAAGGAGAGGTTGAGAACAAAAGTTTGGTTAAATCTTTTCTGGCGTGCCTTGATGGCAAAACAATAAAGCTGAGCGGCTTCTCTGACATTTTAAAAGTGCGTGCTGCAGAATACAAGATTGACTTTCCTACCAGACATGACTGGGACTCATTTTTCCGTGATGCAAAAGATATGAACGAAACCTTGCCTGGGGAAAGGCCAGACACTATTCATCTGGAGGGTTTGCCTTGTAAGTGGTTTGCAGCAAAGGAGACTGGCTCGGAAAAGCCAAGTGAAGAAGTCCTTATAAAAGTTTTCCAGAAATTTGGAGAAATCCGTAATGTGGACATACCCATGCTGGACCCTTACAGAGAAGAAATGACTGGCCGGAATTTTCACACTTTCAGCTTCGGAGGCCATTTAAACTTTGAAGCCTATGTTCAGTACCGGGAGTATGCAGGATTCATCGAGGCCATGAACGCCCTGCGAGGGATGAAGCTGATGTACAAGGGCGATGATGGCAAAGCAGTGGCTTGCAATATAAAGGTGAGAGACTGCAGCCTTTTGTGTGGGAGCCCACATGAAGGACTGAGTACAAGTAAATGGTATTTCCATAGTGCTTGAAACCTTTATCTGTATACCGCAGTGATGGCAACAGGTGACATTGGCAGCATTAATGTGGCTTTATGGGACAGACATAATACAATTTTTAAAGGAAAATGTTGGTAGAAAAATGTGCTAGTTGACTATGTATTTAATCACATTACTCAAGTGAGTGGGTTTTTTTTTTTCCTTAACAAGATGGTTCTAGAAATGAGACCTGTTGATGGAAGGTTCTAGTTTATGAACACGATTTTCTAAATTGCTTTAGAAAATAATATGTGTTTATAAATCACAATTTCACTTAAAATTCCAGTTCTGAACAAGTTCAGACAAATTTCACCAGAAGATTGACTGTAAAATGCATTTTTCTTTCATGTGTCCACTGCAGAGAGACATTTTGGGGAAGAATTTCACCATCTCTGTATTTGGCCCCTGCATTGATTGCTAGGGCTACCAGTCAAAGGTCAGAACTAAAAGGTTTAGTAGCATGTGGCCTTTCTGGTCTGGGAAATACACAGTTAATCGTTAGTGTACTTGACATACAGGAAGGCCCCACAAAAATTTAAATGATAATTTTCACTTGTAGCACAGCTTCCTGGAAAATTCCTATGCTTATTTTATAATATTTACATACAGAGTTTTCCAGAAGTAATTTTCTGTAATCTCATTGTCTTAGAAATAACAGCTATGACAGGAGGGAACAAGGCAGTCTGTTCAGATGTAGTGTCTTCAAAAGCACAGCCTCAAGAAAACTTACTGTTTGGGGGCGGTCCATACGTTTACATATTGGTTGAGAGAAATGTTTGTGGATGTATTTTGGTGTGCTCATTAGTCCTTCATCGAACCAGGGAGTGTATTTCAGAAAAAAACTTTGAGTATTCCTTTGTACAATGTGGGAACATACAGATATTTATTCAAATTGTAGTTTAGTCAGTGTAAGTAAAATACTGTAATCTTTTATCTTGTTATCAAAGCTTGTCAGTTGTGAGATAGAAACTGTGCCTTGACCTGGTGAAACTGTCATTTACGTGCAGGAGATCAGGGTTCCCAAATTTAGTATGGCTGAGCAAGAAGAGTCATGCCTTCCTGGCAGCTGCCCTGTCAGGGCAGCAGCTCTCT
The DNA here is from genome assembly GCF_050655825.1 of Lonchura striata. Taxonomy (NCBI): domain Eukaryota; kingdom Metazoa; phylum Chordata; class Aves; order Passeriformes; family Estrildidae; genus Lonchura; species Lonchura striata. The sequence goes on along the minus strand of NC_140703.1, from coordinate 84,706,667 downwards.
GTTATACAAGGTCATCACACCTTGTCTGTACCTATTGTCCTTTCAGTTCAGTGAAACATCATTTTGCATAAAGCCTGAGTAGATTAAACTGCAGAGGCTGTGCTCCTTGTTCTCTGCCCCACGGTTCAATGACCATGGGTCCGTGGAAATGTGTTATAGATCCCTGCCTGCAATCAGAATTGGAGATTAGGATGCTAAGGCTGTCATGTCTGGTGGTGTCCTGTTCCAGTATGCAGCTGGACATGACCAAGGTGTGTTCATATATCCTGGAAGCTGAGCAACTCTGAAGTCTCATTTTTCAGATATGTGTGTATTTCTTTTCTTTTCTTTCTGTTCCCATGACTTGAGATCTTCTCAATTGGGGAATCTTGGTTTTAGAATTGGTGGGGAGACTTGAACCAGGTGCTGAATGCTGTAGGACTATGTCTTCTGCTGAATTTAAGGATCACAGTTTTAGACAGGAAGGCCTTTATTTAAACCTATTTCTATGTAGTGCTGTACAATCCCTGACAGCTTGCATTAATAAGAGTTCTGTACATGCCGATTCTGACACATTGAAAGCATTGGACAGACAGAGGCTCAGCCACACTGGGGTTTATTTTTGGTTGTGAGACACAGAAGTGGTATCTGATTTTGCTACTTGTGTGCACACATTTAGTACCCAATTACCTGATTACAACAGGTGGTGTTTTCTTTGGGCACATAGAGAAGTTCCCTTTGTTTTGAAAAAGGTTTGACACATCTGATTCTACTTACACCAAGGTCTGTGTTAAAATTGTCATGTTGTAATTTTTGATTATTTTTCTGTTTCCTTAAAACTGTTTTCAATTGTATCATGTAAAGGTTTCTTTTGACTCAACAAAACATCTCAGTGATGCATCAATTAAGAAGCGTCAGCTTGAAAGGCAAAAGCTTCAAGAGCTTGAAAAGCAGAGAGAAGAACAAAAACGTAAAGAGAAAGAAGCTGAGGAGAAACAAAAAGAAGAAGAAAGGTACTTGTCATTTATTGTTCAGTTATAGTTTTAACAATCAGGCCTAACAAAACTGCTCCTTCATATCAGCATCAGAAGATAGAAAACAAGCACAAGTTGCATGTAGCTAAAGTGAAACACTTAAAGCAGAGTGTGATTTAGTTTACTACTTTTGCATATGTTCAGTTCAAAATATTAAACCTGCAAAATATTCAATTTCCTAAAATTGTTGCCATTAGACACCTAGTTTCAGAGACCCTTGGCCTTTAGCAGAAGCTACCATTTTGTCCTAATCACAGAAATAAAACCCACCACCACTGCACACATTCATTGGCTTGACAGTCTTCTTGCTGTGATAATTCTCTGCCCAGCTGCCTCATGCATTGTTATTGTCTCCAGTCAAAGTTCAAAACACAATTCTTTGCTGTAGCAATTTTTCTTTGAATTCCAATTGTATTTAAAAATAGACAGAATATGACTGTTTGACAAGTAAGGGTTAAAATGTTCCGTTTTCTACTTCTGTTCTTCATCAACATGACTTATTTAGAAATAAATTTACTTGAAGTATAAAATGTACTATACATACAATAGGAGTTTGAATTGTGCTTTGCCTAGATAAGGCAAGAATATTTATCTCTTTTTAGAAAGCAGAGAGAGCTTGAAGAATATGAGAGAGAGAGAAAAAGAGAAGAAAAGTTGCGCAAGAGAGAACAGAAACAGAAAGATCGTGAAGTTCGAAGGAACAAAAAGCAACTTGAAAAGCTTCAAGCTGAAGAACAGAGAAAACTTCAAGAGAAGATAAAGCTAGAAGAAAGGAAGCTTCTGTTAGCTCAGAGAAATCTTCAGTCCATTAGACTAATTGCAGAACTGCTAAGCAGAGCAAAGGTAACTTCATTATTTATTTTACAAGCTAATGAAGAGCCCAACAAAACAAAGCCCTTTGCTGGCTTGAGAGGAGGTGGGGAGCACTGTTCACTAAACATAAGGTTTACTTCTCTGCAGCTGCTATTCTTTAGATCAGAATTTCAGAAAAGCACAATGAAACAGCGTTTGTCTCTTGGTAAGATATGCACTTGTAGGTAAATGGAAAGTGAGCTTGAACCTAGAGTCCTGAATAGCATTTTTTATCTGTAAATTACTTGTCAGGTTTTCTTAAGTCCAGTAGAAAAACGTGTGAGCTTGATGAAGTGAGCTAACCACAGAGGATAAAGATGCAAGACTCCTTTTCTAATTCTGGTTTGGATGCTGTTTCCCATCTGCCTCACAGCAATTCTGTTCACTGTTTTTGCGGTATCAGAGCAACTAAACTAATGAACTTTCATTAGTCTGTGTTTGAAATGTGCAGAATGTTTCTTCTGTAGGAAAAGTACTGTCAGCACAGGTTTCAAATGTTAGATCCTGTCTCTCTAACAGTACTGTTATTTTTTTCACTGAAACACTGAACCTTAAGACTTGGATAAAACCATATTAGGGTGTACTGAATGTGAAATATTTTCTGTAGAAACGGAAAAGTGTGGAAAAGGACGGCTTTTTTTCTTGATGCCAGTGTACTTCAGGAGTGTTTTTGAACTCACAGTACTATGTACAGATCAGTTAGGTACTAGAAGAAGGAAGAAATGCTTTTTGCAGACTTTTTAACTTTGAGCTGTGGAATAGAAAGGTTGTCTGGTGAAACAGAGAGTGTGCTTCATTTAGAGAGTTCTGAGGTCTATACTAAGCCACTTGACTAGGTCAGAATAGAAAAAAGTTTGAACCTTTTCCAGTACCGTGAATTTTTAAGGTGGTTGACAAAATGACAATCAGTTTTTACATAATAATTGTCTATTTAATTACTTGCTGTTTTTGTGGACTTAAAGTCATCTATGAGCCACAGATGACAATAATCTAAAAGAAGTTCTTTTCAATAAAATTTAAAAACTTTTTAATTTGACTGAATTTTGAAATTTTTAATTTGACTGAAATCTTCATGTTTTGACCCTGATAAATATATTTCTATACTGCAGATTTCACATGTTGTTACTTTTGTTATGTTGAGGAAACATGAAGACAAAATTTCCTCTCAAGAATTGTGGGCAAATAATGTTTCAACTTACAGCAGTTTTGGATTAGTGGGTTTTGTTGGTTGATTGGTTTTGATTTTTTTTTTCTCTTTGAAAAGGAAACACGATTTTATTTTGGGATGGCTAAGTTATGTTGATTAGATTTTATTGCCACATTGCTGCCATTGTGTTATGTTGTAACTTGGAAGCAGGAGCAGGTATTTTTTGTTCATTCTTCCCTTTGACTGTCTTTCAGACAGTAAAGCTTTTGGAGCAAGAGCAGAATGAAGAAAAGATTTGTCTTCAGCAGCTAGAGGAGAGACGAAGGCTCCAGGAGGCTGAGCTTAAACGTGTGGAAGAGGAAAAAGAGAGAGCACTGGGGTTGCAGAGAAAAGAAAAGGAACTGAGGGAGAAACTACTGAACAATCTTCTGAGCAAGAAAATGGATGCAGTTAATCAAAACAAGGAAGAAACCAAAGCATCTCAGACTGACATGTTGAAAAGCCCTAGTGCTGTTCCCCACACTGTGTCATCCAGCTGCATCACTTCTACCTCAGGACAGGCTGTTACAGGCAAACTGGCTCCTGGCTCCCAAATAGAAGTAGCATCCCCTGAAAGTGTAAACACTCAATGCAAGTACTTAAATGGCAACATTCATGACAAAGTTCATGTCAAAGAAGGTCAGAATCTTCCTACTACAGACTCTGGGAGGTGCTCTGACAAAAGAGGTTCGGGGGTACTTTCATGTGTTCCCACTGATAACCAGGACCAGAAGAGCCTCTCTAGCTATGACCAGAACACTTGCAAGAAGGACTTGCCCTGTGAGCAGGACAAACGTGGAACAGAGCCAAGGAGAAGAAAGACCCATTCATGTAGCAGCGTAAACAGTGATGAGAGTAAGGGTAGGCGGGAGAGCAGCAGGCACAGAAGGGATGCGAGTTACCAGGATGAAAAGCATAGGAAAGACAGGCGGTATCACAGACACTCCAGCAGAAGTTACAGCCCTCGGCGAAGCCGCAGTCCTCGGCGAAGAAGCACAAGCCGCAGGCGTTCCCGCTACAGAAGAACACGCAGCAGGGAGCGGAGGCGGGACAGAAGAGAAAGGAGTCGTAGTCGCAGAAGTGTGAGCAGGAGACGAAGGCACCGAAGGTGATCGCTGCATAAGCAAAGGAGTACTTACCTAGAGTGTGTAATGGAGGCCTTGGCTCCTTTGAAAGGCTATGGTAGGACAAAAGGGCCACAAAATTGGATACCAAACCTCATTGGTGTGACTGCTATAGAAAACACAATTGTTTGAACCAATTCTTAGCTTGCATCTAGTCCCTGAAATCAAGAAAAGAGATACCTGATTTTTTTTACCTTCCTTCCTTTGTTGTCTCTTTCTAGGTTTCTACCACAATATAGGTATAATCACCTGTGCTTGTGCTCAAGTTCCTAAAGTGCTAAAAGGCAACCTGTTTTCTTCAGTTTCAGTTTTCTAAACGTTCATTTTAGTGAATTTCATTTTTATCACCTAATTTGGCATAAGAAATACATGGGTGCCAGTTATAAGAACTTCAGAGGTAACAAGCTATTACATACAGATTTGATTTACAGTGTTTCCTGGTGCATTCAATGAACTCATGTTTAACAAAGTAGAGTTTTTATTGATTGAGATGGATAGCAGGACTTTGATATTTTTTCTTAAAACTGACTATAAAGTTATGCAGGATATCTTTTAAACTGCTTTGATTCCTTCATATGTCTGTATGATGCCAAGCTTTGTGGCCCAAATTATTCTGGCATGTAATGCCTTTGTATAATACTTTCCATGTAAGAGGCACACCTGGTGTAGGAAGTAACAAGCAGTGCTAAAATGGTTGAAAGTTGTTCTGATATTTTTGTTGATTTATTTGGCTTTGTAATTATGTCAGGTGGCATAGGACTACTTGAAACTTTTTTTCAGGTACATAAAGAGCTAAACATTGTCTTGAAAAAGGGGCCTTCTTGCTAAATTATTTTTACTTGTGTGGTTGAAAAGTAAAGCTGCAGTGTCTCTTGTTAAATCAACTTAAGAATACTTTTGCTTTTAAAATGCAGCTCAGGAATATTAAAAGTTATAATGTTACAGTGAAAGAGTTTATTTTGCATTTTTATGGTAAAATTAAAAAGAAAACTGTTTCCAGTGAACTGAAGTCGCTGTTTTCATGTGTCAGTGTATTAAAATCTGCAGAAGTGTTGTGTTAAGAATTTGTTTGTTGAAAGCATCACTCAGCACATCTGAATAATGAAGTTCAGCTTCTCTTCTTGATGGTCCTATTATGTTCCAGCTATGTCAGCTCTTAATTCAGCAGGATGTGTGCTCTTTATCTACAGCCTTCAGATGCCATTTTCCTCACACTGATTCATGAAATCAAAGTGTATCCCTTTCCTGGAGTGTCTCAAGAAGCACATTAGTACTGAAGCTCAGTTGGATCCTTGGCTGACTGAGTTTGCTTTACTTTCAGAATCCATATGGGTTTGTTTCTTACTAGACCATGCTGCTGAAATCTTTGTAGTAACTAGCTGTGGACAGAAAAGGTAAAACATTGACAACACTAAATTGTGAGGAGCTGTTGTGTCCCTCGAAGGCAGAGAGGCATAGATAATTCAGAGGGCAGGCCAATCCCCACTCATATGAAGGGCAAGTGCTGGATTCTGCACCTGGAATGGGGCAGCTCTGGATGTACACACATACTGGGGGGCAAGACACTGGAGAGCACCACTGCAGAAAGGGACCTGTGGATTGTGATGGATAACAAGTGGAAGGTGGGTTTCGGTGTAGCCTGTCAGGCAGGAGGGCAGGCTGTGTCCTGGGGCACATCACTTACTGTCTTACTATCTGGTCAAGGGAGGGGATTGTTTCTTCTGTGTCATTCCAAAATCTGTAGTTCTTGAAAAGCCAAGAACTCAGCTTCTTGCCCTGTGTCAGGCAGACGTACCTATCAGTTTTAAGTTTAGTTTAAAATCAGGCTTTGTTGCTGGGGAAAGCTCAGGTTCACTCCTAACTGTAGGTAGGTTTTTTTCCTTCACTAGGGGAAAATTTCCCCAGTGAGCATGATTTGTATGGTATAAATACGGTGTAAATCCTATTAAACCATGGATTGGGCAACTTTGTTCTATAGCCCTGTGTTCATGCCTGCTGGAAAGTCTAGGCAGCATTGAAAGAGACCTCTGCGCCCTATTTCATGTACTGACTCCCAAGAAATGCCCAGTGTTTATGCCAGTGTTCTGTCACTCTTGATCATTCTTAACTCACATGATCAGACAGGAGGAGAGTTTTCTTGGTTGTAAGAATGCAACTCAGTTGTTACACATCTGACACCACAATGTCTCCTTTATGTCCTTTGTCAGAAGGATAGGATCAAGTGGGAACCCTATTTGCTCATGAGGATGGATAGGGTTTTGAAGTGTACTGATCATCTAGTGATACAAGGGAGCAATGACCTCTTCCTGTTGGAGATGCGAACCCTGCTAATCACAGACTGCTTTCAGCAAGGTCTGAGTTGAAGTTTGTGGGCCAAAGCTCTTGAGTTTGCTTTTCTGGGCAGGAGCTGGTGCATGTGCTGCTGCCTCATCATAGCTGTTGGCAGTGGCAACCCGGAGTGGTTTTTCTGCAGCCCTTGTGAAGCAAAGAAGAGCAGGAGTCTCAAAGGGGTAAGAAATCTAAGAGATGTTACATTCTATATAAGACAGCAATTAAACCAACGAGTTTGGCAAATATCTTAATTTATAAATATGTGGGCAAAATTGGCCACTGATGTCTTATATTACTATACAGATCATATTTTTGTTTATTATGCCTGTGCCTTGATCTTGTATCCTGCTTCTGAGGTATGATTATTCTGGATACAACACCCATTTCAGTAAGCTTACATTGCATTCTGTTGATCTGGCCTTTTCCAAGTTTAATGAACATATTATTTGGCAGAAGGTATCTTTTGCTGCTTCACAATAAATTTGCAGTTGTCTCTAGTGTTTGTATAAAGCAGCAATCCAGTTGCCATTGATTCTTCAAAACTGGGTTGATGCTTTAGAATTGGGTGCACAGAATGAATCAAGTGTCCTATATTAATCTAATAGTGGGCTCTTGAGTCTTGTTTGAAGTGTGCACCACCATCTTTCTTCTTAAGAGGCAGCACAGAAAATCAATTTGGTCTGGTACCCCCTCATGTGCTCCTGAATCTCCTGCTGCCTGACAAAAAAAAAAAAATTCATAAGCTAATGCTTTGCTATAACATATGTTAAGGGCTAAGGCTGATTGGAATTGCTCTCTAAATGATAACTAATCTAGCTGCATGGTACTGTGACTCCTGCCAGGTGAGCTCTACCTGCTCTGCATGGGATGTTCAGGTGTGCTGTCCATGATACTGGATTATTTGTAGGATAATATGAAGCGATGTCACTCCCAGACACTGCCAGCAAAGTGTCTGAACAAGAATTGATTACCTTCATATTAGATTTTCCCTGCATTTCTACATATGATCCTGAACATGTGTTTGTCAGCGCTCTGAGGAATTGCCTGATGGTGTCTGTTACTTTCTACTTCCATGTAAAAAGAAAGGGCTGGAAAAATATTTTCTGTTCATTGCACATGTCTTGCTGCTGTGATTTATGGCAGCTGGCAACTTGGCTCCATGCAGCTGTTCACACACCCCTACTGGGATGGGGTAGAGAATTGTGAGAAAACTCATGTATTGAGATAAACACAATATAAAGGTAAAGCCAGAGCTGCATGCACAAGCAAGGCAAAATGAGGAATTTATTCACCACCTCCCCTGGGTAGGAAAGCATTCCTGCCATCTCCAACAAAACCAAGCCTCTAAAATGGCCTTTTTAAGGCAGATGTATATCCACGATTTTCCTTTGTGATGCTTGACTGAACATGAGCAATTTCTGAAATCAGAGCCTGCCCCAGCTGCTATCCATCTTGGTTTTCTTTTGCATCTCTCTCTCTCTCTTTCTAAAGTTTCTGCATTTACCACTTGTAGCTGATGTAGCTGAATATCCTCAGGAAGACTATGACTTGTCTGCTGGGACTTTCCTCTGATAGAAATGACTAGTTGAATTATTTGTTGAGAGATTATTTGCAGTCCACAAGTTAAAGCAGGAACAGCTCTGGATTGCCTGAGATGCACTTTAAAAGATATTCTCAGAGTTTTTACTGTACATGAATCTAAAGAGAAGGGAGGGTTTGCTTAGAAAATGAGCTGGAAATACAGGATTTCTGCCCACTCCAAGTGTTTGCTATTATTATATGTGATGAAAACAGGAAAAAACTAAAATTGGTGTGTGTCAAAAGTGATGGAAATAATAATGTTAATACGAAAATGCATCTATTGTAAAATATGGGAGAAATTAGAAGGTACAAAGAAAAGGAGCATTTAAAACTTGATATTCTATTTCAAAGAAAAAGTATGATACTGAGTATCTTGTTTTTTAGAATTGTTTAAAAAAAGGCCACAAACTATTACCTTAGGGCCCTTCCAGGGCATCTGTTAGAAGTTGGGTATACTTAGAGACTTAGTCATGATAGCAAGGCATATTATTACTGGCATTATTGAAACTCATTGTAGTCACATCCCTGAGATTTGTAGTTTTTGCTTATAAGGGACGTTTTGTGTGAGAAGATAGTGTCGTCTGACATTTCTCACTGGCAGACACACTCATTTTACTAAATCTCCTTTATTCATACAGAATTTCTTACTTTCAAATTTTATGCAAAAATGACAATTGTTTTTTGTGTAGCATTTGACTCTAGTGAGTCATTTAGGCAAAGAAAAATGAAATAGAATCACTGAAATAGAACTATGGTGGTAAAATACGGGCTTTAGCCACCATGTGGTCTAAGCCCTATGAAAGAAATCTTGATAGGGTTTTCAGAGAAAGGAAGCCATTTCAATTTCATCTTCATGAATGCATTTCTAGCTTAAAAGGAGCTTAAACTCTAAGCCTCACTAACAATTTACTTGGAAACAGTTTCTGCCTGTGGCTTTTTTCAATCTGGCGTGGGTTATCTGCCAGCCTCCTCCCCTATATCTCACTACTAGTAGTAATGCCATTAGATGATTATAACTGGTATCCTCAACAGAGAGATTTAGTCATAATTGAAAAAGAACTTCAAGTGTATTTAATCAACTGTGTGGTCATTTTATTAGTGGAGACTCATGTACCATATAACTTTGCCTTAAGTGAAGTGCATTTATGGCCTGGGGCTGAATAGCTGTTATGTTCCCAGGAGTGGGAAATCCTTAAGCTTGCATAAAATTGCACCAGTTTCTCAGAAGCAGGTGGAATTGGTCTTTAGAAGAGATTTTTTTTTTTTTTAATACAACTTTCTAATTTTTTTGTCTAACAGTAGTTATCTTTGGCTGGTGATGTGTGATTATGTATGATTTAGTTAGAAAGCGCAGATTCAGAGAAGGATTATACAGTGGAAATCTGAAGCAGGGAGAAAGCTGCCACTGAAAAAATGCTGGTTTGTAACATTTTGCCTTCAGTGTACTACCTAAATAAGGTTTCATTTAACATTTCATTTCCTAAAGGGTCACTAAATGTGTGACATAAAATCTGAGTCTTTTCCTTATGGAAAGGATCTTTCCTCACCTGAGTGTTTCAAGGTGGGCAAGATGTCAGACAGAGACAGAGAAATTAACAGTGGGACAGCAAGATTTCAGGAAAGTAATCCAGGGGTTTAATTTTCTGATGAAAACCTATGAGGTAACCTGTGTGAAGTTGAAATCCATGCCCCATTTTGCACTTTGCAGTCATTTCATTCTTTCTTCCCAAGGGCCTTCTGCTGCCCATGGTTAGTTTTGCAGAGAAGGGGAGGAAAACTGTGGTAGCCAGCTGGAAAATTTAAAATATATTGTCATCTCTCAGCACCCTTCTCTGTCAAAACATGACAAAGCACAAGTAGGACACCCCTGCTGAGGTGCTGCAGGTATTCCTTTCTAAGCTGGTATCAGGGTGAATGGGAGAACCTGCAAAATACAGAAAAGTACAAAGGTAGTTTTAATTCCTTGTAGGCTTTATCTGAGTGACCATCATCAGAGCAAATTAATCACATTAAGAAAACAGCAACAGAGACTTACAGCTTCTCTTGGGACTTGCAGCTTCTGCACCTTCTGCCAGCCCAGGGTCCCCTGGACTGTGCCCACAGCAAATTTCAAATCCCAAGTAAGATTCTGCTTTGATTTATGAACTCTGGTTCATCATGCTGAGTTCAGGTTCTTGGTATTCTTCTGTAGTTATTCCTGTTTTCCTTGTTACCAGCTTTCAAGTGCTTCTGAGGTGCCAGTGTGTTGCAGACTGACAATACAAGTTTAATCCACACTGCTTCTTTAATCTTATACTTGATGATGGAAGAAACAGCTGAACCAAGTACAAAGACCCATCAAAGCCAAATAACTCAGCTAACACGTTTTGTGTAACCAGTGTTTTTCACAAAAGCAGTAAGATTATGTGGATCAGCTGGTGTGCTTTGTGTCTGGTGAAAAGAAGCTTATTTAAATTAAGAGAGCCAGGGAATCTGTGTCTCAGTCCAGAAGGAAGATGGGTTCCACGGAAGACCTTGACTATCCTCAAATCATTGTGCAATACAGCAATGGATTTTTAATCTCAAAGGTAAGATATATAACTTAGAGTATGCAGAAAGACATATCCAGGGATTTCTCTTCAGGTACTGAATGTAAGTCTTTGGAAGAGGTGAAAGCACTGGTATAATGACTGTGCCTTAAAAATATGTTTGGAAAAACAAAGCCAAAACTAGTAATTCCACTTTTGTTTGCTGATATTATTTTCCTAAGCACATGAGCATAAAATTATAATATCCAGTGCAGCAGATTATTTTTTTCCTAATTTACTACTTAACTTTCCTATTGTCCCTTGCTGTACCTCTGGCCAACATGGTAACAGGAGGAATGCTCTTTACTGCACTTTAAGCTCCTGAAAGGCAAAGCTGATAATCAAGAGAGGAAAAATAGATAATGAAAAATCATTTTGTGAGAAAAAGAAGTGTGCAATGCTTTCCAAATTTACACTGTTAGTTGTATGGTTTTGAGAAACAATTTCAACTTTGGTTAAGGCATGGTCTTACTCAGGAGCTTCATTGTGCAGGAATCGTATCTCAAATCACTGTACATACAGGCAGTCAATTAAATTTATGTCTTTGTTACAGTTTCAGGAGTGTTTATATGACCAGAGTAATAGGCTGATACTTGTAAGGTTGACTGTGTATATCTAAAGAAATATGGTTGGTTCTTTCTTTATTTTTTTTTTAATGTATGATTAGCTATGTCTGCCTGAAGGCTGATGAATGTTGATGGATAAGTTACACAACTCTATGGAAAGACTGGACAATTTTGTTTGGTTGAATGAAGCAGTTCTTCTGGATGAGAGGAAGCTCCCTGCTTCTGGAAGATGACAATAGTCATTCACATAGCCTGGAATGACTATAGTCATTCACATCAGTCCCTGAAAACAAGATCCATAGAATGTGATATTCCCCCTATTGCAAGCTATGTGAGAGTCTCCAGGGTTCACTGAAGCATGTGTTAGATCCTTAGTTAAAGAACAGAAAGATAAACAGACAACAAGCACTGCCACCCAGCCTTGCCTTTGTTCTTTCCAGGAAATTGTGAGAATGTGTTCCTAAACTAAGGAAGAGGCAGGGACATTTACACACAAAATCTGTTCTCTAAATGTGGACTTTTGGAAGCCAAAAAGCATTGACTAGCTTCACTGGAAAAGGAAGAAAATAAGACCAAGGAGTGCATTACATGTATCTTATATTGGATAAACTACAATTTAATAATTAGACTTGTTTATATGAAATACAAGTTTATCTGAAATAAATATTATTAAATTTATATTTTCCCTAATTAAGCAGCTTGTGAAATGCAGTAGGCTTTATGCTTTTACCTAATCCCTCACTCCCATCTTTCCCTACTCCCAGGTTATGTTCACTGCCTGTGAGCTGGGGGTGTTTGATCTTCTTCAAGAGTCAGGAAAGCCTCTGCCTTCAGATGCCATTGCTGCAGGTCTGAGTGCCAGCACCATGGGGATGAAAAGACTGCTGGATGCCTGTGTGGGATTGAAGCTCTTGGCAGTAGAGATGACACAAGAAGGAGGTAATAAAGGCAGAGGAATGGGAATAAGTTGAAAGATTTAAACCTCTAATGGCTTTGAAAGTGAGGTAAGATGTGTGGGCAACGGTGATACCAAAAGTTAAGTCAGTTAATGTAGTTGGAAGAAGGAGAGAATCACTCTTAGGATTCCCTCTTCAGCTGAAAGAGAAGAAGCAAATGTCAGCATGATCACAAGTATAAAATGAAACACTGCTGCAGGGTTCTATATCCCTAAATGTCTTTGTACAAGAGCCATGTGACTTTGGAGAAGATATTTAGGAGCTCTGTTGAACTTGTCTCCAGAAATCTCTGGGGTATGGGCAGGATTTTAAACTTAAAACAAAATGCCAGGGTGCACGGTAACAGCATGATTTAAAACAGGTTTTGTTTTTCTTAGCATTTTTACCATTATGTGAACTATTTTGTTAGGTTTTTGATCAGAACTGAGAGGTAATATAAGTTTTTCCTTGTGTCAGAAACATGGAATCCACTTGGACAGAATGATCTCTGGCCATCAGACAGCTGGTCAGGACTAGCTAGAGTCTCACAAGTTGTGTCCCCTGCTCTGCCTTGTGTTAGCATGCTCTGTTTTAGGGATTATAGTTGTTGCCCGATGAGTTTGGGGAGAGCAGGATCTATCTATCTATCTATCTATCTATCTATCTATCTATCTATCTATCTATCTATCTTATGCAAGTCCTGTGGGTTAGTGATGCCACTGCAGATGCACTGGAGGGAGTGAGGTGTTCTTCTCTCTGCAGAAGGTCCTGCCCTAGTGAACTGAGGGAGGGTAGGTGTGGCTGGCCTGCTGTTTTGGGGATTTTTCTCCCACCTGCTGACCTTGTTGATCTGAAAAAAGACTTGTCTGCAAAGACTTCTCACTTAAATAAAGCACACTGAAAGCTTCCTCTGAGAGCAGAAGCCTATGATGGAATAGGTCAACACAGATTTCAGCAGCCCTCACCCACTGCTCATTGCAGTGGAAGGATTTGGTTGTAGAAATAATGTGCCTGTGTCTTTGGCTGTATAGACATCTTCTGGTGATAAACACTAAGCTGTACAACAGACTTGGCAAGGTGATATATCATGTATGTTAGTAAATATATTTATTTTACCCTTTAGCCCTTTACAGAAACACAGAAATTTCCAACATCTACCTTACAAAATCAAGTCCAAAGTCTCAGTATCATATTATGATGTATTATTCCAACACAGTCTACTTGTGCTGGCAGTACCTGGCTGATGCTGTGAGGTAAGGAGGAGTGCTGTGTGCTGTCTGGTGCTTTGCAGCATCTGTGTTGCTGCTCTGAGTGGCGTGTTTCTGGGGAAGAGCTCAATAAAGATGCTGGCTGGTTCTTAGAAATTAAAAGCAACAGATAATTCAGCTGTTAACATGGCCATGTGTGTGCTTTTCCCCCTCCTTGTTTCACATTTGTGTATGTTCTTGTTTTCCTTTTCCCTGTAATTGTAGAGATGATCTAGAAATCAGATTTCTTTGTGTCACCTTCAGTAAAGCACTTTATCATTACAGTGGATCTTATTGGACATGGCATAAACAAAATAAATAATGAGTAGTGGTGGGTAAGGGTCCTTCTGTTGCAAAGGTTCATTGGGGCAGTTTAGTATGGGTCTGAGTCTGACTTGTTCCAGTCCATGCAACGGATGACCAAACGTGGTGTAGATCATGGCGATGATTGCATCACTCTTGTACCTTAACCTCAGGTGTGCTCGCATAAATGACAGAATCCTGGAATATTTGGGTTGGAAGAGGCTCTAAAGATCATCTAGTTCCAACCTTCCTACTGTGGATGCCCCTCACTAGATCACATTGCTCAAAGTACCATCCCACTCTGACCTTGGAAATAACCAGTCATTCTTGTGAGAGGTTGAGAAATATCTCAGCACTCTCATAGGCTTTTTCAATTGCTATTTTAGAGAAGGAAGAAACCAATATGAAAGAGCTTTTGGTGTTTCATCTAAAGACCCTTTTGGAGCAATGTACAGGTAATCATTAGAATATTTATAGAAATTTTATTCTTGTTGTGGATAAAACTAATGTTTTTAATTATTACTCAGGACAATTAAGTATGATGATGTGAGAATTCCTCTCATCACGTCATGCAGTGTTTTTACTTCTCAACAATATCAATTACTGGGAAACTGTCTGATATTTTGAATATAATTTCCTAATCTGAAAAACATCACAGATCTCTGACAGAGGCGATGGTAGTTGAAGGAAAAAAAAATCCCTTGGAAATTCTGAGAATGAGCAGCATGAAACACTGTTGGATTTCACTAGTCTTAATTCTCTATTTAAATGCATTAATTCATAGTTGTACACTCCTGACACAATAATATTCAAAGTAGGTTTATATGCAAAGAGGACATATTCTGCGTCAATAAAACCAGAGATTTTTGTTTAAGCAAAATATGCAGCAGCACTTATATTATAGGAATCTCTGAGAATGTGGTAAGGAACCCTCTCTCTGTGCTGTCTCTTTTTGCATTGCTAGATCAGATGAAGAAATGCTAAGATTCATGGCTGGCCAGAACTCAGTATGGAGTATATGTGGCAGAGATGTTCTTGCTGCATTTGACCTTTCCCCTTTCATGCAGATCTATGACCTGGGAGGTGAGTGTCAGATCTTCTTTAACAAGCCTCTGAACTGTCTTTTATAAGCTCTGCAGAGGAAAGCAACTCCTATGTTATATGATGGGCTAAACTATGGAAAGCAGGACATAGCAATATAAGGAGAATTTTAATGTTTTGGTTCAGTTAAAAACAGAAATGTGAGAGTGATGAGAGCATTAGGAAGCTGAATGTTTTTCTCTATAGTCTGATTTATGTGAGTAGTCACTCATCCCCTTGTGGATGTGGCAGCCTTAGCATTTTTTGTGCCTTGTTTGATACATTCTTCCAGTGCTAGACTCTTCTTCTCCTTCAGTCACTGTTGTTGAGGTACTGCCTACAGCCTCTTATCCTGCAGCACCCTGCTGTCCCAGCACAGCTGAATGCTGCCAGGATTCATGGGACAAGGCAGGCTCCCTCCTGGCCTCCCTTGCTTCTTCCCCAGAGCCTGGTTTAGTAACTCTGTTTTTCATTTTTCACCTTCCAGCACCTGCCACTGGTCTGGCTAGGAGGGAGTGTAAGAGTGGTGAGAGCTGGGGCTGACCCCACATGCCTGGTGCTGCAGGCCCTGCACCTTCCTGCAGAACACATGGAGACAGTGACTTCTCCTGCCCCTCTTTCCTCCCAGCAAAACATGGGCTGCAAATGTACATTGCCAGCTTCCATGAGGTTGAACGCACCATTGCCTGTGTACTTGCATGGGGGTGTCACTGAACAGGTTGGGTTTGTGTCAGTACTGACCTTCTTTTACTGTCCCCAAAGGAGGTGGAGGAGCTTTGGCCCAAGAGTGTGTTTCTTTGTATCCAAATTCTACCGTCACAATCTATGACCTGCCCAAAGTTGTGCAGATGGCCAAAGAACAGTTTGTTTCCCCCGAGGAGCATCAGATCACTTTCCATGAAGGTAGGTGTGGACAGTGGTGTGGTGTTGTGCCAGCTGTTGCTCCAGAGCCCTGGCTCTGCTCAGAGGTGTCGTACTGGAGACTCAGGTCTCTAGCTGCCCCTTATGGGAGCAGTGCCTTGGGCAGCAGCCTCCCCAGCCCAGCTCTGCAGCTGTCCCAGCTGTGCACCAGCAGCTGTCAGAGACACAACTCAGTTATTCAGCAACATTAATTCCTGAAGAGAACTATTTCATTTCTTAAGAGCAAGGTACATTAGTAAAAAAAAAAAAAAAAGCATCATGCAATTTTGAAATCTGCCATGCTTTGTTATAAATTTTCCTAACACTCCCCTTTTCTCCCCTGGCAGATGTGAGGGATGCCAGGAACTAGGGTTTTTTCTTCTCTGGTCACAACTGATTGATCTTCAAGTCCTAAGATATTTTAGAACATGGAAGTGGGTGAGCTAGCTCCTATTCCTCTTGACCAGGCCACTGATCCTACATAGTCTTTGTACTATCTATGAGGAAAATTAGTATAGGGAGATCTCATTTTTAATGATTACAAAAGTCTCCAAAGTGCTGGAAGTGCTTAAAATTGCTCAAAGCTGAGAGACAGAAAAGAAGCCTTGAAGAGAGAAGGGAGCGTATAAAACCAAAGATGCAACAAAATGGGAGAAGAAATGACAAAGTAAAATGCTAGAAAAAAATCTGAATGCAATACACCAGGTGCTAAACAAAAGGAATAATAAAACTAGTGCTAAGAGGTGAAAGATGTGTATTTTTACCTATGGATTTATGAAGTAATTGTGTGATTACTGAAGATCTTTGAAAACTTTCTTAGAGAAGACAATATTCTCTCCTTCTTACTTGAGACAGAAACCATGTGAACCTATCTCCTTAGTGCAGTATGAATTTGAATTTCTGTCATTGGAGAAAAAACAAAACTCAAACACTTTCCTGTGTATCAGTCTGTTTCAGGTTGAGTTTTTGCCTTTAAATGTTTCAGGTCTTCTTGAGAATGATCAAGAGCAAAGATCCCTATGGAGTGTAACAGAGGACTTTCACCTGGTATCTCCATTGCTGTCTGATAATGTCTGAAGGACATTGCAAGCCAGGAATTAAACAGAACTGAAAATATTTGCATAACTCAGTTCTCCATGTTGTGGGGATACATAATGCATGTATTCTTGCTTTATAGGAGACTTCTTTAATGATTCAATACCCGAAGCTGAACTGTATATTTTATCCAAGATACTGCATGATTGGGATGATGACAAATGCAAACAACTGCTGGCAAAAGTCTACAAAGCTTGCAAACCTGGTAGGTGTGAACTCTTGAAGAGCAGAGAGACTTTCACTATTGTTTAGATAGGTATATATACATCATAGCAAGAAATCCCATTAAGCATCACTATGAAGTCTCAGAGTTTCAAAAGCACTGCCTGCAAAGCAAAATCAGTAAGATCCTGTAAATTTCAGCTGGGGAAAATGGGAAATTTCCATCCCAGCCATAGCACCCTCTTCAGCTCTGGAATGTCAGTACCAACATAGCTGAGCAAAGACATGCTGTAATGCTTTGGCTCTTTCACTGTCTTCTGTGATGCTGAAATGTGACTTAATGTCAGAGTGTGCTTGCTTTTTCTTCTCTCCATCAGGTGGTGGAGTGCTGCTGGTTGAATCCCTTCTGAATGAAGACAAAAGTGGACCTGTAGAAACCCAACTGTATTCAATTAACATGTTGGTCCAGACAGAAGGGAAAGAGAGAACAGCAGCAGAGTACAGCAAGCTCCTGGAGGCAGCTGGCTTTGGAGTGATTCAAGTAAAGAGAACTGGAAAACTCTATGATGCTGTTTTAGGAAGGAAATAGTAGTATGTGTTTTTTGTATGTAACAAAACAGAAAAGGTTGAGAAATATGCTATTCTCTTCTTAGTGGGCAATGATCAACTTAGCTTTTAGCTAAGGCTGCCAACTTTTTTGTAAGCTGATACATTGTCAAAAGACTCACTAATAACAGATCTACAAATCTGGAAACCTGGCTTGGCTTGCCTTTGGATCTGGGAAGGAAAGACCTTCCACAAGAAACAATCCACAAAACAAATGTGTAGTGTTCCTGCTTCAGCTTGTATCAGTCTTTCTGATTATTAACACTGTATCTGACAAAAGCAGAGCTGAATTTGTATTTGCGTTCCTGCAAAATAAAACTAATCCCTGTACTGAGCCTTGGTGCCTGCATTTTTATTCCTGAAGTATTGATATAATAAAATCAGACCAAATTATGTTTCCTTGTGGTCTTTACAGAGTTCCAGAAGAAACCCTGTCTGAGCCTTGAGGAGTTTTGAACGAAAAATATATTAATTTTTTATTTCCTCTAGACTTTGATTTGAATTATGAAAAAGTGTTGTACCTTAGTAACTAGTTGAAGCCCAGGGATTTTTATTACAAGACAGGTAGGAAGATGATACAGCCAAGTAATTATGTTATGTACTTGGATTGCTCTTACTGCATGCCTCCTGCCATTTCTTTAAATCATTTGATCAAACACAGTCTGCCATTACCTGTGCAGTTCTTAGAAGCAGAATAATACATTACTGAAGTGAGAAACATTTGGAGAAGGCACTAAGAAGTTACTCTGCATTTTTTTCTGGAACAGTAATTGCATTTTCCCATTAAGCTGGATACTAGAGGAGCTTGATATAGTTTACTCAGTACCCATCTACAGCAGCCTCCCACTCATGTGACTGTAGGAGAAGGACAGGGAGAAAGTAGGTTTCCAAGTTACTCATTTTTTGGGTAATGAAAGCTCTTCCCTTTCATGGTGCTGCAGTGGGAGGTTTTCTGTTTGAAGCAGGTGGCTCTGCCAATAGTTCTTTCCCCCTTCCACAGAGTTTTTCACCATATAGACTGAGATACATTTTCTAGCTCCAGTGCAGCTTAGGAGTAATGAATATAGCTGGCCATATCTGGAGGGAATCAGCCCGGAGCAGAAGAATGCCCAGGGCAGGAAACACAGCGGGTGAGCTGAGACTGGCTGTGCTTGGCTGGGCTGAGTGAAGTCAGCTGCTCCCCAGGCTGCTCTGTCTGGGAGGACAGAAACTTCCAGCAGGGCCTTGGCCTGATGGCCTGGGGGTTACAGGAAACAGCAGAGGGCAGGAACAGCCAGGAAATTTGCCATCTTAATGTGCTAACTGGAAGATGGTGGCTGCTGCTTTTCAGAACTTGATGATAGTCATGGGTCATTGAAGAAGCACAGCCTTGAGCAGTAGGAAAATGCTGCTTTAAATATAACAAAAAACCCAGTAACTAAGCAAGAAAAAAGAAGGAGAGGTGCAAAGTAAGGAAACCCTGCTTAGAAAGACAACAGCCCCACTGTAGTAGGATCAGGCACAGGCTGGGGCCTGAATGCTGCCTAGAAACATCTTGCCAACGGAGACCTCAAATGGAGGACCGAAGGGTGGGAAATTGTCTATGGCTGTAGAACCACTGTGAGACAATAGGACCCACACTCCAGGTTCCCTGCTGGCTCCAAGGTTTAGCTCTCCCTTCTTTCACTGACCTGCTCTAGAGAACCCTTGAGGCACCAGGGACCTCAGTCCACAGGCTGTCCTGAGCTGTGTTTACTTCTATAAATGTGTGGGTTTTTCCCCCAGAATTCTCCGCAGTTCTCCCTTCTAATGTTTTAGCCCTTCAAAAAAGCCTTATTGCAGACAAGCTTAGAGTAGGGCAGCACGTTGCATGAAGCAACATTTTGAATGAATACAACATTCTGAATGAAGCTCTCTCAGGGTTATGGAGAATGCTCTACACTGAAGGCAGGGATGCTTTCTGGAACTCAGTAAGGAAGGTCTGCAACAAATGGCTTGATAAAACAACTGTTTTAATGAGAAAGAAGAGGCAGATAGCAAGTAAATCTTGATGTTGCTTCAGATGCCAGGGACTGTGCTCCATTCAGTATTGGATGGAGATGTGTTGGATTTTCCCACAGTACATAGTACAGACACTGTACATAG
This sequence comes from Lonchura striata, assembly GCF_050655825.1. Taxonomy (NCBI): domain Eukaryota; kingdom Metazoa; phylum Chordata; class Aves; order Passeriformes; family Estrildidae; genus Lonchura; species Lonchura striata. The sequence goes on along the minus strand of NC_140703.1, from coordinate 84,686,995 downwards.
CACAGACACTGAAGGAAATGCCTCATTTTGGGTCATTTGGGTTATAATTTTCTTACAAAAAAGAGTCTGTTCTCACAAGAACTTGCTGTTGCATTGTTATAGGCAAGGCTGTGCGTGCAGTGGTGCCAAGTGGGAGCTGCCGGAGACCCCCTGCAGCTGAGGAATATTTGTGGCACAGCACAGGCCTGAGGCCACCCTGGACATGCAGCATGGCAGCTGCCATGGGTGGCATTGACTCTTGGATGTACAAAACGCTCCTGCTCAGGATCAGTGCTTTCCACCCCTTGGTCCACATGCAGCTCTTTCCCAAATATTTTATGTATTACAGATTACCTTAATAACACATGACTTTCTCAGGCCCTAAGAGCAGACATGACCTGTCCAAGACACTGACTCTCTGAGCACAATGTCTTCTGAAAGGCTGCCAATAGGGTAGCCATTTCAGAACTGAGTGTTCTCTCACCATGCAGCTTCTGAAAGGGTGTAGTGTACATGTCCAGGCTTGCTAAAAACGATTTCATTGTTACAGGGTGAAACAGACCCCTTAAAATAGGAAATAAGTCTTTATGTTACATATAAGTGCAATCAGGCTGTCAGGGGCTGACTTAAAACACATAAAACTTACTGGGTTTTTTTCAACATCTCAGTATGAGACTTGAGAGTGACTTAATACTCATGCTGTCAGCAGGATACATATTAAGTCTTTGTTCAGTGCTGTGTCTTGTACCTTTAAAACAGGTAATGGTTTTTTGAAATGGAATACATTCTTCAACCCATAAACCTTCTGTGTGATAAATGAAGCAGTGCCTGTGATACACCTTGCTGATTTCTTCTTTCAGCATTTATAGTACAAAAGGAAGACTGCAGTTCCAGGCTGTGATAGGAATGCTAAGGATGCCATAACTTGATAAAACTGTTCACCTCTCAATGCTTATTGAAAGCATGCAAAAATTAAAAATAGTGTCTTATTAATGCAAGCTTCACAGATTCAGGGCTATGTTGTCCAGAATGAGGAGTTGTACATTTTTCTAGAGTTTGGAATTTGCTCTGACTTTTGTGTGTTTAGGCCTAGTATTTTGATACCACAGGATATCCTGTAGTATTAGAAGCTGGGAAACAGATACTGTTTCTGAGCTGTATATATTACGACATTTTGAATGTTAAGAATATTAAGATATCCATAATGTGACACTACCTGAGTTTTGAGACAGATTGTTAAGGGCTCTTCAGCCTCACAGACAAATGCAAGAGACAAAAGCAGTAATCAAACACATCTAGGTGCAAAAGCTAGCAAATAGGCAATGGGAAGCACAGTGACAAATATTAGAACTCCCTGTCCCCTTAGTGGAGGACCACTGGAGGATGCCCACAAAGCCATGAAGAAATTCAGCCAAATATTTTTAGCTAAGAAGAAGGGCAGAAACAAAATTATCAAAGGGCTTATCAGAATGACAACATCATGGGAAGTTAAAGTGGGCTTGTGGTAATTATTGTGGGACTTGTGGGAAACTTGGAGTGTTTAGAGAAAGGGCCAAAGGTGGGAAATGAAGGAATCAAGGTGAGTAGGGGAGGAACCAGCCTAGTGAAATAGAGGAAATGTGAGGGAAAATGTACTGATCATGTTTTGCAAGCTGCTGTTCCCCACACCTGTCTGGCTGAGCTGCATGCTAGATTACTAGAGGTTTTCTTCATATTACACTCTATCCCTTGCTATCTTGTTTCTTTTTGTGAAGCCTTCCCACACCAAAAACCAGTTCAGTGGAACATCTATGCTTTTGAACAAGTCTAAAGTAAAATTCTGCTTTGGTTTATGAACTCTGGTACATCATGCTGAGTTCAGGTTCTTGGTATTCTTCTGTAGTTATTCCTGTTTTCCTTGTTACCAGCTTTCAAGTGCTTCTGAGGTGCCAGTGTGTTGCAGACTGGTGAATTGACAATACAAGCTTAATCCACACTGCTTCTTTAGCCTTATACTTGATGATGGAAGAAACAGCTGAACCTGATAGAAGAAGATCAAAGCCAAATAACATGCTTTGTAACCAGTGTGTTTCTCAGAAGCAATAAGATTATGTGGATCAGATGCTGTACTCTGTGTCTGGTAGAAAGAAGCTTATTTAAATTAAGAGAGCCAGGAAATCTGTGTCTCAGACCAGAAAGATGTATTTGACAGAAGACCTTGACTATTCTCAAATCGTTATGCAATACATCAATGGATTTTTAGTCCTCAAGGTAAGAAATATAACTCAATCTTATATAGATGTCTAAGACTGAAATGCTCAGGGAGATTCTTCTCTGAGAATAAAATAGTTCATAATAAAGCATCATAATGTAAACTGAATTTGAACTTGAACAAGCTTGATAGAAGTCTAAAGGGAAAAAAAAACAAAACAACAACAAACAACTAAGACAGATCTGGTCCTCAAGATGGACTTAACATTTATTGAGACCCCACTCACCTTTGGGGGCTTGGTTGAGTAGTCCTTGTCTCTGCATGAAGGTTTAAAAACAGTGGTTTATACATGAGGGCTTGTTGTCTGACTGCCTTAAATGTGGAAGGTTTCTTCTATGGAATTTCTTCCCATGTTTAATTTTTGAAGTTTGAGAAACAAAGGGGTGACTTCAATTGCCTTTTCCCCCACTCTAACATGCAAAGAACAAGATTTTTTACCTATTTTCTTCCCCTTCCTAATTTGCCATGCAGATGGTTAAGTTTGATAACATTTGTATATTATATCCCTTCAGATGGAAGGGACTGTGAATACAGAGTGTTTTATAATGACTCTCTCCCAGACTGCATATCATTAAGGCAGACAGGGAGCAGTTTCAATTTCCTTAATGTTTGCTGATGCTGTTTTCCTGTGTGTATGTGCATTTGCATAAAATTCCTCTATTCAATTTCAGTTTGAATTTTCCTCATTAACCATCTATAGTGATTTCAAAATTCACATTCTTGCCATGTTTTTGAGAAGTAATCTCAGCCATGTTCTAACTGAAGATAAAAGAGTCTTCCCCCTGATGGATGTTACCAAGTTGTTTGCCAATGATGCTAAACTAGGTAGCTTATGATGTTGAGTTAGGGAGAAGCATTGAATCCCTTGAGGGTAAAGAGGACTTACAGAGTTATCTTGGTGGATTAGACCACTGCACAATCACCAACCATATGAAATTTTAGAAGGACAAATTCCAGATTCTGCACTTGGGATGGTGTAATCCTGGATGTACTTATAGACTGGGGTCCTGGAGCTTGAGCGTAGTTCTGCAGGAAGGGATCTGGGAGTTTTGATTGATTGTAAGCTCAATAGGAATCACCAGTTTGCTGTGCTGGCCAAAATGGACAACTGCCTCATTGGGTGTATTAAGCACAGTATAACTGAGCTGCGGAAAGAAGTCCTTGACCCACTTATACTCAGGGTAGGTGCAGTCCCACTTTGAGCACTGTGTGTAGCTTTGGGCTCCACAATACAAGAAGGATATAATAACAACTGGTGTCCAATGAAACTAATGCTGAATAGAAATGCTGAAATTCATGAATGGACAGAACTCTGTGGAGTAAATGTGGTAAAGATGTTCTTGCTGCATTATACCGTTTCTCATTCAGGCAGGGTTGTGACCTGGGATGTGACTGACAATAGATCTTCCTTAACAAGCCTCTAAACCGTCTTTCACAAACTATGAAAAGAAAAAAAATATAACTCCTATAATATAAGTATGACATTGGAAAACAGGACATATGTCAGAATCTTGTAAGCTGTAAAGGGAGCATTTTACTGTCTTGTTTGGATTAAAAAGAGGAATGTGAGAGTGATGAGAGCTTTAGGAAGCTCAATGTTTTTTCTACCATCTCATTCGTGTGAGTGGTGGTTTATCCCCTTGTGTACATGGCAGCTGTGGCTTTTTCTCATGCCTGCTCGATACATTTTTCTGGTGCCAGACTTTCCCTTCTGCCCTTCACTCACTGCCATTAGGTTGAGAGACTCTCAGAAGCCTCTCACACTGCTGTCCCAGTGCTGCTGAGAACTGCCAGGATTCATAAGAGTCATACGGCTCCCTTGTGGGCTTCAGCCCTGCTTTCCCAGTGCCTGGTTTAGTGGCTCCGTTTTTAATTTCCCATCTTTCTACATGTGGAAAGAGGAAGCCAAATAAGGTTAGTCTGCAGTGATTCCTTTTTAAATACCAAAGTTGTGATTCCCAATGTTTTGATTCCAGGGGCCACTAAGAGTGTTACCATTAGGCTGGAGGTGACACAGTTCACTTTGATCAGCCCTTGTCTCTTTGCTCTCGTGAGCTCTGTGTCTGCATGTCTGGCTGTGAGGGCTCCATACGTGTCTCTGATGATGTTCAGCCATCTCCAAGGGGAGATACCTGCATTATCTTTGTGCTTCAGGTTCAGCTGCCATCTTTTTTAGTTTATTTTTGTACAAGATTATGAAATCGAACAGAGTGGTTATCTAATGTCTAGCAATGTTTGTGCCTTTTTATGAGAAAATTGTGTGAGATATTTTTTCAGAGAAGAGTTAACTCTTTAATCTTTTCTGGTATTTTATTTTAAAAATAATTGCTCTCAGAAGGAATATCAGATATGTGCCAGAACACTGTGCTGTTAGACAAGTGTATACATGATAGAAAAACTCCCATGAAACATTCAACTGAACCCTAGGAGCTTTGAAAGCACTGCCTACAGAGTCATCTTCTGAGCAAAATCAGTAAGGTCCTGTCAACTTCAGCTGGGAAGAATGGGAAATTTCTATCCCAGTGATAGCACCCCCTTCCTCCCTGGGACATCAGTACCTACATGGCCAAGCAAAGACATGCTTTGGCTCTTTCACTATTTTCTGTTATGCTGAAATGTGACTTAATGTCAGGGTGTGCTTGCTTTTTCTTCTCTCCATCAGGTGGTGGGGTGCTGCTGGTTGAATCCCTTCTGAATGAAGACAAAAGTGGACCTGTAGAAACCCAACTGTATTCAATGAATATGTTGGTCCAGACAGAAGGGAAAGAGAGAACAGCAGCAGAGTACAGCAAGCTCCTGGAGGCAGCTGGCTTTGGAGTGATTCAAGTAAAGAGAACTGGAAAACTCTATGATGCCGTTTTAGGAAGGAAATAATTCTCTCTTCTTTCTTCTGCCATCTTGCATGCATAAGTGGGAAGATGAAATATGCCATCCACTTAGTTTTTCTTTAGGGCAATCATCCCTTTTGTAAGCTGACACATTGTCAGTAGGAACACCAACTGTTGAACACATACAGATTGTTTGTCTATGAGTGGGAAAAATAAATTAACATGTCCTCCATAAGAAATTACCTCTGAAGAGAAGCCTTCCAAGGAGAGATTATACTTCCTTATCTGTTCACAGTCTCTGCTTCACATTTTACCCCTATTTTTTCCAACATTAACACAGTACTTGACAAAGATATTTTTCAAATTGTACTGTTTGCTTCCTGTAAAATAAAAGTGTTCACTGTAGTGAGTTCCCAATTTCTTCACATTCCCTGTGGACTGATATAGCACAGAGAAAAGTCTTATCTCCTTGTGATGAGCCTCTTTTGAACCTGCAATTCAGTCCCAAAGCACAGGAATGAAGGATAGCTGATATAGGAAATAAAAAATTAAAATAACCTAGCAAATGAATTGTCTCCTTCCTACAGTTCGTGACACACATTGGTGCAGGGTGTAGAACAGCATTAACACAAGGTCTGCACAGGGTTAGTAATATGATTTGCTATTAGAGGAATAGACATACTCATTGTATATCCTCCTTAGGGTTTAAGCACTGAATTTCTGTATATGCATTGCATACATATACCAGATTTCAGGAGGAACTTTGCTGCAGAAGACAGTTTTTCTCTAACCAGAAACTGAATAGAGGGGAAAGGTGCCCTCTTGCTGTGGTTCTTCTCATCTATGAAAAATATACTTAATGGAAAAAGCATAATGGATGAGGAATGGACTTGGGGGAGCACAAGTCCAGACTTGAGTTTTGTTGTGATAATTTGGGGGTGTGGAAATTTTGGTTGTACGTGATCAATTTAAGTGCAAGGCAGTGTCCAGGGATGAGTTCATGATGAAGCCAAGACACAACAAATGTTCTGGGTATGAAAAACGATGCTGCATTTCCTTTAGTATATCGTTTAACTTGTGAAAATTTGGAACTGTACTGCAATATCCAGCAGTATGGGAAATATCACACTTGGTAGCTCTGGACACAGTGCAATGTGCATATTTGGAACAGGATATTAGGCAAAGGAAGCTTGTTTGTGGTGGGTTACACTGACCAGCAATCACACAACAGACCCACTGCATACTCACTCCCTGCCTCCAGCAGTGTGAGAGAGACAACTGAGTGAGGAAAGGCAAGAAAGACCTTATGGGTCATTATAAAGACAGTTCAACAAGTGAAAGAAAGAGGTAAGGGAAAAAACTAAACCAAAATATTCCAAGGGGGGGCAAAGGCAATCACTCACCGCTTCCCACCAGCAAACTGATGCCAAACAACTCCCTCAGCAGCAGCTGCCTTGGAAAAACTACCCATAGTTTTTACCATTGAACATGAAGTTTCATGATATGGGATATTCCTCTGTTCAGTTTGGGTCAGCTGTGTACCTGCTATGACCTCTCCCAGCCCCTTACCCACTCCAAGGTTACTCAATGTGGGGTCAGGGTGAGAAACAAAGAATGTTCTGATGCTGTGAAAGTACTGTTCAGCAACAGCTAAAATATACCTGTGTTATCAACACTGGTTTGATAACAGATCTAGAACAGAGAACTATATGGGTTGCTGTGAGGAAATTTAATTCCATCCCAGCCAGACTCGGTACAATAGCAATGAGGAGATGTAGATTAAGTGCATGTTTTAACTAAAAAATCTTCTATCTTGAACAATGGTTATTTGGCATACAAAACCAAGGATTTGTGCCAGAAGGGAAAAAGAGGAAAAAAAAATTGAATTGTTTTGAAACTTGCATAGGAAAGACAAGGTCAAATCCTGTCCTTGCAGGAGAACTGAATGCTTTGCTGTACATCTAATGTTTCTCTGATGCTTAAGGCATCATATTGTTCACCGACTGAGTACCTAACAAAACCATAATTGCATGTATAATTTCCCTTGAAATTCTGCTGTTATGCTTCTGATGCGTAAAATCTAAGCATGCTAAATAGGATATAAACATATTGTCATCAAATCAGTTGATGTTTGAAGTAGTTAGTGTTAGTCATGTGAAGGAAAGAACGACTTAAGACTAGTTTATTTTTGAGATATTTGTATATTCTATATGTTAGGTATGCATGCAAACATGCTAAAACTTTGAAATAAAAATTAATGCAGATTTTTTTTTTTTCGTTTGCTACTTTCTAACCTTGATTGTTTGAGCCTGGCTTATCCTTCTCGTAAGTGGGAGGTGGTTTCTGCCGTGCTGCAGGCACCAGCCCCCTTGCCACTAGATGTTGCTGTTGCTGCGCTTGTCCGGTGAGAGGCATCGGCCGTGCAGAAGGGACATATGCGCGGTCATTTGCGGTCACAAAGTGCCACCTAAATGAAACAGTTTAGGCACTGGCGGTCAAGGAAAAAGGGGCTAAAGAGCCTCTGCACCCAGCTGTCAGCAATTGCCTGTTTTTTTCCTACAGCTCATGCGTGGAAGAAGGAGCAAAACCTTGTTTGTGTGCAGTGATGGTGATGACAATGTGAGCCCATCCTTCCTTACTGCCAAGCTGAGCCCAGGGCCCTTCACCAAAGGACTTCCAGAGCTGGGCTGTAAATCCCTGTTAGGGAAAACCAACACTTGTACATGGCCCTTATGTTTAATTTCTTCCCCTTAGTCTATGATTAGAAACATCCTTGCAAGAGCAGAGCCGGGTTACACCATGGGGCTGGTGCCTCTCAGCCAGTGCAGCCTGGAGGGGGACGGAATGTGACATGGGGGCTCCGGGGTCCCACGCTGGCTCAGAGTGACATCCATGGCTCAGTGCTGGTGCTGGCGTGGGTCATCACCCATCCAGGGCTGGGTCACTGCCCGGCCCTGGCTGAGGGTGGACCCTGATGGCATCCCGTGCCACCCATCAGCATGGACCCCTTTCCCTTGCAGGTCCTTGCAGGCCTCATGGCCCTCATTTCTGTCTCCCCATGCAGGACCTGCCTTTACTCCCTCCCTGCAGTGCCTGGATCCCTCCCATGCCATTCCTAACACCCCTGAACCTCTGTTGGCCCTCCTGAGAGGCTGTTTCACCAGGCATGGCTGCCTCATCCCCTCTGTGGGGTCTGGCCTCTCTCACAGCCTCCCTGCAACCACAGATGCCCCTCTGGCTCTTTCTCAGCATCTGCTTGGCCAGAAAAACCTCCAGCCAGGGCACTGTCATCTGCCATAAATGCACAGCAGGTGTTCCTAGATGGGCTACTTGTGTCCAGCACACTTTAAGGCATCAAAGCAGTGTGCCATGGAGGTTATGGCCCCTACTTATGCCTGGAAGCTTCAAAGGCAAGTGATGTGATCTGCTTGGATTCACTGCACCACCCAGGGTGAAGACAGCAGTAGAAACAACCCCACCAGCACCATGTGGGTGCATTGTCACCAGAGGAACTGCACTGCTATGTGTTGTTGGCATGGTCTAATCATGATATTTAACTTGTTTTTCCAAGGATGTGGTCATTCCAGAGTTCCCCTACTACTGAGCATCAGCATATGTACAGTAGATAGTGGTCCATGTGATACAACTGGAATATTTTAGAAGATTTTCTTCAACTTCCTGTACCCACAGTAGCCTGTGATGAGCATACAGTACATATTATTAACTCATGTCTTTGGATATATGTTGTGCACAAGTCCATGAGTTGCAAGACTGTTTCCTACAGTAGTTGAGGTCATGCTCCTGCATTCAATTAGTGCATGTGAACACATGCTAACCAGAGCTTGTTTACTTTTTGACAATTTCTGTCTTCTTTTGAAGGCAAAAGGCATCCTTACAGGAAGATTGTGAAGGAACTATGTTTTCCCCTGACTCAAATTCATCCCAATGACAGTGTTTTGACCTTAGACATCAGCTTAGCTCCCACAGTGGGATAGGGGAGAGAATGTGAAGACAAAAAGAGAGATAACTTGGAGTAAGAAGAAATAAAAAAAACAAACTAGTAATATAAAGGCAGTCACTCACTGCCTCCCAGAGGCAGATTAATTCCCAGCCAGTTTCCAAGCAATGAGTAGCTTCCCTAAACCATCCACCCCCTCGGTTTTTATTTCTGAGTATGACATGCAATACCACATGGGTCAATCTGGGTCAGCTGTCCAGCCTACTCACTGGGGGAGCAAAGTGGGAAACAGAGGCAGCCTTGAGCAAACACTGCTCAGAAATAGCTAAAACATGGGTGTATTATTGATGCTGCTTAAACCGCAGAATCAAAATACAGCACCATACGGGCTGCTATGAGGAAAATTAACCCCATCTCAAATAGACCCAGTACTCCAATTTAAAATATAATTCTGTAGGGATTCAAGGTCATTATTTGGTATTGACGACTAAAGTAAACCTCTGAATGATGAGTGCTTTGCATCTGAGAAGGTGCTTCTTCAATTCTTTCATGTCTTATCCTTCATTGCAGATGGTAGATGAAAGCATTTAATAGGAAACACATTTTTATTCTATGTATGTGATGACCATGTCAAAGTTAAGGCTTCTACAGTGATCTGTGTCTAAGGATGCCTTTCTTATTTTCTAAATACCTTTTAATGACCTTATTTAAAGGAAAAGTCCTGAAAATGCAGTCTAGGTGCATAGTAATGATTAACAAATCAATGCTAATAAAAGAGAAAAAAAAATCTTGAATTTTTCTAAAGAAAGACTTGTCAGTTTAATTGATGACTTTCAAAGTGCAGGCATCCCCTGTGCCTACCTTCTCAGGATGAGCTATTTATATTTATGTAAATGAACTTTTAAGCCTGTACTGTTGTCTTAAAACCTAATTCTCTGAGCACCTGGATGTACATCAGGGACCTTCTGGTCTGACACACCAGGAAATTGAAACTTGGAGAGTTAGATCATAAAAGATGACTGAAGGAGACAGATAAGATCTGCTGAATAGGGCAGTATAAGCACCAGGAAGAAGGCAATGCCAGGTGTATGACAAGTACCTATCATGAGGCAGTTGAAATGAGGAGCTGAGCATGACATGCTGCAGTTTGCTTTCCCAGCTCCTTTACGAAATCTATATACTCAGTCTACACAAAGATGGAATAGTAAAGATAATATAGGAAGTGTGAGTTTGAAAGAGGGCAATTTATTTAGTTCATTCAGGGTTTGGGCTAGGGATAATGTTTGGGTTGAGAGAAGAAGAGCCTAGAGCTCCAGGTGGAGTGATTCTGGAAATGAGCTGTCAACAGGAATGATTTGCTGCAAAGAGAACTTGACTGCAAGAAGCTTTTGGTCATGATAATGGCTTGATGACTTTGTTGAGGACTCAGTCCAAACTTAAATTCTTGTCTTTCACCTGCTGTGCAGACTGTAGGTTTAGAGTTTCTTCTGGATCTGTTGGTTTCTTCTGGATCTATTTCTCTTTTCATTGCACTGGGGCAGTCAGTGGAAATGTATTACTACTCTTTCCTAATCTGCCTTGTGGATCTGAAAGATTGTTTTATGGTGTAAGCAGATATTTCAAATGTGATACCTTTCTCCTGAACGGCTTATCTTGTTTATGAACTTTTTGACAGAAGTTTAAGGTCATCTTTATTTATCTTTCGTGTCATTCTGCATTAAGTTTTAAAATTTGCCTTGTGTTTTGGTCAGAAGCTGCTATTTACAGAGGTGTCAACCTTAACTGCTCAAAGATTAGGAAGGTCTGCAAATCATGAGATTTATTTTTAAAATGTATTGACATTTTAAACCTCCACATTTATGAGACTGTAAGACTTGTTTGTTTGTGAGCATGTCTGCACAGATACACGGGCTAGAAGCCTCTCTGTCTCTCTCTTTTATTGAAAGATGACATTTTACTTTCTTGTGATTCTCTGGCTATGAGGAAAAAGCTCCAACCAGGAAAAAGAAAATTAAATGTTAGGGATCATAAAAGCAGTGAAGCAGTGGTATATTCAGCATTGTTTGGGGTGGAGTCATTTAATCTGAGCCTCTGAAAGTGGTCCCTTATGTTCAAGGAACTCCAAGGTACCATTTCTCCAAAGCATTTTTTCATGCCCTATTTTTCTAGGACTAGAAAGCAAAATGAGGGTGGCTGGCTGAGACAAAGATATCAGATAATCTTATCTGTAGTGCCTTCAATTCAAGAACAGATACCTTTCTGAAATGAATGTTCACTTCAGTGAGTTGTTGAGCTCAGTAATGTACAACAAAGCATGATTAAGAAGTCTTTGCAAAAGCTATTAGCTTTGTGGGGCTAATCTCACTGGGCTCTCATTATAATCAGAGGAGATGGAATGAATCAGGTACAGAAGGAGTCTGAACTCATAGCCATATATGGGAGCATCCTTCTCCCTTGGTTGTAGGAGGAGCACAGGGAGAAAGTAGCCTCAGAAGAGGAAAGTTGGTCATCTGTCACGTTCTGTGATAGGCATAAAATTAAATCATAAGGCTGTAATGGTTTTTATTATCCTGACAACTAACAGGACACAGTTAATGAGCCACTTAATCTCAAGTAGAATCTTGTCCTGTAGTTATCTGCAAGATAGTGCAGGAATTGGGGCAAGTGGTTTTGAGGACTTCCCTCTGAAGCTGCAGTCCCTGTGCAGTGTTTCCTACCTGCAAATTATGTGGCATGAAGGTGACTTTGCCAGGAGCTGCAGCCTGTGAGTAATGTATTCTAAATGCTTGCTCACTTTCCAGGGAAAGCGAGGTGCTACATCCTGCAGCAGCCAGGCACAAACACAAACAGTGAAATGAGGCTGACCAAACAGCCAGCAGGGATGTGTGGGGCTGACTCAGATCTTTGTCTATTCCCCTACCACCACCTTAAAAATAAAACAGTTCAGAGAAACGACTTTGCTTATTTAATGGTATGAGTTATATTAGTTTCATGCTAAAAAGTAGCCTGAAGGAAGTGGTGGTATCTGTGAATTAATTACCCTTTTAAGTGAATGAATTAAGTGGCTAAATGTGAACCCTCCACAGTTTTTATCAAGAGAATGTTAGTTTACTCTTGATTGAGGAGTACTACAAAAATCAGCCTATATTGTATGCTGGGGGGAAAAGAATCCCATTACATGTGTGCCTTTGAGGGCTCCTAAAAACTTCATTCCCACCGTGGACACACAACACCAAATTCACCTCAGTGTCTTCCCTGCTTATAATCCTGTCCTCTTATACCCTTTTCAACCCTGCCATTCCCTATTGTGGCCCTTGCTGTGTGAAGCCAGATATAAAATCAGATATTTAGGTTATGGAGTTCTCACTTCATGTGCTTGTAAAACAGCCTTTATGCCCATGGAATTGCTGCAGCTCAAGAGAAAGTTTGGTCTCAGGGTGTAGTCTTAGTCCCGAAGACCTTTACACCATAAATAAGGCTTGCCAAAAAATTGAAACAAGGGGCCTTTGGTTCCCAGGATAAATCTAGGGGTGTGCAAGGAAGTAAAGGTGGAAAAAGAGGTAAAACCAGGGCATGCCCATGGGCTGCCATTTGCTCATGCTGCTGCTTTGTTTCCTGAGTCAGCAAATAGGTTAGTCATAGTCAATATGCTAAGCTGCATAGATAAACTGATATTTAAGCTTGATGAGTCAAAAAAATTCTGTCTCAGAGTCAGTGGTGATTCTTCTCTTGTCCTCAGTAGGTGCAAGAATAGGGCATTTTGATTTGTCAGACCTAATTCGCTAAACAAAGTACTTCTGTGAGTTAATTCATTTTGGTAGGAAAAGGACTATGAAGTGGACTTACCACAACAATGTCATTGCTGGGAAACTTTTACAGAGTGAGCTCAGAGTCCTTTCTGTTCTTTTGAATGTTGAAGTTATTTTGCTGTTAAGGCATCAGCTTCTTTATAGGGACAGTAAGTATCAGCTTGGTTGAATGAGCTTAATGTAAAACCCTGCCACTTCTCCTACAAAATGATCCTTTAAATTTTTATTTTTTTTTTTTTTTTCTCTGCATGAATTCTGAATTGAGGATCTGAAAGAGCCTGAAGTGAAGCTGTGCTGGCCAGATCAGCGACAGGGAAATCCCTGGGTGCTCTGCATTTAAAACTGAGGCATTGAGGTGTCATCAGCCTCACCAGATACTCCTCCCATTTTTCTCAATAAAAGACAAATACTGAAGAAGAGCTGTTCCTGATGTGGGGAACACACGTGCTTAGCAGAACCAAGTGGCTTCTTTTGCTTATGAGGACACTGCTGTGTGAGGAGGAACCACCCTTGAAAGGTGCCTGCTAATGCTGGTGATAAATCTTGAGAAAAAACTGCCTTTTCAGGAATCTTTTGGTATAACAAGTGGTTTACTGTATCCAGAGAAATTAAAACCCTGTTTATAAAGGCTATCATTTTTTATGCTAAAACTAGGATTTCTGATTATACCTTTTTATTTTTGAAGTTTTTCTGTTGTATTTTTGCCTGTCATTGGTCTTTTAATGCATATATTCTAGCAATAGACACACTGACATTCTTCCAGCAACCTTTAACTGTCCTTTGAGCAAATTGCAATCAGCAAAACTAGTTTTAGCAGAACTTGGATTGAGGAATGTGGTGTAGGAGGCTCTTACATATGGTTAAAGAGTACAATCTACAAGATACTAACTAAAAGCATTTTTGCTAATAAGCAAGTAACTTTGGACTTAAATTTTCCACATGGTGAATATTCAGCTGGGTTGAACTTCCAAGTTATGAATCCAAAGAGCAGTTCCAAGCTTTGAGCAAATATGTAGGCTGTGTACGGAAAGATACCTTGAATCAGTGAGGGTGTTTTATTTCCATGGGCAATGCTGAAGGTTTTTTGGTTTTGGTTTTGTTTTTTTTTTTTTTTTTAATGATTATGAAGGTATTTTCAAAGGAAAATATCCACATTATTTTAGCAGAGTCTTTGATGCCCCTCTAAGCCTATATATGTGAAGCTGAGATAACATGTTGGCTTGTTTGAGTGATAAGTTGTGCTCAATCATTCTGTGTAATTTAGGTTTTCTTGGCATCTGACTGGGTTCCTCTAAGAGTGGGGGTATGGGGGAAACAAATTGGCTAATCCCATACCTAAGATCCTCTTGCACCTTTTCTGCTCTTATATTTCATTATATCTTGGGGTCTTTGCTGCAGAGGGGGATCAACTCTTCTTATGTGTCTAGAAGGAGCATCACTGTTGTTTTTGTGACATGCAACATGTCATGCAGTGGGACTGCTCAGGGGAGCAGGTGACAGGTAGCATTTTTCCACTGAATTTCATGGCTCTGAAAGTATGATGGAGCTCATGAATCCCTTTTCTTTCACACCATTGCAAAATATGACTGGAAAATGTATTTATGAAATGCACAAGTTCAGAAATTATAGGGACATATGTAAATTATTACCTTTCATTTACTAACTTTTAGAGGAATTACCTCAAAATTCCTCGTAGTGAAACTTAACTGAAATTCAATATTTTTCCATTTTTCTGAGAAAAAAGTTAATCCATCAAACTTAAAGAAGCTGTGATGCAAAAATAAAATTTAGAAAAATCATAGTATGGAGGTCTGCTTTTCATCAGAAGCATTGGTTGCAAGTCCATTGTTTTATTTCATCCTATTTCTCAGGTTTTTCTTTGACATTAATTTTATTATGTCAAAATTGTGCCCCATGCATTGTTGACTGAGATTTAAGACTATGATTTTCTTCACTTTATTTTTCCTTAGTCTGGTTCAATTAATATCAAAGCTCCCAAATGTACTTCTTTCTACTCAATGTGTAATTCTGTACCCACCAAGAAATGATGTAATATGGTTTTTCATTATCCTTAAAGCAAAATAGAAATTGTAAACATTCATGAAAATTTTCTAACATTGCAGTAGGAAAAATCACTCTCCTTATAAAATTCAGAAGCCAAGAACTGGGCTCCTTTCTTTATTTTTTATTGGTTTCTATAGTCTCAGGGGCCAATATGTTGTTCTACAGAATTGGAGACATATTTTATTAGCATTAGAGCATCACTTACAGTTTTCTTTGCAAACCCACAATGTAATCAATTCCTGTGATTAATAATCTGAAAGCTACATTTTTCACAACAATGGAATAGACTTATCAAAACCTGAGAATCTGGTGAGGAGAGGAATAAGTGGCTCAGTTCGTTATGTTAGTCTGAGTGAAAATAATAAACCAGGCAAAAGTACAACACTATTGTATACTAAAATATAAATTGCAAGAAAAAATCGAATTATCAAAGATTACTCAATGTAGCACCATTTAAAAATGTATTTATCTTCATGAAAAAACAACTGTTAAAACTGGCCTAAGTATTTATATTTGATCTTTTTTGTTGAGCCTCTGGTAAGAAAAGCCTAGTTTTCTTTGAAAACTAGCTGTTAGTGAAGTTGCCATTGGGTGTAGCTATTGTGTTATTCTCTCCCTAGACTATCATATAACAAACATGGAACTGGCTATTTTTGCAAGACAGCCCGTATAAAAAGCATATTTCTCCCTAATAACTCCTGGTTCAGAGGTGTCTTAGAAGGATGACTAAAATCACACTAATTATTAGAATTCCCTACAGCAGGAGAGTTTTCCATAAACCCATTGTTGTAACTGATGTGTATTTTAATAATTGAAAAAATACATACAGTACATTTCGTGCTTGAGTTTGAAGTTGACATACTTGAGGAGATGTGTCTTTCCCTAGTTTGAATAAATTTGGGTTTGAAATAACAATGATCTGGAGGAGTGGAAAAAATTCACTTTAAGCTAATGAAACCTCAAGAGCATACAGAGATGTCTCATAAGCAGATTCTGTGTGCCTAGCAGAACTTGTTGTTCTACTCCCACGTGATTAGTCGTTCTCATGGGAATAAAGGCAGCAAAATAAATGGTTTTCCCTCCCTCTCCCTCCTTCCCCAGCATATAGGACACTGAGGTGTAAGCACTCAGCTGCTATTTAAAATGTTAGCAGAAAAATAAGAGAAGTAATAGGATTACAGGGCTAAGCCAAAACAACAAGGTGACCATTGAATTTTCTCAGATCTATTGAAGAGTTCACCATGCTTAAACTGGTGCTTATGTACAAATTTAAAACCCTGAATGCATTCTGCTTATAAGCACTGCTTTTAAGATAGAGGTATGATGCAGCAATAAGATCACTTGATGAGTGGTAGAAATAAGATCTTATGAGATTTTTATGTTCAGATGGCAGGGAAAAGAACATTCCCCTGTATTAAGGGCTAGTCTGATCCCTCCCCTTTTGCAGTGCAAGACATATGTGACATTGCAGGGGAAGGACAGAAGAGTCACATTCTCTCTTGTAGCTTGTGGAAGCAGATCTTGCAGGATGAAAATCATAGCAGTATAAGTGAAGTCTGGGAGACCCTTGGGGAGGGCCCATCATGCTGTGTCTTCACTTGAAGACATATCTGCCTATACGTAGGGATATAGTCTCTGTAATCATGAGGGGTATCAAACACACTTCCAGTTTTAGCACTAATAGCTTTATTTTTCAAACTTTTTTTAAAATTATCTAAATCTGACTTCTGAGCTCTTGAAGCTTGACAGCTGACACAGTAGCTTTGGTTTTGGAATACTGTAAAACACAGATGAGAACAATAACACTTGTATTGTATCTTGGTGTTCATTAAAGAGAGGGAGTTCTAGCCCTGACTTGCACTAGCACTGCCAGGTGTCCATCTGCAGACCCTTCAGCACTTATAACTACAAAATATCAGGGAATGACCTGTGCCAGGATGCTGGGAAAGATCACACTCCAGGCGAGGATGATAAGGAAGGTGCACAACTGACAATAGTCACTATTTTGGTCTTAACAAAAAATTTTTCCACAGCCATTTTAATTGGGTAATTATTTGTTCAGCTACCAAAGAGTTTATCTGTGATCCAAGTTACATAGGACAATTAAAATAGCCAGTTATTCACAGTAAGTTATTGCTTTGTTATGCACAGAACTTTTTAGACAGTCAGCTAGAATATCCATAAGACTCAGACACACATTAGTAGTGCAAAAGAATGTAGTAAATTTTATATTTGACCCAAGGAATTATAGGAAATGTGGGTATAGATTCAAGAGTTAAAAAAAAAAAAAATGAAACAAATGTGTTGTCTTTTTGAAAATATTAACTCTGTCCACAGGTCAAATAAATTGTTTTACAAGATCCCATGCTGGACCTATAACACTGGTTATTTTGTATCAGAATATTGAAAATCAATATACAGCATAAAATATGTAATTTTATGCTGCCCTTAAAAAAGCAAAGTGTAGCTACAGGACTACTGGTAAATTATGTTCTGTCCATTTAAGTCATTGTGAAGACAAAGAGCCTTTTTGCCTTTTTTGTGCTCTTATTTGGGTTCCCACAATGGATCTGTTACCTATGTTAGCCCTTGATCTTTATAAAGGTGTTAATCTGGTCAGACCTCACCATCCTTCTTTTTTCTCAGCCTCAAAAGCACCTGAGAGCAGCCTGCAGTTCTCTGCATTTCATGACATCATCTAGTTAGCATGGATAAAGGGAGAAGCTCTTTTATGCTCTTATGACATTTTTAGGACTAGACCTTTATGATTTTGCATTGTCCCTTCAGACAAATCCTGTTTCCAGGGCTCTGGCTGTGATGACTTTTTCAGTTGCTCTGCATCAGAAGGATACTACAGAACTGTGGCACTGAAAGTTACATTGGACCATATGGATGAAAGAAAAGGAAAGCAAAAACAAAAACAAACAAACAAAAAAAAAAAGTGTGGGGTTTGTAAGATCAGAGGAGAACCTAAGAACCACCACATTAAACATAATGAAAATGAAAGTTAAAAAGAATTTCTTACAGTACTTAAAACAGTACTCCACTAAGAGAAAAGAAGTGGGAAAATTATTGAAGACAATTTTTTAAAATCCTCTGTAGCCATTCAGGAATGGTTTCTAAGCAACCAGAACATGCAGATAGCCCCAGGAGTAAGAGGTATTATGAATGCTTGGAGACACAAAGAGGAAGGGAAGGAAGGGAAAGATGAAACAGCTGGAATCATGCAGCTAGATGCTGGAGTGGAGGGCTCTCCCTACTTAGTGCCAGCACTGCAGCTGGTGAGGCAGAGGCTGAGCTGCCTCACCATGAGAGGTGCACCAAAAGAAGGAAAATGAAGGGTGTAAGAACCTGGATAAAGAGCATAAGCTTTGTATCACTCTTTCAGGCCTCCCATTAAAAATGTTCAAGAGTACATATCTTGCTGTAATTATCTTTATTTTGCAGAAGACTGACATTTACAGTTCCCATGTACTTTATTCCAGCTGTTTAAGAAATGTTCTTGTTAGCTTTTGTACAGAGCAGTAATTGTTCACTTTATTCTGGCAAATCTTTCATTAATGGCTGTATTTAATCACTAAGGAGAAAGATGAATATCTAAAAAATTACTGGTTGACTAGATAAGTGGAAAAAAGTGCATAATCGAGTGAATATGATGGAAAATACAGGAAGATTGGTCAAAAGAGTTGCATATTATCAGCTTGGGTAAAAACTGGATTTTTAGACTATGGTTCTGTATATTTTTGATCTATTGATAAATCACAAACCTCCTTATATCATCCTTGGAGAGAAAAATTGGATGTGCTTTTCATACCTATATATATAACCAAATAACTCCCCTATGGTCACACAGGCTGCCCAGAGAAGTTGTAGAGTGTCCACCCTTGCTGATGTTCATAACCTCCCTGGACATGGTCCTGGGCAGCCAGCTGTAAGTGGCCCTCTCTGAGCAGGGGGACTGGACCAGACGATCTCCAGAGCTCCCCTCTAACTTTAACTGTTCTGTAATTCTGTGAAATATTGCAGAGTCCATATCAACAATTTCTAAGGCAAGACCTATTGTGTCTTTGCTTTGCCCAATTTTTCCTAATCTCTCTTTTAAGACTCACTAAGTGCAGCCCAGGAGACTCCATAAATCATGGGACTGAAGCCTCCTAAAAGGTGCCTTCAGTTGAGTCCAGTAGCAATAGAGTTAATGACCTGCATGCTGGGGATTCAGATCCCATCCTGGCTGTGTACACCAGATCTTTTGCTCTTGAGTTAAAGCTGCTCTTTGCCAAGCATGTACATATCTAAGCACATTTTCAGTTCTTTTTACTGTGGAATATTCCAATGGCAAATATTACACTCTTACTGTTATATAAATTCTCATGGCAAAAAAAAAGTATGTCTCATTACTGCTGCACTTAACATCAATGCCACCAAATTAATGACTTCCTATTTTCTCACACTCTTAGGAATAAAATATCACAGTGGCTTTTTCCCCTAAATAATTTATTTTTGATAAAGGGGACTGCAGTTGGTTGTCACCTGGTGAAAGGCTGGGCTGGCATGTTGCATACAGGCCACATGATTGTTTATTCTCATTTTCTGGGGAAGTGAGGCTAAAATGGTTATGTGTTCATCTCTCTTAAGGGGAAATTGGGAAACCCTGAATGTTTCTGTCTGATAACTTTTATTGGAGCGTATTTTAGGTCTGGCTTGTCACCACAAATCCTATGCATTTCAGTTCTTACTGAGAAGGGTAGAAAAAAATGGAAAATGTCTTCTGTTGTTCTCTTTTAAAATGTCTGCTAATTATTTAGGCCAAGTAACAGAAGCTGAGATGAACACATGAAGTCTGAATGAAAAAGAACCCTCTCAGAATAGAGGGAAACCCTTCTACTACACTCATTGTCTTGTGACTTGATTATTGCCTTGTCATATATCTTAGGTCATGCCCCCAACATGAAGAAAATCTAATAATTTTTTAGTTAATATTTTGCAACAAATTTTCATTTTCAAAGCTTGCTATTAGTTAAAAGCCCATAAAAAAGTCAGAATAGAAATAATTAACTTCTTTAGGTTAAAAACCCCTTTAAGTTTATTAAGTCGAATCATTAATCCATCACTGCAAATTCCACCACTATGTCATGTCCCTTAGTGTAACATCTGCATATTTTTTGAATACCTCCAGGGCTGGTGACTCCACCTTCCTTGGACAGCCTGTTTCAGTGCATGGCAAGCTTTTAGATGAAGCAATTTTTTTTAATACCTAATATAACCATCCCCTGGTGCAACTTGAAGACTTGCCTCTTGTCCTGTCACTGGTTGCCTGGGAGAAGAGGCCAACCCTTGCCTGACTATAAGCTCCTTTTATGATGGTTGTAGAGGATAGTAAGGTCACTGCTCAGCCTTCTCTTCAGGCAAAAAAAAAAAAAAAACAGTTCCCACAGGCACCCTTCATAGGACCTGTGTTCCAGACACTTCACCAGCTCCACTGCCCTTCTCTGAACTTGCTCCAGCACTTCAATGTCTTTTTTGTAGTGAGAGGCTCAGAGCTGAACACAGGATTCAAGGTATGGCTCATCAGTGCCAAGTACAGGGGGACAATCCCTGCCCTAGTCCTGCTGGCCACACTATTTCAGACATAAAGCCCCTGGCCTTCTTGGTCACCTGAGCTGGTTCTTGTTCTGCTGTCAGCTGACACCCCCAGGTCCTTTTGCACTAGGCAGCTCTACAGCTACTTTTCCCCCAGCCTGTAGTGCTCCAGGGGGCTAATGTGATCCAAGGGCAGAACCCAGTACTTGCCCTTGCCCTTAGCCCATCAACCCAGTCTGTTCACATTCCTCTGCAGAGCCTTCCTACCTTCCACCAGATCAATGGTCCAGCCCAACTCAATGCCATCTGCAAACTGACTGAGGGTGCACTTGATCTCCTCCTCCAGACCACTGATAAAGCTATCAAACATAGCCGGCCCCAGTACTATACTCTGGGGAACACCGCTTGTTATTGGCCACCAGCTGGTTGGATTTCCACTCGGCACCACTCTCTAGGCTCAGCCATCCAGCCAGCTTTTTACACAGTGAAGAGTAAAGTGAGCTATAGTCTACAGCAATTTACCTTTATTTACTCACCAGTTTTGCTACAGCATATGTTGCAGTTGAGACAGCCACAATACACAGAGCAACATCATACAATTCCAGAAGGCTTCAACCCATACAGAGCAACACCATACCACTTCAAAAGACTACAAGCATTTGTCCTTCTTGTTCTTTAGCCCAACACTTTATACCCCTCATGTTCATGTATTGCACCTGTGTGCCCTCTGTTCCATTTGGTGATTGGTGAGTAACCTCAGCACTCCATGGCTCATTGCTTTCAATGCTGCTCACCTGCTTTTCACAGCTGTAGCCCATTGAGAATGAGGCTTGGTCTCAGGCCCACCCCCAGTTACCACAAACTGTGTACCTACAAAGTGTTCCTGTTGGGGACCAAGAACAACTAATGGACCATTTCAACAGCTAATGGAAAACATAAATCTCATCCTTCTTTGATGAATCTGTAATGTGTATCTAGACAATGATTTAATTACTAAAAAGCACTTTGAGCCTCTGATTCATTTCTAACTTTTTTTTTGGAAGTCCCAAGGATTCTGTAATAGATACTCTTGAGTTAATGGGTGATGGCTAGCTATGATTTATATAGGCTGTTAATTTGTTAAAGTAGTATTTGATTTCAATCTCAATTTCCTTATAGTTACTTACCTATGAGTAAGAAACTTCATACAGTCCTTCAGGTTATACAGCTTCATTCTGCTCAATAAGTTTTTCTTCATTCTGGGAGTGATATATATGATAGGCAGCTCACTAAAATGCAGCAAAAGCACAGAAGAGGCTGAGCTATATACAAGGTACTTCAACAGCAGGCTCCAAATTGAAGCAAATCATTTGGAAGAATAGCTAGAAACAATTCTGAATGCTTTGAACTGAGTTAGGAAAATATGTGGCTTTGCAAAAATCAATTGAATATGGACCTGATTCTCTAATGTGTCATCTCAATTGTTTATTGGTATAATCTCTTAGGCTTGCATAGAGTTAAACCAATAGACAGCAAAAGCAAGAGAGATGAGAGCTAGGCTCCTGTGAGTTTTGGGAAGCATGCTGCAGTGCAGTCCCTGATCTGCAGTATTGAATTCAAAATGCAAAAGAGAAAGCAGTCCTATTAAATTGCCTAATCCCACACCCCCACTCCCTTTTATAAATATGAGTAATGTTTTCAACAGACAATTTAGAGAAGAAACATTTAAACTCACAACAAATTTCTTGTTTTTGTTGGAAAGTAATTTGGTTAGTTTTGAGCTGATTATGTTTAGAAGAGATTGAAAATATGGTGGATGTATTTTTATTATCATGCAAAAAAGAAATTTTGAGTAAGAATATCAGATGTCTGGGAAGAATAATGGGAAAAAACACCCCACAGAACAATAAAATAGTCAGATCAAGGAAAAACTAAAAAAGCTAGCAAGCACACAAAAAAGCTAGCACAGTTTTTTCCCCTTAGAAAGAGAAATCTTGGATAGGCAACAAGAAAATTAAGAAATGGCCCAGTGGATGAAAGTCCAGGGAGTGCCCTAGATCTTTGCAGGGATGCTGAATGTTACAGACTATGGAGCTACTGTGCATAGACACGAGTCTGCTCTCATAAATATGATTACAGGAGAAAGCTTGCATATGGATATTCACAGAATGCAGAATCAACACAATGACAATAAGCTTTCTAAAGTTGTCCTGACAGGACCACAGAAGACTGTGAGCCTCATGCCTAATGACAGGCCACTGGAGGGACACTGGGTAGCAGGAGCCCTCTGTTTCTTTTAATTTTTTTTTTTTTTTTGAAGTGCATTGTTTCATAAGTTATTTGGGAAGAAGGGGTTTGTGGGCAGAAATAATTCAGCATTAGAAGGAAGATCCCAGTGAAAAACTATTTTTGCATGGGCAGATGGATTTGAAACTGCAGTTGGCTCAGTGCTGTTCCTAATCTATATTAAGAAACTGTTGTTCTGTGTGATATCCTGGCCATATGCTAAAGCCAGAGGATAGTCTATGGTAAAAGAGTGAAGAATAGCTTATCTTTCTGAATTTGTTCATACACTCTGTGGCTCATGCTTCTTCATCTGACAAGAAAAGCTCAGAGAATAGCAGCATATATTTCTCTTGATTCCTGTCTTTATTGTAAGAATGGAACATTTTCCATCTTGCCTGCAAAATATGGTTTTCAAAACAGACCAGAATGACTTGAACTTCCAGGCTCACAGGTTTTAAATAGCTCCATGTCTCAGACCTGTACTCTATTTGGCACAGAGGTGACATGCTGGTGGAAGGAGGCATAAAGCACTTTAGTTTCATAGAAAGTACACAGACAATTAGGGAGAAAAGAAAAACCAGAGGATTTTTTTCTTCATGCCATTATATCAGACCATTTAGCACCTACTGTCCTAGAGAGCTGTCACTCTCTTGTCAACTTTTCCTCTTCCCAAGAAACAATGTTTTGAATTACAAATTTTTTAGCCTTTAGAATATAGAACCAAGAGGACATATGAAAAAGGTCTTGGTGCCTTGAGGAAAACAGAAGGACAAAAGCAATAGTTGTGTTTTTAAATGTCAAGGGATGAAACAAGGGTTCTGCAAAATTATGTTTCCATGCAGGATATAAGGAGCTGCTACAATTTAGCAAGTAGAAAAATTTGATAAGAAAAGTGCCCTAGGATCATTCTTTCCTTGGAAGAGACTTTACACAGCCTAGAAAACTGAATTGGTATGCTAGAGTGGGCATACAGATTCACTGAAAGAAAAGTGAAAGGAGCATTCAACAGTTACCCTAAAACCTCCATACAGTCCTTCTGGACAAGAAGGAGACTGGCTGCTGGAGAGAAATTACATCCTTAGTGCATCACTATAGCAATCTACAAATAAGCCAAGGGGACATCACAGATTTGGCACCCACTGACAAGCTAAATACAAGAATGGACAATATCTTCCTATCTAGGGACATCTGCAGAGCCTGGCCAATATGGAACCTTGCAAGGAGTCTGATGGGGTACCTCCATCCTCACACATCACAACAACTTCCACATTTTTATAGTTGCAGAGTTTTACTTGATGCTGACTCACTTGTAGAAGCTGCAGACACAGTAATTGGTAGATGGTAGTCTTAATACAATGTCATGTAAGTTTACTTTGCTTGTTTGGCCCTGTGATGTTTATTTTTAAGGAAGAGAGAATGGGACCTTAAGAAGACTGAGGAGCACTTGTTTCCTCTGTCAGATATATTCTCAGATTTCCAAATCAAATGCTATAATATTATCCTTAGTCAAAACATAAAATTCAAGAAAAGGTGTGAATGTTGCTGAGACATGCATAGGTGCCAGGAGGAACACAGAATTAGTTGAAACATTTCCACTGAGATATGAAATCTGTATGTTTGGCTTGTGTCTTTCTGGTTTAACATCCATTTTTCAAGTGATGCATTTGCTGAAAGAAATTATAAAACTCAAGATTGTACATATAATTTGAGGTCAGCTAGGACTTACTAGAGTTGTGGCATCACGTCAAGGTCCAGGAATTCAAACGAGATGGCTGAACACAGGTATTTCAAAAGACGACAGCTCTAGAGGTAGGCTGGCACACAGAGAAAAGCATTGTGTAGGATTTCCAAGGCATCTGCAAGCTAAAGAATGCATCCACGCTCTGCAGGACAATGCTCTGCAGGTGCCAGCACCAGTCCCAAGGGTAGAGGAGCTAGCACAGTGCTGACCCTGGCCTAATTCACCCTACTGCTCTGGACAGCTTATTCATTCAGACAGGACATCTCATGGACTGGATTATCTCCTTCCATACCATCAGCTGACTGGGGGAACTCAGTGTCCTTCTCTACTTTTCAGGGCACACAATGTTCTGAAAATGCCAATCTGGTTTGAATTTAGCATGTTTTTCCTCTAAGTCTCTTACTGACATCACATGCCTCTTAGTTGAAAAGGTTTTTTAAGAAAGGAAATATATAGCTTTGTCACAGACCTAGGAATAGACTGATTTTCTTGACAAATTCTATTCTTGACTTTCCAGGCGTAACTATATCCAGTAAAATGAAGTAATTTTATAATAATACCTGTCCTGTCTTTCAGGCTATTTTGACTGGAGAATGAGTTTTTCTTATATAACAAATATGATTTGCATTTAGAAGGGATATATATCATTAGAGATGAAACACAAACGAGAATTAACTAATTTATTGCCTAAGGTCCTGAGAAAATTCTTAGATCTAGTAAGAAAAAATAGGGGTAAATTATTGGAAATATTCAACATTTTTATTCCACAAATCTGGAAAATGTTTGCCTATGCAACTAGAATTTTTCAGTTGAGATTTTACAATGCTGCCATTTTTTCCCACACCCATTTGTGCCCTCCACCTTCTTTGTCTGTTTCTTTACTACTTTACTGAAGAAATATTATGCAAAAGAGTGAGCTGACAACATAAACTTTCATATTTTCATTTTCTTGGAAAAATGTGACATAAAAAAAGTTTTATCCAAACATAATGTCTTCTAAAATTAACATTTATTGGAAGAAGTTTAACCACCTTCAAAACAGTAAAGAAGTAGCTAATAAAAACAGGATGCTGTCTGTCATGCATGCTGTAGCATGACATTGCTCATTGGAATAGGTTGAAAGAAACGGAATATCTCTGTCCCTTTCAGAATGCTAGGCTAGAGAAGATTATGAATTGCATTTTGTCCTCAAATGAGACTTGAAGTATTATGAGAGCTATTGTCTTCAATGGCAACACATGAAGCCTTTTATTTTAAAATATGAACAAGATAAAAAAAAAGGAATATGTTGGGGGCAGAGGGTTAGAGGGAGAAGCATCTGTGTGCTTTGTTAATTTTAACTGAGAAAATGTTTGAGCCAAATTAAAGTTGAGTAGGAATGAGCTGCCTAAAACTCTGAAATAACAGAAGGGATTTTTTTAACATGATGCTGTAAATAATTGATTTTCTTATACTAAATTCAGGGAGGTGCTATAAAATCTAGATGTTATCCTTCTAGATAGACATAATTTTCCTCCCAGGAGAGCCAAAATTGTCTGATGGCCTATTCATGGTATAAAGAATAGACTGTTAGATCATGCAGAATTGGAAAAAAACACTCAAGAAAAAAATGGAAAGGTTTAAGTAGGAATAAACTCAGTGGATAAAAAACAGTTAGTGGGCTTTCTGTATTGCTGTGTAGGATATGATGACACAATCCCTTCAGATGAGCTATTTCTGATCACAGCTATCAGGTCCTTTTGCAAGACCAAGTGAAGGACAGTAGTGGTTGGAGACAGTAACTTGAATGCTTGTGGAAATGGATAACACAGAGATTGATATCAATCCCAGATACTTTCAATTTGTCAGGAGAAAATTCCTAAAATTAGAGGAGATGAAACATGTGTAGAAAGGCTTCATCCCTGGAAGACAAAAAAGGTATTATTTACATTTCATAGGGGCAGATGTTATTTGTTGTAATTCTGCCAGAGTAGGAATTCAGCTATATAGAAGACCAAGAAAATGGTAACAATAAACATGATGATAACTTTAACTCTGTGATTATGTTATTCTGAAAAGAGAAACCTATGAACTGATGGACAGAAAAGCCATAATTATATGACACTAAGATAAAGAAGCTTGTGAAACCAGCAGAAACCCATAGTCATACATGAGATGAATATAGTGGAGTATCATAAAGGCAATTATAAATTTACCAGTCTGACTACAGGGTAGAAGCAGTTAAATATTTATATGTTTGACCTAGAGAGAAATGAAGTGCTCCAGAAAAAGAATAAGTTTTTAGATTTACTGATCTATAAGAGTGTCTTCAAAGAAAACAATTTGCTCAGTATGGTAGCACCTAATGCTATGACTATCAAATTACTGTCCTGCATTTGAAACACTGGCACTTACTTATTTATGCAGCACCAAGGACAAGCATTGGTGAGACAAGACACCACTTTAAACCCTCATTACTATAAATCCTTATGCCCTTAATCATTCAGGTTGGGATGCCTCTTTCCCAGTTCTACCAATTAATATGTGCTGGTGTTCTGGGAACTGCTTTCAGAATTATGTGTGCCTCCACAGCATTTAAGAATGTCCTTCAAATTTGGAGGGAACAGAAGCAAGAGATTTTTATAATCTTAGAAGTTTTTCAATGCTTTCTTTTTTTTTATTCTTTTATCCTGGAAACTCATCATATTTCACTTTCCTTCCCAGCATAATACTTCCATTACCTTTTAAAAGATTCTCTTCCCCAACTCCACCTTTTTTGAAAACTAAAAATGAAAAAAAAACATAATCTTAGCTACTTCTACCACTTTAATACTTTCAAAGGTGCCTAAGGGGAGCTGAACTAATTTTTGATGGGAAGCTAGTAAAGTCTCAGGCATAATCTGCAATATGGTAGTGAATAAGAAATGGAAATAATTTGTCAAAAATGAGTCTGGAAACAAATTCTTTGAAAGCTGGAAATTTTTTCCTAATGATGTGAAAGTAAGAGAAAGATCTCTACAGAGGAAAGCTAGTAAAAAAGGTAGTAAAAAAGACATAAATTTTAATTTTTAATTAACTTAATAATATTAAGGATGGCAGCATTTGTTGAACTGTTTTCTCGGCTGTGCTATATACTGCACCTGGGAAAAATAAATGCAAGCAGATGTACACCTACTTTCACTTCTTGTCATTAAAGGTTAATGTCAAGGTTTCCCTCCCCTTATGTCTGCTCAGTGTCATCTATTTGTTGGTAAGCCAGTCATTCAGCTGGCTCTTGTGGATCTCCTACAGCAAATTCCTTATGTGTCTCCCTTTTGCTTCTCTGCAGCTTCTCAGCAAATTTCCCTCAAAACTCCATCCTGGGCTGCTGTTTAGCAGATCCTGGGGGCAAACAGGGATTTACAGGCTTGGGAAGCTGTGGATGCAGACAGTACATGCACTATGTGGCATGCAGGCACAACTGCTCTTACCTCTTCCTCTGCCAACACAAGCATATTCCCAGTGCAGCTGGGTCCTGCATCTTTGGTTTAGTTTTAGCCTCCTGCAGGACGCTCATTCCAAACTGATGGGGGCCAGGACCCAGCAGAGGTTTTTCCCGAGGATCATGATGCTCCCCATGAAAAGGAAAGGTACATGCAGGAGAATCAGGGCTGAAAGCAGATGATTCCAAGTGTGGAGAGTGGGTAGAGACTAGTTCAGAAGGATGATGCAACAGGGAATGACAGAAGATGGTTGTCTCACATGTCCTCGGTCTTTCTCAGACACTCAGTAAATGGGCTGGAATTAGGAATGGTGGGTCAGATTTTATTTACATAACCGTTGCCCTTCTCTATTACTAATCATGCAGTGACACTTCATCTGTCATGCCTTGACAAGCTGGAATATTGGAAGTTGTGACACTTTTCTCAAGAAAAGTGAAAAAGTATTTGTAAGGACATCTTTCAGATTCATCACAGCAGTGTTTTCATTGATTAATGCTGACTGCTGTATATGTTGTAGGCTGACATGTATCATCACTGTCCCTTCATCTATCTCCATATAGTGTTCATTATCTCAGATGCACCAATAGTTTACAAAATGATTAAATGTGTTGCTAAATAAACACAAAGGATGTGGAAATTACTATATAATTGTTTTGTCACCTTGGCTGCTATTTATCAGCCCTCTGATAGCTATTATGAACAGATTTACCCTTCAGATGAGACATTTTCTCTGATGTCAAAGCCAATGTCTGCAAAGACTTCAGTAATATCAGCCATTTATGCTGGTCAATTTTTTCTGTCTTTTCTTTCCCACATAAAGTCCATACAGTAATCTCTAAGAAAACAATGTCAGTACAAATGTGTTCAAATATTTCCCACCCTTGTCAGTTGTCTGATCCTATGTTCAGGCCACACTTCTCTTCTGAATTCTTTTTGCACTGGGTATGGAAGAAAGAAGGAAAAGGAAAATCTTGAAGGAGTCAGTGAGTGCTCCCTCAGCCATTAGCCCAACAAAGCAGAGAGCAGGAGAGCCTGTGCCAGCCAGAGTAATCCAGCATGAAACACTTCTGCTGGGCTAGAGGAACACAGAACAGCATGCCTGAGCACTGTCTCTCTTTCTTGCTTTTCCTCTTTGAGGGAATTGTGATTTACAAAAGCAAGAAGAAAATCTCTTTCTCTCCCTGCAGGGGCACTTGTTTATTTCAGAGGTACCCTCACTAGGGCATTTCAGATAAGTCTCTTCTTTCTTTGCTTTGATCTAAAGAAGATGAAGTCAGCAGTAGATCTGCCTTATAGCAGCTAGGAAGCTTTTTCCTTTTTCTTCCTCTCTATTTTCACTGTTAAATAATGATGAATTAACACACTCAAGATGAAAATTCTTTCCTTTTGTTTTGCTTTCTTTATTTCCAGTGGAAGTTACTACTCATTGGTGCAAAGCTAACAATTACAATAATTTGTCCTAGAAGGACTTTCAGAGAAATTCTTTAGAGCCAAAGCTTTTCTTTATGACTTTAAAGTTAGGGGCTCAGGTTGTTGATTTTCTTTTTAATTGAGGTTTTCAACCCTTCAGTTTTCATCTTGCATTTGAGCCATCGTAGAATGCTGCAAAATTGTGCAAGCTAAACTTCAAACAGGAGACCTGTTTTTTCTCCCTTTGAAGTCATGACAAACCTCATGTTGATTGCAGAGAGGGAAACTGGACCAAAAGTACAAAGCATTTTTATTTCTTTCTGGTTTCATCAGAAAGAAAGTTATCCTGCTATTGTATCATCTATTAGAAGTGCTGCAGACATTTGAGAGCAAATGAGATATAGCAGTAAAACAAGTTCCCTAGCAGCAATTTATTGAGCTCCTGCTTTAGCACTGTTAAGTTTGATTCAGCAGCAACTTTTTCTGGTCTCTGCTGAACAGTCTAAACTATCCATCTGTAAGATCTTCTTCTGGCCCAAAAAGAGAGGATTGAAAAGAGAGCACCCAGAGGGTTTGGGCAAGCTTCTGAAATCAGTGGTCCTGGAGCAGGCTGCCAGGCAGAGCTGCCCAGGAGCCTCCAGAGTTAGAAAGTACAAACATCCATGGAACATCTCTCTTTCAGGTAATGTCACAGAATTTGGCTTGAATAAGCTTAAAAGCACTTATATTTTCTTTTAAGTGACAGTTCCTGCAGATTGGCAACTTTGCTTTTGTGTTAGATCTAATCAAAAAAGACACCTGAAATTGATCAAATGGGAAAAAATGTCCTGAATTTGGAAAACTTAGAAAAATTAGATGCTCTACTCTGACAAGCCTTCCTTGATAAAAGCCACCAGAATGAATGAAATGATACCAATGGAAAATGAAAGATGTCTCAACTTCTTTAACGAGGTCATCAGCAGAGATAAGTCTGCTTGCAATATGTCAGAGGAGGAAGAAACACTTGGGAGTTGTCAATGCCTGGATGTTCTGTTAATTAAATGACTGCTGGTAAGTTTCTCAAAATACATCCCACTAAAGTTGCACCAGTATTGTTGCACTGAACTTGCTAAAGTTCAGTATTTGCAAGATGATTCTCATCATTTATTTTTTTCTTTGTTCTTGTCCTTATCTTTCTGACTTACTCCTATTCTCTCTTTTTTTTTTTATGTGAAAGTGCAGAGTTTGTCCTGCTGGAAGGAAACAAAATAGAGTATGTATTCAGAAGTGTGTCACTGGAGTAGTGACTGCCATTAGTTGTTGGCATGGGAGTGAGTTACAGATTTCCAAAAGCTGGTTTGCCAGTTCTCCATGTGGAAGAAGGAAAGGAGCAACTGCTTCTCAGGAGTTCAGGATATTTGTCAGGGAAAAAAAACCAAAACAGGTAAAGAAAAATGTAAAACCATGTACATAATTCACCAAAGCTGCCGGGGCTGGAGTCCCTCTCACATGACAAAACTGAGCTGCGCATGCTCAGCTTTCTAAGCATCAAATAGAAAGAAGTAGGAGACTATTGGGTGATTCACTTAGCCTATTTAAATTTGGCATAGGATAATTGTCTTTGATTATCTTTAAGATGGAATTGGCTGCAACAAAGGTATTCCTCCTTTTGTCTGTTGGTTGTAAATTTGCAGCAAATGCTCTGCATCCAAATAAGGAAGATCAGGCATTACAGCTATGACCAGGTCGATCCCACCCTGATAGCCATGAACAGAATTACCTGGAAATTGCTTAAGAAGTTACAATCAGAAGAAGGGCCTGTGTTTAACAGGCCAGACTGCAGCATGGATCAAGACAAACTTCTAATAGGAATATCTGTTGGAAGATAGTTGCATGGGTTGAGACATTTGAGCCAGTCTATTGCCATAGTCTATTTTACAGATGCTGCATTCTAGAGTGGTCATTACTGGCTATGGTAACTCTTGGTGTCTAAATCAGGGAAACAGCATCTAATAAATGGTGGTGTCATGATCCATGGTGTTTTGTTGTAACTGTGAAAGGCAGGAAATTTTTCCTCAAACAGTGTGTTTTTATGTATCTTCTCTAGCCTCTAAAGGCACAGACATTTCACCCAGTCACCTCCATTGTTTACATATGACTTTTACTTATTAAAGATTCTCTCCTAAACATTTAAGAAATCTGTGATTAAAAAAAATCTGTATTATAAATTCTGCTTTGACTTCAAAAGTATTTTGGGGTATGTATGTCACAGAAGAATTTTTTGCCAGTATATGACTTGCCAAATTGATATATCTCTAAAGAGTCCAGACAGCATTTCCTATTTAGGAAGGATGTGTGGTCTAGTTATTAAGGTGACAGATTACAAGACAAAAGCCTGGTTTGTACTCAACTTTGCATTCAGCAATAAGCAAATTCTACAGTTCTTCTGTAGCTTAGTTTTACCACCTGTAAAATGAGAGTGACAACATTTGTTTATTTCATGGGGTGAGTCTTCATCATTGTTTGTAGAACTCCTGTTGAAATGGGTGTGAATTCTTTCTTCTGCTTTAGCCAGTGCAGGTTTTGCGATGCTCAATCCATTGAAAAAGGGTTGACATATCATTCTTGAAGCTGTAACAGAAAGAAACATTTTTCCTGTATCTTGAAAGTCCTCTTTCCATTTCTCATAGATGCCTCCACCACTCAATTATCACATCAATTCAATTTATGAATTTATACCACAAGAAAAAAAAATTATTAATAACAATAATTTTCTGATTTCTGTCTTCCTTCCCCCCCCAACAGAGTTGGCTAAAGATGGTTTATCTACTCTGAGTTTTTTAAAGTCTGCAAGCAAAGTGTCCCTTAGAAGCCAGTGAGGTATTAAAACTCACTCCCCATTACTGAAGATACTAAAGGCATTAAGAGCTTTCAGCTTTGCCCATCATTCAAGATAAGATATTCCACAAAGAGTAATGGGAAACTTGAAATTAGGGAATTTAATTATCATAATATCTCCTTCTTTGAATTCTTTAGAAAAATTTGAGGAGGCAAAGCTGTAAGTCACCTCTTATGCAACTAAGATGGCTGGGCACAGGTCTTGCAGTTGTCATAGAAAATCATAGCCATTAAACATCAGACAAACATTGAGGAAATATCCAGTGACAGAGATTTTAAGATATTTTTTTAAATATATAGGGTATTTTCTTATAAAAATTGAGAAATATCTGGATTGAAAGATTGGGTATCCAAAGCAGTAAGAACCAAAAATAGTATCTTGCTAAGAAGATGGGAAAAAACATACAAGCAGTAAAGAAAAACTATTTAAATATGCACAAGAGTTTCTTTTGGCATTAAAGGAACATTGAGGAAAAAAAATTATTTCATTTTTCATTTAATTTCATCTCTTTTTTTCAAAAAGGATTTCAATGCTTGTGTCTCTCTTTACTTCATTAAAAATTAAGTATCAAGTAAGCCCATTGCTCACCAGCAGACACCTGCTTTTTGCTCCTTGTGAGGTCTGCACATTGCAGATGTCAGAGCCTGCTCCTTCCCAAAGTGCTTGGCAGCACCTTCCCTACTGGTAGACAGCATCCCCCAGCACCCAGGAAATTGAATTCTCATGGAAGAGTGAAAAACTCTTCCTTCATGTAGGTTAAAGGGAGTAGCACTAGGTTCTGAATTTTTTTTTTTTTTTTTTTTTTACAAGAGAGTATCTTTACTTCCTGAGCAATTTCTGAAATATTACCAACTTATGCAATGAAGAATAACCATTGGCCAAGAAAAAATAATTAAATAAATACAACCTTCCTTAAGACTTATAAAAACATAGCAAAGCAAACTACTTTCTTGATGACTTATGTACAGGGTTTTTCTTTAGTAGAATTCCTGGTCTTTACATTATAGTTCGGGAGTAAAGGTGGCCCACAGAAAGACACTCCACATATTCCACTGAAGGGAATTTTACTATTCATAAGCCAGGAAAAAAAAAGGTAAATAAACAACACTGGACATTTAAATATAACTATTAATATTACTCAATAGTAATATATTTGTAAAATTTTAACTATTATAAGGAAAGAGGTACTTTAAATCTTTCAACAAACACATCAGACTCTTTTTTCAAAAATAGCCTAATCTAAACCATGCATTTATGAATGTTACAAAATTTCATATTCATTTTGCAAATATAGGTGCAAACAGTTCTCTGGGAAAAAATTGTATTGCTGGGAACAGGGTATGTTACTTATTAATTTTGTATATCTGGGCTTAATATTTTTTTAATTTGCTTGAATTATTAAAAAAAATCGCATTTTAAATCTCTCTTTTTTTTTTTATCTTAACAAACACCAAAATATCTCTCTTTTCCATTTGTAAATTTACACAAGAATGCCCCTTACCTTCAAAACATTGGGTAGATCCAAAAGGAAACTCAGGAAGTCAGGGAACACATCTTGTTTTGCATCCAGGTGACATTTTCCTACTTGTTTCAAACCTCGATGA
Source organism: Lonchura striata (assembly GCF_050655825.1). Lineage (NCBI taxonomy): Eukaryota > Metazoa > Chordata > Aves > Passeriformes > Estrildidae > Lonchura > Lonchura striata. The sequence continues at coordinate 84,653,167 of NC_140703.1, read as the reverse complement.
ATTGTTTCAAACATCCTAAAATAACAATAAACTGTGGCAAGTCCTCTAACTGAAAGTGAAATTGTGAATAACAAGCAGCAGTGAGGATTGATTTTTTTTTTAGGGAAGATGGATCTGGGCATCATATGGAAATATTCAGAATGAAGGAGGCAAGACAAACATCAAAGATTTAGACATTCATTTCCCCTTGGCAACAGAAATAAAGCCAAGGTTAATGCAGTCCCAACAACTTCATAGTTAGCAATGGCATTAATATAGGTCAGGCACTGATTTTTTTCCTTTTCTGAGGAAAAATATAGTTGATATGAATGCCATTTCTTGATTTCCATTTTTTCTGAATATTCACCAATATACACTCCTGCCTTTAAGACTAATTAAAAAAAAAATGGACAAAACACCATATTTTCAGGGTTTTATTGGGCCATGGAGGCTTACAAAAATTACAAGAATTTCCTTGCAACAATGTAAAGATCAAAGTCTATGACTTGTTTTTAGATTTCAGCAATTCAACATATCTGTGTCAATTTTAATTCTGAGCAGGCAAAACATTAGCTTAGTTTCATGGGTTATGGACTGTCTGACCAGCTGTAGTAAACCTACTTCTTTATTTTTTCCCCACGTGTTGCCCTCAGCCTGTCACCAAAGCCTTGAAGTGGAAGCACAGCCCCAAGAAGCAGTGTATGGTCTCCACTATCTTGAAAATATCTTATATTTCAAGTGTGTTAGGGGAACTCAAGTCTCTGCAGAGGAGATGAAACTGTCCACTCATTTTGGAAGATGTTCTGTTCAATGGACTGACTGCTAATTGATGTATGGGAAAATATGTTTTCCTTTTGCAGCGGTGAAAGGAAGACTCTGTCCAGAGAATAACAATATTTCCAACAGAACTAGCACATTCTCCTTTCAATAGCATTGTTACACCTCTAATGGTGCCCTGCAGAATGACCTTTGTGATCCACTGAGGTTACTTGGATTGCCACAGTATGCAACAAATCTACACATCACTCACCAGGATATTTGAATTAAACATGGATTTCAGAGGAGAAGTTTGGGAGAGGGACTTCTCAAAACCAATAAAAACATATTTTCACATGTGTTGTCACCATTCCTTGGAACTTTGCTTGGGAGTAATTCAGTAGAAAATTGCTTGAAAGATTGTGTGGGGACAGCTATTGACTATTTAAAACAGAGAATGTGAATCACACTGGAGCTGATGTTGTGACTTGGCAGGTGCTAAGTTGCTGCTTATGTTGTGGGAATACTTTAAGAACTTCTGTCTACATGTGGAGCTGGGTGAGAGGTTTATATTTGTACAGTCATAACAGTCTCATTGCATCATCACTGTGCATCCTGCTAAATAGTTAAATAAATGTGAGAAGTGTGGGGCTTTTGCTTTTTTAGCTTTGTTTATTTTTTTTGTTTTTTGTCAAATAAGTATTTAATATTGTACTCTGATCAATGCTATGTCTTTTCTCTGGAGTGCACAGATTTCAATGTTAATGCCTCAAAGTGAGAACGGCCTCGGCTTGCAAATCCAAATGTATGGAAATCAGTGGGCAAGCATGAGGAGCTGGAAGAAGCTGCCAACTAATCCGTGCCAGCTGAAATGTAAAAATCCTGTTTTGTGTGGGAGAGCAAGGCTGCACAGTTAGCTACAATAACTTACCATCAGCATCTCTGCTTCTCTGTTAAGGTGTAGGTGAAAATTTGGAAATTGGAAGTCTCAGGACTTGGAGCTGATGGTGAATAGTCAAAAACTGAGAAAAGAATGATTGGTATCTTATTTGTGAAAAGGCAGGAAAAAAGAACAGGAGATGATCATATAGTTGTCTGCTAGGTGAGGATTTTTTGACAAAGTTTCAAAAGGTCTGGCTTCCCTGGGAACATATAAAAATCAGAAATCAGGCAGTGTCTTGCCCAGTGAATACTGAATCAGCCCCAATAAAAAATACTAAAATACTAAAAGAGAACTCTGGCATATCCAATAAAAGTAAGAGCTTTTATGGTATAAGAACACCAGCAGAATGGGAGATCAAGGCCATTTGCCATCTAGATTTACATACCCTAATAAAAATATTATACTGCTATGAGGAGAAAGGAAAATTGTGTTGCCAGTATCAGGTATGATTTATATGCAGCTGAAGTTACAGGAATGCCTGACATTAAATCTGTGACAAAACTCTTTTGTGGGATTTTTAAGTAGCTCTAGACATCGTGGAAGGACACAAAGGTATGATGAATAACGTTATAGTTGTCATGGGTATTAAAAAGAAGATATAAAAACCTGAAAGGTCAGTAAACAGAGAACAGAGAATAGGAAGGCCCTAAACAATTTGTCCTTGATGAGCAGGTGACCAGTCTTGTTCCTTGTGTCCTAGGGTTCTTTGGAGTTTCTGCATGTAGTCCAAAGGCGTTTTAAGCAGAGCAGGGAATCACCATAGAAGCAGGTGGATAAATGTCCTCATAATGGAAATTCTGCATTCTACTACCTGTGAACCTGATGCTGCCCTACACTTGCCATCATCTCCTCCCTCTGTGGGGCTGCAGTTTGAAGCTGAATCCCTAATTCTCTTGTCCCACGTCTGGACTTCACACTGCTGTGCTGCTGTAGGATGCAGGGTGTGAGGCATGCCTTTCTATAAACATCCCCACACTCAAATCACCCTGGTTCTGAATTTTCCCTCTGTTTCAAATATTTGTGGCGTGGGAGCTGGGGTGTGATTATCGAAGGAAAACACTTCACATGACAAAGACTTCTGATAAATAACTTACACTTGAATTCTTCGAGAACGGGAGTACAGGAAGAGGAAAAACTTGTAGAAACAGATATAGCAATGGATGAAGTCAGAATGAGGGACAGCAGAGATAGATTGATGGTATTAATAGTGAGATGTATACCTGTGAGTAGGGATGTGAATATAGAGTATTATGGAGGGTGGACAATTATTTAAGCCAAAGGAAAAAGATGACATAATTATAATGAAGCACAGTTAAGTCATGGTAAAAAGTGGCCAACTGATCTGATATGAGAGGAGAGTTTGCATGTACCAGAGAATTCAGTTCCTGGAGCAACCTTGGGAAGGTAACCAAGCAGTGCTAGAATGAAACTGATGTACAAAAGAAATTTAACAAGTTGGATGTTACAGCTGGTAGGAGAGTGGCCATACTGATCAAAACACCCTCTGATGGATCTATTTGTCAGTGTTAGCCTAAGTATATACAAATGGAGTACCTGAAAGGGGCCTCAGTCTTGAATCCACACTGTAACACAACATGGGAGAAGTCCTTGTCCTCGGTACCTGTTCAACACATATCAAAGACCTTCTCTGCCCCCCAGGCTTTGCTGGACCACACCTTTCTTGGCCCCTGGCTCTCCCTGGGCTGAGTCAGCTTGGTCCTACCCAGCACAGGTATTCTTAGGTTGGGAGGTGGGCTGCAAACTGGTAATGTGGATCTGTGCCACTGGACTCAGGGAGCCCCTAGTCTCAGAGCCTTCTGCTTCTCAAAGGCAACAGCAACAGTCAGTTTCCCACCCACAACAGCAAGTCAGCCTGTGTGGGAGCAGAAACCTTGGGCTGAGCAATAAAGGGTAATTAACACTTTGTAGTTAGACAGAGGTCCAATAGTCAATGTGTGGGTTAGAAAGCTAAAGCATACAAAGCCAGAAGAATCACCCACATGAGCTGCAGCTAATGCATTATCTATGGTTTGTAACAACATTAGTTTTGACCAAGAGTCTGATCAATTGTCTGGATTGTGGGGATGGTTAGGTAAAGAAAAAATACATCTGGTTGCAAGGAAATGCTGTAATCTGCTGGTTTTCTCCAGATAAGAGTTGGTTTTGAGCTGTGTGTGGTTCTTGCTACAATTGTGTTGTACAAGTGATGAGTTCCACTTCTGCTGCTGGCATCTAGTAATGAAGCAATTTGAATAAACACATTTTCCATTTCAAAGGAAAACCAAGCTTCTTCTCATCCTTTCTACACTATACAGCATTTTTCTGTGAACTCCACTTCAGAATAGATTTTTTTGGGTAATGCAAATATAAGACTATTTAGGGATGTAGTTGCATATTTCACACTAGTTTGGTCTTATTTTCATAAGATTGTGATTAAAAGATACAAAATGGAATACCCCATGTTTTCAGAAAAGTGTATCTTTTCTGTTTTCTTTTTTTTTTTTTCATTTGCTCAAGATCCTTTTTCTTTTCTTTTTTTGAATGAATATCCAGTTTCCTTTAGAGGTCTTTTGAAGGTTCAGCTAGCATCAATTTTTGTGGCATTATTGAAACATGCACTTGACAGAAATAATCTATTGTGAGTAAGGTGCAAATATTTTTCTCCTTTTATAAGCTTTTTACGGGTTTAATGCTGGAGTATTTTATGCATACATGTATTTTATATATAATTTTTTGACATTTATAACCTCCAAAATAAATTTCATTATGTTTAAAGCTATTGGGTGCAATAAAATAGGGAATTTCTTGTGATGCAAATCAAATGTTTCCATAAAATTTAAGCCAAACCACTATGTGAAACTGGTCATAAATATATTGTAGGTTCTCCACAACATCTGAAATTATCTACAGTATTATTTCTGTTGCAGACCTGAGAACAGAATAAATGATATATACGTTGCCATGGTATGTATCAGCATTTAGCATTGTTGCCTGTCCTCCAAACTCAGCTGTGTTTCTCAGCACCTTCCATACATTTGTGATCGATGAAATTTACTTGACAAGCCCCAAGTAATATGGATGTCACCACTGACATTTTGATGCATTATCACAAATTCTCACTGCCAGAATGAAACGCACTTTGTCTCAACTTTGTGGATGTATGGAGACCTCATAGATTTCTGTTGATGAAGGGAAACACAATCTCTTCATTGGCATGGTCTCTGAAGAGTTGCTATCACTTGCAGAAGAGCAGGGCCACTGAGCAACTGCAGTGTCCATACTTCACCTGCATGAAATTCTGTTTTCTCATCCATAGAAAATGTATCAGAACTACTCTCTCAGATCACTCACAATGTCTTTTTAATAAAGAAATGTCTCCTTGAGTTTGAGTTACACAGAACATAGCTACTACCTGGGAGGGGGGAAGTCAATGAGGAGATCAGCTGGATGTTTTTATGTCCTGCCTGTTGTAATTGCCATCATTGCAACTATGTGGCTTTGAATTTCCAGGATCTGGACATCTAGTCATAACACAAGGCAATTTCAGGCATACTGAGCTGCTCTGCAATTGGTTGCTTATTTCCCTTCAAAAAAGAAAAATGGAAATAATGTTGCACAGCAGCAGCTTTGGCATTAATGTAATAGCATATCCCATCACCTTTGAAGAGGCAATACATATTTTTTATGACAATGGCACAATATTTATTCTCGTATTATTTTCCTGTAACTCCTCACCTAACCATTTTTTTTTTTTCTGTTTGAGTTGTTGACATTGAGCTGACCTTGATGATGGCTTTATTATGTGAGTAATATTTTTCAGCATGATCTTATGCAATGTATAAGATCTCCTCTAACATTAAGAGCTGAAGATGCAACCCTATACCACAAAGCTATCAAATGAATTTGTATTTTGACAGGAAGAGTTAGTAAATGGCTAGCATTTTATAAACCTGTCTTTCTGCAATGAAAATTCTGAATATGCTCAGAAATAATTTTAATATTTCTGTGGCGTCCTGAGTAGTCAAACATTTTCCACTGTAAGACTTTCCTGTGTATGGTAGCTTCTACATTAAATCCTTTTCACCTTGTCTTTGTTACATGTAATATTCCCCTCTCTTAACTCTAGTACATTTGGGGGTTGTAAACAAGATTCATCTTTTTAAAACAATCATTTTATGCATCAAAGGGCTTTTTTGAGCTACCAGCTACACAAAGACAAAATAACCTGTTTCATAGCTAATCATTTGCAGTTTTGAATGTTTTTTTCTTTTTTTTTTTTTCCTGGAAAAGTAATTGAACTTCATAACACAAAGCACTCTGGAAGGTAGTAAAGGAAATAATATAGAGATCTTTTAGGACCATATGCTTTGAGGAAGCATTTTCATAAATGAATTTCTAACCTTGTTAGTGGTGGCCTGTCTTTTGGATATTCCTCCTGCCCCTGTGAATGATTCAAAAGTCAAACCAGGCATATCCAACACATTAACAAGGTAAATTTTAACCTCTTCACTGTGTACACATCTTTCATATCACAACTGAGGTTGATTAGATTAAAGTGATCCCTCTGCAATTTACAGCTGTGCTGCAGTTTTTCTGTGTACCTCATCTGGAACCTTGGGGCTTGTCAGCATGGAGAATTTAGTGCACAAGCTATGGTGTTAACTTACAGATCCATATCTGCTCTTTGCTGATTCAGTGGATGGACCATAAGTGAACATCAAGTGCAGGGAAGAATTACGCTGTGTCTGTGGGAGCAACTTACCTTATAGAACATCATTATTATGGTATCTCCTACAAGAACTTGAAAATGTCAGTGCTCAAAATGTCCTATTGGCTATTATCCCTGACAGGAGTAGAAGTTTGAAGGACCAAATTTGCCAAGGTCAGTTTGTTCATTGTAATTAAGACCATAATTAAATTTTTGGTGAGCTGTGAAACTCTGATAGTCTTAATGAAGACAAGTAGATATATAAAATACTTTATCCTTTATACATGACCATTCTTGGTCATTGTTAAATAATCAATTTCCTTGGCTGTCAAAGGCATGAGATCTCAAGTATACAATATAGAAATATTTCAACAAACTAATTCCTAGCTGTTCTGTAATTATTACTTACTGCAGTATTAATGTGCATAAGGTTCAGCAACATCTTAGAACTTAATTGCTTCAGCATCATGTGGATCTGTCTCTCACTTGATGGTAGGGAAAGAGACATAATGCTTATTGCAAGCCAATATATATTGCATACATCATTAGGTAACGATCCACGTGAGGATTTAGTGGAGAGTTGCTAATATGCTGCAAGTTGCATTCTAATTCACTCTGCAGTAATAAAAAAAAAGTGTTGGGTAGGCAAGCCTCATGTAACATCAGGAGCAGAAAATCCTGAGTGTAAGGTTATATGCATCTTGTATGTAGACTGCAAGAGAATTTAGCACAGACTTTAGCAGAAGGTTTACAATAAAAATATAATTAAGGTGATAATGGAATTTCTAAAACTTGCTTCCCTTCCAGAAGCATACCTTTAGGAAGACACAGAATGGAGTTTTGTTATTTAATATTTTGGGGTTTTATTGCTTATGGTTCCATTAAGACAAAATAGGGAACTTTTCTGTGGAGCACTTACATAGCCTAAGGAAAAGCAAGCATGCAGATAAAAGTGAAATCAGCTGGCAGTGGAGCATAGACAGAGCTGGTGTGCCTTTTGCACCTGAGACTTCATAACAGAAGCAACTATTTATACTTGTCTAAAACTTTTCTAAACCTGAATCATATGATGTTTCCATACTCACTTTTTGACTTTAATAATGGTCTTTAAGAATGAGAAAAAGCTTTCAGGGACAGAAACATGATTTATATACAATTTCCCTGTGTTTCTTCCTAGGACAAGTCTTACAAGGTCAGACACTAATGTGATGTCTTTATTAGTTGAACTGATGTACATGCAGGTAGGAATAAATAGCTTTTTGACAGCTGATTTGGCTTCTTTTATTTATTACTGCAAAATTATGCTGGAGAAGAGCTCATGAGGAAATGAAATAGGCTTTTACTGAAATGTTATTTATTTATCTTCTAATAATTCTTGTAAATAACCATTCTTAGTATTTTTGATGAGTTGTTTGTCTGTCTGAGTGAGCTTCCATAAATCTATCAGGCATATACGGCTGTGTATAAATCTCTCTTGGACTCAGCTGCCCAAGCACAAGACCCTCATCATCAGAGATGAGGGTGGGTAAATAAGGCTGAAGTGAGAGTGGGCAGTGGATCTCATCTAAGTGAAGCTTTGTCATTCCATAATGAGCACTAGCAGACCTTTATCCAAGGTGATGCACTCCTGACTTACTCCTTCCACACCTCCTGTTTGCAGGACACAAACCTGGACCTAGTACGTATCAACAAATCAGCGCCTGCTCTGGCTGTGCCTCCCATGGGCAGGGACAGTTAAGTTCAGGCTCTGTGGGAAACGTGAATTTAAGTGTCCCCTCACAAGAGCTTTTGGTCATTCTCCTACATGTGCAAATGCTTCTGTGCAGCTCTCAGAGCTTTCTTCTGGTCTTCTTGCACTGCACATCAAGGCCTACCAGTACATCTGCTCCATTCTGCTATGCCCCAGCAACTTGTCTAGTAAGTTGTTATGTGACTCAGGATGACACCACCAGCTGTAGCTTTTTCTCACAAACTGTTTTGAAATTATTTATTCAATTAAACAAGTTTGGTGGGTTTTGTCTCACTTATTGTGCTGTTTACCTGTGGAGTAATTTTAAAGCTTGTTTACGACTGTTCTGCTCATTGATATTTTTATTTTTATTCTTGTTCAATTCTGAAATTTAGGAAGAAAATTCCACACAAGTAGTTCTGACTTCCTTAGGGAGATTTTATTAAACATACAAATTTATGATTATCTATTTATGTTACTATAAACCCTAGTCACAGCTAGCTCTAAATGTAGATCTCTTCTTAATTTTTCTTATCAGTCTCTTCCTGTTCCCATTTTTCTTGCAGTAGCATTAATCCTTTGACATGGGCATCATTAGTTTTCAGGACCTGTAAGAACATTTCCTTTATGTCTGTGTACCATGCAACACTAATTCATCCATTGGTCTGATTGTCAGGGTTAATATGTTAGTATGAAAAATGTTTGATGAGAAACATCTGCGTTATTAAAGATTATGAATAAACTGAAATGAGGGCAATTTATCTGATGAAGAATAGCAGTAGACTTGGTGAAACAGCCTTCCATTAGAATGACCTGCAAAGGGGGCAGTGCTGCTCCACTGAACTGAGGACTCCCATGAAAACTTGTCCAGGGTTTTGTTGGATGACTAGGGATTCTGGGTCCAATTCACACAACCTTATACAACAATCTTCCTCAGACTAAGTTTCAGGCACAAAAGCTTCAGATCTAGCAGCTTATCCTGCTACTTGCCTGCCATTTCAATAGGAGGCAGGTAACTTGGGCAGCTCTGTTGATGGAAATCTAGGATCCAGATGCCCTCGGAAAGTCCATGCTGCAGCAACTCAGTGAAGCAACTCACCATTGCATCTCATATTCCCAGTGCATGAAAAAGCTCAAATACATCTACATAATCCTATGTGATCGAAAGACACACTGAGAAGAATATCTCAAATGTGATGTGAAATGTTTAGTTTAAAGACGTACATACCTGCAGAGGTCACATCTCTCTATGTGGCAGCTGGGCAGGCTGGATTCTGTGAGAGCTGTACACAGAATGAACTGTGCAAGGTCCTGGCCTGGCATAACCAAGTACTTGATAAAATTCTTCATTTGGACATCTCTTCTTTCTCATGCACAAAGCAGCCTGTATTGTAAAATAAGAAGGGATAATTGTACCCTTTTATGGAAGATGAACCAAGTACTTAAAAAAAAATTAGGTAGGAAGACATATAAATGCATGTGGAACTGTGCCAGGTGTGACTACTGTTATATCTCTACAAAATAATCTTTAAGATCAGTCAGAACAATTAGCAAGTGAACATTTCATTGAGGATAGCATGATTATATTCCCCACATCATCTTATATCCTTCCCATGGGAGTCAACCTTATATGAACCACCATTAACACCAGGTAGATGGAAGATAATTAAAACATAAGTGTAATTGGTGTTTGCAGGAGCATTCATTGTATCCTGTGAATAGAATACAAGATACATGCTTATGATTTCATTTTATCCTACTGAGTATACATCAAAAGCCTAGATCCCAAAGGTGTAGCATAGGATTAAAAAATTTATAATGTCACTTTATATTTGCCCTCTCCTAACCTTGATGTATTTCTAGTTGTCTGTTATGCTGCACAATAACCTGTTCTTCTCATGGCATATCATTAATCAAGCACAAATTAGACTGGCCTAGAGGATTTTCTCCTTCTTTCCCCCGCACCATTCCCCCCAGGCTCATTATTCTGCATTTCAGCTTCTGAAACATTCTACTTGTATTTAATATGAATCATTGTTGCTGTTGGAAACTGTGGAATGACTGCCTGTGAGCCTTAATCTTTGCTGTCTTAGAACTCTATATTAAAAATGGTCTATTACTTTGTTGGTCAAAATTTCTAGTGGAAGAATTTAACTGACATCAGTAAAATTGTACCAGCATATAATTTCCTTTAATATCAGACTAGCATCAAAGACCCTTACAAAATCAAAGCTAACACAGAGCAGTCTTGTTTCTATCTGTTCTGTATTATTATGCCCATGGAATTTGCAACTGTATTATTGAATATCCATGAAAGTCAGAAGAGGTTCACACGTTGGTTGCAATTAGTTCTTATTTCTAATACAAGAATCACAAAGCAAAACAGAAATATTTTTTGCTGGTTGACTTTTTTGTTGTTGATTCCATGGAACACAGCTATAAATTTGTGTGACTGCAAGTAGGTCATGTCCCATGACAAGATTTCAAATGTCAGACTCAAAGGTCTTGAACTCGATTGGGTTCTCAACAAAAAATAAATTTAGAAAATAAAGAACTTGATTGAGTTATTAGTATCATTAGACCTAGATTATGAATTTTCCCAATCTTTGTGAATTTTCTGATTCCTTTTTCATTGTTAAAAGACAAATATACTCATGGCATTAAAAGCTAGAATAATTTCTTTTTTTTTTTGTTTGAAGAAACTATATAGATTTTATTTCAAAGTTGCTTCATTTATGTATTTTAAAACTGTTCTCATATATTGGCTGCATTCCTTACAATAATTTAGGTAAAAAAAAAAAAAAAATTGAGGTTATCTGACTGTGCACCACCAGTACCCACAAGGTATTTTTTCAGCCATGCTGTAGCAGCTTTTGGAAGCAAGTAGTCTAGATAATATTATCACAAGTAATTGTCTAAGCCCTCAAGAACAACTGATGCAATGAGACAAAGGCTACTGGGCATTGCAAAAATCTTGAGTGAAACTTACTGGTGTGTTTTGAAATTATTTAACCACTATTCATTAAGACCTATTGAACACCATATGGAAATTATGCAAGAATTGAATGTATAGTAAGAAAGTGCCTCTCCTTCCTTGCCTAGGCCTTCTAAAGGGTTCACAGCTATCCATTTCAGCATTCCAGTTGTGGGAGTAATGTCATGTTTCCATGACTGTGGAAGTCATCTCATGTTTCTATAATTGTGTCATAGCTTTCCTGCTCTACCAGGGCTTTCAGCTCCCTCTGTTTGTTGCTTGTGCTGAGTATGTTGGTGTAGGTGCAGGGGTCCAGTTCTTATATCTGAGTCAGGTGCTGAATGCTGAAGCAGATGAGAGGTGAGGAAGGCATAACCCCTCTACACTGTCAGCTGTACTACTAGCATGGTGTATCCAGTCTCTGAGAAACTGGAGGCAAGGAGGCAAGGACATTGGATGATATGGAATATCTCCTGTGAGATGTAAATGAATGACATCCTTGCCTATCCATGCAAAGGTCTGTAACATTCCTGAATATGCTTTAACTGGGAAAACATTTTATCAGCTAGATGGACAGTTCTGTGTAAGAAAGGGACTATTCTATTTAAGCTACCCTGACTGGTATTTAATTTGAAGGGGCACCAGAACCCTAACAGTCTCACTGTGTATTTAGTATCCAAAGAAATTATACAGAGAAGAGATAGTACTAAAACTGCATGTGATCTCACCCCATAAGCTAAATTTTTTATTGGCTAAAATAACCAAAATTTTAAAAGAAGGGGACAAACAGATTTCATAGTAAAAAGAGAGGGGACAAAAATACTTTTAGAAAGCATCTCAGTGATATCAGCTCCCCAGCATGAAAGGAGATAATTAGTATTATTTTTTGCCCTAAGACATGTCCCTTATAGGGCTGATACACTAAAGCCTCAATTTAGAAACCTTTTTCTTAGATATAATTTAATTTTACAATGTATTAGATTTGACTGCTGAGACTTTTACTTGAGTTTATAACCTGATAATTTAGACTTTCCCTTTTGTTTTGCAAGAGTAAACATCCTCTTTTACTTTTGTTGTGCTTGTCTCAGTTTTCAAGTGAGTCCAGACTAATTTAAGTCATTTAACCCTGCTCTTACTTTCAAAAAGACTGCATAGAAAGTGAAACACACAGTGCAGTCTTTTTTGGAGCCTGCAATAAGTGCGGAAAATGCATGAGCTGTTTTTCATAAGGCTGTGAGAGTCAGCTCAGACCCAGCAAAATTCTGGGAGAAATTCTCTTTGGTGAGTTTAATCCAAGGAGCAGGCTTGTCTGAGCAAGATGATCCTTGGCTTCAGGTAGCTCCCAGCTTCCAGCAATCACTGGCATTTGGCTCACATCTTTTAAACTGAATCAGTGGTTTAGCAGGATTCAGGTTGCTGCTGCATGCCAGCTTCGGTTTTCACAGCCCACAGAGCAGGTGGTCCAAGAGCCAATGGAGCTGGGGAACTTTGAAGTGTCTGAGCAGAGCCATATGCTGTTGACCAGCTGGACTCAGATTCATTTCAGCAGGCTGATGAAAGGAAAGACATACTATCTGGTCTCATCTTTCCAAACTGATAGAGCTCATTGCAACTTTTGCAGAAGGGCCTGGATTAACTGTGAGAATGATAGAAAGCCTGTTAAGGAGCTTAGTTTACACTGGAATACACCCATGGCTCCAAACTGCTTTGTTTGCTGGACATTCAGAAAAATAACTTTCTGTAATGGCATAAGTCCTCAAAAAAAGCCCCAAAAAACAGGTGCACCACCAGAAAGTTTTTCTGCCAACCTCCTCCTCATCTCCCACCAAGCAGAGCAGTTTGACCAAGATCAAAAATAGTTTGGAGGCAAGTGGTGATCAAGTTCTTCCACTCTCCTGTCTGAAGAAAGAGATTGAACCATACAGTTGAACAGGTGTCAGTGACTAAGTTTTTACAGACAATCACTACTGTCAGAAAACAGAAGGTGATTTCCCTTAGGGAGAAATATATTAAGAGACATAAATGTACAATGCAGTATAGTTAATGTTCTGAATCATGAATACATACAGGAAAAAAGAAATCTTATTTTTCAATTTGATTCCAATGGAGGAGGAACTCGCTGCTACTGAAAAGCCTGAGGATACATAATCAAGCAAGCAGAATTGCTCCTGAGACAGCATGCTATCAAACACGTTACACATCCAAATTTAATAGTGAATAGTCTTTAGATTGCTTAACAAAACAACCTTGAAATGTGTGAAATTCAAAACTATTCTGAAAAGGCATGTTTGAACAGTGCAGGAGAGATAAGGATCTGGTTTCTACTGCACGAGCATACATCAAAAATGATGATTACACAGTAGGGCACCTTTCTAATAAGGAATCAAGTAGAAAACAATCACTGAGATGTAGCATTTGCCTGAACAAAGCCCTTTAAGCATTGAATTTGCTTAGCAATATTTTGTTGACTTTATTGCAAACATATGTTAGGACTAAGTTATTTTCCCTGAGCTGGAGAAATGACTCTATTATCCCATGAAGCCCTTTCCAGGAGGACTTCCCTTTGATCCTCTGAGGTATTTAGGCAAATGAAGGGAAATATCTGTATGAAATGGTCCTCTTAAGTGACTCTGGGATTGGATCTGATCAGAGAGACACAGGGGTGTTTTGTGTCAGATCATCTGAATCTGGGGTTGTACAGATCACATTTAATTAATACTTCCAGTAAAACAGTTTACCCAGCTTCTGCATATGTAAGAGTGTGTTCTGTACCCATGGAAAAGTAGAAACAGATTTTCACAAGAGGTTATGAGATTGCAGGCCAAGAACTCTTTAGAAAGGAGATTTAAGAAGGGAGAGTAAGGGAGGTTTACCCTGTTTGTAGAAGAATGGATGGATTGCACAGAGTTGTTTCTGAGAAACTACAGTCAGTGACAACTGACATGGACAAGACTAAAGTACTCAACAATCCTTTTGGCCTCTGTTTTCAAAGATTGCCATATATCTCAAGCTTCTGGACCTCAAGGCAGGGGCTAAAGGAAGATCACTCAAATAACCACAATGTACACAATCCATGGGACCTGATGAAATGCATTCCAGGGTCCTGAGGGAAATGCCTCATGTGGTTACCAAGACGGCTTCTAGCACATTTGAAAAGTCATACAAATCAGGCAAAGTCCTCAGGGACTGGAAAAAGGAAAACTTCTAAAAACAGTAAAAAGGATGATGCTGGCAACTACAGACCTGTCAACTTAAACCTTGTGCCCAGTAATATCACTGATCCTCTTGGAAGACATGTCAAATCTTATAGAAGACAGGCAGGTGATAAGAGACAACCAACATGACTTCCCCAAGGGCAAATTGTATCCCACTTAACTAGTTGTCTTCTATGATGGAGTGACAAGGGAACATCAGCAAACAAGGGAAGAGCTACTGATATGATCTACCTGAAATTCTGTAAGATCTTTGATACTTTACCACACAATATTCTAAGCTAGAAAAATATGGATTTGATGGACAGAAAACAAATTGTCTGGATGAAAGTGTCTGAAAAACTATGGTCAATGACTTGATGTCCAACTGGAAATCAGTAAACAACAGTGTCCCTCAAGTGTCCATCCTGAGACCTGTACTATCAGGTCTCATCAATTACACAGTCAGTGGAGGTGAGGGCACATTTAATAATTTTGCAAATGACACCAAGCTGAGTGGTAAAGTTTATGTACTAAAGGGAAGGGATGCCATCCACAGGGAGCTTTGCAGATTTGAGGAGCAGGCTCATGCAAACTTAGTGAAGTTTACCAAGGCCAATGTGTAAGGTGCTGCACCTGGGTTGGCACAAACCCAACACCAAATAAGATTGACAGGCAAATGATAGAGAGCAACCTGTTGAGAAAGACTATGAAACAATAACTGATGAAAAGTAAGATGTGAGGCAGCAATGTGTGCTTGCAGCACAGAGAGCCAGCTGCATCCTGGGCTATACCAAAAGCCATGTGGCCAGCAGGTCAACAGAGGTAGTTGTGCCACTCCACTCCTGGAGCTTTGGGATCCCCGGTACAAGAAGGATGTAGAGCTGTTCGAGGGAGTCCAAAGGAGTGTTTCAAGAATGATCAGAGGGCTGGAGCGCTTCTCCTGTGAAGACAGGCTGAGAGCATTGGCATTGTTCAGTGTGAAGAAGAGCACGTTCTGGGAACACCTGGGTGTGGACTTTATACATAAAGAGGCTTGTAAGAAAGGCAGTAAGAGACCCTTCATCAGGTAATAGTGAAAGGACAAGGGGTAACCGCTTTGAACTGAAAGAGGATGGATTTTTTTTTTTTTTTGGACAAAAGGAAGGAATTGTTTATTATGAAGTGTGAGACACTCAAGCAGGTTGCACAGAGAAATCATGGATGCCCCACCCCTGAAAGTGTTCAGGTTGCATGGGAATCTGGGCAATGTCATCTAGTAAAAGGTATTCCTGACCATAAGTCCCTCCAACCCAAACTGTTCTATTATTCTAAGACTCTAAATCCTGAGAGACAAAAAAAATAGGCCACTTAAGTCTGTTCAAGTTAAACAGCGATATCTGCAAATGTCAGAGAAAAAAGTGATTGTGAATTTTTTTGAAATTAAAAAGTGCAGGGATTTTGTAATAGTTCAGACATAGTTTACACAGATCTGAGTGTTCTGACTGCTAATTTTCTGCCATTGTGTCTGCTGAGAACAATAAATAGTTTGTAATGAGTAAAACAGCCTAAAATATAGGAGCACATTACAAAAAAACACCTCTCTTATTCCTATGATCTAACCTTCTGGAAGAGAGTTACTGGTGACTTCAGTAAGTGCCAAAAAACAACCAACATCTGTTTATTTATTATTTTAATCTTCCATATAGCACACTATGGGCAAAAAATGCTAAAGAAAACGTTAAAATATTTTAGGGTCTTTAGGGTGTGTGGTGACTGAACTGTGATCAAATATGGGAATATTTGTGTCTGGTAAACCCTCAATACATATTGCTAATTGGCTATTTAGAGTTCCAGGTCAAGAGAATTTTAGCATTTATAAAAAAATAAATAGAACAGGAGAGTTCAATTTGCCTCTATCTGTCTTGGACTAGAGATAAATCTGAAAGAAATCACAGGCACAGTTATTTCAGTGGAGACTCAACACATCTTGTATCTTGGATCAAATAAATTACAAACCCTTTTCTCACCTTCTGCTGAATAAAACATGCATGACTCTTTCTAGGAGCTTAGAATGAACTGGGGACTGAGCCATGGGGTGCAGGATGTGTAAAATTTAAAATCAAACAACAGTACAGCAAAGGAAGTTAGCATCATCCCCACTCCTTCTTTTCTCAAAATTATAATGTAGAAAAATTATATGATTGACACTTTTTAGAGGTACAAAAGATAAAACATTTTTTCCCTAAGTCAGAATAGGGAAAGAAATACATTTCAAAGACATCATCCTTCAAGGGATGCAAGAATTTAGCACCTTCTACCATGATCTTTTACTTTCATTTTCCTTTCCTCCCAGAACATAATTGTATACCCTCAAGGTGAGGAAAATAGGTAAAGAAAGTTATCCAGGGTCAATTACTTGCAGCAGGACTCATCTGTCTGAAATCCTATGTCTATATTTGAGTAACCTAACCTTGGTTCCCCTTCGAGAAAATGAAGGGATATTTTAAAGTATATTAGAATTTAAGACAGGTTAGATGGATTGCATAGGAAATTGCCACTTTCTTTCTACTGACTTTGAAGGGAGTCTAGCTCATATGTAGACATAGTTAAGTCAAATGAGTGCCACTCTCGATGTCTCCTTTCTTGCCAGCCCTCCAACAGAGAGCTGCCATAATCCTATAGAAGAGATTTGCAAAACCGGGGAAAGCCAGAATGAAAGTGTAAATTATGCCCTTCAGAGGTAGCTGCACAGCAGGTATTTTAAAAGAAAATACCACAACTTGAATTAATTCTATTAAATCAATATTTCATAAAGTAAAAAAAAAAAAAAATAGGCAATAAGAGCCCTCCCCCCCCCTCCAGAAATGAAAGGCATTGAAAGAATCAACAGCCCTACTGAGAAGTGGTAGGCTCATTTCTAAATTTGCATTAACATGATTAACAACTGAAACAAACTCTAAGGGCAGTGATTGGTTCACGCTACCTTCAAAATTAGACTTCACTTGTTTCTGGAAGATTTTGTAGACAGTGCTTTGTATCCAGTGAGACTGATCTAATGGTCCTCTCTAGCCTAAGAATCAATGAACCCATTAAGAACTTGGACAGCACATTAGAGTTAAGACATTATCTTGCAATCAGACAATATTACGTTTTCTGTACTCCACATTCACATACTGCCCTCTTATTCCCTGCCTCTAATTTCAGGTTATCTTCTTGATGAACCAGACCACTTTTCCTGCTGTGTTAACTCACATAACAGCTCAGTACCAGTGGGAGCAATTGCATGTCATGTGCTTCAGCTGGTATTAACCAAAAGGTGAGTGTGAGTGATAGTGAATCTGCAAGTAGTTGGAGAACCTAATATTCCCCGCTGTCTCTGTGAACACACCAAAACTCAGGGTTTTTGTTTTGTTTTGTTTTGTTTTGTTTTGTTTTGTGTTGTGTTGTTTGATTGATTGTTTTTTGTTGTTGTTGTTGTTTTGGTGTTTTTTTTTTCTTAAAATTGAAGAAAGTTGTTAGGTTTTGTTGTTCACTGCAGTGGAACAAGAAATTTTTTTTTTTAGGGAAACTGAAATGATTACGCAAAGACTGCCCACAATTGGTAGTATCATCCTGACCATCCAGACCTCTGCTTGTCATGCCCTTCACATTTTTTCATGACAATTTTCATGTAAAATTTCTCTTCTGCAAGGCAGAAGAGAATTCTGCCTAATTCTGCTTCCGATCCCTGCTGAATCCTCCTTTCTCAGTGGAACTGTAGAGCAGTGAGTCAAAGGCATTAACTGAAATGTTCTCTGTGGCCACAGAATTGTGCAGGAGGGCTACTCTGTGCCAGTTGCCCTCCCTGAGAAGTCATGTACATCATATAGTCCTGTAATTATTATTGTGTACTTATTTTCTCACAGCCTTTCACCTCTTTCTCTACACAATCCTACTAATTGTAAATAAGGGTGTCTTGTGGAGAATTTGCACATGTATGAAGTTTTTCCTCTGTCATACTTTAAACAAGGAGAAGGAGTATAAATGAGAAGAAGGTCTGAAACTAAAAATCTTAAGGGGAAAATTAAATACTGGGTTCTTGAATCTCATTAAACTCAGGGGACATCCTGTTGCTATGGAGAGTTATTTGAATCATGCAAACTTGAGTGCATACACATGGTCAGCTGGAGAGCTCCCCAGGCTCCATTGACTTAGCTGCTTCATCCATATGGAGATACCTGCACCGTGGACATCTAATTTGAATTCCTTGCTTATTTTCAGTTGTCATTTTCATTGTATTCTTCACACAATAGCCTCGGCTTCAACAGAAGGCTTGGAAAGTGCCTTCTTTCAGTTTAATCTTGGTGACAGACATCCCTGGTGGCAGCTGCCCAAATTAAGGATGCTGATAGATTCAAGATTTTCACTTTAAGGATAAGTACTCAGACCACTGTTTGTAATAAATAAAGGAGCTATAAAACTAATATCTTTTCTTTGAAAGAAAACTTCTTCTTTTTGATGCTGTGATTCTGCTGATCTGTATTAGGTGCATGAATGTCTATTCAGTAGGGTCTTCATTTGACAGATAAATGGAAAAGCTCTTTTTGGGATCTTCTTACTCTTACTTTTGCCATCTGAAGACACATTCTGTACTTATCTTAAGCACCTAGTATGTAGAGATGGGTATTAAACCTATTTTGGCATGTCAGATATAAAGTCAATTTAGCCTGATTTTGCACGAGATGCTAACTCACTACGAGGATCCAGGAACTATTCTCATTTTTAGTTTGTCACCATTAGTGTTTCATTTTCATGTCCCTCTTTTCTGACACTGTTATGAGTCTTCCCAAAGTCTGATGCAGTATTGTATTATCTGACTCTTAGCACATTCTGTAGTGAACTGTTATAATGTCAAGTTTCATGATTTTTTACCTGTGTTTTACATGTTTTTGGACACCAGCCACAGAATCATAGAATGGTTGTGGTTGGAAGGGACCTCTGGAGGCCATCTTATCCAATCCCCCTCCTCAAGCAGAGACACCCAAATCCAGTTGTTCAGGACCATTTCCAAACAGTTTTTTAATGTCTTGAAGGAAGGAGACCTGCACAGTAAATAAATGTTTCCTGATGTTCAGAGACAACCTGCCATGTTTCAGTTTGTGCATGTTGCCTCTGGTTCTGCCATGGCACACCAATCTGAAAAGGCTTACTCTGTTCCCTCTGCACCTTACTTTTAGGTATTAGGTTAGCTGGAAAGTTCCAGCTCTTTGTTTCTAGAATTCATTGAAATGGCATTTGTCAACCTTTTTTTCAACTTTAGTTTACTTTATTTCAGTTCATTTCTTTGCTGAATAGTAAACCAGTGTTGGAAAATGTTTGTAAATGTAAATGGCAAAAAGCACATCATTTAATGCAAAAAATATTAATAGAGAATTACTTTAGAAATCAACTCAGATTTTAGGGCAAAATTGTAAACCATGAGAATAGAGCCTGAATGGTTTAGTCACAGCCTCAAAAGCTTCTTCTGTAGCTATAACTTTTTCAAAATTCAGTTATTGTTCTTTGGACAGAGTTATGTTTGTGTATATGGTCTTCCATTGTCTTGCCAGATCCCAGTCCAAACAATTGAATTTGCATACATCAAATTTTCTGTGATGTTTCACATTGTTGTCTGTTTCCCTCTCAAAGCCTTTCATAAAAATAAGAAAATTACAAAATCTTGTTATGGTGCTAATGAAGTCAGTCTAACAGCTCTATTTCAATGATGAAGTAATCATCTTTTCTGATAGGTATAGATACAAACATATAGATTTACCAACACATTTTGTATACTTTACTTGTGAAAGGCATGAACAGGATGGTCAAAACTGGTGAATACTTATCTGCTTCCTGATCTATAAGGCAAGTGCTGCCCTCCTATTTCTATCTCCACATTTTACCTACTGATTCATTTCTTCGAGATTTACTTTAATAGTCAACACTATGTCAAGTGTGACAAACAGGCAATACGAGTGAAAAAAATAATAGCTAATATTAATAATTATTTTATTATAGTTTATTGTAACATTTTAAAGTTAAGTCTTATCATTTTGGCACATATTATTTCATATTCTTCTTCTACTGCCTGCTCTGTTCCTTGTATCTCCTAAAGGCAGTTACAGCTTTTCTCATTGGTGATATAAATTGTTGCAAAATAAATATAAATTAGGAGTTCTGAAAATGGGAAATCTCTCTGAGCATGGAAGGACTCAAATAATCATCATTAGTAGAATCATATAGAGTTTGATCCTTTTTCCATGGAAGTAAATTGGGATATAATCTAAATGATTTCTTAGACATGTGTCAAGTATAATTTTTTATTTTCATAGCACAGTGAAGCAAAATGTATTAAATTGCTTTCCTCATGTGTTAATTAATTTGTTTTTCCTAACCAAATACTTCAAAGGAAATTAACAAAATTAATATCCCCACAGAGTAACATGTTTCTCACTCATTGTTTCAAAGAGCTATCTGCCTCCTTCCCTCTGGTTTTGCCCGTATCCCAAAAACATCTTCAGTCAGTGTGGATAGATTGCCCTGAGTGCAATGCAGTGACTCAATCCCACACAGACAGCTGCGAAACACCCTTGAGACTTTCTCCAGAGGACTTCTAGACGTGAGTGGTCTAACTCTGCTGTTATGATTTGTCCCTGGAAATGTCTTATTTGAAAGTTCACTGAGTTGGCAAAGACATTTGTGTCTTCATTAGATTTCATCTGAGGCTGGAAGTGTGGTACATTTGCTATTGTGCTGCAAGTTTAAGGAAGACAGGACTCCATCTCTTGGAAGCATAATGATGAATCAGACAGGACTTTAAAATTGCTTCTGTGACAAGGGAGAAAATAAGCAGGGAGAGGAAAAAAAAACTTTTTCATGCCCAAAGCAGTATGCCAAAAAAGGCCCCTAAATCAAAACAAGGTTTTTCTAGAAAATAGTTTTCCTTACATCTTCACAGTCAAAGGAAGAGAATTGGAAATCAATGATCCATGAAAATATATATTTTTAGAAACATTTTAAACTACAGGAAGACAGAATTCTGTTGAGATCTAAAATGTACAGTGGCTTATTTGCAACAGGATGAAACATATTCCTTTCATCTTCCCATTTTGAAACAATGACGTGTAGGGGTTTTTATACTTAATTTTAAAGATAATTTGAGCTTATTTTTTGTAATGTAAAAAGTTAAGATACACTGAGATTAGATCAGTCTAGCCCTCCATTATTTTATTGGTTAAAATTCTGTACTGAAGGATTTTTCTTGTGGTGATTGGGTTTTTCTTCCCTAGTGATTGCGTTTTCCTTGCAATAAAACAATATAAGGGATCATTTCCTGAACAGCTGGAGTACATCTCAGCACATATTTTATCCCAGCCATCCAAGAAGTACAAGCAATTCAGATTCTGAAAATGTACATTGATGCCTGTCAAACTCAACATCTCTTAAGTAAAAAATAATGTGTTGACTCAGGTTTTTGATTATGAACTGATAAGACTCACCAGAAGGGGTGACGCTCTCTATGAAACATGAAGTTTACCACTGAAGGGAACTCAGATCTTCATCAAAGACCGAGGCAATCAGAAAGCTGTTGGTTATTTTATTAAAGCACAGCAACTTCTCATTGCATGATATATTCTTAGTATCACCCCGTGAGAATTCTCTGGAACTATATGAGCACCAGTGACTATCTTTGCTTCAACTCTTTATCCTCCTTCCTTTGCAGTTTTTCATAACACAAGCCATCCATTATCCCTCAGGGCATCTTTCTCCTCTACCAGAACCAAGGATAGCATAAAGGCATTCCAGCTCCTAAAGAAAACGATTCCGATGACTCCAGCCGTACAAATGCTCAGGGCTGGCTCACAGGGGGCACTGCTGTTTGCAGGCTGTGCTTGGCAAATCCCTGCCGTGGCTGGCAGGGAGCAGAGGCAGCCGGGCAGAAGGGCCAGCACGGAGCCGCTTGAAGCGGGCTCTGAGCGGCGTTGTGCTCTGTCTCATGTGGCTTTACCACTTTGATCTCTGAGAGCTCAGATCCCTACACCACACCTTACTGCTTTTAGGCAAGCCCTTGCAAGCCAAGAAAGTGCCCTAATTAACAACCAATGAACAATCACTACTAGAAAGAAGTTGGCTAATTCAAATATCAAGCCAAGATTTAACAGGAGTCCTGGGCAATATGTAATATTTAATTAAAAAGTCTGTATCTTATTTTCTGCCATTGTCTGCAATACCCTGTAAACACGTGGCCACATTCTACTTTTTAAGAGTAAGTAGTTATGGCAAAGGTTTATTTTTGAATTTAGCTTCAGTACTGCAAAAATTGGGATCATGAAAGTTGTTCTGTTGCTGTGTTTCATAGCTTATCTTAATTATAAAATTGTATTAACAGCATCTTGGGTATAGATGAATTTTTAATTCTCTTTTCTCCTTTTCAGGAAAATACATACTGCTACATATGATTATTACCTTTCTGCAGAGATATTGGTGCTTCTTCCTGTCTACTACAAAAATGTTACCTGGTAGCACTCAACTCTTTCATTTCACATTTCATGAGCTCTTCACAGTCATTTGCATGGACAGGTAATATATAAAAATTTTACTTTCCCAGACAGCCTTCTAAATGAGGAGTTCCTAGTTTATTACTAAACTTATCTCCTGCATGCATGATCTTCCACCCCATTCCTACAGTTCCCAGGGAATCACACATAACTTACTCTATCTCCTCATATGCATGAATGTACCCCAACCTTATGTTAGTAGTTTCTATTAGGATACTCCAGTGTTTTTGGTCCACTTCATTAATAACTCTAAATAAATTCAAACACAAAGTTGATATTTGAGTGTCTGTGCTTACAAGAGCCTTCTAGTCTCATACTTTCTCTGCCAAGACAACCCGTTCTTGCTGTCAGCATTCCTAATCAATTTAGATGTCTTAACAATTCCCTTCTTCTCATGTTGATATATGTTCTATTAAAGTCTCTGTTCAAAATGATCACCATAATAAAACACACTCAGGTATTTGACTCTAATCAGATATGTAAGACATTACACAGAACAGGTAATTCAAGAGCAGCAACCCCTCTTTTTAAAAAAAACATTTCAAAGGTTTTAGAAACATGAGTGGAAATTATTATTATTTATTTTCAGATCTCTTTGTCTAGGGAAATGAGTGTACTAGCTACCAAGAAAGCAATTACCAAGACTTCTAAGGGAGAGAAAAATTAAAAGAATAAATATAAAACACCAAAATGATCCAAACATACTTCCAATACAAGATTGTCTCAGTTTTAACTCCCGGTGTCCTGGAATTTCACACATCATTCTCGCTTGTCTTGAGAACCTTCTCTTGCTGAGTCTCATTGACTGCATTTATGCATTTGTTATTTGTGTTCTGTTTGGAATGGTTATGAAGTATAAGCCATGGTTATGTTTTTGAGGTATCTATCTGAAGGTTAGTTCCCACAATATACACCAGGCTATTTGATAATTACAAGGAACCAAATGAAAGCCCGGGCTGTAAAATGTATAATGGTTTGTCTTTAGTGTAAAAAGGTTGTATAAAGTCTGTTAGTAGAGTAGCTGAAAAACAACAAAGCAAAACCAAGCAAAAAGTAAAAAAAACCCCTTCATAATAGGGTAGTACAATATATGTTAAAAAACAACGAAAAGCCCCCCAAACCTTAAACAAGGTGAACAAGGAAAAATCCCAGATATTTTCAGGTGAAGAGACCTTGCGGTGTTGCTCAAATCTAGCTCTGCTTGTTACAATTATTTAAAAATTAACATTTCAGAACCCTGTGACCCAGTAATGCTGTTGATGAAAGAACATGTATTAACCAGCAGAATAATCCAGTGCAAGCATGCTACAAAGAATGTGTAGATGAGCTGTTTTTACAAAGAATCAAGAGAAAATTATACTGATATTTTCATTTATCTAATTCTTACCAAGTGATAGGTGTGGTCTGTATAAACATTGCCAGTTTTGATTTATCAAAATATTTGCATAATATTAATAATACCGTTAATTAGATTTTTTTTAACTTAATATAAACATCCTATATTTCCTATAGTATTTTAAACTTGCCTGCCACTGTTTTAGAGAGATGCATCTCTCTAAAATGAGGTTTAACTGACCTCTCTCTTTCTAACCCTGAAGAGCTCTGAAGACTGGGAAAATTTGGTATTTAAAGCTGCATTATCTGGTACATACTAATCTTGTATTATCAGGGATGAATCTTTAGGAACAAAGCAGAAATTTCACATTCAGAAAGAGAGAAGTCATTTCACTGAAAGGCTGAAGCATTTAAAAAGTAATAAATTATTTTAATAACTACCTAATGGTAGACATTACAGAGTGCTCTCTAATTATTAATCCACTATAGACATATTCACTGCTCTGAGAAAGAAAGACGTTTTGGTGCATAACTTCCTCCAGTTTGATAAGGTCATAGTTCTTCATTATTTCTGATTTGAGATTTGGCATTGAAGAAGTTGTCTCATGTATTTTCTGCCTTCTTCTGCTTGGATATTTCAGATTATGTTTATCTTCCCCTTGCTTCACTGTGCAGTAAGTCAGATGCTGATATCAGATATTAATTTTTCAGGTCTGTCACTCCTCGAACCTCTGGTACATCAAGAATTCCCTTTTTCTTTCTTATTTGTAATTTCCTTTCATTCTAGGCTATTCCAAGACTCAGCCCTTTGTCTTTACCTTTTGTCTTTACCTATTTCTGCAACATATATTCAAACTTTTAAAAGATATAACATTCCTTACAAAAAATTCTTTCTTCAAGATTCGTGTTAAGGTCAATAAATCTATAATGTCTCTCCTAATTCTTAATGCAAAACATAAACAGAATTCATGTCTGAGCTTTGTCTCTGTTATGAAAGGTTTCAATAAATATATCTTAATGCTGTATAGCACTCAAATGGAGAACAGCAGTTGAGAAAATCAAGTTTTTTCCTATTTATTTTGCTAGTGCCCAAGCCTCCCCATCTCCTTTTTTATGACAATATTTTCTCTCTCTCTCCCAGAGGAAGCTGCAACCATCACACAAGAAAACAAGGAAATAAAATACCGACAATGTTTTGTGAACCGTCTTAAAAGCCATGTGTGGTGGGAGGAGTGTGTCAAATTGTTGTTATTTTCCTTTTTTTGCTGTAAAGGGTTTTTTACTGCTTGTCTTGTCTCGTTTTCTTTGTGAGTTGCTCAAGACCATCTGTCTCCTTGTACTAGAAATCAGTATGGATTTTACTGCCTGTGCATTATTGTGCATATATATTTAATAGAATCACAGATTTAAAGATTAGTCTGAGTTTGAAAGGGACCCAGAAAGAGCACTAAGTTTATTAGCAATATATCAAAAATCTTGACTTCAGATATTCCAGAGGTGCACCATGAAGCTTTCCCTTCTGCTTAATGATGCAGAAAATTTTCCTCTTTGGACTGAAGAAACTCTCAAGAAGTTGAAAGTTTTGCTGTGAAGGCTCAATCTTTGCATTTAACACAAGTCTCAATCTCATAAAACAGAAATCTCATCCTGCACAATCTACCCACTGCTCAGCCTGGGAACTCAACTGTCTTTATGAAGAATTTAGAATGAAGAATTCTGATACTATTACAATTTTATCCTCTTTGTCCAGGAAAATGTCACAGTAAGACTTTAACTACAACTCTTCATACTTATTCCCTATTTAACATCTAATGCCTCCTTCATACATTATATACACATAACAGTTCATCAATACATTTTTGTTTGGCTGTTGGGGGAAACTCTTTGTGGGGGGAAAAAAAGAGGTAAGTGCTCAGCTTTATTCAGATTTAGAGGAAACAACTCTTTTTTATGTGGTAGGTGTTGCTGAAATGGTCTTAGCATGAGGAATCCAGGTTGCAGTGACCTAATTCACAAAGAAATAAGTCTCTAAATGTAGTCCAGCTCAGAATAGACTTTTTTGGACTTTTAACCTATTTTTTAGAATTTAATAATTTTTAAAATTTAATCTTATTTTTATTTTGAAACTTCTGCACCATTCCCCCACAAAACTTTCCTTCTCTGTATTAAAGTTTAGTTCTGTTACTAACTGCCACTTTCTATGCAAAATATTGTTTCTCCCTCATCAAATTATAGTTCTTCCTCCTGTTATTGCAATTTCACCCAATTTTCCCACAGGATCATTCTTTACCCTGGAGTTTCTCCTCAGCTATATTTCTGTAAATATGGTCATCCGTTTAGTCATTTATTAAAGCTCCATTAAAAGACACTCTGCATGCCTTAATTTTCTCCTAGGTTTTCTTGCACAAAGAAGCACCCATTTTACCCCCCCCCCCTTCAATATAAGTAATGCTTCATAAAAAAATAAATAGAATCCAAAGTTCCTTAAAATAAATAACTCATAGTAGGAAAATTTAGGAGTTGCTGACTCATTTCACAAGTGTTATCTGGCCTTCAAGCAGAAATGTTGTCATCTGTTCTGCTGGGCTTTTGGCAAAGTTGCAAACTAATTCCATGTAGATTACGAGTAGGCTAAGAAATACATGAGATCTAGTACAGTAGGCTCAAATTTGCAAATTCAGCCTGAGGTTTAGAAGATTTCTTGCAAAGGATCTTTGTACTCGAAGAGACGAGCAAGTTTCTTGCTGCGTTGGGCCTGGGGTCCTCAACAGGACAAGAGCAGTTTGTTGGTTGCAGTAAAGTTGTTTATGGCTGGAATACATCAAAGGCTAAGAGTTTAAGGTGTTAAAGTCCATGCTGAGGAGCGGGGAGGAAAAAAACCTCCTCTACCTCCTCCACATCCTCTTCACAAGGTTTTCCCTCACTAGCCAACCCACCCCTTTTATCACTATCACCTTAATTACTCACAGCTGTGACCCATTAAGTGCAAGGCTGTTCCTCTTCTATGGTAATTAGTACACCTGTAACTTATCAGGGGCCAGGTCCTGTGTTAAGGTAATTAGATCTCAACGAGTGTTTTCTGGATTTCTTCATTTAAACAATTTTGTAGCCAGTTTCCATCAATAAGGGGCAACTGTGGAAAAGTTTTTTATATTTAGGAAAGCTTTTCTTAATTATATCTTACCCTTTATCCAAAGAAAAGGAAACTTAAGTATTTAATAGGGCTATTCCTTTTGCAGACTAAACACTGGAATATTTTAAAAAGTCTTGGTTCTCTTTTCTTTGAATAAACAGATCTTAAGAGGAAAAAGGACAAGCCAGAGTAGAGCTAGAAATTATTTGAGATGAGGAAGAAAAAAATTAATAGTGGGCTTTACAAATTTGAAGACTTTCTTGATATTCCTCCATTCTTTTTAAATGCTTTTCTATTGCTACCAGGGATAGTGGGAAACAGCCAGCAAATATCAATATTTAAAAAATCACAATATTGGTGAGGTTTTTAATTTCAGGAGATGTCTGCTGGGGAACTGATCCCAGGCACTGTCACAAACATGGAGAGATCTGTCTGCTTGTGCAAGTACAGAACTGTGCCTTACCCTTAGCTAACAGAGCTCCTCAACTTACCTGGCTCCCAGCCCTGTAATGCATCCTTCATGTATGAAACCCTCTGCTATGGAGGTGTGTAGGACTCCCATCTTTACAAGTATCTCTCCAAGCATGGAATGCCTCTGCCCATGAGAAAACTTCTGGTGCCATTAAATCAACATCTGTGTTGCAGGCCAGCAATTGCTGTTCTGTGCAGAGCTCAGCTTGCCCATGGATGGTTAGTTAGGAAACGCTGACATTGGGAAGAGTGGGCAGTGTTTGTACAGAGTGCTGTTATCTTGGTGAAGAGCAACAAGATATTAGCATTTCTACAGATTGAGAATAAAGCCTCTTCATTGCAAAATGATTCAGAGTGTGTTTGCCTTTGAACTGAATCAAGGAAATTGCTGAAATATAGAAAATCCTGCCTTTCTCCAGACATTTTTCACCCATATCAGTCACTGACTTAGGTTCATTAAAGGAGTCTCAAAGAGCCCCACAGGCAAAAGCAAAGATATCTGTCTCGCTCAGGGGCTGGAAAAGATGGAAGAGGAATAACATAGATATCATGGTAGGAATACCTAATGCTAAATATCACCCATGAATTTTGGCCCTGACCATGTATATTTTACCGGTAAAACCAATAATTTTTATCTGGCATTTTACCTGCATGCTCAGAGGTTGAGGTTATTGGCCTGCTCAGCTACATGAGCTCGCTCCCTGGTGTGTCAGAGCCTGGCAAGGAGCATGCCAAGACTGCAAGCCACAGACCAGCCCCAAACTGCAGCAACACTCTCTCTCTGCTACAGACCCTGCTGTGCAGCTGGAGCAGCCACAGCTACAGGAGTGCTGCTTCAGACACAAGGTGGAGAGCATATGTCAGAGTGCAAAAGGCTATTAGACAGTCTCAGCAGAACATGAAACACAGAGAGAGCAGTCCAAAGTCCTGCCACATATCAACAGATAGAGTTTCAGGCTAGATCACAAACAGCAAATAACAGATTTTCTTTCTTTTTCAGCATTTCTATACATGTTTTTTCCAAACATTCATGCATTACCCTGACATTATCAAAAGCAAACACTCACTGAAGATGAGCATTTTATTTATACTGTAAGCACCCCTAAGTTTTCATAAGTACATTTAATAGCCATCAGAAAATCCACAGCATTCTAAGACTAATTTTTACATAAGCTGAGGCCACATTATTTTATTACTAATCCCTACTCCATCTGTTGACACACTCAAATTGAGGAATGTATCAGAAGTGAAGAAACAAACATTCTTCCCTCTTGTTCTCTTCTAAAAACCTGATAGTGCCAACTTAACCCATCAGGAGATCAGGGGCTTCTAATTCTGTGAGCCACCCCCCAGAGTCTGTGGGGATGGGTTTACTGGTGGAGCAAATCACCAGTCAGCATCAGAAAAGGTGGTAGAATTATGCCATAAACAACTTGTACAAGTGTCTTTGGGGGGGCATATGATTGCCAAGTCCCATACTAATGGTGCTGATTTAGAATTGATGTAAATTATGCTTTTTCAGGGCTGAATCTATCAAGGCTAAGCTGTCTAAATGACTACTTCTACAAAGTCTTTTACTTCTTGCTGTGTATTTTTCATAGTATTTTTTTTTTCAGAAATTGAGGAAGTAGGAATCTCTGGCGATGGTGAACAATTTCTGCGTCTGCTCCTGGGCTGTGCCACCACTGTGATGGCTCTGGCTGTAACTGAGGTGACTTCTCCAGTTTTCAGCAGAATGCTCCCTGTTTTGTGGAATGCAATGATACTAAGACAGCACTTTATGCACATCATAGGTCTCTAGGTGTTCCTTCACAGAATCATGCTCTGGGATGTATTCTCTTTCTGTTAGGGCCACTGCATTTGCCAGTTTTAGTATCAGTTGTGCCCACTAAGTACAACCCAAATAGTTTTCACAATGTCTTATCCACCAGAAACACCCTCAGTGGAGCAGTTTATCCTATCTTGTTTTACTCACAGGGAGCCAGAGAAAGCACAGGGCCATGCCATTGCAGCAGTTTATCCTATCTTGTTTTACTCACAGGGAGCCAGAGAAAGCACAGGGCCATGCCATTGCTCTGTTTTATGCTTTGAGCAGTAGAATTCATATCATGGTTAAAAAAACCCAGCAGTCTGGGATCTGTTCTGAAGGCACTGTGCAATAGGCAATGGAGGCTGCATTTCAGCACATCCATTAGATCATCATAAGCCAGAACTTCCAGACAGAATCCAAACAAAAGCAACCTAGCCACTCCTTCCTGTCCCCAGATTGGCTTTTGCATTGTGCTGGCACAAATGTTTATGTGGGTACTTGGTAGGTCAAAATGAGGAGCTGCCCTAACTGATTTGCTCTAGGAAGCTTGCTTTTCAGCCAGATTGGCACTCTGGTCCAGTTCAATAAGTAGTTATAAAAATGGACATGCTGACTTAAATTATTCATCAAACAGTAGATTTAACACCCCCCCCCCAAAAAAAAAAAAAAGTCTAGTGTCAGTAGATTAAAATTCAGCAAGCAGAAATTCATATACCCCAGCTTGCCATATCTAGAACCTGTATATGGAAAATATTGAAGACCATGAAAATATAAAGCTTGTTGTGCGCTCATCTGTAACTGCAGTCAGTGCTGTGATCAGGGACCTGCTCCTAGCAGGGAAGATGGGAACGAATGGCAGTGACAGCTCAGAATGAGCTAGTTACTGCCTGACATGCTAATTATCTCCCACAGACAGTTTGCTTTGAGAAAAAAAATTAGTCAGTAACCAGGAACCAAGGGAGCTGACAGCCCTGTCTGTTAGTTTTTATTGTGATGTAACCTCATCCAGTAACTGAGTCCCACCCACCCACTGCCCCATTCCCCTATTGTGGGATGGGAAGAGAATCAGGAGGATAAAAGTCAGAAAACTCATGGGTAAAGATATAAATAAAGATATTTTAATAAGGAATGTAAAAGCTGCATGCACAAGCAAAGCAAAATGACTTTATTCACTGCTTCCCATGGGCAGGCAGGTGTTCAGTGATCTTCAGGAAAGTTGTGCTCCACCACATGTAAACATGACTTGGAAGATAAATGCCACAGCTCTGAACACCTGCCCCCTTCCTCCTATTCCCCCCTCTTTATAGCTGAACATGGTTATGGGATATCCTTCTAGTCTCCTGGGGTCCAACTCCTTGTGCACCCTCCTCACTGTTGGGATGGCATGAGTGACAGAAACAGCCTTGGCTCTGTGTGAGAACTGCTTAGCAGTAACTAAACCATCCCTTGGTTGTCAGTGCTGTTTTTAGTCCAAACTGAATGCAAAGCCCAATAACAGCTACTGTGAGGAATATTAACTCACACAGCCAAAACCAGCACACTCTGTAAGGCTCCCAAGTGACTCTGTGGAGCTAGAGCCTTGTCTAGGGAGTAACCACACATGCTGCACCACTCTGTCTAGTGGGCCATTCAGAATATTAATCTTGTCACGGAGCCTTTTAGTATTCCCAAGGGACATTTGTGCCCATAACTGCTGCCAGCACCCTTGGGTTGTGGCTAAAGAGAGGCATGCTCTTCAGGGATGTGTGCAGGTAGAGTCCTGTGAGCACTGGGACTGTGGGTTCAGCACTCATCTCCTTGATACTCAGAAATCAAAATTTTGGACTCATCTATTCTGAAGTCAGCCACAGTTGGGTCCTGCTAAATCTTTGGGTAAGAGTTATTTTTTACCTTTGTTTCCTGGGATAACCTTTTAATAAAGACAATAGCTGTTCAGGTGAGATTAGACATTTGATTGAGTGGAAATATCAACCATGCTCTTCCACAGTTACTTCATATCCCTCTCTCTTCCCTGTTGATTAAAGGTCAGCTCCTTTCTTTGTTCTCTTCCCAAAGAAGTTAGTTCTCACCTCCTGCTGCAGCCGATCTCCTTAGTAACACAAAACAATGCTGCCCAGTGGTTTCACAGACCTTTCCAGCACACTTCTCCTTCCCCTGCTGCCTCCCCAGTGCTGCCTGTGGCAGCTCACAGAAAAGACCAGGCATTTCTCTTTTATGATATACCCTGGGTATGTCACCACAGAACCCAGATGGCTAAACAGATGAGAAAAGTGAAGCAGTGACTGCCCAGAAAATTTTGGTATAGTGCTGCCTGAAGACAGGAGCCAAATTAAGGATTAAACAAGAAAGTGCATATAAAAGCCTGCAGCCTCTTAAAAGTATAATCTTTAAAACTGCCATTTTGATGAAAATTTCCCTTTAATGAAAATTTCTCTTTTTATAGTGCACCTCTCCTATTGTGGCTTAAATTTAGTGACACTTCCTAAAGCTAATCTTAGCGAACAATTTACAGTGAGAGATTTCACTTAATCTCACTTTAAAAAGTGCTGTGCTGTGTGGAGCAGTTGGGCCAAGGTCCAAAGAGCACTTAGCAGCTTCCAGAGGCATGTGAGTGAAACTCACATAACCTGAGTGATCCCAAATATTCCACTTACCTCACTAGGGTATACTAGAAACCTCCCTGAGATATCAAAGCATTGCCTGTGCAATTGAAACATTGCATTTGCACTCTACCCAGAGGAATTCTGGGTTTTTTTTGGTTTTTTGCATGCGCTAAATAAGTACACAATGGCATTCTCGGGTAGGTATCTGGTTCTGAGACTAAGTTTTCATTTTTTTTGGGATTATTCATCACTCAAAGAACAATCTCATGTTACGTCTTGAGAAGAGGATGTATGCTTCTCACACCAGAGTATACTGTGAGGACCCTAGTTCCAGGATTTGGGAGGCCAGGCCTCTTAACTGTAACCACAATCTCAACCAGTAGGAATATTTCTCATATTTAGAGAAAGAAACATCTTATAGCTCCCACTAGAGTCTGGTTATTTTGCAAAAAAATATCTTGTGTCTGGAAGGAGAATAGCTGAGGTACAAGGAAGAGCCCAAATAACAGAAAAGACACTCAACTAAGAATATAAACAGCTTACCTAGTTTTTACTTAAAGTCCATATCTCAGCTGTCACCACCCATTTCACAAATCAATTAAGTCTATTTTCTCTGCAACCCAATCCCTGCCTGGGAATCCCTGCCTTTTCCTGTGTGTTGGAAAAAACTCCAACCAACAAATCCTTATAGAATAGATGAAACTAGGAGAAGTTTTAATAACTGGGAGTGACACTTTATAATTGGAACACTTTAGAAATACTGATGAAGGGTTTCAGTAGGCATAGCACCTGCAGAAGAATGATCATATCTCATGCTGGTAAAATCTCCATGGATTTTCTCAGGAGACCAATGCAGCTGGCATCCTACTCCAGTCATTTTATGCAAGATGGTTTCAGTAGGGAAATGAAAAATAGCTTCTTTAATTGAAACAATAGGGGTGGAGATGATTTTTTTCTAATTAGGTGAGCTCTTATTTAGTAAAGATTTAATATTGATATATCCTATATACTTTAAATACAGAAATATATAATATAGTACATTATCTAATAACTTTTCTTGGTTTTGTCTTGCACATCATTTATACATTAATACATTTTAAATTTATAATATACGAAGAATAGAAGGAATTATTGTTATAGTTCTAGAGTGTTTCATACAGCATATGCAAGGGCTCACAATGGAATGGGTGAGTGTTGTGCAAACCAAGACCATGGAAGGCAGCACACTGTGGCATATGACATGTTCAACATTGATACTCAAAAAAATTACAAGGTCCTACTCACTTCTTC
This sequence comes from Lonchura striata, assembly GCF_050655825.1. Taxonomy (NCBI): domain Eukaryota; kingdom Metazoa; phylum Chordata; class Aves; order Passeriformes; family Estrildidae; genus Lonchura; species Lonchura striata. The sequence continues at coordinate 84,619,690 of NC_140703.1, read as the reverse complement.
AGTTCTGAGTTGCACAGCACAGAAACTTGATTCCTTGCAATAGGAAACACAGGAATTTATCAGAGTAAGAGCTGTGTATTGTTATTTTTTTCAACTCGGCTTTGTACACTGCTTTGGTCTTTATTGCAAAATCAGAAAAATAACTAGTTGTTGGAAGAGCAAGAATGATTTGACCTGCATTCAGGGAAAATCTTAGTGATAGGAGGTGAATGCAATAAACATATATTGGAAAATGTTGTATAGTAGTAGGGATCCACTTCCTCATGGAAATTATGCTGCAGAAATCAAGAAAAATAGTGTTTAAATACCCTTTGTACTTTACTTTTAAAGTACTAGTCAGTAACGTGTCCTTCACTAACCATTGGAGCCATTCTTACATACTGAAAGGAAATTAATTTGTAGCATTGTGAAAGGTTAAAATGAAAACCAAAGAGACTTGCATGGCACAACCCAGTTTCAATGAATTTCACAGAAAGAGGCATGCATTATGGCAGGAAAACATATAGGAATTAGTAGGATTTAAAGGGAGCAAGAGGAGTAAAGAGACAAGTAAGTCTCTGCAAAGAAGTGTACATCATATAGAGTCAGAGGACCATATTGAATTCAAGGGCAATTAAATTCCATATGGTCTTATAGAAAATTTAATAGACTGAAGACAGAGAAGGTGAGTGTCTTCTTTCCATGAATATTTGGAAGATGAATGTCCTAGGGATAAATCCTTTCTTACCTACTTTCTTTCCGCATACAATTTTCTCTGCCTTCAGTCAGTCACACAGGTATTAATTGACAGCAAAGAGGAAATGTTACGGCCTTTCCTCTCTTCAGCACCTATTTCTACAATTTGGTGTGTTACATACATTCCAGGTAATACAATATAAGCATGGACAACACCTTTCCCTTTCCAAGTCAGCACTGGGGCTGGTCATGGTGCTTTTCAGAACTGTACCAGGTTTCTGCAGGCAGAGTTTAAGACTTCACTCTGGAAGACTTTATTATAAAGCAGGACTGCCTGTTCTGCCAGTGGCAGTATCTCAGGAAACCTTTCCAGGAATGACATTATCTGCAACACGGAAAGTAAAACCTGCTGAGGCTCAAGGCACAGAGTCAGTTAATAGCATGCAATATTCAAGAAGTGATAATGAGAAACTGTATGTTAGGGACTGATTATTTCCTAGTACTGCTAATTAGGGATCTTAGTAAACAAATGTCATCAAGCCTCCTGCTAAACACATTTCCTTAAAAAATATTTTTTAAATAAAAGAGAAAAGACAAGGTTGTGTAGATGATTTTTTCCAAATATGAAGCTGCAAAAGATGAGGCTGTACAAGTTTGTTTTCTAATTAATTATAATTATTTAATTATAACATGTTTTTAATGAATATAAATATTTGAATATCCTATGATTTTATAGAATTATAGTTTTATGTACTGAAAGTTGGTGGGTAACACATCACTGTGCAACAGTGCAGTGTACTGTGAAATCTAAAACCTATAAGTGGTCAAGTCTTTGCTTCAAATTTATATAAATAATTCCATCTTTATGAAAAACAACTATCACAGTCAAAAGCCAGTGCTTTCTATATATAAAATTTTTGGGTTTACATTGTCTATTTATTAATTTTAACAGTCTAAAGCAAATGTCTTCCATAAAGTATTATTTTTATATTATGGTGTCTATTAATATTTATTAATTTTTAGACATAATTTAATTTTTTTGCATAGACTAATATTTTCTGTGCATATAAAATTCAATGCAGTAAAACAGAGTATAAGTAAATTATGTATTCATATATAAGAAGCAGTCTCTGTCTTTTCTGAATAAAACTCAAAAGGCATATTCTCTGCATAGCTGATATTAATCTTGTGATTTCCCATAAGATTTTAGTACAAGTGTGTCTTAGCTCAGTTAATAATTCACGTTCCCTTGGGTTTCTAGGATGAGTTGCTTCATAATTGAAAAAATGCAGATGAGCTTAACAACAAACAGCAAGTAGAGGTGCTGTCATTTTCATAATTCTTTAGGAAAGACACTATCACATTAAACAAAGAACAAGGGCTTCAGTTTTATCCAAGTAGCTAATCTCCATAATCCATCCATTCAGTTTATCCCCATCTCTATAAATTAAAACAGACAATAACTGGGCACAAGCCTTTGAGCACTACAGGCTAGATGAAAAAAATGTATCCATTTAACGACCTTATTCACTAATCTTGTCTCTCAAGTTTTTAATTTAATGTCCTGCAGAAAGTAAGAGAAATGGAATACATTTTCAAGTTGAAATGTTTAGAGGTTAGTTCAGTTTAGTGGCTTTCTTGTTAAAAGGTAGATGTTGTTACTCCTAAAGTATTCAGTGAAGGACAGAGTTACCCACCTTTAAATAGCCTGTAATTCCAGTCTAATACAATACTGTTTATTGATGCTGACATCAACAAGATACTTAAACTAATTTCAGAGAGGTAGTTGGATGAATTGATACACCATATTAATGGTAATAAAAGTAATAGTAATAAAGATTCTAAGTAAAAGGCATACACAGAGAAAGAATGAAAACTGCAAGCCACCAGCCGGTTCCTTGCTTTATGATGTAACCCAAAGGTTTTCACTGCCATTACTTTGCCTTTCCCTAGTTCCTTTTCTGAAGAGCTGTTGGGCCACAGAGCAACACAGGCAGATATTTCATATCAGATTGTAGAGCTGCTAAGTAAATACGTAATTACCAGCATTCTTCTGATTTCATAGAGGAAGTGATGTAAATCCTATGGAAGGTAGTACTTATAGCCCCACATAATTTTAAGCCAGGATTCTGGCTTATTTCCATAGTTGAGACTCTTATCAATTTTGCAGTCCTATTCTCTCTAAATACAAAAGGAGAAATATGTCTCTCAGAGAAAAAAAATATAGTGCAGGAAAGTCAGTAAGCAATCTGAGGCCATGCCTATACTAAAAAGTTTTAATTAGCAGCATTATTAATGACATCTATTTTCTGAGTATATCTATTTACATTCTTTGAAAGTATCTGTCTTCAAAACATTTTCTTCCACCTGTGTAGTACACAAGTCACATAAGCTTAGAAGATACAGTTTACTGTGTGGTAGAGAGTCATCCTTTGTTCCTCATTGGGCTCCATGTCTTGAAAAATGGTGCCATGTCAACATTAATTTCGGGGAACTGTGAGATTTTGTTTTCTATTTCTTACCACATCATGATCTCCTCTTTTTTGTATTTTTTTTAGAAAGTTCTGCTGCTTTACACCAAATCATTTTCTCAGTGTCAGTCTGTCACTTCCTTGCTGTGTTCATGGCTGAGTCAGTGTCAAGGATACTCCCGGATTTTTCAGATGTACCTGACATTGTCAAGTTATGAAACTTTAACCATTACCTTAGAGGTTGTCTGTCATGTTACATCCTACTGATCAATCAAGATACCAAATTTTTAGATTATTTAAGTTCTGTAACTACCTGGCAATCATGCTACAGACTTAGTACTAAGATGGAAAAATAAATATTTTGTAAAAGACACAACCACAGTGGATGCATAAAAATGAACGTTCCTGTCAGGGAATAGGCAAGCAGTTTAGAATTGGTTAATCCTTGAAAACTGGAGTAAAGTCAAAAGGCAAATGGTATCACTCCTGCAAAAATTCTGCTTCTGGACAGAAAACAATGCAAAATCAGTGGTGTCATTTAAAGATGGAAAATTCTAAACCTGATACACAGGGCTTTCACCTGGTGGAGTAAAAAGATAGAGACTATTCCTACTTCATGCTGCTGATATTGTTTTTGCTCTATGTAAGTGTTTGCTGCATGGGATGGAGAAAGACATTATCCCAAAGGTAGAATGTAAGACTCTCCCTGTGAGGATCTTAACCTCCAACTTTGAGTCACATGTGTCTTTATTTGAAGTTAGAGGGGAATGCCACAGCCATTATCTGCTAAGGCCAGGAAGAACCAGGATTGGAATGATCAAATGTAATAGAAAAACAAAAGCCTTAGGACTATTCTGAGAATAATTAATACTATGTCCAAAGACAGACTATTGGAGTGTGACAAGTGACTGCAAACTATTGAAAAAGAGAGTGAGTTTCTATCTTTAGCCTTCTCAGTATCACATATACAGATTAGCTTCTTCCTCTAATTTTTTTTTCTATCTGTAGTTGCCATAGTTTTACAGCTAAAAAAGTGAATCAACATATAATGTGGAATTATCAGAATGCAATTTTCACCAAATGAAAAAAGGGTTTAAAAAACTTGTTCTCAAAATTATTATTGTAATGAAACTGCAATTGAATTTTTTGTTAGCTAATTCAAGCAAACAGAATAAAACAGGGAAAAGTAGTTTGAGCAGCTATTCCAAGCTTCATGACATATTCTTTCTAAATTATGCTTATAATAATTATGTACATATTTTTAAAAAAACGAACAAACCTGATTCCAGACTTTTCATAATACCTTACATTTTTGATGTATACAAAGAAAAGGTCATGTTTAAATCTCTATTGAAGAGAAGTTTTCTAGTGTATCCTTTATTCCAGTGAAACTCCTACAGAAATTAAGAAGATTTATAGACACATGATTTGTCTAGACCACTATTTAACTAAGTAACTGGAAAACAAAATAAATGTTCTGATGTTCCCCACCTCACACAGCCCCCTAAATATCAGGCTAGCCCAGAGGTCTGAGGCTGTGAGGGGAGGAATATCAGGAGATGGCAAAGATTTTCAAAAGAGGCTCTTACCCCAATATATGTTGGTTCAGCTCTCTTTATTCTGTGAAGTCCATAGGGAGAGCGGGGCAAAAGAGGAGGAACAGGAGATGTCAGGGGTCTATAGACTTTGGACAGGGTGGGCTTCCCTGACTCTCTGCCAACCCCGTTGGGGCAGGAAGGAGGGGTCCAGGGTTATCTTGATCAAAGTCACAGGGTCCTGGGGAAGGGGAAATAAAGATCCCATGAACTCACTGAAACAATGTTTGTCATCATTTTTCCTAGAGTTCAGGTGTTGGAGTACACACTTATCCAGAGGGGTCTTGATAGAAGTCACTGGGTACATCTTGTCTTGTACTCAATCAAGTGCAGCAAAACAAAACACTACAGGAGAAAATGTGGTACATTTCTGTCACAGAGTAAGAGGAACAAGACAAATGGAAAATGTAGAACAGGGGGAGATGATCACATTTTACTAATTTCTGTAACTGCTGTGCCACCCTGGCAGCATGAACAATAAGCAGGTATTACCTCAATTAAGGTAATACTGCTGCCTAAGACAGAGCAGCATCTAAATACTGAAGGTAAGTACTTGAAAGCATTCCTACCTGAAACAGTTCAGAATAAACTTTAAGAGGAGTTTAGATTGTTTTATACACCAGCAATACTTTGAACTTGATCCTGAAAGTAACATCACACACTAAGACCTTTACTAGGAAGCTACAAAGGTATACCTCAAGTATGTTGACATGGTGCAGGTTTCTGCTTTGTGCAGTCATTAATGGTTCTGATAAAACTGAGAGCAAACCATATTTGTCACAGGAACTACTGCTTTCTTCTTCAATGCTATGGAAATTTTTCAGGTTAGCAGGCTGGGAAGGTATATCTTTATATTCTCTAGCACAATGCAGTATTGTGCAGAGAAACCCAAGCTGAGCCAGCTATTTCCTCACAGAAGTCTAGGAAAAAAAAGAGCAAATATGTGTGTCTCTAACATTGACAGCCAGATAGCTTGGAGCCAAGCAAGTATTGGTAACAGCCATTGTGAGAAGGAACAGGATGTGGCTGAAGAAAGGAGCCATACAGAGGTAGAGCAGCACTTTTCTGAGACAAACATCCTTGTTCTGGCCCCTGGAGATGACCAAAGGACAGTACAGTGTGAGCACAGAAATGAGGTCAAGAAGTGGCTACAGGTGGATCAAGATCATCAATGGTCCTAAAACTCTTCTGACTCATTTTCAGAAATGTTTGGAAGAACAAGCTGCACATGATAACTAATTTGCAAGAAACTTATCTCCAGGATGGGGAAGCTTATAAATAAAAAAATAGTCCCACAAAGCCAAAGGGTTTTTTCCAGGATGCTGAACGCTCCAGCACCTGGATTGACACTGGATCTAAGACTGATGTATTTTCCTTCCTTCCTTCCTTCCTTCCTTCCTTCCTTCCTTCCTTCCTTCCTTCCTTCCTTCCTTCCTTCCTTCCTTCCTTCCTTCCTTCCTTTCATGCTTCCCCTCATTTAAAATCCACTGCTGTGTGCTTATACTGAAAGATAAGGCACTAATTTATACCAATTTCTATACCAAGTGTTTACTTTACTAATAAAATTTTCTAAGTTTTGTGGACCCTCTGACTTCTGTCATTCTTTTTCAAACATGGGCATCTAAGAATTTTGGTGCTCCCTTCCCCTTAGAAGTGGGATGCCACATTTGTTTACCAGTTGCTGTGCTAACATAGCTTTTCACTTATATTAATTATCCATTCTGATAAACTACAAGGAGTGGGAAAACCTTTGAAGATTACATGTCAAAATGTGAAGATTTCAAAAGGGAAAAATAAAAAGCTAGGAAAGATCGAGCAGCACAGTGAGCTGGTTTCCATCAAGATTTCTTATGAAGCATTTGACCACTAAAGATAAATATGGAGTAATTAAGGTAACACACATATCAGTTGGAGTGCAGCAGAATGTAATGAATTAGGAAATTAAGCTGTTCTCTTTTCCTTGAAAGCATGGAAATTGCCTTGTGATGTTGTATATTACAGTTTATAATTCAGTACAAATTAACTTGGACCCATCTTATTTTAAGTATTAAGTTAATTTCCACTATTGCTGAATGACAGAGTACCTTTGGGAATGCAGGTTCATGCCACATTCATATCAGAGTTCGTTATGGTCATTTTTATTATACTGGAAACCAAGTGAATCCAAATGTTAAGTATGACTTAACTGTGACAACAGAGAATGATGTTTTTATAAATATGTCTCCTACATGCTGTTAAGTAAAGACATAATAAAATTTCGACCCACTGTGAGCAGGATTTATTTTATTAGTTGCAGATGTTATTAAAGAGTTAATAGGTGATAATTGCCACCTGCAGTAATTCAGAGTTTTCATAATTAATATTACATTCCCCTTATACTCAATGGAGAGAAATAGTCTGACTAACCTTTGACTGTATGAGGTGTTTAGGTAACTGGGCTAGAAGGAGATACCTGTGTTGTAGATCAGGATTTAAAAAATCTGCAGGTTCAGGAGCTGAATCTTCCCTGATCTACCTATTCCTGCCTATTCTCTCTTTTTCACTGAGTAACAACCTTTTCCACTATTTGCAATATTTACATCTATGGTTTATTTGCTGTATTCTGCAAGATAATCTTCATCTTTATGTCTTCACTGCTGTAGAAAGCAAAGCTAATGGAATGAAACAAAAGGATCTTGTTTTTATTATACAGCACAACCAGTCATCTTTTTAAAGATAAGTCTTCCTTTTTGTTCATGGTTATCCACTCATGTGAATCAGCTAACACCATACTGAACTAACACAAATCCTCAGCCCCATATATTCACCTGACTCATGTGAGCAGATACCCAGACTGAAAAAAAAAAAATTCTTTAAAACTGCCAGTTGCCAGCGAGCAGAAACACATAGGATCACATCTGCAGCACTTCTGCCAATCCCTTCTCCCTCTGCAGCAAATTATACACATATTCATAGACACTCCAGAGGATTTATCAACTCATACTGAGTTTTCCTGGAATGCAGAAGCAAGCTATAAAGTTTTTCTTAAAAGAATGATGCCTTTTTTCCCTTGTTTTCCTCATTTCTGCTGCTCTGTGTGCCACACTGCCACAGTTATAGAGACAATTTCAACAATCCATGCTTAACAATAAACCCATTTGATGTGCTCCAAGACCTTATTGGAAATTATTTCACAGACAAACTCTGCAGAAAACTGAGTCTGTGTTTGCTGTGGCAGATGTGTATATCACTGCTACCCAGAGCAATGACTTGGTGCAATGCAGGAGACCTCTACCCTACAAAGTCCCAGAGGGAGAGATTTAGTGTTCCTGGCATGGGTGGCTAAATGACTCTGCAAGATTTATTTACCAACAACCTAATCAACAAAGACACTGTATTTCTCTTAAGTTGTATCTGCTTTCTGGTTTGATTTTTCAAATACTCTTCTATTACCCCAGTCTTTTCACCAAACTACTTAAATATATTGAGTGAAGTTACAATTCTCAGTAAAGACTATGAAAGAAATTAATTTGATTTTATGTAATTCAAACTCAGCCCACATAAGCCTGAACATTTACAACAATTCAAATTAGAGTCATTGCAGTTTAAATTCCTTCATCTTCACTTTCTGTCACAACAAATTAAGTTAGATTTGCTGTTTTGAGGTTGTTATGGCTGTCTGTGCTCTTGTTACTTAAATTAAGGACCTTTCTAATCCATGGCATGATATCTAACAACCTCAGAAATAAGTTATGACATCAATAGGATTATGCTTTTATGAAAATTATTTCAAGCCACAATCAATAAAGTATTCCATAATGTTATCAGCTAAAGGGAAGAAATATGAGAAATATTTGGGAACTTAAACATATATCAGATCAGAGTTATAGGAATATATATGTTTATATATTGGAGGTTTTGTAAGTTAACAATTATAATTAAAACCTAATAAATTATTAATGGATTGATATATCCAACAAATTAAATATCTTTTTATAATAACTGCAAAAAAGATAGATAGATATTCCATCAGAAATATTGATTATTCAATCTATAGTGCCTGTATTGTTTGTTCTGACCTTGATTTTCGCATTCCTTAGATGAACTGGGTCAGAAAAGTATGTTATGTTCCTACTCATTATCTGGTTAATTAGCTTCCCAAAACTTCTGAAGAACTTGTCTGAATTTGTGTTTTCTGTGATTTCTTCCAAAATATGAAAAAAAATTCATTTTTATCAGTAAAAAAAAAAATTCCTTGAATTAACTGTGCCCTTTGAAAATGTATTTCCCTCTTCTTTTATTCATATTCAGCTTTCTAGCACCCTTGGCACTGAACAAGCTGTCTGGACTTTATCTGGCAGTTTTGTGATATGTACAACATCACAACATTTCATCAGCAAGCACAGTGACAGATCAGGTGTCCTCTGCTTGTGGTTATGTGTCAGTGCTCAAATGATGGGTAATTACCAGTGACAGACCCAACACTGAAATTGGAGGAATTAAGGGCTGGGAGAAGAGATGGAAGGGAAGTGGAGGGTAATCAAGGCAGTGGGCATAGAGATAAGCAGCAAAAACAACATGTGCATCAGCCACGTTTTTTAGTTGCTTTGTTGTTTGTTTTGTTTTGTTGGTTTTTTTTGTTTGTTTGTTTGGGTTTTTTTTTGGGAGATCTAGTATTATAAACTAGAAGCTGCTCATTCTGCTCATACTTTGTGGTTTGTGCTTCAGAAATTTTTGACAAGGGGAAATCATCACTTTATTCTTGCCTGTGTAATATGGCAGCAATTTGCTGCAGCTGAGTGGGAGACCACAGGCCGAGACAATTGGGAAACTTGTCAAAGAGATCTTTCCATTGATAGCAAAAGAAAGACTAACACTTTCCAATTCTAGGAATATAATAACTCCATGAATACAACCTACTCATAAGAACAGAGAACCTTTTTGTATTTAAAGAGTGTTAGCAGACATAAATTACATATTGTTCCCCATAAGATAACCCTGCCTGACCAACATGCAAGGAGAACTCCAAAGGCACTCTAGACTGTCTGGTGTAATGAGACACTGAGTGAAAATGTGTTCTGGGACTTGTTGACTTGGAACTGAAGAAACAACATGTTCAGAAAAGATAATCTGAAAACAGAATTGAAAGCACAGCTCTGGTTTTACTGGGAGTTCCTAAATAAATATGAACGTCTTCCTTACATGGGCTGTTTGGTTCTGCAAATGGAGACTAAAGATACTGTTTGGAAGAAAGGCACTGGAAAGGTTGTCTTTTGTCCCCCAGACCTGTATCATGGCTGTGTACTTGCTGGGCACAGATATTGCTTCTGGCATGCTGAGTTTGCCAGTCATTTGCCCACAATACCAAGTAGAAGGCAACTGTTAATAAAATTCTACCATTCTCCTTCTTTAGTGCTCTAATTTGTGAAATCTGACTAGACTGGTACAAATAGAAACTTCTGCCTTGATTGGAAGAAATGAGGGTGCTTCCTCTGTTTGCATGCTCAGTGCATTCCCAGGAAGATCCATCTTCCCAGGAAATCCATGTACACACATGCTATGTGGATGATTGCTTAAAGTTTGTCAGGGTTTGAGTCTACCATAACAGAAAGACAACTAGCAAAACTTCTCAAAAATAGCAAATATTGGTACATCCCAAAATATAAAGTATAAATGGAGAGAGTGAACAACATAACCTTTTAAAAAAACCCTTTCCCACTGATGAGTGTGAAGAATTTTACTGGAAAATTTCAAAAATTTCCTCATCATTAAAGCTCTCCCTGCTGTGATTTACCAGCTGAACATCACGAGGCAGAAGAAATTTTGTGAGGCTAGTGACTTCCTTTGTGAATTCTGCATTTTTTCCCATATGAATCTTTTTGTTTCTTGCATCCTTGGTCTGTCACTGTCCCTTCATGACCTTAGAGAAATGAGCTGCCCTTAAGGTCTGTGGGGGGAGGATGGAAACCAAATGATGCAAAGCTTGCTGGAACAGATCCCTCCTTGCCTCCCTCCTAAGTATCTACTGTGGGACACAGCCAGAACAGCCACAGCTCATGGGCTGCCTTGAGGCTAGGGTATCCTGGGGAGATGGGTGGTGCAACAGGGGAGGAACCCACAACACACCCCTAGAAGGAAAACCCCTCAAGCTATAACCACCATTGTTAGGGTGAGGGAAAAGGCTTCTCCCAGCCTGCCTTGCTGTGACATGCAGATTCAATGTATCCCATTGGCCCTTCCCCCTTGCTCCACCCCTGCGCCCTCATCCAGTTGGCCCTGGTGTTTTGCCCCACCCTCAAGATCCCTATATAAACCCCTGCTTTCCCTGCCTGCTTGTCTCTTTGCCCCTGGATCTCTTTGAGGAAGAAGCTCAATAAAGGCTCTTCTTCTGTGTAATTGCCCAGATCACAGAAGAGCTGAAATCACTCGGCGCGAGCACAGACATGCCAATGCCCCCAGGGTGTCTTTTTCAAGATGCTTCTTCAGGAGGGTCACACCACTCTGGACAAACACCCGCCACAACAGTACCCCAGGCTCGTGGTACCTCCAGCTCAACCACTGCCCCTAAAACAGCCACCAGAGCCTTTCCATGGGGTCAGGTGAGTGCTGGCAGTGATTGCTGCTGCTGATTGGTGCGTAGGCAGAAGCATCTTTAAATTTAGGGAATGGGAAGAAGAAGAAAAGAAGCTTTGGAAGCACTGTCCAGCAATATGGAAAATAATATGCAAGGCAAGCAACAGATTTGCATATAGGAGTGCTAAAAAAGACCTATCTTCAATTTTATGGCCTTAACACTTAACTCAGAATGTGGGAGATAAACATCCTTACCACACACCAAGGGGCAGAGACAGAATTTTTTAAGAGAAGATAGTTGCTTGGGTAAAATATAAAATGTTATTCAAGTTAAAATATCTATTAATTAGACCTATTTCAATGGCAAAATATATCAGATAGCTCCTTCTAAAAACTCTCAAAAATAACAAGGGATTGCTTCAGGTACTTGACTACTCATAAGACAGATTTGTAGGAATATTCCTTACATTATTTCTCTTATGAATGTGGTGAATAGCTTTTTCTTCCCTAATTTTACAGGCTTATATGAATATCTTCTTGCCTTTTAGTGATTTAATTCCCAGAATTTAATTTGCCTGAGAGGATTTATAATGTGATTCTCGTACATGTATTATGACTTATCTATCATAGTTAGTATTGGGTTTAATGCTGTGAATTACCATTGTCACTTGATATATAAAGATGGCAGAACCTTATTTTAACTTACTTTTAAAATGTTGTTTCTTTATTGCTACAACTGCATAACTTCTTGGAGATAAGTGCTCCTTTATGTAATGAAATTTCCTTCTGCTTATTGCTCATCTATGTTAAATGAAATTAACTTCATTCACAAACAGAGCAATGCTTTGTTGTTGTTTCCTTTTATTAATTTGTTCATGACCCTTAGGGATGCCTCTTTCACTCTCATCTATGCAAAGGGAATTTAACTATGTTGTGTTTTCCTAAAGGCCAATAATTACTTAATTAAAACTTACAAGATAAACCCAAAAGTTACAAACTCTATGCATAAGTTGGTTTCTTAGTGTGGAAAAAATATGACCTTTGTTTACCAGAAAAGTGTTCTTTTCTGGTAAACAAAAACTTCAAGCAGAATAAAGAGGAAATGACATGTTAATTTTGTTGTATTAGGAAAATGCTGATGGGAGCTAACAAGAAAACCTCCCATGTGCACATATGTAAGGGTGTGAGAAGTTAAGTTTTTGGGCAACCAGTTCTGAAGAAAACAGCTGACTACATTTTGGACCAAGATTCAGGTCTAACACCTTCTAAAAGAAGAGGATTTTCTCTCAGGCTTGAAGATAAAATATTCCTGTCCTGAAAACCTTCATTTTCTTCCAGCATAACATTTCAATTTGATTCTCTTTTGTTTGGCACTTCATCTTATTTGGATCACTTTTCATCCAATTTCTCTATGATTACAACATCCTCCGTGGGTTTCCTCACTTGTAGTTTTCAAAAGGTGAAAGAAATTAAATTGAAATTCATATCCACTGAAGAATTTTCACTTGAAGTCAGAAGAAACATATATCCTTCTATTGTATATATAAATCTAGAAACTAGAAAAGTGTTGAGTTTCAGACTGCACATAGTGTTAAAATGTTATTTGACAGAATCCATTTTCAGAATAGAAACACATTTAATCTTAAAATATATCATGACACTTTAATGCTTTGTTTACAGATTCCTGGTAGTTTTAATTGTCTTCATGGAACCTCTTGAGTGGACTTTAATTTTCAATGGTACCTGTATGATTTTGACAGCGTTTTAACTATTGTGGTTGAGAAATAACTTTGTCCATGGATACTGTCTAAGACATTTCTTCTGAAAAGCTCCACAGACTAATTATGCCATTAAAATACTAAGAAATAAGAGCTCACAGATGAGTTTGACTTGAAGTCCTCAGGACTATGATGGCCCTTACAAATTCTAAACAGTTATGTTAAACCTAATTTTATAATGACCATTTAGAGAAAAGTTAACAAAGATATGTGGTTTTATGTGGTTTCTTGTTCTCTGCTTTCCTTAAAAAAAGTCATATTGATATTTTCTGAATATGATTACTGGCTGGAATATTAATAGTTCCCTATTTCTCTATAAACAGAATTAGAGATTTCACTTTTTCTAAGCAGAAGGATCTTGGTGTGCACTTTCTGCTGTAAGAGAGCAAAAAGAAAATGAATTATGTCCCTCACACTCTCTTGAGATAAATTTCCCTTAAAGTTTAGCCATAAAGCAGATGAATTAAATGCTTTCTCAATTAACAGTTGGGGATTTTTGAGTTTTTTTCTTTTCTTTGATTTTTTTTTTTTTTTTATGATTTACCATCACTTTATCCCAATATATTGCCTTTGAGACCTGATAAAAGAGCCTCTTACTTTTCTGGTATAAACTATCCATGTACAAGCACTGATTTCAGTGGACATTCATTTTATGCTATTATTGAGGAACAGAATTTCAGTCTTTCTATTCTTCACAAATCTTTTGTCTGATCTGTATAACAAATGTTTTCAAATGATCAGGATTTAAATGCTGCCACATTTTCAGTGTTAGCTCTTATGCAAGCTGTTTTCTCTACTGGATTCATTTTCCCACACAATTCACTCTAAACTGCAATTTATTTAAATCATGGACTGACTGGACAGCTAGGGGTAGTGTTTCAGGCAATTTGAGATTTTTCTTTCTAATATTCATTTCAGTATTTGCCAAAGTCCATTTTTCTAAATATATATTTAAAACCCTTTCATTTACTGATTTACTTTTGGCTTCCTATAAGGCTTCTTACTCATCTAGCTGCCTTAATCAATAATTCATTATGCCCTGGAGTACAATCTTTTTTTTTTTTTCCCCTTTGGCTTCAGTATGTTGCAATTACAAAAACAAAGTGAAATAAGTAAAAATAAAATTTATGGACCCAGATGTATTAATTGAAATTAAATTGTATATATTTAAATTGTTCCTATTTGATGTTGAATATTCCTAAAGAAGTTAAAATGGCCATATTTTAAAATATATACTACTGTCATTCCTTTTGAGCTAGACTTGGCACACAACAGAATTGCAATTTGGCTACTGTAGTTTGAGGAGTTCGTGTGCTGTTATGGATTCTTTTTGATATGAGGGATCCTTTGTGATGCCCATATGACTGAAAATTTCATTTGGAATAAAATATAGATTTGTTCACCCATTTGATGGCCCTACTCCAGTAAAGGACTGCAGAACATTGCAATTGATTATGAACCATCAAACTGCAGGAAAGGTGAATGTTTCTCTGACCATATGGCATCATGCTTAAGCAAGGATCTCTCAAGCCTGATTTTTAGAGCTTGGACAGGCACACAGGAGATTATTCAGTAAGTCCAACCATGTGTCTCATCTGACAAAGGTTATGTATGTCAGGACACCTGAGGGGAGCAAGAAGAAACAGAATGAAAGGAAAACAGCTGCACAGAAAACAGAGTCCATGATTTGGTGAAGAAAAACAATGAAAAAGGAGATTAATCGACTGTTTGCGACCATATGGTTCAGAGAGCAAACAATACTTAAAAGTAATGATACCGTTGTGTTCGTGAGCAGCTTGACACAGATATGCAAACACAGGTTGCTGAAGAGCAGTGTACCATGGAGATCTAGGGAGCCTTGTGCGTAGGGAGGAGGCAGAGATGAAAGCTGAAAGCCTTGCTAAAGGACATAAACCACTTGTTAATGCCCTTTCCATTGTGCAACAGGGCAGAGACTGCGGCTCCACTCAGCTCACGCTGCTGCTGCTGCAGGATCACGCTGGATCAGACCGGATTTCTTCTACAGATGTTGTAAGAGAATCATGCTTTAAAGTTCCTCCTTGGCAGGCACAGCATCAGTCATCCAGCAGGTTGTTTGTCTTCTCTTCACTGCTGAGACATTGAAAGGGATTCATCAAGTATTAATAAGGCCTCTAGGTTCCTTGCCGTGAGCTATAAAACTGTAGCTGGTAATACCAAGCTTTGAAAAGAATATATCCTTCTGGTTCAGTATATGTTAAAGGTACTCTTTGAAATAATTAAAAAGCAGAAATATATTATATGGCCAAAACCTTACTAACAGGAGCCCAGTAGCTCTTCATGTTATTCTTCAATTACTTTGTTGAAACTTTTTAGTCTATACCCATGATAATATCTCTACACAGATGTGCCAGACAGAACAGGCTTGCCAGTGAAATCATATCCAAGAGAACTGTGAAATACTGAGAAGCAGCTTTTAAAGAACACTGCCCAGTGGAAGAAAAGTGCTTTATCCATGTATAATAGATATAGTTTATCATAGTTCATACAATGACACTCTGAAAAGATAGGCTCTTTGGGCTTATTAAGTCATTCAATAGACCATCAAAAGACATTAAAAATCCCAGTGACTTCTGATAAATAGACTTGCAAAATAATCTCTAATTCAAAGCCTGATGTGTGAGCATAACGTGTGCATGCTCATGTGTCTGTTAACATATCACAGCACAGACAAAGAGGGCATGACTGAAAAAAAAAGCACTAGATGCACCAGTGCTTCAAAAGCTGGGGACTAAAAAAAGGGCAGAGGTAGCTCCTGTTTATATTTGAGTACAATGTGTAGGATAGGAATCTGATTCTGGGATCAGAGCCACATGGTGCTCTGGGGAAAATATATGTATTAGTATTCTCTTTTTGTAACATCGTTCAGTCTCATTTCATTTGCACAAAATATAAATGAAGGCATATTAAACAAAGCATTCTTAGGTTTACTCTATTAATTTTCTTACAGTAAACCTTCTTATCTCAGTGAAATTGTTGTTCAGACAAAGAACTCCTGTCCCTGAGGAATATATCAGCCTTCAGAGGGATGCACAGAAGGTAGGTGAAGTTTTGTTTTCCTATGGCTGAGTGATACAATAGCTGCACCTGCATATTGCCAAAAACTAGTGTAGCCAACTACACAAATTTTCCAAAACTTTATCCCAGCACCAGAGAGAAGGATAGACTCAGTAGCAATATTTAATATGCTTTATATTTCTTAACAGTGATTAGCTTAATGTTCATATAATTTGATTAAATTTCAGACTGCTTATGTTTACTTCAAGTACTCCAGTAGCATTCATCTTTAAACAGTCACCAAAAGGAGAGCTATTGAAGAACAGGGGTAAATATTTATCTCCCTAGAATCCAATCACTGTTATGAATATACCATCATAGTAAAAGCAGTATGAGAGGAACTGTGATAAAAAAAGAACATTTTAGAGATGATCAGTAAAATGAAAACAATTTACCTATTGAAAGAATATTTTAATTCAGCCCAAATTGTATATCTGGACTTTATTTTCTCTTACTGACTTGCTGTTAGGGACAAAAAATAAAGTAGGGTTTTATCCTATTTGAATGGTTCACAGCAAATAAGCTATAGTCAAGAAATCACAAAATAATGTAATAAAATGTTCAACCCAGCATTAATGCAATTCATAGAGTATTTCAGAATTCTACTCTACAAGTATGACTATGGGTAAGATATTAGTTATTCATCACATTTTATGGCCTTTTATGCGATTAAATGATGAGAGTATTCTAAAGGTCAAATGTGAGATATACGAGACAAAAAATAAAAGTCAAACATTTTCTTGCTGAACATTTTGTTTGTGCTGTGCTTAAGTTGCCCTTAGGATTTCTTTCTGTCCTCAGAAAGTCAACAAGCAAACAATTTGAAAATGATTAATATTGATTGTACAGAACACACCACAGTTCTGCTGGAATTCTTCTGGCTGCAGCAGAAAGTTATATTTGTTGTTTTGAAGAAAGGACTATTATTACAGGGGAAGGAACAATGCTGTATGTCCCTGAGGCTGATGCTGATGCCTCTCACTGCACCTTGTGCAGGGTCTGTTTGGCTGCAGCAATACAGATACCTGAATTGGTGTTTGACAAATGCAGAATTCCCTAAATACACTCCCAGGGGATCTCTTGCCAGGAGAGGGGTGTTACCTGAGGGTCGGTTCCTTCCATGTCTAGGGCAGGAAATGCCAAACTGAGTTAATGCATCTCCTTTTCCATAGCTCCCTTCTGGGAAAGCCCTAGCTCAGCCTTGCACTGGCTCAGTTGCTACTGCCAGTTTCCTACATGCAAAGCCAGAGTCCACAGGGTGAGCTGACAAGCAATGAGAGGGAGAACCAGGGCTGCAAATAGCTTGCTACTCTTGTATTGGCCCAAGGGATGCCAGCAAACAGGATTTATTGTATGGATACAAAATCTCTGCGTGTTCCTGGGTCCTGGCATGTTTTACAACAAGGCTTCACCTGCCCCAGTTCTTGCACCTTAGAAGCATTGAAAGATATTAGAAAATCTTGACCTAGCTTCCCACAAGTTTGTTTTATTTTTCCCTCAGAAATACTGATTGCCAGTTAACAGCCTAATGTTTTAGCTTGGCTTATTTGTTTTTCCATGAAAAAAGATGGTCCTTCAGAAGACAAACTATTTTTTATAACTTAAAGAAGATTTAGCTCCAACTGTAGGAGCTCCTTCATATCCCTCAGGGAATGGGTTCTTGCTAGCATTTCCAACATCCATCAATTATATCTGTCAGGAGTGTAAGGAAAGGATGTAGAACCAGTGCTCAGTCAAAGCAAACAGAATAATCCAACAGCTCAACAAAAAAGCCTTTTCTATGGAAATCTATATTATCTGTGGGTTTTTCCAGTGAAACTGTAAATTTACACAACCTTTGCATGGATAACAGTTCAAGATGTAATACTTGTAGATAAGCTCATAGCAATTTTACACTGACTATTCAAAATCCTACTTTCTCTAAAGAAAGTATCCATCTTTCTTGGCTGCTTTGTCCATTTATAGTCCGTTTCCTTTAAGTAAGGTATATAAAAGATTATAGCAATTATAAAATATTTAAGTATAGTAATTAAAATAATTGTTTTCACAGCCATACTTTCGCCAGCAAACACTGTTTGAACTCTGTTTCAAATACTGTAAGCAGAGGTCAGCATTCACAGGTTAAAAATAAATACTGCTTCTATTCTGTGACAATTTCTTGTTTCATACAGCCTATAATTTGGTAAAAGTAAAGCAAAAAAAAATTTGTGACTTCATTCTTCCTCCCATACTCTGATTGGAAAGGTAACACATCCAGTGCATTAATTGCTAATTTGAACATACTCCATGTCATATATTTTGCCTCCTTTCTGTCACATACATACAAACTCTTCCTTTCTGTTTAATTAGCTGCATCATTATTTAGCACCATTATTTTCTACAAGACACTACTGGTGTTTTAATGTCATATTAGAATATTCTAGATAATTAAGGAAATATGTTATTCCATATACTTGTCTACTGCTTTCAAAGAGAAAAAACAAGCTCTTTTAAAATGTTAATTCATAAACACACTAGATTGGGTATCAACAAGATATTTGATTTCTGCCCAAAGAACCAACAGTACTATCAGCTTGAAACCATCAAGACCTAAAATATCAGAGCACTTCAGGAATATTTCTGAGGACTAATGTATTTGAATTTGTGATAAATTAGGGGTTAAACACTCTTGAGTAGCATCACAAATTTAGTATTTTTGTCTGTGTTGTTAAAACCAGATTACCTGTTTGTGTCCAAGTTACCTTCAAGAACAAGTCTTGAATCTTAGGAAGACAGGATGGAAGTTGCTATCCATTTTTGATTTTATGAGTGACAATATGGGAATTATGAGACCACAGTTGTTAAAAAGAAGATGTATAAGAAGCAGTTCACTCTGATAGCGCTTCATTCTTCAGCCAGGGAAAGGAAGTGTGGAAATAGGACCACAAAACATACTGCAAAAGTATTTACAAATAGCATTTGTCCATCTCTCACCAGGGATGCTGGACCAGATGACCTACTGTGGTAGGTGAGCTTCCAAAACTACCCATTCTGTAATGATATGATTCTGTGATTCTGTTATTCTGTGATCTCTGTTCATGGAACATGTACTTCTAACAGGAAATTTATAAATAGAATATGTCAACACTCTGATACACAATTTCTCCTCCACTACACATTGTTTTTTGCTTCACTAAGTTGACTGTCAGCTGCATTCTCCATGCTGAGAGCACAAGGCAAATGCCCTCAGTGTATCTAAGATCTTCTTTAAGCAGAATTGTGTACAACTTAACATCACAAACAGCTGTTTCTTCCAATGTATCCATCAGCTGAGAACAGTCAGGACAGGTGGGACTTGTCTGTGCCATCCACCCATAGAAATTGAGGAAAAATGACATTCAGCTGTCATTCATGCAAACAGAGCTTTCTATTCCCTTAAGTGGTTCTTTCATCAATATAACTTCTTCCTTGGGACCTTGAGTCACTTCCTCAGGTCTTCTAGGCTTTTGAGATGTGCTGAATCAAGTGCCTAACAAGAGACAGAAAAAAGGAATGGTATTTGTCTCACTAAACCCAGTTATTTCCTTAGAAAGCCTCTGTAATGTGCATCTTCGTGAAAGGCAAAACATCTGATCTAAATCCACACCAAACTTTTCATTTTTACCTCAAGGGTTGCTGCTGACTGAGGCATGGGTATAAAAGCAGACACTATAGCTGACCAAAGAATAGGGCTTCTGCAGATGCTGTGCAAGTCCTTCTCTTCATTTTTAAACAGAACCTTTCTTGATTTCATGTGGAGTACTGACTGAATATAAGAACATTATGAACACCCCACAAAATTCACCTGTCACCAGCAGTGATCTTACCAGCTCTGATACCTTTCCAAGTTTTGGGGAGGGGTCTCATATTCTGTGATCTCACATTCTTTCTGGCTGGAGGCAGCTTCCTGCTCACATAGGAAACACAATAATATGAATAAGTAGCTTCAAAGTGATTTTTCCATTGATTCAGCAAATTATGTAGCCTACCACTCTGCCTAACACAAATGTCATTCAGCTTGATAAAAACTACAGAAAATATGTCTGCCTTTCAGATGGCATTTTAAGTTGAAAAAAAATCTTTCCTGAGCAATGAGCTGAGTATTCTAATCTTGAAATCAGATGACCTTTCCTTTCTTTCTTAATAAGCATCTCTGATGACACTTTATCAGAAATTCTTATTTGCAATGCCTGCTACAAAAATCACCTAATGAATATTTGATACGTCTATTGAACACTAGTTGGCACAGGTGGCCTGAAGAAGCATTGCTTATAAATTAAAAGAAACTGAGAATTCAGACTTAGTGAACGTCAGAGATGTCAGAACCACCTGACATCTTGACTCTAAAATGATCCCTCTAATAAAAGCTGTTAGTTTACCAAAATATCAAGATTGGGCAAACCTTTTTAACAGCAGAGAATTATTCCAGTATCAGTTTTTCTGTCTATTCATTAGTTAAAGTAATTTAATCATCAATCTCTTCTATTGACCAATAGCAGTCCAAATGCAACCATTTGGTTTGGTACCAATTCTATTGATCAGACTTGAGGTAATGGAAGAATAATCATTGTAGGACCAGGAGTTAGGAGTGCAAACAACTGCTGTCTTTATCTACTGTTTTTCTTGTCAGGTTTCACCAATGTAACTGGCTAGATGCCCAATTCAATTTCTACATGCATATTAGAATAATCTAAAGTAATGATGACTGATATTTCCAGGTATCATTAATACCAACTGCCAGCTGATGGCAAAAATAGATCACAGTCTGTGTTGCTTGTCCGAATTTAATAAAAATAGAAAGACATACCACAGAGATCTGAACTGACCCTGGCTGGTCTGAAATAAAATGTTGATGAATACTGTACACTGTAAGTAATTAGGCCCACTAAATATTCAACAAAGCTGAAATACCATTTTGGCATAAGGAGAGAGTAGAGCAGCCAAACTGTACTGAAGCAGATTGTTGAAGAGGCCTACAAACAAATATGATTATTTCTGTGTGTTTCTCTTCATAACCAGTAGTTTTCTTGTGTTATCAGATGGATTAGTTTGAATAGGTGTTGATAAAAATCAACTCTTTAAGTGGCAAAAGCAAGTCTCTCTTAAAAGACCCTAAGTGACAGACTAAGATTAATTCAATGTACTTACAACATGTTAAAAGAAAACTCAAGATATGAGGGGATTTAGACACTGAGAAAGGTGTCATCCAGTCTGAAATTGTGAACATTAAGTTTGGGTGCATTTTCACGTCATGCATTTATTTTGTGGTCATGCATAAGCTATTCAGTCTATATTGCCTTCCACCCCTTTATAAACTTTTTAAATCTAGAGTTGTAAATCTAGAATTCATACATTTATTGTATTAATCATAAGTAAAAACATGGGTATTTTCTCAAGCAGATCTTCATCACCTTTATGCAGGGATACTTCAGTTTCAGCTTTTTACCTAATAAAGGCAGACACCAGCCAGTTTTCTGATGAAAGGCAGCACAAATCCCAGTCTTATATTTTGTAACCAATATGCTTTTGCCAGAATGGTATGTTCTCAAGATCTCCTTGATCATCATGACCCCAGAAACAGATAAAATCTCCTGAACATTTTGGCTACAGGAATAAAATTTAGGTGGTAGTGGTGTTTGGCAGACATATTACCACAATATGACCACATCAGTCATATCCTGAGGGCTGGAATCAACTTACATCAGAATATTATTTTTCAGATTCAAATAGTTACTGTCTTCAAAGTGGTTTATTTTACCTGTAGCACTGTTGTTTTGTTCATATACCAACATAAACTGTCATAGATGTTTGAGACATTATGTTTCTGAAGTCATATATCCAGTAGAGAACTAGGGGTCATGGAACTGGAGACACTGTGAACATAACTAATTTTATTTGCAACTAAATATTTGTCATGGTGCACAGAGTATTAACAACATTGCTGTGAATTCATCCTTTCAGGAGTTCAACACAATATTAGAACAATATCGAAGTAGGAGCTATGATACCTAGAGACCAAGGCAAAGAGAAAATACTCTTGTTCCTCACTGCAGACTCAACACTGGTGCAAAATGCAGCTGTTTTGGTAATAGTGCTTATTAAGTACTTGGTATTTTATTTTTATGGGACTTTTATATGCAACTGATATTTATTTCATTAAAGTAAAATCTAGCTGAAAAGAAATATCTTTTTATTCTTGATCCAGCTCAATAAAGTAACATAACCTTTTTTTATAAAGATGCTCCATAAAATGCCATCTACACAATCCAAAATTAAATGATTAATTGGAACTGAATAGATAGAAAAGAATCCCCGCTGGAACAGACCATTCCAGACTCCCAGCTTGCAATAATTTAAATTTTTCAGCTAAGTGAAATGCTCAGCATTTGTTTCCATTTCTTTCTAGTGAAAGTCCTTTGGGAAAAGCATAGTGTAGAACACTTTAAATCAGTCTTCTTGCATTTGGAAAAATATTAATTCTTGGTTTAGTACTTATTTAACATGTTTTTTATTTTGATTGAAAATTCCATTAGTCTGTCAAACACAATAGTGGTCAACTGCTTTTGTTTAACCTGAAATTATTCTTTTCCTGAGAAGAGATTAATATACCTTATCTTGTATCTGTTTGTTTTCACTCTGTTCTGGAGTTTCTTTATTTACCTTTAGTATTTTGTAGAAATATATGATAATCTGCCTTTTGCTCCTTCCAGCAATGCAATAATTCATACTGTTTGTGAGGTTTTTTCTTTTTTTTAAATTTCTAGGCTATGTCTCAACCAAAAGAGTGGAGTTAATAAAATGAGCTCTTGTTTTTTGATTTGGGAACAGCATATATTTTTAAAATTTTTATCATGCTTCTTTTTTCTTCAAAGAAAAGTTATCCTTTTCATACTTTTGGATTCCAGATCCTATTTTCCTTCCCTAAACATCTCTGCATTCACATGCACAGCTAGCTAAAAAATTCCTCCAGATCTGATGACATTAAGCAAAAGAGGTAAATGCAAATTTACTATCTTTAATAATTTTCTATCAATATAAGTCTGAATGAAGAGTGTCAAAAAGCCTTGTTTCTCAACCAGATCTTTTAGCCCATCCTTCCACCTTCCTTCTCCTTAGACCACAGGGTCTGTCCCTGGACAATGACTTTTTGAACACCTTTAAAGGTGTTATACAGTCAGAACTGGGGCTCCCTCCCTTTTCACTCCAGCCCATCTTTATATACCAGATCTATCTCATGTCTTTGCTTCATAATCCAACCAAGAGATGCTCTGCCTATTTTCTGAACTTTGCCTCAAACCTCTGCTTCACTTCTGCCAGCACTAAAACCAAAAATCTCATAAAACCTTTTTCTGAGCGCTCAATTTAAAAGCCTTCTTGTATAAAAATAATTTAATTTAGTGGAATCATAGCCATAAAGCTCTGAATTTCTTTCGCTTGTCTACCTACATTTATTTCCAGAAATGTAGTATAAACATACCTGGCCTGTCTCTGTTAGATTTATTTTTCATATGGTACCTTCACAAAAAAAGAAAATAGATCAAATTTATATATTCATAGGTGTATAATTTAAATATGCTTACACAGGATGGCTCCACTGAGCCGCTACAGATCTCATTGGCAGTACTACCACCATTCTCTTCAGATATGGATCTTTTATATCTTTTAATGACAGTTTTTCCTTAAGAATTTTTTTTTCATAGCAGTAGTTCTTGCCAAATCTAATAAAAAGTCAGCATATAGAAATGCTGTATATATCTGTGAAATCTAATCTGCAGCAAAGTTGCTTAGACAATGAAACATTGCAATGGAATGGAACTTTATTGTTTTAAACTTATTTCTATTATTTTAAATCTAATGTCTGGAAAAGTACATAATTAAATAACACAAAATAAATTATTCTTTCCCAAAATTTTAATTAAAATCTATGTAGTGATGAACTACATTGCAGCCTCTCTGATGATAATCTAAATGAGTCCACTGAAGGAGGATGGTACTTTTTTGCATTTCCAATATGCATTATCAATTTAACACTTGTATTAACAAATCTAAACGTAATTGCCCCAGGCTGTTTACTCCTTACCTAGCAAAGTAAATGAAGAGATAAATCATGTTGTCAGATGGTACAGTGATATTAGGGAGAAGTTAACGCTATGCAGATTTGAAAAAAGATATACAATAATATTTGGGAAGAGTAAATTTAGTGTTTGAACAATATTCAGCCATGTCCATGACTAGAGATTAGGCAGTGTTCCTTTGGCAGTTCATCCTTCCCTGAAAATAGCCAGCATTCCCTGGGGCTGGGAAATCCCATGAAGGAGTGAAGGGGCATCTTGCCATTTCAGCCTTCTTGATGAGCCAGCCCTGAAGATGCCCAATGTCATAGTGTTCCAGTGATGTGGGTCTCATCTGCCTATTCCCTAGCCTTTGGATAGAGCCCACTAATCTTTTCTTTACAAGCTTCTGAACACCTCAGAAGAGCAAAGCTCTTCCATCCAGGCCTCATTGAGCCAGACAGTACTTGGATATGTGTGAAAGCAGTGGCAAAAAGAGCAGGACAAATCTACTACTACGTGGTTGTTAATGCACCCTCAGCTGTGCTGTGCAGAGCTCACTGAAGTCCTGCCTCTTTTCCTCACAGGCTGAGAGTTCAAAAAATTTAAAAAAAAATTTAATAGATTTATAAAAAATAAATTATTAAAAAAATTATCTTCCCTTGCCAGTTCGCCCCAGAAAAACATCCACCCAGGATGCACATTTTTGATGTCAGTATTTTTGCCAATGACTTCACTTATCCAGTATTAATTCTGGGGGAAGATGGTTAAGACTGTCATACTATCTGGAAAAAAAAAATATGCATATGGTTCATTTTAATCCTGAAAAATGGGAGTATCCATTTACGTCTTCTGATGAAAATGAATATTTTTTTTTTGTCTCATTTTTAGTTCTCTCTGCCTCTCTTCTCTCCCTGAGGTGTCACTGTTAGAATCACAGGAGCATTGGCACCAGCTGGCTGCTGCTACCTTTGGCTACCTCCTTCTCTCTTCTCATGGCTGGTTTGTGTGAGTTGCTCCCAATAACATCCTCTAGGATCTGATTTGCCAGATCTCATACAAAAAATGCTGCTATAGCACCCAGTAGGGTGTTACTAGCAGCATTGCAGCTCACAGTGTTGTGCAGAGTGCGTAAGATGATTGAAATTGTAAAGGAGCTGAATTTCAGATAAAAGTTCTCTTTTTGCAGTCATCCCTAGTGAAGGCTGAATGAAGAAGGTAGAGTTTTCATTTGAGAAGATCTTGCAAGTAGTTTTTTTCACATTCCTGTTCATAGGAATTTTTTACATTCCTGTCATTGTTCCTATTTTAAACCCGGTTTAAAATTCTTTAAATACATCTAAAGATAAATGCCTTCATAAGCGAAAAATTAAATAAACATCTTTAATAGATTTCAGACTGAGATAAAGACTACTGCTTTTATTGAAGTCCCTGAGGACAGTGTAAGACAAGTATTTCACAGTCTAAAAGTCACAGTAAGAGTTTACAATGATCTTGTGGTAATACAGAACACTAATCTGAGACACAAGAGACCGTGAAGTGTGCCTGCAATAAATTGTAAATGAAAAAGTAAGGCAAGGACAAGTATATCCATTAAGATTTTACAGAATCATAATGAGCATTATAAGCTGTTAGCGTAATGAAATTGTTATTAGTTTTACCAACCAAATACAGCATCTGTGCAGGAATTACTCCAAGCAATGCCACTGGAATCTCTGAGCAACCATGGATTAATTGCCAAATTCTTCCTCCTGCCCAATAACCAGACTTCCTTGTCGGTGTCATTAGAGGCAATATTAGTCTTGTAACTTTATCATCCCTAATTGACAGAAAAGGGCAGACAGAGTAAGATGGTGCTGTGACATCAGGTATTCCATCACAATCCACAGGGGCATGTGGTACATCCTTGCTTGTAGCTCAAAAGGAGAATAGAGCATTTGAGTTTCTAGCCTAGCCACTATTCACTCTGACTTTTCTTTTTGCCACTGTTTGGGATGCTGGGGCTCTGCCACTGGCACAGACAGCCACAGGTATGCTGGCCTCAGTCAGTCACCTCAGCAGTTAAAGAACATCATTTTGACACCGCCTTAGGAATAGAACAGAGCTGTCCCTGCCCTGGCTGACAGCCTTGCTTACTGCCCTTGCTCTCCCATCAGCCCCAAGGGAAGCTGTCTATGCTGAGGTGGCCCTGGCTGGGTCACCAGCCCCTGGGGATGTCCTGCCCATCCCCGCTGACAGCAGCACTAGTCCTAGACCTTAGTCTGACATCTGCCGAGGTGTTCATGGACCTTTAGAACATTCCTTTCTAAAATGTTGATTATAAAGAAAATTCAGCTATTTAAGGGTTGGAGTAAAGGCATTTTCATACAGATTAGATTTAACTCAATTTTTTTTATTTATATTCAAGGAGATTTCAGTATTTAAATCAAGCCTTCACTTCTTAGCAAAAAAAAAATTTGGAACATCTAACAGAAATCTCATCTCCCGATTAAAGAAAATGCGGAAAAGTTAATCAGACAAACTGTTTATAATTCCTATGGAATAATTTGACTTCGATTACTCCTTTATTAATTAGGGGGTGTTTATTACCTAATGACCTAGATATCAGGTTTTATTACCTTTGTTATCCATACCTGTCGTACTTACAATGTATTAGTGCATAATGTATCTAACATGCATGCTTGAAGGAACAGTGCATAATCTGTTTCAATTATTCTCCATGTTTGTGTTTGCATATCACTCCATACAGGATCTGGCAGGGGTGGAGTAAGTTTCCCACAGAACAACCTAGTATGTGCTGTATTTTGGATTTGTGAACAAAACAGTGTTGATAACACAGGAATGATATTTTTTTGGTTGAGGCAGTCCTGTGGGACACAAAGCTTTAAAAAAGAAGAATTAAATTTTTCTTAGGCAATGAAGTCCTTGGAAATGTTTT
Organism: Lonchura striata; assembly: GCF_050655825.1. Lineage (NCBI taxonomy): Eukaryota > Metazoa > Chordata > Aves > Passeriformes > Estrildidae > Lonchura > Lonchura striata. The sequence continues at coordinate 84,592,516 of NC_140703.1, read as the reverse complement.
GGTTTAGAAGTCTGTGTTTAAAAATGGGAATGAGGACCCTTACCCCAAACTCTCAACACCTAACTTTCAAGATAAATATTCAAATCTATATATTAATATATAACTTCTAGTAAGAGTTCCCCAGCAGCATCCCATAATAAGCAGTCAATAATTGTTACAAACATTTATTTGTAGCATATAATAAGTGTAACAAACATTTCTTAAGCACAAATATCTGTGCCTGTTTAAAGACTAAAATAAATAATTTAAAGGCTAAAGTCAAATAATGCAGAATATTCCTGAATGGTGCCCCATGTCCTCATAATGTTTCCACACGGAAATTTTCTGTAAGGTCAGACTTGTTTACAACTGTGGTGGTCACAATGGTCCCATTCAGTATTTACCTATCATGCCACCCTACTTATTACACCCTGGCTGAAATATGCTTATTCCTAACAATAGTAAGAATATAAATAAATCAATTATAAGGTATTTTCTTCAAGAATACCTTAGGGCTAAAGACTTTTTTTTTCCCCACAGAAGTTGAAATCATTTGGCAGTTAAAATTCCATTGTTAAAATCACTTCACTCCAATTTAATTATGGAGAAGAAATGACTGAGACAGATGGTCATTCTCTTAGAGGACTAAAGTGAGTCAGCATCTAAGTAAAATAAAACTGTATATATTGAACATGTATTTTGGGGAAAGGATAAACAGTGTTTTACACATATTGAAAAATACAAACTTGTTGATTCAGTGTTATGAGTACAAGACATTGTACCTAAAGAATCAGAAAGAATAGTACTAGATGCTCTTCTGATATCAACAACATACAAAATAAAAACTGTACCCAGAAGCATTTTTCATTTTCTAGTATTTCGCATTTGATACTCCATATATCTACTTCTAGAGTTTAAATAAGTTCTGCATCACTATTTTTTTCATTCTTTTTATTCTGGTGAGTGAGATCTGGTACCCAAAAACTAAGATATACGATATAATTGAATATTTTTGTAGGTGTTAAGGTCTGTGAATATGCAAATAATTGTTTGCTGGTTTTTTAGTCAAATTACATACAGCCAGTTCTAGTTGCAGGCAAGTTTGTTATGTTTAGTTTAATTAGCCATCAGACTTAGAATGGATTATTAAGAGTTATAAATGGTTAATGCTCATTACATTGAATTTAGAAATGCATTATGTTTCTGTGCCTGGAGGCCTGGCCACAGAGGCTCAGCTTCATCACTGATTTCCCAGAAACATTTTGATTGATATTTTGATGTGAAACCAGAGGGCACTGCCTGGCTAGACCACTTGAAGGATATGAATGGCTGAGGTGCAGGAGAGTTCCTCTCAATGTATACAACGGGGAAGGAGAGCCCACTTGATACATCCTTTTTCACCACGACAACATCAGGTACTTATCTATGAGGGATTAAGTGGAAACTGAAAGGTCTGTAACCACATCTGAAATACCCCTCCACTGACAAGTGGATGCAGGAGATCCTCCTCCAGCAATAGCATCCCACAGTGGTACTCATTCCTGTTCACTGACATGGGATGTACTTCTACAATCTACAGCAATGTCCTATAGATAGAGCTTGCCTGACTTGCTAAGTGGCATAAACCCATAATTTGGGGTGCTGAAAAGTTCAGGTTGTGTTTTAAATGACAGCATGAGCAGAGAGACAGAAGTGCTGCAGTAAAGCATTAGCTCGCCTGTGAGAAACTTGGGCATTTCTCAATTGATCCTGGGTTATAGGGCAATTTTAATATTTCACAAGTCTCCTTAGATCCTCTGGAAAGTGCATGCAATTATCTTTTAAGTACCTGAAAGAATAATACATAATCATAATACATGATTAATAGTTGGTAATTATTTTCTTCTTCTATAAGATATATTTTCAACATCCCTTAATCCTAATTAATTGTGAGTTGGAATACAGATGCTTAATAGATGCCAAGTACTGGATCTGTTCCACTTTTTTCACAGTGTAGAATATGCTGCACATGGCAAAAAGAGAGTTTCTTTAATCCCTGGGCCAAGAAACTACCAGCAAATGGGAAAACCCAAGGCTTTAGAAGGCAGCTTGAATTACTCTGGACACCATGGAAAAGCAAGCACTGTTGTAATGGGAAAACACTAGTTAGGACATAGTGGCTACTCACTGGTGACAGGATTTGATGTGATTTCCTAATTCTAGCTGAATAATTATCATGCTCTTTGAAGGGAGAAAATTAGGGCTGTTTGTCACTATGGTAAAATTACCCTGGAAAATGGAGAGATGGATAGCTGAAGCACTGTCAAAGAAGCTATATTAATAGGAATGGGCCATACCTATTTTACCATTATTGGTAAGTTAGAAGTGACAAGGGAGCAAGCTATCAGGGGACAGAGGTGCTTAGCATTCATCTGGAGCAGAGATAGCTGCTACATGGATCATACAAGGCTATGCTTTTTCTCCTAGAAAGCAACCAGGAGAGTATCACACTGTGACTGACAGTGGGAAACTTCCCACCATTTAATCTCTCTTCTCCTTCCCTGCCCCTGGGATATCAGTCCTTAGTCATCCCAAGAAATAGAAGGGTAGCAGTAAAAGATTATATTCACTGGCGTCTGTTTGTTGAGGCACTTAAGACCTTTTCCATAGCATATTGCAGCTGAATAGAAGTTTCATGCATTTCAGTGGTGTCTGATACTTGGATGCTCAGAGTGATATTTACATAAGGAGATTTTCTTGTCAGGCTAATGATTTATTTCTACGTAAACTTAGGTCTCAGTAGTTGTTTCTATAGGGTAGATGTTGGGAGCACTCCCAGCCCCTGAAAGCACAGGCCAAATACCAAGGCTATGACAGGGCAAGATCAAATTAGCCCCAATACCTTGCTTATATTGAGGAAAAAAATCTGGGCTGTGAACAAATCCCATCGGATCAAGGCATCAGAACTGGTGTCGTTTGGGTAACACAAGGCATTGAAAACATTACAGTTTACTAATGCCTCTCCTGCATGCCAGGGAAGGAATATGATGCTTGCCAGGTGTAAACACAGTGACCATGCTATGGAAAGCACCCCACTGTGACAGCCTCTTCTGAGGAGCACATAGTTAGCTAGCAACTGCAGCACTGCAAGCAAGGAACCAGGAACCCTCTCTTTCCCACCAGGCAAGTGGGATTTATGCTACAAATGCCCTGCAGAATGAAAAAGTTATCTTACATTTCTGGGAGTTTCACAGGACGTTGGATGGGGTTGGCAAAATGAAATCTACTAGAATGAAGAAGGAGCTAAAGTTTTTAATTGTTCTCTGCCTCTCATGTATTCTTCCTTTAAGACAAAGTCAGAATTGGCTGTTGTGTGGAATGAGTGCAATCCAGACACAATGCTTTAGCTCAGGTATAGCCTGGAAAAAATAATTTGAGTAGAGAACACCTGGTTCAGTAAGTGCTGGGTTTGAAGCCAAGGACCATCATGGCTGGACTCAAAAGAAAGTAATAAAAGATACTTCTAGGTGTTGTGGTTGATGCTCAAGGTTTGAAGATGTGAAATCAGAGTTTCCTAAAAACTCTGAAGCTGGAACGTGAAGTAAAAGAATGTTGCTAATATTTTTGGAAAAGGATGAGAAAGGCAATTAGTTGAGAATTGAAAAATAAACTGGGATAGGCAACCTGGTCAATGATAAGATATTTTGTTGTCACTTTCAGTGTTTCTGGGAAGTGAGAAAAGCCATTAAATGCCATGACAGGACTTTGTGGGGCATATGAGTAATTTTATTTTCCTGTAAGAGGATTCAATATTCAAAGATAGAAACTTAAAGCCTTAATTGTCATCCTAAAAGTAATTAGGCAACAAGCAATAGAACTCTATTTCATCCAAACTTTCCTCTTCATCTGTTTTCCAGTCATCTCTTCCTTCCCAATGCTCTTCTGAGAAAATTTCAGCTCAGAAATGCCATCCAGGCTGTCCTGTCTTCTTTGGATTTCATTGCTCAACAATCAGTGTTGCTGCACTGCAGCAGAGGTCAGTGCTGGAAGGAGGAGGATTATTTGAAATGTCCTGTTAGCCATGACAGTTTATTAATCATTGTGTGTGATTAATCACATGGGCTTTGCATTTACACAATTCTTGAAGCTATGATTCACAACAATTCTAAATATACTTCCACAGAGCTCTCTCTAAGTCCCTTGTTTCCTTTCCTATTTTTGTGCAGTTAATTGTTCTTACCCAAGTTCATGGCCTGAGATTTGCCCATAATAAAATTTCTCTTTTCTTATATAATTTCCCTGTGTATCAGGATTTCATTAACTCTATTCCCATTTTGCAATTATACTTTCAGTTTATTGGTGTCTTCAAATATAATCAAAACATTTTCTATTTGATCATCTGGGTCATTGAAAATAATATCTGATAATACCACTCCCTTAGGACTGATCCTTGTAGCACACTACTCCTTCCTTTTCAGGGTGTACTTGAACCACTGATAATGAATTCACAAGTAGAATTTTTCCATGATTCTAGAAATTTTTGTTTTCCTCATCTAAATATTCTTTAGCTTAGCTACTGGACCTCTATACAGCATAGTATTAAAGTCTTGTATAAGCCAAGGTATCTGGCATGTATTGCTTCCTCTCTCTGCTACCTTGAGTGTTAGAAAACTGATTTGAATTGATGGTGTGTTTTTATAAAATTAATTCTGACTATTACTAACCTCTATTTTTTCTTTTAGTTCCTTAAAAATAATCTGTTTGTCATATTGGTTTTGGTAGGAACTATTAGGAGCTGTAGCTTTCTGTATAAGTATTTCTGGTGCCTGGTACCTGGCAGCAGGCATGTGAGCATGTCTAGCAGCAATGGCAGTGGAGCCCAAATTTCCTAAGCTTAGGTGTGCACAATAAAGCTGTTAACAATAAAGCAAACTGTACTGGTTAGCAGTGTGCATTTAACCACATTCTGGACATAGAATCTTAGAAACATTAAGGTTTGCAAAGACCTCCAAGATCATTGAGTCCAACCTTCGATCCAACACCGCATCAACCAAACCATAGCACTAAGTGCCATGTCCAACTGTTTCTTGACCACTTCCAGGGATGGTGACTCCACATCCTCTCTAGGCAGTTCATTCCAATGCCTAACCAGTTTTTCAGAGAAAAAATTCTTTCTGATGTCCAAACTGAACCTCCTCTGGTGCAGCCTGAAGCCATATCCCTGGTTATGTGGGACAGAAAACTGACACTCATCTTTCATGTTCTTGTACAGAGCACGAAGATTTCCACTGAGTCACTTTTATTCCAGGCTAAAGAATTCCAGTTCCCTCTCAGGACTTGCACTCCAGAGCCTTCACCAGTTCCAGTGCTCTTCTCTGGACTCATTCCAGCACTCAGTGTTTTTCTTGCAGTGAGGTACCCAAAAGTGATCACAGGTTTGGTGTGCAGCTTCACCAGTGCTGAGTACAGGGGGACAATCCCTGCCCTGGTCCTGCTGGCTGCACTATCGCTGATACAGGCCAGAATGCCATTGGCTTTCTTGGCCACCTGGGCACACACTGGCTCATTCTCAGCTGCTGTCAACTATCATTCCTCGGTCTTTTTCCACCAGGCAGCTTTCCAGACATGTTGCCCCTAGCCTGTGGTGTCGCATGGAGTTCTTGTGACCTAAGTTCAGGACCTCTTATTTCACCTTAATAAACCTCAAACCATGATCCTCAGCCCATTGATCCAGCCTGTCCAATCCTTCTACACAGCCTTCCTAAACTCCAGCAGACAAGCACTCCTGCCCAATTTAATGTAATCTGCAATCTGACTGGGGGTGCACTTGATCCCCTTGTCTTTGACTTCATCAACAAAGGTTTTATTGTGGGCAGAAATATAGCAACGTGAAAAAGAGCAAACCACTCACACCTAATACTTCATTCTGTTTTGTTCAAATCAAAAGAAAGCTTCAGTCTTTGAGAATGAACCTGTTTTGGTTCTCTGCTCTCATCTGTGCTCTGCATTTGTTCTAGGCAGCCTGCCCCTCCAGTGACTGATGATTATTGCCACAAATTCAAGCTCTTTAAAAATTAAATGGCAACACCTTCTAAGGCTGATATGTCACTAAAAATTATTTGTGTTACAAAACATTCTCTTAGCTCTTATGGTGTATATGGATTGAATACCCTTAAGATTAAGCCCTGCTGTTCATTTTCCTTTCTAACTTTCTACATATAGTAAAGTGTGTTGCAATATTTTTCAAACTAAGTATTAGTCTGCTTATTCAGAAATACAAAACTTATACAATTCTGTTTCAGCAAATCTTGTTTGTGACTTCTCTGTAAGATGCATGCTGTAGTAAAACTAAAAGAAAACATTGATCCAGAAGTAGGGACAGCAAATTGATAATGAGATTGCAGAAAAGAGATGCATTCTTGTTTCAGCAGTCTGGAATAGGAGTTTAAAAGGATTGAATTAATTCTCTCTTAATACTGAGTTTATCTCTGATGCCAAGGGCAGTCATTATCATGTACACAGAAAATATCGGTCTTAAAAATGGGAATTCCTGTCTTCTGACTGCTTAGTGAGCAAGACAACTGTTCTTTAAAAAGAGGTATTACTTTTGTTATTTTTAATACTAGCTTTTCTGTGTAGTTTATTATTTGAAGCAGTTATATTTCTCAAAAGAGAGATTTCTTCCTGTGTTCATGGATTTCTTGAGTTTAGGTATTTTTCTATTTCCCCCTGTAGATACAGAATGTTTTTATGCATAGGAGTATAGGTTAGAGAAATATTTTCCAACTCAAATTAAAAATATTATCTATCTTATTCTCTATCTCTGCATCAGCTGTATGAAGACAATAAGATCATTTTCAATCTTTAATAATATTTGAAAAGTGCACTCTACTGTGTCAAGTTATGCCATGGGAGCTGACAGTCTACATCTCAACTCAGCCTTTATATCTTATGATATAAACATAACAACTGCATCGAGACTTACTGCATGTATTAATTAATTAATCAATATATTTTTCTAGTACTTTAAGATGGAAAAAAATATTTCTGTATTTTTGATGCTACTGATTATAGGTTTTAAAATATTGATTGTTTTGAATATTGCAAAATAGCATGCTATGGTTTTGGTACGGGGAAATGAAAGTTTGTTGGTTTAATAAAAATATATTTTCTAAAGCATAAGTAACATTGCAAAAATATTTTCCAAGGAATTTCATATTGTACGCAATAGAATTAGATATACAGCTTTTCCAGTAATTCAGTGTAGAGGTTCAACCTATTTTTCATGCCAAATGTGAAAACAATGTAGCCTTTATTTACATGGTAATATGGGAATGAATACTTATAGCTATCAATATTTAGTTACTAGGTTTGCTTTATTGTATATGACTCAAAATAGAAAATGACGTGGCATTGTACTGGCTTGATAAGGCTTGTCACAGTATTAGAATACATTAGTTGGTCCTTAGTAATTTCAAAAAGATGTTAGGAAGTTGCCTGGGAGACAGGAGATAAGATGTACACATCTAAAGAAAACTGCCTTCTCAGCAGTCATCATTATGGCTACATCTTGACCAGCCAAAATATTGTTTAGATCTACTTCTTTTGCTGCTCCTGCAGCTTTTATTGTTGCTATAAGATGACATGACAAGCTTATTCTTCCTAAGACCTTCAAGAATAAATTATCTACAGAAGCAGAGAATATTCCAGTGGAAAAAGAAGAGAAAACTATTTCTGTTTAATGTGTCTTTCTCAGCCAGGGCAGTTCTGCAACATATAAAGACCAATTTGTCATTAACATTAGAGCCTTTTCATAGCAAACTGATTATTCCAATTGCAGCTGTTGCCACTGGCCCGTTGGTGGTTCAAAGGCTGCAAGGGAATTTCAAGCTGCTTGTTCACCCCCTGATGTGAAGGACCAACACAGAACAACAAAAAACAACTGTAGCGGTGAGATAAGGAATCATCTACCTGAGCTGATAGTAAAGAAAAGATTAATTAATACCTTAGGATAGTACAAAAATCACTAGGAAGAAGCAACAGGCAGGAGGGGAGCCCAGAAGATAGCCTTCTGCCATGTCACTGGCATTTGGCCAGACAGAGCCAAAGTTGTTCTGTATAAATGCACCCTTCCTACTCAGCTGGCACTGCCTCTAAATGCTGCTCAGCACAGCACAGAACCCAGTCGAGCTCTGAGTGCTCAGTATCCCAGTGAAGGCTTCAAAATATATTCAGTATCAGGCTTGAAAGAGTTGGGATAGGGAGACTGTCTTTCTAACTACTAATGTACTGAACTATTGACATATTTACAAATTTGTTTTGGCAGTTACCCTGGATTCCTGACATTCCTCTCCATTTTCCATTGTACCTCTGCTTTAGTCAAGGTAGTTTTTCTTGTTGTAGGCAGCTAAACCAACATATTTGTGTCCACTGTGGGGAGAAAGAATTTTTTTCTCAGGCACAGTTGTACAAAAACAATTTTCCTATTTAAAAAAGTAGCCTGGTCCCTTACACAGTCCATGAACAGAGTACCACACTTCTAACTCAGTGCAGCTGCATGGGCACAAAACAAATCTTGTTCTCCTGCTGCATTTCCTGAGCAGGTGAGTTCATCGCAATGTCCTTCAATACTCTTAAATACAGTGTCACAACTGTACTTGACTGAAGAAAATTGTGTCCAAAGTATAGTAAAGCAAACCATAGGAACATGCAGGAGGGTGAAAATGTTGAGATTAAAATTGTCTCTGCAACCTCAGAGCAGGAGATCTCAGAGATGCCTATGTAGCTGTCCTCCAGGCAGCCTCTTGCCTAGGTCAGAGCAGCATGTTGTAGAGCAATGACATGACACAGACATTCAATGGCAATGAACTCTGCCATTTCCTTAATTTGACTGCCAGGCCTTGCCTGCACAAGATATGGATTGTTTAAGAACGCCCCTGTTGCAGTTCTTTAGGTTAAAACAGCAGAGTAGAAAAAGGGTCTATTGTATGATAGTATACAGATTCCTCACAGACACTTTCTCAAGTCTGAGATGGTTTAGAGTGAGCCAGATGTGATTGAAAATCTTACTCAGATGTGTTTTTATAAACATATAAAGACTTCTGCCTGTTACTGTGTCTGTTTGGTTCAGTTGTGTGCACTACTCCCTTAAGAGGGTCCCAAAGAGTAGTACAGCACAGCCTTAGGGCTTCCTGCTGCTTCTCAGATTGGCTGCTACTGGCTTCAGCATGTAAAGATCTCATTCTGGACCAAGGAAACAATATCATGCTTTTCCCTGCCTTATCACCTCTCCTCTCTAGGCAGCAGTGCCAGCAGAGTTCCTAGGACAAAACCCAGGCACAGCTGGTTCTCTGTCTGAGGGTCTGTCACCCCGGGCGTGCTCCCTCTCCCAGTGCCACCGGTGGTCCCACAGGCAGCCATATGCTGGCACCAGGGCAGACACTGGGATGCTCACAGGGTCAGGATGCCTTGTCAGCTTAGAGAAAATTTATGCTAAGTCTTTGTAACTTGTGCAAACTTTTCTTTAGTATGATAAATTATTTTCCATTTTTGGAGACAAGCTCACTCCATGGATCTACACAATTATAAAGTGGAAATCTACTCAGGGGAGAAGTAATGTATGTCTGTATTTATTCTCTAAGCAGACACTTTCATCTCCTTACTAAATTCAAAAGAATAGTTTTTGGATATTTCCAATAGAATAGGAAAATTCATTGTGTTGCTTTCATGTTGCTTAACAGTCTTCAACACTGACTGATTTTCATAAAAATCATAAGTTATACCACTCATATTTATTGCTAAAAGGGTATTTGCACCATTTCAGTAACTGCTTTTGTAAAGGCCTAGAGTTTGTGCTCTTTATCTGCATAATACTTTTTTTTTTTTTTTTTTTTTTTTTTTTTTTTTGTGCAGGAAATAAAACATTCTCTCCCATATTTTGTCTTCAGGTCTACACAAGAATGTGCATTCCTGCAAGTAAAGGAATATTATGTGGCTAAATATTCAGTTACTGTAAGACATTTCAAGGTCTGAAAAATAAAATTGGAAGATAATTTCAGGTTACAAGAACAAAAATGTGATTCCCTCTAATGAAGTATTAAATAAAAAAATCTACTGATTTTCATAATATCATTAAGATGGTTAGTCTTCACTAGATTTCCTTCTTTATAAAATGTTCTGGACTATGCTATTTAGAATAAAATAGGTACTGCAAAATGAGTGTTGTACGTGTCATTCAGAAAATAGAAGAAATGTGAATGCATTGGATTTTGTGCAAGTGAACAATGACTAAATCATTTACATTAACTGAAACAGAAGTTCAGTTTTGTTTGCTGTCATAATTACAAAGGTTTAAATGGGTTTATGATAATTTTGACCTGAAAAGATTCTGCTTCATTATTCTAACTGCAGAGAGTGATCATCTGACTTTCCTCTTAATACCCTACACTTGAGGTTAAAATCTGAAGGAGGTTTACCTTGTCAGTCTACTTCTCCTTTATTTTTTCTGCTTTTGCTTCTTTTTAAAGTCTCTTTTATAGAAGCAAAAGGAAAGGAAAAAGTTGTGGCAGTGATAGCCAGAATCAAGTGAGGTTGCAGAGAGTGCCCAGCTTTTTGAGGCATCCTGGGATTCACATGGCTCTATGGGTTGAAGACTATAACTGAACGAAAGCACAGATCTTAAGACAGTCTAAGATTTTTTCTTTTCATTTCTCACAATCTTGTGGGAGGGAACAATTGGTCAATTGGAACAATTATTATTTTACTATCACTTCATTAACATTTAAATAACATTTCTTCACCAAAATGTAACCCATGAAAGTTAAGATCACTTATCTGAAAGTTGAGATCACTTATCTGGGTCAGATTCTTTGTAGTTGAGACCAGTAATGCATATATCTAGTAAAAAACACAGGTTTTACATAGGATGTCACTTCATGCTACTAGTTCAACACACAGAATGGGAAATAGATAAACAAAGAAGCAAAACAACTGAAAAAGAGGTAACAACAAAGAGGTTATAATTTAATGTTAATGTTTTGATTGATTTCTGTCCATATATTTGAGTTTTATATAACTAGCCTTCAGACTGCCTCTGCCTTGGGCTGTTGTTTCTGCTTGAACTTTGTGTTTCCCATTAGCCTTATCCCTTGATGGATTCCTTTCTCCCTTTCAGAGGGACAAGCTAAAGAAATGCACCACTGGTTCCTCCTGACTTTTTCCCTGTAAATGCAGGGTATCCCCACCATGAGCCAGGCGGGATTAGTCTTGGTAAAGCATGAGCTGCTCCTGGGGCCATCAAGGCAGAGGCTCTGGCCCTGCTGGTCACAGGCACCTGCATACACACTCAGGGTATGTGAGATATGTGAGACTCACAAACAACATTCAACGTTCAAACCACTGGATTTTTAAGACTTATAGTTGGCACTGAAACTCCACCTTCTACTTCTTCATTCAGTTGTTTTGATAAGCCTGAAGTGACAGAAATATTTTGTGGCATTAAGCTTAATGAAAGCTCAGTTTAAAAAAGAGGAATGGAAGAGAACTTTACAGATATTTGTACTGAAAATAATGTTACAATCTCACAATAAAGCAGCCTAATTGTTTGTGTGGAGACCTTCATTTAGAGGACTAATTTGCAAGTCACATGGGACTGTTTGATCTCTTCATGTGGAGAGTAGTAGAGCTCTGTTAATTTGAAGCAGAGACAATCACATAATGAATTTACCCATCAGGAAAACAGAGGTCATTGAGCAAGTGTGCCCAGAGCTGTTAGTGCCAGGGAATGACCTCTCATATCTGGTTTTACACTGTAATAACTGATGGCACAGTTCTCTGAAATTACATCTTTGTTCAGCAAACTTAAAGAGAAAGAAAGCACTCTAAATTTTTTTAAGCACAGGTTCTGATTTTCTCCCTCAAAAAATAGCTGTACCTGACACTGTGTAGGCTTGTAGCTGTCTGGAGGGGAATGTTACCTCTACTGAAAAATTGCTTCTTCAGGAAGTACATTAAGGAAAGATGGTTACAATTTTTTCCTCTTCATTTCTTAAGGAATAATGTCACGTTTTTCTCCCATGTGCTGTTTCCTGGGAAGTAAATCCTTGCAAATAATTCTGATTCCGTCTTATTTCTTAAAACAAAAACACCCTAACAAATTAAAAACAAAACAAAACAAAACAAAAAAACAACCAAACAACTAACCAAAAAAACCCACCCAGCCCCATTTGTTAGGTGCAGCGATTATCTTGACAGGAGCACTGAGTAAGAATAGAGCTGCTTCTCATCACTGCAGCTCTCATTAATCTCTCAAAATCTTGACACAACGGAAGGACACTGCTTTTCCTGATCAGTGTCATCCACCCTCTATTTCAGAGCCATTTAAAAAAGTCAGACCTATATGCAGCTAGGCTCTAGCTGTGACAACTGACCACCTCGAATTTTCACCTTGGTTTCTCTTTTCACTTAATCTATTTTAAATCTGATGGTCTAGTGACTGGGTGCTACAATTTTAATGTCATATAGGTTAACTTTTAGAAAAGAGTAATTTTGCAAGTTCACAGTAGTGGCAGTGCCTTCACAGAGGTGGGAAAGAACGTTCCTCCTCAGAGAAATAATGTTTTCACACAAATGCTATGAATTATTATGCAATATAATAAGCAGGTAAAAAACCAATGCAACAGAGAGGATACAGAGAGAAATCAGTTTAAATAGTATAGAGGATATTTCCAGACATGGAAGGGAGTCCTTCCCCTTCTCCACCAGTGGGTCCTTCCCATGATAAATTGTCCTCCATGGGCTTCTGAAACATGAGCCCACCCCATGGGCAGCAGTCCTTCATTAACTTCTTCAACACAGGTCACTTCTTCAGGGGGTGCTGTCCTTCAGGAACAGCGAGCTCCACAGTGGGTTCCTCACAGGGTCACGAGTCCTACCAGGAAACTTGGTTCATCTTGGGCTCCTCTCCCTGTGAGTCCACAGATCACTGCCAGGAGTCTTCTCCAGCACAGGTTCCCCATGGGCTCAAGCTCTCTTTCAGAAATCCACCTGCTCTGGTGTGGGTCTCCTCCATGATCTGCAGGTGGGTCTCTGCATGCCTGTGCTCCACCATGGGCTGTGCCAGAGGCTGAAGGGGAATCTCACCTCTGGTGCCTGGAGCACCTCCTGCCCTTCTTTCTCCTATGACTGTGGTGTCTGCAGAGCTGTTCCGCTCACGCAGTCTCACTCCTCTCTTCTCCGAGAGATCTTATTGATAAGACTGACATCTTATCAGTAACATTTTTTCCTTCCTTATCACAGAGGCATTACTATCATGCCTGATGAGATAGGCCTTGGCCAGAAGCAGTTCCATCATGGACCCAGCTGGCATTGGTTCTGCTGAATGTGGGGGAAGCTTCTGGCGGCTTCTCGCAGAAGCCATCCTGTAGCCCCCTCAGTACCAGAACCAGACCACACTAACTCAATACAAGCTATCTGCCCATTGATTTGCCAAATAGAGAGAAATAGATTTAAGGAAGGATTTCCTTTAGGTCTTGTTTTGACAAACAGAGACATTGGAGCCTTTCAACCTTCTTACTATGAGCATGTCCACTGTCTCTGGCTGGTTGGCCAGCACAGACCTGGCCCATATTGCAGAGGCAGCCTGGGTCTGTTCTGTGGGGTGAAATATGGGTCCAAGCATCAGAAAAGTGCCTGACATTTTAAGTCTGTACTTTTAACCCTAAGTAGTAACTGTAGATCACCATTCCCTATGCTCATATGCACATTCCTGACCAAGAAGAAATCTGTGAAAGAGAAAGATCTATGTCTCTATATACAGGACAAGGGCTGATTTTTTTTTTATCTGGGTCTTAGAATTAAGGGTTTGGTAAAAGATGACAGGAACACAGGGAAGGGCCTGTACTCCCCTCAGCATTAAGGTTTTCTTCTTCGCAGAGCACTACACAGATAGTGACAACAACAGAAATGGCAAAAGAGCAAAAATATATCCTTTTAACTTATTTTTAGTAATAAATACAGCACAGGCCCATCAATGGCCTTAGCCTTCTCATTGTGATCTCAGTTTTGGGATGTCTTGAAAATGCTCCTTTCACATGTATTACAGACTGTATCAGAGGTCTGGTAAGATGAGGTTTCAGTGAGATATAACATTCACATAATAATGACAGATTTCAGTCACAAGATGCTATCAGTGTCTTAGGAGATAGTGAAATGAGAACTCTTCAGAAAGCAGCCTTCACAGAGCAGTCCTGCTGAAAGATGACAGTGTCACAGGACGACCTCACACATCTGATTCCCTGCCAGCAAAGGCAGATGGGGCTGTGTGGTGTGCTGCAGGCACTAGGTTGCTTCCCTTGAGTGATCAAATAGAAGGGCTGAAACAATCACTGAGGCAGAGAATTGTACAACACTGCTGCTCCTATCCGCACACCTTCTACTGAGCATCTTGGGAAAAGTGATCAAGGGGAAAGAGAAATATTGAAATTAAGGTACTGGTGACGACTTCTTTTGTAAAGTGTTTTCAGACCAGCAGGTTAAAGCCAAATGTGAACCGTATTATTATTAGCAATATGATTTGAAAAAAAAAATGTATTACAACATTTTGAACAATGAAATTTAGTGTTTGCAACTTTTAGATATAAAAATCCCTTCCCAAGAAACACGTACAGAGCTGTCCCTTTCTTGCAGGAGATGTAAAACAGGGAAATGCTTCAGAAGTTTGCTTAAAGCGTGATTAACTCTGTTGTTTTTCACATTTTCTCCCCACATTTTAAAATTGTCTTTGAAAGTAAGTGACATCATGGCTGTACCAGCTGGAGAATGGCACAAACAAACTGTGATGGAACAGGAGTGACAGACTGCAGGGCAGCTCTAATTAATAAATGACTTGCCTTGCCAGGCACAAAGCAGTTGGGTATTGACCCGATGAAGAAATTGAGCTTTTGCATGAGTAATATAGTACTAAATAAAGCACTGCATGCATGTTTTGAGAAAGTACCTAGCAGGGGGCTGTATGGAAAAGGGAAGAGTGTTGGGGTTTTGTTTTTCTGTTTACTGCTTCTTCCTTTTGTGCTTTGCTGTGCACTTTTCAGTCTGAAACTGGAAGGATGGCCAACAGGGAGCTATTCTTCTGCATCAGCAAAGGGCTCCACCACATCCCTTATTCCTCTGGTGCCTTCACTCTCTGCAGAGACCAGTACAGAGCACTAAGTAAAAAATTCTTGCAGCAGGTTACAGTAATTTCCTGGAGTAATACATGTTCTTCAGAGCATGATTTGTCATTATATACATTTATTTTTGATGACTGTATGCAGTTCTCTGTTAAAGTGAACCATCAACTGTCGACATATATTTTATTCCATCCTCTGTGTTCATTACTTTCTATACTTGTGGAAACCTGCAGGAAGTCATTATGTGAGATGATATTTATCAAGTGTGTTTTCTGTCTCTTCCTCCCACACTTCTTTATTTGTTGTTGAAATCTCCCTGGGCATCACAAAGCTGAACAAACTCTCGTTGTAGCCCTATGGGCCTTTTAAGCTCCATATGGGTCTTTAAGCTCTGTAGAGATGATGCACACATCATAACTTTAACTTTGGCTTGCTGTGCTTGCAAAGTCTTCTGGTAAGGCTTTGGCTTGGTCTTCTCCCAAAGTTGCACACCCACAGCTCTCAAATAGTCCAGTGGCTTGGCAATACTCCTTTCTGTGTCTCTCAGTCTAGGCTGTTTTGGTGGTTGCTTGTTCTGGGAGACACAACAGTGGATATAATTTTTATGTAAACACTAGAGAGATTTTTAATACAAAATGTGTTGTGCAAACAGGGAACATTGTGGTTGTCATCATCATCATCATCATCTGTAATTTGAAGTTGGTCTCTCCTTATTCATAACTAAATTATTCATAGCTAAATATTCTTTCTATTGCACCTGGAAAAGACTGCTTTTTTTCCAAATACACCTTATTTTTTGGGAGAGAGAAGTAGTTGCTTCCTTAGTGTCTCATTTCATTCCTGTACCAGATGACCTGGTAAATCTGGTTTCTGTCAGGACACAAACCTGTCTCAGGACCAGAACAAAAGTTATTTGGAGTGAACAGTGTGTTTTCCTATTCTGGAGCTTCTTCACGCATCACACTTTTTTTTCTTTTTTTTTTTTCCAGGCCCAGTAGTGATTCATTTCAAATTGAAGCTTTGAGTTACATATGGAACTTATAATCATAAATTAATAAAAGATACTTTAAAAAAACATTTAATAACAAACAAAATACAAAGCAAGCCTGAAGAAACCATCTTTGTTTTAAACAAACTTAACATAGGCCTACACAGCACCCTTCCCTAACTCTATGTTAAGGTCAGAAGTTAAATAGTCAATTCTACTGCCTCTTCTCACAAGCAGAATTGATTGGACAACACAATTCAGGTCAGGATCATGGTTTTACAGATGGCACTTGTCTCATTATCTGCTGATATTTGCAGCCTATGCACACACATATGAGCTATTTGGTCACCCCTAAGTATTTTTAGAGAGTAATTTACTTATCTGTTGCACATATCTACCTACATATCATCTTCTGTAAGTGCCTCCTATCCTACCTTGAATGCAGTGACCCTAAGTGAGTGTCTCAGAAACCTCACCTCACATCTCTATAGCTCTGCCTTGTAATTTTAAGGCCATACAGATAAAATTATCTGGGATTATATATCTTGGCAATTACACTGGAATCATTACCAAGGGCACATTTGCTTCCACAATTTTAGCAATGGAATTACATTTCTATCATGAAAATGGACTCTGTTAATGAGATAGTGGCTTTCTACCTTCAAGGCGTTACAGATTTCCATATTCTACTTTCTGTGTGCACAAATAAAAAAGGATTTTATCATCTCTCCCCTCAAACTCATCCCAGATTTCAAGAGCTCTGCTGTTTTTTTTTTCCAGTTCATGCACCAGCACTTCTGAAAGTTCTTAGACAGAAAATGGGATTACAAATGGAATCCTCAAAAACAATGGCAAGATAACAGTTACACAGGTGTAATAAAATCTGTTTTAATTTACAGAGTATGCATGAAATGACAAACACATTAGTCAGAATAGAGCATATCAATTCAGAAGAACAAGATAAAACCTAGAGAAGGAGAAAATATAATTTCCAAGACTTGTAGTTTTGCTTACAAATCTACTTTTAAACACAAATATTTAAAAGTTATTTCCATGTATATTTAACATCAAAAATACTTTTTTTTTTTCCCTGTAAGAAATATAGAAATAGGAACTTTTTTTCTCAGATTTCTTACAGAAGAACTATACTGACTTGATTTCTGTCAAGGGCATACCTATTACTGAACCTCCCAGGCATATGTTGAACACTGTATTAGTACCAGGAAATGGCATAAATCATACAATTAGGATGGAGTCAATGCCAAAGATATTAAAACCTAATTATAGCACAAAAAAAAAAAAAAAAAAAAAAAAAAGGCATTTGGAAAAGCTTTTATCTACTGGGGAAAAAGTGACAGACATTGAGAAAAAAAGAAACAATGTAACACATTTGCAATTCTCATAATACATTTGTAATTGTTATTCCAAAGAACCACATCGCTGTCATGGAGTCTGTTCTTGTGTCCTGTTTCCCAAGGGTTCTGGTTTCAGAATTGTTATACAGAGAACACTGCTGAGGAGAATCACTGTTAGCAAACTGACATAGCAATTTATATTACTGTAAGGATTTAAGGAGCACAGTTGCCTGTCTCAAACACTCTTAAGGCAACAGAAGGACTTTGCCATGAGATAAGCGCAGGATGGAGCAACAGGGTGGTACTAACCCAAGGCCTGGTGGAGGCAAGATCTGGTTGATCATCCTGGTTAATGCATCCAGACAAAAATTCCCACTGTGGCAAACTACTTATTTGTGGTCAAAAAAAGATCACCCCAAATTATGGGACAGTTTTGTGATGTCCCAAAACAGATGGTCACAGGTGGCATCTGTGACACCAATGGCCACTAAAGCCCCCCTGAATATCTCTCTGTGGATACATAGGGCTTGGACTGTAAGAGAAGTCAGCACTGTGGGAGTTTGAGATAAGAACAGGTGGTACTATTGTGCAGGTGTTGTCTCAGACCTTGGGAGAGGCTAACAAAGCTTGGGGAGAAGAATCTATCACTGATAATTGACACAAAGAATGCAGAATTTATAGACCACAAGAAAAGCCAACTCTGAAACTGTGCTGAAATCAGCTCTGAAGGGTAAAAGGTAATTCTGGCAGGAGGAGATGCACTCACAGCCTATGAACCCAAGAAACCCACAGACTCAAAAGACCAGAAAGACTGAACATACTGACAAATGAGCAATAGACGTGAGGCATCATTTAATCAATAGTATAGGAGAACTATGTATCCAATGAGCCTTAACTCCTGTGTTTGCTAAGGTGTATAAATAGTGAAAAGTTTTGCACAACAATGCAACCCCCCAAGACTGAGAAGCTCAGTGTAAATGAGGAGCAAGGGGATGCCTCTGGATCCATGTGTGGTGACCATCTTCTTCTTGCTCCCTCTCTCTGCCTTACCTCTCTTATCTATTTCTTGTCAATTTATTTATTCTGTCTATTTCTTTCTATGTCTTTACCTCACATTCATTGTCAAATAAAATGTGTATTATTGACTTTGGCATATGATCTTGCTTGAACCTTATTCTGACACAGGCATCTTTCACTAATCAGGTCTTAACAATTACACAAATTATTTGGTGTGTATTTCCACCACAAACCTTGTGGTAGATTTGTAATGTGAGTAGGTCTTATCCCCTGACAGGCTAGATCTGCTTGGGGACCCTTGCATCCAGCAGAAAGTATTGTGGTATAATAGAAACTAATTTCCAGAGCATAAGTTGCTGCTGGAGACCTGATATCCAAATTAAATGCATTTCAGGAGCTCTTTTCTTTGGATTAACTCTAATAAGGATCAGTTTGGTCCTGGTGTCTGAATACTGACTCAAGACTGCTTTGGGGTCCTGTTTTGTTTTCGTTTCACCTGAGAATCAGAGCCCAAATACTATGAATAGGTTCTGGACAAGAACAAAGGTGCAATAGGCAGGGAAGTTATAAGATTGGCTTCCAAACCTCCATTCCAGCCTGAATGGAAACATTAATGCAGGTGCACCAGTAAGCACTATGCTCTAGAGCTAACAGTAGGGCTCCCCAAACTCCCTCTACAATAAATTGAGTAAGCTGGAAGTGCTCTTGAGCATTAATTCTGCCTGTACCAGCAATGGTGCCTCCTCTATAGGAGCAGTGACTGCAGGGAGAGCACAGAACTGCCATTGAGACATACAGGAGTAACAGCAGAGTTAAAAATAAATCAGCATTTGGCTGTTTTGCTGGATCAATTTTGGTTACATTATCATAGTTGCTAATAAAGGATTTTTCAAGCCATGTGCTGCACATCCCAGTTTCTCTTGTGCTCACACTGCATCCCAGAGATTTCCAGGCTGGGCAGGTATCCAGGTATCCAGGCTGGGCTGGTTCCCAGCACAGTGAAACCCACCTTTGGCCACTCTGTAAGGAATCAGATCTCATGCACAAATATGGAGCAGATGAAGGAGATGAAGATGTCTTACATTCTTTTCCTTATGCACTCAGAAGATCCCCTGTGACTGATTCAGGACCTAGAACTATTGTAACTTTACTGATCAGAAAAAACAGCTGTTCATTGAAACACAAGTCTGTCAGGATCAATATCCTGTTTTACAATGTTTCCTTGATAAAACTGAAAATAAGAATTTCATTAAGCTTAGTCAATCTTATTTAGATGATCATAATACATGATAATGTATATTAAAAGACATTTACATACAGTTTTTTGTTCTACATAATGATTTTTATCCTATTGAGAGAAAAAAATTTCAGTTTTCTGAACTGAGATCCTATGGAATTTCCTGTTGGCCCATGAAAAAATTAGAATTTCAACTTTTGTTTTAATTTAAAAAGGAAGCACAGCTCTGAACAGATTTGCCATGAGAACAACATTCCCTTCTCAGTCTGTCTCTAGACCATAATTATTCACTCTGCACTTCCTTACCAATAATGCTCTATTATGGCTGGCTCTGGTGAGAGCTTACAGCGTGTGCAGAATCCTTCCTCTGTGCTTTATCTATATCTCACCTCTATTTCTTTATCTGTACCCCGTGTGAGTGTAGGTTCATCCTGCAGCCTTTGAATCTAGCTGTAAGAGATCAGGAGGAGCAAAGCTAAGGTCTAAGGCTTAGAGCACTTCAGATGATAGCTTGTGAACTGATTGATTCATCCTCAAACTCCCCTTTGTCTTCAAGGACACTCCATTTAGAGGCAACTTTCCTCCTGTGTGCAATCAGAGGCAGCACCATGGCCATAGGCTCTCTACCAGTGCTTTGAGCAGGGAAGTGTCTCCCTGCGTTTGTCTGAAAAGTGACAGTAAAACCCAAGGATGCTGTGGAAAGGAAATAATAAATATTCAATTTTAACTAGAATTCACATTTTTCATTCTTTCTTCTCCAAGTTCAGTACACATTTTTAAATGCATTATATGCAGCCAAGTTCAAAACTTTAGAACATGCCTTTGAGAAATGTCTGCTAATGGTGTACTATATCTCCATAAAATTTAGTTTCAGAAACATACATCATAAAGCTGTTTTGTTCCTTAGTAAGGAAAGTACATGTAGAATTAATTTTAATTCACTGCTTTTACACCACAGATTTATTTTGTTCTAATATTTTGCAATATTGATTAAATTGGTTTGAGAATGCTGAAAACTACTCCATTATGGCATGCTTATTTATACCTCCTTCTTACATAAATTCAGTTTAATTTAAAATCATAAATAAAAATAAGTTTTCTACATTGAATACTTTTTTTGCAGTAATGGTTGGGTGTGTCATCTATTTCTATCAGGATCATATGCACCTACCAATGATGCTTTTTTTGCTCTTCTTATGGATTATTTTTAGGCGAGCAAATTAGTAGGGATTGAATTATTAGAACAGGGGGAAAACAAAACAAGACCAAAACAACAACAACAACAAAAGAAAAATGTTTTCATGCCTGGACTGTAGCCACAAAAATTTTCAGATCATGAGTATGAGAAGGAACAGGATTTGGGGTGTTCAATCAGGTATGCAGATGCAAAGATGCATAATATCCTTTCATATGGCTTACTCTGCAAAACAACTGTTTCTTAATCTCCCCATAGTAAAATCTTCATCTAACAGTCCTTCAGCAAATTAGAAAGCATGGTCTTTGAAGGTGATCTTTCATTTAATAATGGAGGCTAAGAAGTCTGCCAGAAGGGACATATAAATGTTGCTGTAATTATCCCATCTAAAAAAAAATGTTGTCATCTATAAATGTGGGTTTTATACGAACAGATGAAAGTGCCTACTAGATTTTCAGCATATTTGAAGACTATGTTTTTCGTGGTATTTCTCTCATTACAGAGAGGTATAAAACATGCTATCTGTATCAGCAGTCTAATGTTCCAAAATCTAAGCTTAAAAAATATTTAACATTACAAAAATAATGGAAATATCTCCAATTAGTTTTATAAATCACAGAATCTAAACAATGTTAGCTGATCTGCTGGAGACTGGAAAGCTCCAGCAGAAACATGAAGATAGAAATGTTCGCTCTGTTACTCAGCAGAGCTGGAAATAAGAAAGTGATTAAGAGTGATGAAGGATGTGAATGTTTACATTCAACTCTCCATCTTTTAACCACTGTGACATTGCAGACTCTTGAGGCCTTCTTCTTTAGAGTAAGTCTCACTCAGTTTAGCAGGTACAGCAGTAAAAAGTGCTGAAACATGTTTTTTCTTATGAAGACAGGTGTTCTAGATTATTTTTGTTACTAAAAATTGCTGGCTGTCTTTTAGCCAGAGAAACCTCTGCTTACTGAGATTCTAGATTTTCAGGCTCTGAATCTCCCCTGGATGAAACTGTTTCTTTCCATCAGCTCTGCTGGCCAGGGAGATAGGTTTTCAAATCTGAAGTAGTCTTTTAATTGAGCTCATAAGAAGCTTCACTTCTAATTGCTTTTCCCTGGTTTCATTTAGCAGAGGATGTCTTCTGGGACACATTCTTAGTTTCTACTTCAGCCTTATGACAAACAGTGGACTTCAAATAGGATCTGCACTGCTAGAAGTACCTCATGCAGCTGTTTCCTCTTAATATCTATGCACTTGATTGTCCTTACGCAGTATTATCTAAGTGGAAGTATGACTAGAGATGAGAAAATAATATTTTATGAATGATCCAGGAAATTCTGCTCTTAGTTTCCAAATTAATTAGTGTTGACCATCTTACTCTACTTTCATGTTTTGTATATGAATATTCCAAAACCCAAGAAAGCAGATTGAAAATAAATAGCAAAATATGGGAGAAATTTACTATCATATTTTAACTAAGGCTATGCACTCTAGAAATCCAAGTCTACGAGGTGTATTTCATTATGAACATAAAGGTGTTACATGACCAATAGAGCCAAAAAGTGTACTTCAAACCAAATAGTCTTTGGGGCAAAGTTCCTCTCCCTTGTCTGTGACCACTGAAAATGCAGATATGTAAGTCAGATCAAAAGGGCTCTCTTCAGTTGCACTGGTCCGTATGGAGGAGTAGCAGCTCTAGAGGACAACTCCTCCCCACTGCTGTAGACATCTGTATGAGAAGAAGATGAGCTTTCTAGACAGAGGCTGCAGTGACTTGTTCACATTCAGAAGTTTTAGAAACCTAAGTGAAGGTGTGGCTAGTAGATAACTTCCAGCAGTGCACACCTGCAAGTCCTGAAAGCAGGAATCTGCTGCTGCTGCTGAAAGCCAGCAAGCAACAGCTCCAGCAGGGCATCTTATCCACAGATAATGGAAAGCACAACATAAGAGGCAGAGAAGATTATGATAAAATTATAAAGTAAGGCACTGGAGATCCTGAACAATGAAAATAGCATTACAAATTGTTTAAATAATACCCTTAATTCTCATGAACCTCAGGGAGGCTGAAGGTGCTCATTCTATAAAGAATGTACATTCCTATCTTAAACACAGGTAAGGTGTAGCTGATGAAGATAAGACTGCAAAACTGCTCATTATCACTCAAAATCTCATTTCTCAGTGCTTGTTTCAGATCACAACCTTACTAGGAACTATCAGGTGTTATTGGATTGTAAGTAGAATGGACTGTGGCAATGTGAAGGCAAAATGCTTTTAAGATGTTTCATTTACTATTTAAATGAGCAGAAACTTAACATTTACTTGATTAGGTTCTCTTTTCTAAGAATTTTTCGTCTGTAAACAATGTAGTACATGGTAACACACCCATAAGCCATTCACAGTGATATCCTTGGCTATACATTAATTATTTCAGAATGAATCTTCAACAGAATTTCATCTACTTTTCTACTTAAATTTTCATGATTTGTGGCATAAATACCCTTTCCTATATGGAATTTTCTAATAGATCATTCATACTGTTAAAATAAATTCTACGAAAATTATATCAAAACTTAAAGTTTTGTGAAGAATAGAATAGAATGGAATAAAGTGAAAGAACAAGTCTTATGAGAATGGATTGAGAGAGCTGGAGCTGAAGAAAAGCCTGAAGAAAAGAAGACTCAGGAGGGACAATATTGCTCTCTACAGATACCTGAAAGAAGGTTGAAATGAGGTGTGAGAGGTCTTTTTTCCAAGGTAATAAGTGACAGGGTGAGAAGAAATGTCCTTAAATTGTGCCAGGAGAGCTTTAGATTTGATATAGAAAAAAATTTCCTCACTGAAACAGTGGTCAGGCATTGGAAAAGTCTTCCCAGGAAAGTCATAGAGTCACTCTCCTTGGAAGTGTACAAAAAACAGGTGGATGTTGCATCTGGGGACACAGTTTAGTGGAGAACATGGTGGTACTGGGTTAAGGGTCAAAAGTAATGATCTTAGAGGTCTTTTCCAACCTTAACAATTCTATTACTCTATTATTTTTTCTGATTTTATTTATAAATATCATGTTGTCATCCTCTTCCCCAAAAAAAAAAAAAAAAAAGTTTAATATTTTTCATGTGCAGAACAGAAGCTTTTACAGAGGCACAGATCTAATCACAAAGTAGTAAATGGTCCCTGAGTTGACCTTAATGTGAAACCAGTGGGGTGGGATAGGACATACCTGGATCTGGACTCCTCACATCAGAAGTGGCTGTCCTAAGGTCCTGTGTTTTCAGGAATGCTGAGCAGGTTACAGCCTGCTCTTTTATGCTCTTCCAGTCACCCTTTTCTCACTTTCAGTCGTGCCGGGGATGCTTCAAACAAAACACAGATTTGTTATCTTGACTTCTGGTAAGTGCTCACCTTTTGTATATATAATATGCCCTCCTAAGAAGTACTTATTGGGATTCTTTCCCACACTGCGAAGGATTATTCTAGACTGGATTTGGAACCTGGAAATAACACACATGTACAGCTGACTATGTATTGCTGTTATGTGTCCCTTGATATGGGCAATGGGCAGAAAGCTGAAAAAACTCCTCACAACTTTGCTTCCTGTTACTTTACTGAATAAAAATAACCAGTCATTTGTCATAAATAAAGTCAAGGGATTGTTTTTATTACATTATTTCATGCAATATGGTTGTTTTTCTTTTATCAGAAAGTATGAAACCAGGTGTAACCATTCAGGATCTAACCCCACTCCCCAGCCTTTGCATCTGGCACCATCAGGTGTGACAGTGATCAGTAACAGATGTATAATGTGACAGGCTAATAATAAAGTACACAAAATGAATGTCTAATTTGCTCAGAGGGAAAATACTTTCCCAATTCCCACTGTCTGGTATTTGTCAATGCCTGAAGCATAAAGAAAACCTTAAAAGAAAATCCTTCTTTAGGTTTTTGGTTTGGTTTTCAATATACTTGAGTTTTCAGCTTCTTTCCCTATCAAAGATACACACAGTGTCTCAATCATTCTCTTTGCTTGTGTGAGTTTTTTCACTAGTTTGAAAGACCAAAATACTTATATATAAAAGTGTATGGCAATACTTTAGCTACCAGAATCTTATTCTAATGGCAGGGTGTATGCAACCTTTCATGTCTGTAAGCTGAGATATAAAACATGCCAATTTCATGCAGAGATATACTAAGTATAATACCTACAAGGTACTTCAGTCTAGTTGTTCATAGGACACTTCTCTCTGAATATATGGATCCTGCATTTTTTTTCTCCTATTTTCCTTCCTTTCTGGATAATATGCACCCAAGGAGAGGCCTGGAGAAATCCCTGGGGCTGTGTGGAGGGTCAAGCTTGCAGCTACCCCTGCTGTTCGGGCAGAAGCTCTGAAAGAAGTGGTAATCCTTTCCTATATACAGACCATGGCCAGTGTCACCCTCTTTGGACAATTATATTTTTATCTAATTTAACCAGATATTAAATCTTTCCAATTAAATCAGAATTATGTGACCTCACCAAGGCCAAGCCCCAGAAAAAGCTCAGTGCAGATTCTTGCCCACTTTCAGCCTGCTGTATCCTGCAGGGCTCCCATCTCTGACAGCCTTACTGAGATGGAGAATCTCCTCACTGCCCAGTCCTTTCTCCTGCCAGCAAACCAATCTGGATGCACAACAAATACCACAATGAACAATCCAGTTAAATCTGTCCATAGGGTGATATGAATGGATGTGGGGGTTTAGATAAGTCCTTGCCTTTTGCCCAGGCCTCAGGCAGCAGGCAGGAGCTTTACTGAGGTAGCCAGCACCCCAAAATCCACTCTCATTCACAAGTGCTTTAATTCTGATTCGGTCTATTACAGAATTAATTATTTGTTCAATAGACATAAAGTTAACAGACATAAGACTTATCCTATACAGGAATTAGGACAAAAAGAGACTACTAATAGATATATACAGCACGAGGTTAAAGGTACCTATTAATGTTACAGCTAGTGAAGAATAATATAACTTAGGATTCAATGTATCTTGCCATCCAGTTGTTGGTGGGGCACACATCGAGATCCTTTCCCTAAATCCCCAAAGGAGTAACCACAGAACCTGGGTCCAGGCTCCAGGGAGAGCTCTCCCACACTCTCAGGGTGTGCACGTAGAAGGTTTCTGCCTTCTTGTTTTTTATAGTTTGCAAAACGGTGTCTCTTAGTCAAGAATATTTCCTTTATCTCTTCCCACATCTGCTCTCCAGCCTAAGATGCTGATCCTTAGCTGAGATCTGAGCCCTTTTGGCACCAGAGATGACCCCTTGCAGGGCCTTTCAGCCTGGGTTATCTCTTTATGCAGCAGCTGTCTGTGGTAGAGGAGGGGGGAGGGAGATATCCTGACACATAGGGAGGACAGGCAGAAAACAAAAGGGTCTATTAGCTTTAATCTTTTCAGTAAAATGAGAACAATAGTGTATACAGTGGTAACACACATTGCAGTGTTTACTGATGCACTGTGAAATTTCAAAAGAACACTTTTTCCATAAAATACTTAAGACCTTCATTGCAAGCAATGAAAATTGCATGCTAATTTTACAAATATTTCCTGTCATCACTGCAAGACAATTTCTACATAGCTTTCATTGAAGCAACTGAGCAGAAATATCATTTTAAATTTCATAGCCATTCATCTCCATTATTTTGTTAATATGCTCTGCCATTGCCACATCTCCAATCAACCGAAAAATATACTAAATAGTTATAAGAGGATCAGCACCTTCCAAAATAATTGTTTGTTCAGGTATGAAGTGTCTCTTTCTTACAGTCTTTACATTAATGTCTGGGTTTAATTAGGCTGGTTAAAAGGCAGAAAGAAGAAACTCGTTCTCAGCATAATAAACTGCTAATTACTAACTGCAAGGAAAAGGTTGTGGATAAAGAGCACTTTGCTATTAAGGCATATAGCAGAACAACTTACATTCCCCTCACATTTCCTGCATTTGTTACAAACAGTTGCAAAACTCTTTTCAAGGCTTATTGGTCTCTCTTTCCCTACACTACTCTGAGATAAAGAGTAGTAGTAGCTTTAATGCCAACAGTGTCATTTCCATTTTTATAGAGGGTGTAGAGGTATTTCAAGGAGCATTGCCAAAACACTAAAGATAGACTCTTAGAATTTCTATTTTTCTGGGTTTCTTTTTCATTCAGAAACCAAGTAAAAGACACTTCAAAAACTCCTGTAGGAATGATATTTGCAAGCATTACTTGGGAATTTGTTTTCATTTCAAAATACTGAGATTTGTGTCTAGAGAATGTCAAAGTAATCATAATTACAATAGTGAGTGGCATTGTAATTATGATTTTAAAACAAAGGTAACAGCTACCTAATGAATCTTTGATTACTAGTTTTTTCTTTTTAAGTCAAAGTAGTTCCTATTCACACTGCAGTACAGAGCTGTGCTCCATGACTGTCACCCCTGCCCTTGCTGCACATGCACATAACCCATGTTTCTTGGCGTGCCAGCAAGGCACTGACATGGCCTTCATCTCCCTGTGGGATAATTCAGGCTGGAAAGGGCCTCAGGAGGTGTCCAGTGTAGTTGAGTCCTTAGCATTCTGCTTTACTACATTTAACTGGAAGAGTGGTTTACAGGTTGGTAACTCAGTTCACCACCTGATTCATATCTGAAATTGTCAGAGACAAAGAGATGGAAAATCCTTCAGTTCTTGCTATTGCTATGAATTAAATACATCTTCTCTGGAATCTAATTCCACCTTCTTGCCTTTATTAAATGCACTCTTTTATTTGAGATATAGTTATTCTTCCAGCTGTTGCATTTGTTTTGCTACTATAGTAAAAAAAGCAGAGAAAAAAATCACAGTAAAAGAATTTCAGCCAGTTGTGCTCTGACTGAGCCACAACGTTAAGGAAAATCAGGATATAAACTCCATTAGCAGATTGAAGGCTTTAGAGGTTTATCTGCAACATGCAGTGTTAAAAATATACTCTAAGACAAAATGTTTTGCTGCAGAAAGCATAACTAGCAATGTCTGCGATGAAAGATGTCTGAAATGA
Organism: Lonchura striata; assembly: GCF_050655825.1. Classification (NCBI taxonomy): domain Eukaryota; kingdom Metazoa; phylum Chordata; class Aves; order Passeriformes; family Estrildidae; genus Lonchura; species Lonchura striata. The sequence goes on along the minus strand of NC_140703.1, from coordinate 84,564,564 downwards.
ATGGGCACTGATATGCTATTGCTTTCCAGGTATCTCTATTTACCACAGCATCCTAGTACTATTTTCCCTAAAGCAGTGAAGCATATCAGGAAGACAGCCTTGCCACCCACTTATTTGCACTTCTCTTGTTCTTAATGTTTAAAACCATACCCCATGGGAATGACAGAAGCTTTAGAAATACAGTAAACAGGTACACAGGTGCATAATTACAAAGCATTTAGAGTTTTGTGCAGGATCCACTGGACAAATTGGCAAATGTTTGATAGCTAGTTAGAGGTCTCTACAGGGTATCAACATCAAAGAAGGCAGAAAACAATCAGTTATGTCTAAATTCCAGCAGCTACCTACTCACTTTTACTTACTTTGCATACTTCAAACTAAAACAAATATCACATCTATAAAGCCTCAGTGAAGTGGGTTGCAATTCAAACCATCCATCAAAACTTAATCTAGTGGTAAAACAAACTTAATATTGTGTACCTGCAGTATTTCTCGGTAGTCCATGTGTCTTTACCACTGAGATGGCCAGATGATGAGGATGAGCTCCTTTACAGCAGGAGTTCAGCCCTCTGTCTTTAGCTGCCTGTGCAATGGTAAACAAGATTTCCTCATTACATCCCTGTCATAGCTGCTTCACAGAGCTTGTTTGCTAAGAACTAGAACCACTTTCAGCCATGAGAGGAAAGCTGGCTGAAAGAAAGAGCTGATAGTGCCCTTCAGAGGCCACAAAGGTTCATCAGGCATCTCTCAACTTCCAGCAAAGTGGAAGATGCTGTCAACTTGCTTTAGCTGATACTAGGACAATGTACTTAAGTTAAATCTTCTGCTTGAAAGGAATTAGAAATAAATTGTTTCACATATATAGACACACATTAATATGTATATGCATATATATGTATATATGCACATATTCATATTCACAGGTAAAGATTGTACAGGTTTGTTATGTACATATGTGAAAGACATCTTTCTTTCTCTCTCTAGATAAATACACATTTAAGTGGGAATTTATTTTAATGTTTATTTCTCCCTATCTATGTTTAATTTAGTGTAATTTTCTTTAAAGAATGAATTCTGTGAAGAGTTATGCTTAATTCAAAGTTTACTTATATAAAATTCAACATTAAGGTTCAATCTCAGGTCACGATTTTATTTCAGGGAATTGCAAACATGGGGATTTCTTGCAGGGTCATTCACATGAGACCCAAGACCTTTCCTAGGACACCTGCCAGGTGCAATCCATCTGAAGCTGTGGTAATAACACTGAGACAGCATGTCCTGAAAGCTGTTTGAAGGGCAGTTTCTTCCAGCCAGACTTCAAGCAGGAAACATGGACCTTTCCTTGGAAAAAGCTAACATTTTGAGGGGTTTTAAATATCTTTAGAATATATATGGTGTTTTTGAAGCACTAAAATAGCTCTTCCCTCACTCTGAGATTCACTCCTTAGGGTCGTGAATTTAAGCATTTTGTATTCTGAGCCCAACAGTGCTTCTCTCTGGGGTTTTAAAGCTTGGTCTTGGTGTGAAAATGTTCTACTGACCACCACTGTAGCATGAATGTTGTAATTCTGCTGCAGGAGTGAGACACTCCCAAGGATTCAGTTTGAAAAAGCAAGCAGCTATTGTGGGGGCCAAGACAGACACCTTAACTTTTGAGAGGTGCACCATGGGGAAAACGTCGCATTTTGATGACAGTTTAGAACAAGACCACGAAAGACCCTTAATTCTTTCTTAGCAATGGAAGATTCTGGATCATACAGACTTGGCACACAGCCTCTGCTGTCTGGTGACTGATGATTTGCTGAATGTCACTTCTTGTCCACTCACTTCCCAGGTCTGCATCCAGCACAATTCCACTCACGGTCTGATCTCCAAAGGTTGTCTGCTCCCGTGTGCCTTGACTGGTTTATGACAATTGCAGTCACACCACGCAGTCTGCTCTCCACACAGCCTTCTTCTTCCTTGTGACTCTGCCCATCTCTTTCTATAAATTTCGTACTTCATTAAAATGTGAGACATTATGATTTGCTAGGAGTTGTCAAGTACAGGTCACACCATGTACCAAAAAATCATGAGCAAGAATGGGAACAGACATCAGGAGCAAGATAAATAAAAATAGACAAATAGGTGCATGTCAGAAAAATTACCAAGTATGCCAAACATCCCTGTCTTCAAGAAGTACAATATCAGATTCACAAAGGTTATGTTTGCAGTCCAGATCCCACTGAGATTAACGATGAATTCCAATTCACCGAAGCAAAAGTTGATTTAATTTTTGAAGACGGCTATTTTGTTTATGCTTCAGCAGAAGTTCATGCAATCTTTGTTCTAGATAGTTGTACTCAAGTATATTTTTACAGAGTGAAAAATTATTTTTTGAAAGTGCACACAATGTTTCAGAAGTCAGCAGCTGAAATACCTCTAATCTGAAAAATTACTGTAAAATTAATATCATACTGTAAAAGTAGTATCATAGTATCCCTTCCTCTTCTCCTCTACTTTATTTCTCATATCAGTACTGTTAATGATTAAAATAAAAAGTACTTTACAAATAAGGGAGTTTACGACAGCCAGTGAAAATATGTCTTCCTGAAGTATTGATCAGCAAAAATAAGGTGCACTTTGCAACTCAAGGAGTTGTACATTCTATTTATTTTTTCACATTAGTTTTTTCTTTAACCTGGGGACATATAAATTACTTATTACTTCTTCTCCAGAAGGTTTTACTTATAAGAGTAGTAAAAAAAAATCCACCAATAAAGATATAGAACTTGTCTCTAAAAAAAACCCTAGATACATTTCTTTTGGACTATTATTTGCTTTCTCTTCCTTTGCATATCTCTTCCTTTCCTATTATTTGCATATCTCTTCCTTTCTGTAGAAATGAGCATAATTTTTCAAATGAAAAAAACACCTTAAAATATTCATCAATGGATGAAATTGGTTTAGTTCCCTTTTCTATATTAGACTTCATTTTTTGTAAATGGAAGAAAATCAATTCACATCACATCAAGGACACAGTGTTTGGTGCATATCATTCCTCCAGCAATGTTTTCACATAAAAATGGAGACTCAGATGTTCCTGAATGAGAGTGGAACAATAGAAATTAGAAATTATTTTTAACATACTGCTCAATGATAATTACAGACAAGTATACTCTGCTCCCTTCTTCCAGATTCAACAGACAGCTGCTGTCATAAAAGTTACTGACTGTATAAAGACCGTATTGCAGCCAGGTATAGATTACTTCAGTTCAGAAATGCTGTAACTTGAACTGTTTCAGATGCCATTAACATTCCCATTTCTATTATAGAAAGCAAGAAAATTTATAAAAATCAACCTCAAGCTTATGTAGCTACAGGCAATGTAGTTATATAATTTGAAGTGCAACATAGAGTACATTCCGGGGTTTTGAAATGCTCAGAGGCCTGCATCAATGCCATAAATCAGAGGAATAAATTCTGGTACAGAAAATAGATTTCTGCTTAAGTTCAAGTAAAACTCAGACATTTTAAATGTATGCCCCCATTTTCAAAGTGACAAGCAAAACATATTTGGAATTTAGTTGTCAGTACAGTTCTGATGTGTGGGCTGCAAACCCTACCCTCTTTATAACACAATGATATCCTGGTGACAGTGGACACATTTGCTTTTTTAACATGACATATTATTTTTCCATAACCAGAGAGACCAAAGTCATCTGATGAATTAGTATTATTAATGGTTGACTTTATAGAACAAGTATTTCATGGTGTATACCACAGTGCTTTCCATGCATTATGGATGGTTTTGCTGTTAATCAAAAGACTCTCTGTTTGCCAGAGAAGTCAGAATTGACATGTGATAGACAATCATGGGAGCCCTTTTATTAGGCAGAGCTTAGTATGTCAGAAATTGTTTTTGTTCCCAAAGAGACCACTGAATTATCAAAAGCAATCGTGAATGTTCCAGAGAGCCAATCATCCAGGGAAAATTATGTACAGCACTTACTGGCTGCAAAAGAGGTGTATATTTTTGCTCAAGATGATTGAGACCATGGAAAAATCAGTTTCACAAGAGCCATGATGGGCTGTACCTTAAACATCAACACCACAAAAATCTGCTCTTGTATCTTTCACATATTTTTAACTATCAGTTTCCTTTTTACATTTTTTCCAGTTCCATTTCTAATGCACTCAAAATAATATATGAAGAGGGGTTAGGCCAAGAAAAGTCTATCCAGTCCTGTGTCCTTCATCATGTCTGGAAGGGCTAGAAACATATTAGCAGTATAAAAAAAATATCAGTAATTATCTAACAATATGACATGCTCAGAAATACTTCTTCATAATGTTCTTGCAGTCTCTGCAATATTTGGCTCAGAGATCTCCTGACCAGGGACAGAGTCTTTGCCTTTGCAGTTTTTGTCCCCTTGATTTGTCCAGCTGTCTCTTGACATCATGTAAACTTTTAACTCCACTTTATCCAGTTGTAAAATTCATTGTGCAAGATGTGAAAAATAGTCCCTTTTTTTGGTTGATGTTTTTAATATACCATTTACTGCTTTCACTAGATCCCCCTTGCACTGAAAAAGAAAAGGAAAATCCATTCCCTGTTGACAATGATCAGCCAGCATATTACCTGTACTATGTTCCTCCCAATTTCCCATCTGGTGATCTCTTACATCTAGTCATTCTTTATAAAACCACTTCCCTCCTTTGGCCCTTCAATGGATCTTTCCCACTTCTGCTGTACTGGATGGAGACCTAAGATCTCTATTAAGAGTTCAAGATGCAAACAGCCTATAGAGTGTGTTTATACTGAGCCATGAGACTGCTGCTGTTTTACTGCTTCTCCTTTCATCATACTTCCCAGTACTTGGTGCACCTTCTGAAAACTGCTCCTGGTTGTTGTGAGACTCTTCCAGCAGCCCCAGACTTCTGGACTGGGGGAGAGCTGCTGCCTTAGAGGAGCTAGAGGCTGTGGCCCTGTTGATACTTGGGCAAGGATCTAGGGAGTTGCATAATGAAAAACTCAGCATTTATAATTTTAAATTTGAATATTTAAATTTTTAATTTAAATATTTTTCATTGGCGATATGTTTCATGTTCTATACCATAGTTATACCAGTTGAAGTGCTGTTGAGCACAGTGTGATGCTTATTATTTTAATCATATTAAACCCCATTAGAGAAGTAAATTGTGTGCAGTTATCGTGAGCTTTTTATCTCTTAGGTTAAGTTTTCCCATCCCCTTTAGGAGGGTGAAAGGTTTTAGTGAAGCAGCCTGTGCAGAGAGCACTGCATGCTGCTGCTCCCTTTCAGAGGAGGAGCTATGATGCAATCTGGTTGTTTGAGATTTTTCTATTTCAGTTGAGGAAACACATTTATAGAGTTTATAATCTGTTTGCAGGACTCCTAGACATGCACAAAGTACTGCTCTTGCAATGTGAGGATCTAATCAAATTTGCTTTAGAAAGCATTTAAATTTCTGAAGGACAGACATGCAGAGCCAGTTGAGAGCTGAAATTAAGAAATAAGGTGCACAAATTGAACACACTGGAGCCATGTTGTTTCATGGCATTATAGTTTATTATGTATTTCAACATCATGGCTATTTAACAGATTATCACTGGTGTGTTCTCTAATAAAAAAAAAAAAAAATTAAAGGAATGGCAGACTTTGGTCCATTTTGCTTTTGCCATTGGGCTTTGACTTGATCAAGAGTATGAAAGTTTGGGTTTGGCAGAAGGGGACTGAATGTGGCTTTCTTACCTTGATATAATTGGAGATGTGGAGAGCATATCAGAAAGAACTGACTTAAGGGACTCAATGAGGAATCCATAAAAGCAATAATTATTTTCTTTGACTCTTAGGGAAAGTGTTAAACAAATACAAAAGAAAAGCAAAGGGCAGAGACAGGAATGAGGTTTGCTGCTGTATATAGTTTCAAGGATACTTGAAATTTTTGAATGCCAGATGTTAGGCTCTTTGCTTGGCTCAAATGCTTTGCTTCTGATGAAGATACCTAAACAGAAGAATGGCAGTGTTTTAAAAAGGTATGTAAATCCATCCAAGACCAAGTAGCACTTCTTGCTGTATCCAAGACAGACAGCCTTTTTCAGGGTTTCATATTCCTATTTTTCCTTCTTCACATGCCTTTGGCTTTAATTTTTATGAATCTGACTATGGGCAGAAAGGTTCTGAAAATTCACCCTGGGAAGTGGGACTTTCAGTAGTCAGACCCAGAACTAGCTATGGAAAATGGGGCTGACACCGTGAATCACTTGGCACCATTCACTCTCTGCTTCAGAATCACTCACCTGTTAGATGAAACCAGGGAACAACAAGCAAGAGTTTGGCCTAATGTGTATGATATAAATTAAGTACTAATTTGAGAAAAAAAATAGCAAAAGGATTTTCATTGCAAATCAAAAGATGCATTGGATCACCATCCTGGTTTCAGTTTCTACACTAGCTTTAGGGAAAAATTCAGGTGGAATAAAACCTGATAGCTTTCTTGACAGCCACAACTATCTATCTTGACAGTGAATAAAATTACTGTTCATTTAAATCTGAATTTTGGTTGAAATGTATATGACTATGAGCAACCTGGCATAGTAGGAAAACATAACAGTAAATGATCAGGAGGAATGTGATGCACTTTCAACAGGAAACTAAAATTACTATTTTACTTTGCTGTCACCTTGAAATGTCTCTCCTGTGACAATCCTTTTTCTCCTTCAAAAAGGCTTAATAATTATCCATCCAAGGTAGCAGAAGATTTTCCAACAGTTTTAAAAACTAGAACGCCTTAATTTCTTCATGACTGTCATTATGAAAATGGGGCACTTATGAAACTGGGGCACCTGGTTACCTTACCAAAGAGTTATACTGCAAATAATAATGTTAAAAGCAGATAAGCAATCTAAATAAATCACATTTTTTATAAAGCCACAACTATTCCCATGGAGTAGGAATGGAATTTGGAGAGTTAATGTGTATGCATTGGCATTCACCTGTCTGCACACACACGACTTGGGTGCTTCCATAAGCACATGGGCAGACAGCCACCAGGCATTTGCAAAAGGCAATGTGGCCACTTGTGAATGAGAGGATCTGAATCTGTGCCACCTGGGACAGCATGGCAGCCTCTTCACCATTGGAACCACAATCTCATGACACACCTCAGCAGCAGGGCTGGATCAAGGAGCTCTTCCCCTGACCCCTCTCACCCCTCACCTTTCAGTCCTTCTCTGGACAGCCCCATGAACATCTTAGTGGGAATTTCTGAGGATCATTCCAGTGATGGCTGGGCACATTCCTGTGGGTAGACCAGGTCACCATTGAAGTTTCTCATCCCAGCTGCACCAGGAGCTGCACTAGAGGAGCTGTGGGGCAGCCCCATTGGACAGGCTCCTGCTGCAGCCACCAGGCTGAAGGACTCCAGCTTGAGGAACTGGCTGCATGATGAAACTCGTCCTGAGCAAGGGCATCCTGCTCAACCCAGGGCATGGACAAGGCAGTGGGGCTAAAATTCACCTAAGCTATGCCAGGATATCTGTGAAAATAGGGGCCTAGAGATGCAGGGGGGAATAAAATCTAGCTACTTATGATGAACTGATGCAAATAGCCTGTACTAGACTTTTCTCCAGTGTGTCAAAGAGACAATCTGCATAAGTAAAGTGTATGCATCCCTAATTTATTAGAAATATGAACTGTTATGGTAGTCCTCAATAAATATACAGCTTGAACTCTCTCTGCAGTGCTGTCCTGTTCATAGCTAGGCAGGGGATATCACTATTTATTCAACTGTCTAAGTGGAGAGGTCCACTCTGGGGATAAAAAGCTTTTTCACCTTAGAAATATAATGGAAAAGAGTGTGGAAAATTATTCAGTAGCAGAACAAAGCACCCAAAGCACACCTGATAGCTTTGGGGAAGGGGAGATGAATATAATATCTGTATATCTGTTGATACCTTTGTACATTTCTGTTGTAGGTATAAAGAGCTTGCTACGTTTACAACATTATAGACAGATCGTCTGTGGTGTGTTATAAAGCTACATTGAAAACAGCACTGACACCAGTCACCTTCCCAGAAAATAATGTACTTAGTTATTAAAGCAGCTTGGGGCTCCCAGGTTGTGCCAAAGGACTGAAGAGACTGGCTAGGGTTGGATTTGAGGATGTTGAGGCCTCATTCCAGGTTTCCCCCAGTTGATCTTTGTACTGACTCCAGGGCAGGACAAATCTGTGGAGAGGCATGTGGGAGAGGAGGAGCAGAGCAAGCCTGCCTCTCTGGATGTGTAAGGCAGCTGTAGAGCTCAACACTCATTTTCTTACACTTTTAGGACATGCTGGCATAGTAGTGTGAAAGCTGAGCGTGGTCTTGAGTAAAATTTAAGCTCCTCTTTACTATGCATGATAGAGTATTCACACAGGCACTTGAAGTGTCAGTTTGGTTTCCACAATCCCAAGTTCTCCTACGATTTTTTTTTAAATGTTACTCTATTACTTAATAGTCTGTCTTTATTTATGAATAAAATGCATTTTCTGTAAGAACTTCATTGTGATCCTCAAATTATTCCTGACATAGTTATTCCTATCTTATGAGGCATTTCAAACAAAATTTAGTCTTTACTCTCTACCATATTTGAACAACTTTGTATTTCAGCATTTATATCTTCTACAAGGTAAAAACAGATCTTAAATGGGAGGGGAAAAAAAACACAATTACTTCTTTCTTTTGTATGTCACATTTTGGGGATCTTACCAGGGAACTGCAGTGCTCTTGATGTACGAGCTCCACTCCTGCCTTTGTTCTGTTAGAACATTCGGCACCAACAATGAATCTTGAATCTAATGTACACAATGTTAAGAAAAATTGTCTTTTCAAAGCCAAGTTCAGAAACATGACAGTCCTTATAGCCTGATTCAGACGGGTTTTTTGTTTGTTTAATTTAAGGACAAAGTACAGAACATACCATAGTGGCTTAAACCTGTATGTTTTCAATATCACAGTAGCATTACATTTTTACATAAACCACAGTGGCTGTGGTGGAACATTGCAACAGAGAACCAATAATGCACCCTGTGAAAACAAAGCTCTGTTTCACAATTACTTATTGACTTTTATTCAGTATGAAGTGCTAAGAACTAGTATGTTGCAAGAGTAGTTGTTCTCTCCTATTTAAAAAAAAAAAAAATCTGGAGTGCTGTAATTTATTAACTTTGATTTTGAAACTGACTGTAAGTTTTAAGGTCTATTTTCTGTCACTGTTTATAGTGTTTGCTGGAAGAGCTTACCACTTGGATTTAAGAGAAGTGAATACTAATTCAGGAGCTACTTACAGCTGTTTGCACCTTGACTTTGACAGTGTCCAGTTTAGAGGGTAGAAACATCCTTTTTCTCCCTCTTTTTGCAATTGGCTACTACATTTGCAAGATCCATATTAAATCAGATCTCCAAAGGAGAATCAATTTTGCATGTTTTGACATGAGAAAATTTATTTCATTGCCTTTTGTCTGACCCTGCTTTTATTTTAGTTCTTATTTAAATTCACACAGAGTCTTTATCACAAAGGTTATCCTAACTTTCATCTTTCGTATTTGTCACTGGAACAACTTGTTCGTGTCTATTGTATGAACATAGAACTCAGATCTCCTTGAAGATCTCCTTCTAGGACATAGTCCTTAACAAGAGAAAATAATGATTTCAGTAGTGCTCCCTAAAAAAAAAAAATTAATTACACCCCACAAAAAAGGTGAAAAAAAAAAAAAGAAAACCAGAACAAATCCTTATCATTCAACAGAGATGAGGTCATAGCCAGGAATAGCTTAAGAAAGAGACTGAACAAGCCTTGCTGAATCTGCAGAGGTTTATGAAGAATAAAACTCGTGGAATCCTGGTGTACTTTCCAAATATGATGGCTAGTGCAGTGTAGAAAATATCACCATAAAGGCTGTAGGCTGTCCCATATTAATGGCAGCTAACGAAAACAAATCCTCAAAGGGCAGATCTCCTCTTGAGGTTGTGGAATTTAGCTTCACTTAATGACATTCAGTGAAATAATTCAAAAACTATATATGAATTTTTATTACACTTTAGAATCAATGTAGAAGAAGTAATATTACCTATTACACATTGCTGAAAGTGGTCAAAGAGGATAGAAGGCATCTTCAAAGATATTGAAAAATACTGAAGTATCTTTTTTCTATTGAATCAGTATGTATAATAGTTAAGTGACAAATGAAAGGTAGAAGCTGAGATTGCCATTTCCACGCTCCAACCTTTACTGTTAATGTGCTTGGGTTTTCAGACAATTCACTTCATTCTGTGCTCAGTCACCTTGAAGCCTGGAAAATACATGTCCAAAGGAAATACAGGAATCTGCCCTCCAGAGGTAATGATTTTTCTCCATGGACTGTAGAGGGAGCCTAGAAACTAACTTTGACGTGGTGACAGGCACAGAAAGGCGCAGGTTGATGTAAAATCCCTCTGGCTGTGTTTACAGCCATGCACTACTGACAACAGTCAGAGCTGGATGCATGCTCAAATGGAAGAGAGAACCTAAGACTTCATGCATTTTTTCTTTCTTTCTGTGTCTTTAGTACTGTTACTCAGCAAGCATCCATCTTCACATTTATTTTTACTGCCATTGCATGACCATTATGTTCCAGGCAACACCTAAACAATTCTGCTTATCTAGGATTATCTTAACAAGAAAAAATGAAAAGCTACATGAAGCTCTTAGAGGCCTGGTCTTAAGAGTAGGTAAAGTTTGTAATATAAGCACAATATTTCTTCTCCCTTTTCACTTTTGAAAACAAACAAAAAAGGAAAATAAAGAAAATAAATACTTTTTGGTCTTAATGTGCACCTACCTTTCCTCTATTATTGTGTATTTTGAATTATGATTTTTTGTTCAAAAATATTCCTGTGTCCTGTCTGCAAAATATCATGAAGGTACAAAAGTGTAATAGCAGAAGTTAGTCTTGCAGACACGTTCATCAAAACACACAGAAAATGAGAAGATTTATCCTTCATGCTGTGCACTTGAGAGCTGCTTTTAAAAAAGGCATTCATGTGTATCAGAACATTTTAGCAGACTACACATTTTACTGCTTAAAATTGATTCTTAACCTTCTGACATTTCACTGTTTGGATCTAACATGGCACAAGAAGGGAACCAGGCAACAGTGTTTAACAGATCATATCAAGGCAGTTGTTATGAGCCACTTTTTCAGAAGGTGAAAGATGGTCACCCAAGGTGCCTACACAGAATGAAACTTTTTCTGATGAAAGATGGGGTGGAACTGATTTATTCCCATTGTTTCAAAATTTCTTCCAGTTCCAGAATGGGAAAACAAAAGCTTCTGGAAATTCCCTGTAAATTTTACAATTATTTGTGAGCTGGTAAACAACACGTCATTTTGAGATGTGAAAACAAAAGGTTTCAGCTTCAGCCAGGTCCAGGGAGAAAGATTAACTCTGGCTTTTTCCAGGGTGTGTCTCTTTGTTGCTTAACTCTGACTTCTCTCCTAAATGAGACTCATACTGCAGGCTCCTGTAGGTCTCAGAGCAGCTACTTCAGTACAGCCTGACGTCTTGTGCAACCAGGACACTGCTACAGTCTGCAACAACCCTTAAAAATAAAGCATTAGTGATTAAGAGTCTTTTCAGCTTCAAATGCAGAAAACAAAATACATACACACATCCAAGCTGGCAGAGTCTCCCTTCTCTGTCTCACCACCTCTAGGATCCATTCACTCCCTGCACCATCACCCTCCTAGTAAAGCATCCAGAGACCTCTGTGGTTTGAAACTCTGGTCGCGGCATTTGCCTGCACTCTGCTCCCCTTGGCCGGCAGTTGCTGAGGAGTCAGTGGCCAGCTGTGGATGTCAGTGTTATCTCCAAGAGACCATGTCCTGTCTGTTTCCAGGCGGGCGTATCCAGACGGGCACGAGTGCACTCGGGTTAGCGCAGAACTTTCCCTCTCCTGGCCCAGAGAAGGCAGGAGTCACATCTAATGCCAGCACACCTTGACACAGGGCAAACACACTGCCTGCACTGCTCCATTCTTTACACCTAGCGTATGTTTAACAATAGTGTTATTTTAATTTTTTAAAAAAAGAAAAATGTTTTCAAAAAGTGATTCTTTTATATCTAATCTTTTACCAGACTGACTTTTCACCAAGGCACATCAGATTTTTATAATTAATAAAAAATAAAATCTTAAAAAAACAGAAACAAAACTGAAACCAATGGCCACAACAGAACCAAAGCCCCACAAAAGAACCAAATGAGCCACAGTCTCTGAAAATTTCAGAATAGACTTTCCTTGTTACCTCATGCTGGAAGATGGGAAGGGCCATATTCTCCTCCTGAAACCTTTTCAGGGAGAACTGTGGGATCTTTCATGGCCTATGCCTGTGGCACATCTGGATGCATAATGGGTGAGGGGGAAGCAGGGAAAGACCATGTGCTTCCACAGCACTGGAAAGGGATTCTGGATCACAGATCCTCTAAAAACTGCTGGGCCCTTGCCCACTGACCATACCAACAAATTCAGGGATATTGAACTAGAAATATAACTCTATTGTTTGGTTATACAAGGGAGAAATCAAATGTCTTAACTCTGAACATCTAGACCTGGCTTTTTCCAGGAAATTACCTGCAAAAAATTTGATTGAAGAAACTTTAATATGAGCAGACATCCACTTGTATGCATCTACTACCCCCCAAGGACACTGCCAAGGGGTTCAGAGGACCATGCCCATAAAAGCCCATTGAGAACCTGCCTTGGCCTCATCTTTCTTCACCTCATCTCAACCCTAGAAAAAGTCACTTATGTATCCCAACCTTAATAAATCCAAGTAAGAGGAATCCTCTTGGTTTCAGTGATAATTGAAACAGCTTTTTGAAGGATACTTGCCCTAGGATCTTGCTTCTGATGCTATTTTTTATCCCAAGAGTTTGCACATTCTGATTCCCTGAGCATTCAGGCAGGATAATATAGTACAGACCAAGGTAAAGGAAGTCAGACAACATTTATTATAGAGAGGCACATACTGGAAAGAGAAAAACAGCGGTTCAGAGATAAGCAAATCTGTGCAGCACCTAGAAATCAGTCATGCCATGATTAAATCATAGCTCTCATATTATGTATATTTATTTTCAAAGAAATTCAAATGGGTACCTTGGTCCTTTTGCATGTACAGTTGGAGACTTTGAAAGAATTTTGTTTCTCAGTCCTCATCACTCTTAATCGCTGCCTTTTCAGGCAGTACACAAAGTCACCAGTCACCTTTCAAAGGTTTGACAGGTGTGTCTTATCACATCAGTTAAATCAATGCAAGAAAACTCTTGGTTAGGAAACCTGCAACTAAGTCCAGTAGCAGGACAGCAGTTAATTCTTTCCTGCCTTTCTGGCCTCATGTTCACTCTAACAATAAGCCAAATAATAAACCAATTAAGCATAAAATATTCATAAAGGCAAAAATTAGAACAGAGGAAGAAGTGAAAACCAACCATCAGAAAATTGTGCTGGCATTTTATTCTTCACAGCTGATTTTCATCTAGAAGATTGCTCAGTCACCCTCACAGCACAGGCACTGCAGCATTGCGTAATGCAAAGCTGGCTGTAGGGTGACTTTTAGTGTTCCTGTCTGTGCTCTGCTCCACTCTTTCTGTGCATCACAGGAAACAGGACTGTATTTGCTTTATTAGGAATGCTGTTCAGCTGTTTAAAGGAGAAGTAACAATTTCATCCTTTCCCCTGTGTAAGTAAGGAATATCCTTGGCTCTCTGCTGCAGTTTGCACCATGGCTCAGCTTAGGCAACCTTAGGGAGAGAATGCAGAGGGTGTTTTTTCCAGCAGACTTGAGCATCCCCTGCCCAAGTGGATGCTACATTAGGAAGCCCTGCAGCTCAAGAATAACCAGGACAGTGTGGCCCTGACAATGCTATGCAGGTCACAAGGAAGAGGACACAAGCTTGTGCCCACTTGCAGCAGCTTTTTGACATAATATGTCTGCAGCCTAGGACATCCACTGCCAAGTGCAAGTGTTCATGAAAATCACCAGGCATGTGCAACATAACAGCTGGTTAGGGGTGGATAAGCCATTTGGAACTCAGGGTAGAGAGCTTAACTAACTTACAGGAAAGTTATCTACACTGTGGATGTAAAGTTATGGCAACATTCCTGCCCTCTGCACTGGCATCTTTTAAACCACCTATTAAGATGCTTCAAATTTTGGCCAGAACTTGTTTTGAAGTCAGCCTGAGGCCCAGGGAATGGGAAAGGAGGCTTGCATCCAGAAGCCAGGAACTTGAAAAAAGAATTTGTTATTTTTAAGCATCATGATCATTATAGCTTTTCCCTTTGAGACATCTGTGAGAGAGATAATTTATACAGGATAACTTTCTAGTTGTTTTTGGAAATGGAGGCATCATATGTCAGAGCTGGTTTTCTGATAAGTTGCTGCTTTGGCTGACTTTTTCAAAGTTTCTGCTTCCCATTTGTTGGGTGTTTTTGTGGGATGAACTGAAATTTAGTTACACTACATTCAGAAATTTAGCTCTATATTGGTATTTATTGAAGATCAGTCTTAGTCACAAATATTTCTTTTCTTAGATATAAAATCACACAAGAGAACTGTGCAAAACTGTCCCTGCTTTCAGGGATACAATCTGACTTCCAATATGAAAAATAATACATGACTATTCTCCACTCCCTCAGATGATTCTGCAATTTGTGCTTTAGGTTGTGAACAGCTGCACTGTTATTTCTTCCCTTTCCCTCCTGATACTACTACTGATGATGCAGGAGGTTTTACTTGACAGAGAATTAAATATTTGCAATTAAGTTCCTCAGAACTACTAATGACACCAGTGGTCCTTGAGTGTGTACTTAAGTACCTAGCTTGATTGTTTAAAAATTGGTAAAATAGGTACACATTTTCTCCATTTCTTAGTTTTATGAAGCAATCTGGTCTATTCCTCATTCTGTCAAACAAAATGTGGTGTAATACCAGAGATGGAATCTGCCTGCAAGCAAAAATAGCAATGAAAGCTACAGTGCTCCCCCAGAGCATCAAGGAAAGGTTCAGTCCAAAGCATCTGGGCTTAGTATTACAAAAATTAAAAGAACAATAAGACAAGATCTTCTTAAATGTAAGTTTACATTGTACTTTAGAATGCTGCATCAGTACCTGTGATATTATGTAATGCTACAGCATCTTTCCTAACTTAATTCAGCACAAATCCTCATATGATATTCACATTTTAATCAAAAGATTAGAACAACATTTTAGCTCCCATTTTCCAACATGAGCTGGGAAAAAATGAGTAGGCACAACATTCTGGCTAATCCCAGAGAGCTTTTTTTTTCAATTTGTTAATGTTTTCAGATGCGTGTTTCTCATCTCTGTAAGGGTGAAATAAGCAGAGTTTGAGCATTAGAGATAAAAGATCCAGGGACTAAACATAGTATGTGGTACTAATGGCTGGCAGCTAGCCATGCCAGCTCAAATCTGTTATGATTTGAAGGATATGACAAGGAGGCCTTTTCAGTCTTTTTACAGTGCTGATGCTTGTTTCTTAAATTTTGGGGCAATTTCTTTCTGTGCTGAGAAAGTAGGTTCCATTTTCCATACCAAGTATTAAAGACCTACCTTTTCATTACTCTCTATCCATAAAGAAAAATCATCTTCAAATTTTTCAGGGCACAATGACTGTAATTCCCTGATCTAGCGGATGAGTTAGACTTTCCTGAAACCTGGGAAATTTTGCTTTAGACAGATGAGGTGCTGAGTTTTCTTTCTCTGCTGAGAATCTTTTGACAGTACTAATCCCCAGCTGCAACAGTAAATACACGGAGCTTTAAAGATGACTAAATTAGATACAAATCCACAGGGGATTTCCTATTACCTTCATAAATGTAAGTATCTCCTGCTGATTAAATGCCCTGTAAACATTCTTAGACAGTTACTCATGCAGGTTGATTGTACAGTAGGACTAAAGAAAAACACCAACTTAGCTGAATAAGATATTCTGGAAACATTTTAAAAGTAGTAAGAGGCTAGAAGAAGAGGCTAGAAGTAAAGGCTAGAAGAACTGCCACAATTTTAGCACTGAGAGGAAAAGAACAGTTGGGTTCTCATGGAGGGGCTGTGCATCTGTCCTGTTCATGCTTCCACCATCCAACAGTACTGTAGCTTAAGTTATTTCTATTTTATCCACATTCCAACCAGATATTTGTACCTAGATAGTGGGGTAAAATAGAACTATCATTCAATTTCTGCAGAAGTGAAATGAATGGGAGAAATGTAGTAAATTATTCCAGTAAAAGTACCTAGAAACAGATTGAATTGAATCTGTATGTGTAAAAAATAAACATGTATTTTTATGTGAAATTACTGTCACATTTAATTTTACCATCAAATTTTCTTATAAAATTTAAAACATAATTAGTTATCACTTAAATGCTTATACTTCTAATGGAAATATTCTGTTTCTCTTAATTTCTAAGTGTCTTTATGGGCATCTAGGTGGGCTTTTAAGTTATGAAAAGATAACCAAATGTGACAATGTTTTTGAAAATGAAGTCTATAGTATTTATTTTACATAAAACTGATGCTGTTTATGCTCATATTGGTTTTGGAATTTGCTTTTTATGGTTTTTTTGTTTGTTTTTTTGTTTATTTTGGTTTTATTTTGGTTTTGTGGGTTTTTTTTTATTTTGGAGTTTTGATTTGGAGTTTTGTAGTTTTGTTTGATTTGGAGTTTTTTGGTTGGTTGGTTTCAATGTTTAGATTTTTTTTTCTGGTTAGTTGGTTGGTTTTGGTTTTTCTTACAGTTCAAGAATTTAATGACCAAAGAAACAACACCTTTGAGGAATATCAGTGATGACAAATTTAGGAGTTTAACATTTAACTTTTCCTATAAAAGAAATATTTGGGAGATGGGTGAATCAAACAGTAATGAGTCATCTTCCACATGAGTGGAGCACAAGGTTCCACTTGACAATATTCCCAAGTTTCCTTCCCTGACATGTTCCCAGTGAAACACAAAGAGTACACTAGGGACAGATGGAAAAATATTCCCTCAGCTCAGAACCATTCTGCATCTTCTGCTGAGCCCACAGAACCCAAAAGTCAGTGCCACTAAGCAGAAAGAGATAGCTCTCACCTGCCTCCTCCTAGCAGGAATCTTTGATATTGATCTCAAACACAGATATCTTATCTTCATCATATTCTATGTGATTTTGGAATCCTCTTCAAGTTCCTAGCCTGGGACAATAAGCAATGGGATGGTGCAGCTCAAATTGCATTTTGCTGGTCTTTCTTCTTCAGCTTCCATGTTCTCCTTGTCCTTAAGGTACTCTCAGGGTGCCATCCTTTGAGACTTTAGCTAAATATTTATATAGATGTTCTTTTATGATTCATGAAAATGTACTGGCCCATTAGCATCAGCAAGAATAAAATCCACTTTTCCTTTCATTTAAATAAATCCCTTGCATCTGTGTGACTCCATCAGTCTGACAGTCTTAATGATGATGTACCTTCCTTTGAGTACGTACCAAACCAAAGCCAAGGGACAAAATGTCCAGTAAACAGGGAACTCTGTAATTCTTTTAACTGAAGAAAAGAAAATGAAACAGAGTGAGATTACACAAGGTGTTGACATATATAGGTTTCTGTAAGGCACCTAAAATGTTATTGGACTAAATAATTTAGGAGAATGAATGATATAAAAGAAATATGCTTTTCATTCAAAGGATGATTGCTGTGTCTCTACCTATAATCATAAGGAGTAAATCACTTTAAAGGGACATTTTAAAAATTAGATCCTTCTATCCTTTGGAATACAACTTTAAAATAATTTTCTTATATTATTATAAAACTTTCTGATATTCAAAGACTAAGAAAATTGGGACCATAAAGAGAGCATGGTTAGGGGGTTTTCTAATTTGCTCAGCAAAGTGGAAATTTCAGCACCAAAAGTGTGCTACCAAAGCCAAGAAAAAGAATGAGACTGTAGGACAAGCAGAATAACAGCTGCCAGCCTGGGAAAAAATTTCTCTGAAAAAAAACCCCAGAGGTAAATATTTAGATGAACATAATTTCTCATGGAATTTTATGAGCAAGAGATTAACATGATAAAGTGAATGTATACATCAACTGATGAACTGTGTAGGGACCCTGTGAGCAGAACTCAGCTGCCTGAACAGGTGTCTAATGCTGTATTAAGGGCTGTTCAGTACCCAAATCACAAGACCAGGGTGCAAAATATGGCAAAGGACCTACCAGAGATGAATACCCATCTGGACTGGCAAATAGAAGTTAAGCTAGAGACCTCTAAATTTTCACTAGACATATACAATTAGGCAAACAAATCCTACCTCTACTACTGAATTTTAGTATCAGTGTAACTACTACCAGGACATAGTACTGTGCTCTACTTTCATCATCATTTCATGATGGCTACAGGAAACTCGGAAAATATTTTGAGACTTAAAGAAAAATACAACTGACCATAGACTAGAGTTTCCATAGGGGAAAAGTAAGCCTGAGGAGACACAGGTTTCCAATGTAAAAGATGAAATTCTGCTAACTGCCACTGAAAGACAGATGCATTCCTAGCAAAAAATAAAATGGGATTTTTCACAAAGGTGTGAAGTGTTATAGTCTTGTGAGGTGACAAAGAGCACTTATTACTGGGAAGTGGCAATTACATTTGAAGACTTCCTTAAAACAGCAGCTCTAGTTCAAACAAAATGTAAGTTTTGGTCCTCATGATGGATGTGGATTGGGTTTTTAATCTGAGTACATGAATTGGCTTCACTATACATTACAAGAAAAGCAAATTACAGACCTGGGTTCAAGTTGATAGTGACCTTGAGAAGGGGAAGAAGTGGGTCAAGCAGAATGTCATGATGTTCAACAAAGGGAAAAGCAAAGCCCTTCAAATAGAGAGGAGCAGCCTCATGTACAGGGCTGGGGACCCAGCAGTAGAAAAGAGGCTTTGCAGAAAATGTGCTGAGGATTCTGGTGGACAGCAAGTCAGGCTGTGCTAGTAATGTCCTATCAAGACAAACACGGCCAGCAGCGTTCTGGTCTGCACCAGCAGGAAGGTTGCCAACACGTCTCATCACTGGAGAGATACATCTGGAAGGTCCAGTTCTGGGCAGCTCAATACAGCAGTAATGGGGAGATGTGGACATGCTGGAGTGAGCAGAATGAAGATCCACAACAGCATTAAAGGAGTTAGGACATGGATAGAGACCCAGAGACATGCCACACACAGAGGAGATGTACTGCTTGGTTTCAAGTGCTTGACTGAACCTAAAGTTGATTTAAATTAACTCTAAAGTTAGACTTTGAAAGCATAGAAATTAGATGCTAACCAAATGCTTAAGCATGTTCCTATAATTCCTTTCAGAGAAATAACATTTAAAAAAAAAAAAAATAGCATGTACAAATGTAGTGGTGAGGGAAGTCACAAGCTTTTATCAATTGGCCTACTAGTAGCAATTTTTACTTTTCTTTCATAGCAGAACTTTCAGAAGATGAAAGGAAAGAACCAGCCCTTGGTAAACTCCAACAAATGTGAAGCATTTTAGAGAGTATAAGCTATTTTTGGACAGTACTTTTTATAGACTGATTGAATTATTCTTAGCACAGAGCTGGATTTTCTGGTTTACGTAAACAATGATTCATTGTTTTGTGATTTGCAGTTCTGTACAGCTGAATTAAACACTGTTTAGTGGCCAGTCATTGTGAAACTACTTTATACTATACACAGGTGAATTGAAGGTGAACTTAAATCACACAGACAAGAAGAAATGTTGATGACATGCTTGATCAACTGACTTCTTGAGCAATTTACAGAAAATAACAACATGAATAAATACAACAGGCTTGCAGAAAGAAAAATGGGCAAGAAACCAGACTGCCCACCTCAGGTATCTAACTTGCACCTAGCATTTTCCAGTCCAATGTTGCAATCTTTTCCAATCCTTTGTTATCTGCTTGCAAAAAGATGACATGGGGGATCCAGAGGGACAACTGGACTGACTTAGGTGCCTCTACTGAGGAGCTGAGACCTTCAGAGATGCTTATTCCCCTCTTGTGCCAAAGGAACTGAAGCATTTCAGGGAGTTCCTTCCATATCAGCTCAAAATTTCTGCCCCTGCTATGTGCCTAAGTGCCACAATGTTTTATTGATGCTTTATGACCATGGAATGGATCACATATTCAAAGTCTTGTTCTGTCCTACAAAATAACTTTCATTTTTTGAAAAGTGGTCTGCAATTACTCATCCAGTAAAGCAATGACTCTTGCCTTCCAAAAGTCATGTTATCCAGTGTGAAGCAAAGTACTCAATGACTCCATACTTCCCAAGATGTCTCTGCTGCAACCTCCAGTAGGCTCTCAGCTCATTTACA
The DNA here is from genome assembly GCF_050655825.1 of Lonchura striata. NCBI lineage: Eukaryota > Metazoa > Chordata > Aves > Passeriformes > Estrildidae > Lonchura > Lonchura striata. The sequence continues at coordinate 84,544,135 of NC_140703.1, read as the reverse complement.
CAGCCACCAGTATTGCCATCCTTGCACACTGAGAACTGGATTCAAACTGCAAAACCTTTTTGCATTATCACTGATAGGATCAGTCTCATACTACTCACTTAACACAAATGGTAATTAACTGTTTGGAGGTCAAACCCCCAAACACTGGTAATTCCAGTAACAAGTCATTCACTATGCAGCAGAGATAGGCTCATTGCGCCAGGACACAGCTGCTTAATTTAAAATTAATTATTTGCTCAGTCAGGGGAAAGATATTTTCATTGGTACTTTTTGAGAAAGGGCGGGAGAACATAAAATCACTGAGATGTTTCACATGTCAGGAGGAGGAGAGAACTGTATTATGAATGAAGCAAAGTAATCAACCCAGCTGTCCTTTCTCCATCAGTTTCAGCTGTCATATAAATTAGGGATGCCCAACTGCTTGGATAAAATAAAAATATGCAAAAAATTTCATTATATTGCAGATTGCCTAATTCAGAACTTTAAGGACAAAAGTATTTGATTTAGATTGATTTTTTTCAGGCTGTATGATTCTGATGTGAATTTTCTTCAGGCTGTATGATTCTGTGGGAAATGTATTTTTAGACCTTCATGCTGTGGGGAGTCCTCACCTGGATAAGAATGCATGTACTTATCAGATTTTTCTGTGGCTTGCCCTTTGTATTGTGAAAGCTGTGGGAAGAGGAGAAGCTAAAGGAGGGAAATCTGAAAACAGGAAGAATTTTGAAGACACATTCATGTATTTGATGGGTTTTTTTCACTCCCTTGAAGATTGTACCCATCCCTGAAATAATGGGAGGAGATGTACTGTGAAATAAGGTTTGCTGCTGTCCTTGGTCTCTCTGCTTTTGGCAGAAAGTCTTGGTTTCTTTGACATGGGATTGTCAGCTTTCTGCAGTTTAAGAGAAGGATTCCCTATAAAATATTTCCAATTTGAAAAATGCCAAGGAAGTAGAAGGTGTCAAAGGTGTTAAATTGGGTGCACAGGGTTCATTATTTCAGTAATATACTATATGGAATATAAACTGAAGCTGTGAATAAATTTTATGCACACACATGGTCTTCACATACTTTGTCCTCTCATAAAATGACCTTTTTTATATAAGGTAATACTGGTTGCCACTTGTTGTTCATTTCCACAATTCCACATTTCCACAATTTTTGTTTAGAAGAAGGCTGAAAACCCTTTATTTTAAAATATATTATACTTTTACACTCAGCAATTAGGTTGACATGATTCCACAACAACAACTATGAGAAAAGACTGGATGTATAATTAGGCTGTTGTCTCCAATTTTATAGTTCTCTAAAAAAAAAAAAAAAACCACCACTGTCAGGCATAGATGCTAATGTTAACCTTGGACAACAACTGAACACCAAACAGCAACTCACTCACTCTCCCATAGAGGGATTAGGGACACAATTAGAAAAGCAAAAGCAAAAAAACCCTTAAAGCCTGAGATAAAGACAGTTGAAGTGAAGCAAACAGGGAAAAAAATCCAAGTGATGCAAAGGCCATAATTCACTCAGACCTAGTACTAGATCAATGCTCAGTCAGGTTCTGAGCAGCAGCTACCTTGGAAAATCTAGTCCCTCTCCCCAGTTTTTACTGAGCTTAACCCAGTTTTTATGCATGCCACATGGCATGGAATGTCCCTTGGGTCAGGTGTCCCAGCTGTGTCCCCTTCCAGATTCCTGCCAAAGCCCAGATTGCTCACTGGTAGGACGGAGTGAGAAACAGAGAGAGCCTAGAGACAGTGAGTAAGCATTGGTCAGAAACAGCTAAAACATCCCTCTGCCATCAACACTTAGTCCCAAATTCCTAACAGTACTACAGAAGCTACCAAGAAGAAAGTTAGCTCCATTCCAGCCACTTGCCTAAATTGATACCTGAGTCACACCCATATTTCTTTTGGTTTTCAGCCACTGTTTCCCTTTCACATATTAAGGCATTCAAAACAATATAAAGCCAGATTGCAGTGTAGAGTGAAAATGGGTTTTGTATCTTCGATCGCCTCCACTTGTACTGACCAGTTAAGCTCCTATGCTACCTGTTGTTTACCTAGACTTGACTTCCTTTTTCACCATGTGGTGTTGTAAGGGTTTTTCTAATGACAGATTGCCTCTCATGTTCTCTCTGCCATTGCAGTTGTCAGGCACATCCCATAGGTCTCAACTGCAGCAGATAGAAGCTGAGCCTCCTCTGTAAAGAGGCACAGACAGCCCTCTTATCTTTAAGGTTATGTCTATGACAGAACTTAGAAGGTAAATTGCAGCTTGCAGAGACTCTTAAACTTGCCATCTTGGGTTATGACAATAGTGAAGCCAAGACATCAAGAGGCTAAGGACTATAGGACGTACCAATATCCCAAAATAAATATTTATGCAATCTCTATCAAACTAACTCAAGTATCTTTATAACTAAAAATATTTATGTGCAATAGATTTTTGTACAGTAGAGAATAAAAAAGCCATTCTAGTTGATGCCCTGTCATACCTCTCCTATGTGGGAGGCTGAAATTGTGGAGAGATGTAACAGAAATAAGTTCTGGGAAATTCTTCTCTGAGGTATATAGATAATCAAGGTGTTTGGAGTTTTATCTAGGAAAAATCCAGGAGCATAGAGGATCTAAGAAGACACTTTCAAGATGTTGTACTCAATGGATGGGTTGTCTCCAAAATCTTGAAATCAAGTAGAGCAGGAATAGTAGGATTTATAAAGATGTGGTTTAACAGATAAAAAAGAGTGCTTACAATAGATCCTGTTCTGAAATCCAATATCAAAGGTCCAGAGAAACCAATTAACTTTCCAGTTTTTTCAGTAATTATTTCTGTGAATTTTCCCAAACAGAACAGGCACTGGATTAGCTTGTTACAATGAGAATAATTTCATTTTATTGAGTTCACTAAAAGACTTTTAATCCAGAGCATACATACTAGAACAGCCATCAGTGGTGTGGGAAACCCACATGCTCATTGCATGTTATGTTCTATTAAATTAAATGTTATGCCCATTAAATTCCACTGCTAATACAAATTTTAATTTCCACTAGCCTATGTTGCTGAAACAGTTGAACAACTCCTCTGGAAGAGTTGATCAGGCTCCTTTTGTGATCAGTGGACACGGCAGGCATCCCCAGAGCTGCTACATACCCCAGATATATCCAGTAGAATTAACAGGGAGTCCACAGGTTAGTTTGGACTACATGCAATAGGCTAGATCTCTTCTCTGTGTGTCACATTCACATTAACATTAGTCTGCAACATAACAAATCACATTGAAGACCCTGATTTTTCCAGGCCCACCACAGTACATCAGTGACATTTAAAAAAATTGCTTCCCTGACCAGAGTCTTGGCTAGCAGGCATCTCGGGCAAGGCAGTACACAAAATCTTAGGCATTTCTGAGGGAGAACTGGACTTCAGATACCTGAAACAAAACCACAGAAATTTTAGTGTTAAATGTAAAATAAAGTAATAATAAATGAAGAATCTCTTGTTCTCTTTTGATCTTTTTTTTTTTTCTTTTGCAGGTGAAGGAAACTTTTTTTGCATTTCTTGCTACAAGAAGTATTCTAATGAAGATATCTTTCAAATCTGTTTTGTTTCTTGTCAGCTCTTTTTGGAACTAACAACAATGTCTTCAATTCTGGCATGACTCACATCTAAATTTTAAAACATATTTTGATTTATAGACAATGAAGGAAATAGTTCCATATACTGCAAGTTTCACAGAACTTTGTTTTTCTTAAGACAGCAGATTTCCTTGAAAAAAATACCATCTCTAATTCACTGAGTATTCAAAGGATGCTGTTGGCACAAATTATGACAAAAAACCAACTCCATTATGGTCCTGCTCTACAAATCTTTTTCTCCATGCTATGCAGAAAAGAATCTGAAGAGTCATTTAAATGTTGACACAAAATTTCTTTGGATGTTTTAGACATGCAAGTAGCAATTTGTATATATACTATACTGAATGTTTGCTGTCTCTAGCTAACTTTATGAGGGCTGTTTAAGATTTGTAAGCTGAAAGGCCAATTAAAGGATATATTAGTAAGAAGTTTCTACAGTTTTCTGTGTCAATTATGCTGAAATTGTTGTGAAACTCAAGGGAGTAAATTAAGCTCAGGTAAAAACCTGCAACCTACCCTGGCATTCTTTGCCTTTCTTCGCCTCCAAGGCCATCCAAGACAGCACGGGGATCAGAGCAGCTGCCAGAGTCCATTGTTTGCTGATTGTACAGGCAGAATCCACAAAAAAAAATCCTCAGCTTTCCACTGCACCAAGGAAATGTGTGTGTGGTGACTTTTCTGAGCTGCCTGTTTTGTCATTCAACAGTGAACTGTCTAAGGGTAAGGACACAGAAAGCATGGGCTGCCAGGCTTCATTGGCAGAGCTCCCACTTAGGGCAGCAGCAGAGCAGGACTCTGAGGACAAAGTTTTGAAGCTCACATCCCAGGAAAGTGGATGGGCATCACTGACTCCTCTCCTGAATTTCTCTGTAGTCTTGGTAATATGCAACAGCAACTATATGAAAATGTACCCCTTAGATACAGTCCTTGAGACTTTGCATGCGGGATCTCTAGAATCTGGACTGATTTGATGCAGTACACAATGTCAACAGCTTACCCATCATACCACAAACATCCAGGGTTAGGTTGGCTTTCCCTTGCTAGACAGTGAGAAAAAGAGGCTTCTTCAAAACCTTCCCTCAGCCATTATAATTGGATGGCCTGAATCTCCATAAAACTGCTCTCTGTAGCTGAGAAGAGAGAGTAGTTTTGATGCCTAAAATAGGGATCTAAGCATGCTTTCTACCTACAAAAATATCAAGCAGAAACACCTACATGGCTTCCATCCCTGTTCAGTGAAGATCCAGTCAGTTCTTTGCAGCCATTTTCCATCTGACTCTGGCTCTTAACATACAAGGAATTTTCTCTAAGTGCTTAGCATTAAAGCAAAATTGCAAAGAAAACTCATATATCATGTTTGAGTCACATGGAACATAAGGCATATTTTCCTGATGCTCTGCAGCTTATGTGCAATTGAAAAACAACCTGCTCTTTTTTATTGGTAATATAATATAGAGCAGAGAAAATGAAGACATATTATAAAAGATTGGAAATAAAGCATCTGTCTCAAAGCTTATCTACTTCTTTAATATATCATTTAAATACATGATTCCCTAGTCTTTGCTTAGATAATTTCATGTGAACAGCTTCAAAACTTTCTTTAATTCCAGTTGTCTTCATCAGCTTGCTGTATGTCTCTTGTGCCTTTTCTACTGAAATCCATTTCACACATACAGCAAAAGGGGATTTGCCCTGTAGAATTCTTTTGACTTCTTACTGAAAAAAAAAACTTAATTTCATTTTTTGTCATTCAAAATAAAGAAACATTCCCTGTCTGTAAAACCAGGCACATTCTGTCTTTAGGAATTTGCAGAAAGCTACACTTGAGCAGTTTCAGTGGGAACTATCAGGATGTGTTGAAACAGGGGATTAACCTTTTTGAGAATGGGATGCTATTGCTAGGACTCCCAGCACAATAGAACCTTTCTCCTTGTGTTCCCTTGCTGTTACCAGAGTTTAAATCTCAAAGAAATACTGTTCATTCTGCAGTATGTTGTTGTGGGATTCCAAGTACCCCAGAATGATTTCAAAGCAGTGTACATGACACTACTGTAGAGGTAACAGTTGTCATTGTACTAAAGAGTGTTAATGTTTTCAGTATGATGAACACTTTTGAATACAGTTACCCTTAGTCATTAAAAAAAATTAGAAAAGCATGTGTGATTTTAAGTGACAGTGTAATAAAATTATAATGTCCTTATTTTTCAGTTTTATATTGTGCTATAGTTCCCTCCTCTTTGTATTCATAATCCTCGTTCCATTTCTGATGACAAGTGATGAGCCTAGTTATATGTATATATGTGTTTAAGCACAGTTATCTCTCCACATCCTTAAATCATCCTGTTTGCTGGAACAAAATGAGCTCTCTGCAGAACAGCAGATATTTGTGTAAATGGCTGGCATCTGTCAGCCCAGGTCTGAAATCCTCTGTGGAGTGTGGCCTTCTTTGTAAGAAGGTGAAGCCTCTAAGTGCCAAGTTAAGGGGGTGCCAAATGAGTTACAGAATGTTTCCAGTGATATCATTAAGGAGTGATCAGCTAAACGTTTGAACATGATTATCATAAAATGTTTCACCAATCAATACTTGCAAGTTCAGGTGCCAAACTGCAATTAGAGACTAAAGGCCAGGAATCAAGTGTCACCTGGTCTCTGTGATGAGCCCTGTGCCAGCCATGGTTATCAGCTGCCAGTCTGTGCTTTTTCAAAAAGCTGGGAAACCTGGGGATAAAAAAGGCAAAGGTTGCTGAGTGACCAAAATCTCACTAAGTGTTTGGCTGGTGTAGTGTAGGTCTGAATTGCCAATAATGCTCGGCAGCTTTATGGTCCCTCACAGGAGAAATTTGAGTGAATATACAGTAAAAGGAAAACAAATGCCTCTGGGGTATTTTGTTTAGGTATTTCTGGAAGGCTTTCTGTTTCTATTCTACAAGTAATAAGAACTGGAGTTGAAATGTGGACTGTTATCACAAAATTAACATCCCTGGGTCCTGCTGTATAAATATGAACACGCACCCAGACATTGCTACTGCTGGCCAAAACCTATTTTTCCTTCCAGCTCAGGATTCTAAAAACAGGGGAAATTCCAAGACTATGCAAGTATTTATTTCCTAGAAGGAGCCCTAGATGATTCTAGTAGCAAATGACCTACAGGAGTGTGAAGCAGTTGGTAGGATGAAAGGAGCAATTTGCTCTGAGTGGTAGAAAGCTTCTTCCTCTTTTTAGCTGTCTCTGTCACTTAACCCATTCTCCCTGGTACACTGCCCCTGCCACTTGCCCTGCCTGGCAGGTTAGTGGTCATAAGATAATGAGCACTAATGAGTTTCTGCAGTGAATGTTATGACTTGGCTGAGGTTAAATATTACAAGCAGCCACTTGAATAATGAATGATAAAGAACATGAAGGCAACCTGTTGTTAGCACTTTGGCCTTTGAATGTCTGAAGTTGCTTGCTGTTAGTTCTGACATTTAGCACAGGTACAGAGAAGCCAGCAGAAATCTGCAGTAAAAGTGAAATTGTTTCAATATGCAAGCTATTACATACTTTGAAAATATCTGTTCTACACTGCTTTAGCAGATTTTTTTTTCCTGATAATGTTATTTAGCTAAATTGTCTGTTTTGACTATTTAAGCTGATAGACTTGTGGGAGGAGCACTTCAAAATGAACTTGTCAGGGTTATTTTTGTTCTGTTCCCCTTCAGGAACAGCTGTGATATTTTTTGATGCAGTATGGAAAATAACATAACTAACAAAAGTGAGTTGTCATGAGCAGAAACTAGTGATTTTAAAGTTTGATACAAAAACACTGTTTAGGTTGATTCAAAGTTATTTTAAGATTCTAGTCATATTCTCAAAATAGCTTTGAACAAATAAAATTATATATAAGAAACTTTGAAAGAAACCATCCTGCTATGTTCTAAAAGAAGTATCTAAAAAAATTTCAATGCTATTTCAATATACCTGGAGGCAGAATGGAAGAAGAAATAATATATATTTATTTGTCAAAGAAGGAACTGAAAAGTCATCTAAAATGTTAGAATTCTTCTATGAGAATTGGGAGGTTTTCATTTCAGTTCATGCTTTCTTTGCTATTAAATGTTTAATGAGAAATTTTAAAGCTGCAATAGAATAGAATGAAAAAAAAAACTTTAACACAGGATCTCATGTAGTCCAGCAATGAGGGTGTTCAATGATGGATGCATAATAAAACTAGCTTTTTGGCTTTTTTAAATGTGTTCTTAGTTAAATATTTTGCCTATCCACAATGTTTTAATTTGATAACTTTATTGACAAAATTGTTTGAAATCAATTTGGGAAAAAATATTTAGAAATTCTTTTTGAATACCAACCAAAAGCCCATTGTGGTTATAGCCATAGCTTGTAAATGTCAAATATTCTTAACAGGGAGGAATTATTTTTACTCCCACCAAGAAAGAAGCAAAGCTAACTGTTAGAAGAAACAGGTTTTGGGTTTTTTTAATCTGTTTATCTGCCATCTAAATATATTGCTGTTTACCAGAACCAATGAAAATTTGATTTCTTTGGTTATCTGCAATTTCTTGAGCATGGAAAAAAAAGGCCAAGGCATCTATTTTATGGTGTTATACATAAATGAAATGTTTTGTGTTCTCAGGCACAGCACTAGACAGGATTTACTTCTTTATTACACCACTTTTCAATGTAGACTTGGGGATGTGGGTGTGTGTGGGTGTATAGGGTTGGTTGGTTTTATTAACACTGGACTTTGTTATATTGTCTTGGAGTTTTAGCCTCCTAACTATTCTAAATTATTAATTAATCAGAATTAATCTTTATCATCAGAATCATATGAATTTGAAATAATTTTAATTAGACAGTTTTAGGCAAAAAAATATTTCCAATTAACTTTGCTTTAATTGCATGATGTGCTTTTGGGGAGGAGTAGTTAATTGATTGCCATTTCTTCAGGTGAAAATATTGGTTCTGTTAGCTTGGAGGGTTGGTAGGGGGCCTTTAATTTACTTTTGTGTCTATTCATGTTTGTCATCAAAGTCTGACTGATGTCCATCCCTTCCTGATGTGTTTTCTGTCTGCCTTCTCAGTGTTTGTCTGTGGTATTTTGGACCATTTTAATTCTCTAAATCTCGTTTGCATGCCAATACTGAAGAAGGTATTTCTGTATGGCTTGGTCTCTCTCTTCTATTTCACTAAAAACAGCACCATTTCTTATTTCAATAAATAAAATATTTCGTACCCATTGACTGAATATAAGGTGGCATTTATATATTATCTCCACTTCTGAGTTATCAATACATTAATTAGCTTCACATCTTACTTTGGCTGTCTCATTGTTTTGCACACCAGAGAGTGTTAGCTTGAAATGTTTCCATAATATAGCTATTTAAGTTTCCCTAATTATCATCTAATACATCTGCTACCATCATTATATAATATTAATGACAGCCATATTTCTTTCTGGACAGAGGATTATTGTTATTACTGCAACACTTTCTAGTATGATCTTGGCTTGTAATGGAAAGAAGTAATAACAGTGCAGGAAAGGGACAAAATGCTTGGTTCTTTTATGTTTTCCAAGGAAAATAAATTCATTATTACCTTTCTTTATCAGGTAATCTTGGTGGTGCTGATTGGGTCATAGAAGAAATTGTTCCTCTGCCATGCAGAAACAGCTGAAAGAAACTGAAATGGAGTAACCTCAAATACATGCTTATCCCAAGAACCAGAACCCAGAGGTTTAGTTCTTCTGCTTATTTTCAGTGTGCTTACCATGTGAGAGATACGGATGAAATGGACCTCCACCTGCCTTACACAGCCTGTTCCATTGAAACACAGACTTAGTCATTTGTTTGAAATCTTGATTCGTTGTATGCCTGCCCAAACTGCTTCTGATGGGAAGATAACACAGCTCTTACAAGTGGTTTAGCTTAACACTGAAAGTTGTATTAGTAACTGATTTTGTATCAATTTAATCTTTCTACAGCTAACTGATGTTTCTGAATAAAAAAATCAAAGAAATCAGGTATCATCCACGACTCCCTGGACAAGACCAGTAAAGACACTTAACAGCTTCCTTGTTCTCTTTACCCACTCTGGTAGGTTGAAACAAATGACACTAATTTTCATCATCTTCCTTTCTTCTTATGGGTAAAGAACTCATTCACTTTTATGAATATCTTTCAGATGTGTAATTGAGCTGACTTCTGGCACTTTGCACCTTCTTCAATCTCAGGTGATAAACATCAAGTAATTAAATCTGTCATTGAGGGCATAAATTTCATTATTTAGACATATCTACAGTCATAATATGGAGATCCTTCATCCCTGTATATATTTAACCCTCAGGGTTTTTCAGTGATTCTTCAAATTGTCTCAGAAGAAATATTTTACATCCTTTTCTACATAGTCTCCAACTCCTAATTTGCTACTGAACCCTCATTCATCTCAGCCCTCTTCAGCCAGGTTTTAATACTACAGTGATTCAGAAGTGTCACTTCACTTTTCCTCTCTTCCATTTCTCATTTTTAAGCCATCCACATCACAGCCCAGTATCCCTGACACCTGCATGGTGTCAATCCTGCAAGATAAACTCTTTTTACCTGATTGCATACCTGTTACTGGAAGTCAGATTTTTTTCATCATAGCCAACTCATGTTGCTTGTTTTTCATTTTTGTTGCTATGCACTTAGATTCCTCTCTCAGGAATGGATGAATTCCAGAGATATAATTTAAACCTTCTCTTCTTTGCACATTTTGGCCTAGTGTAGAAAGTCTTGACCCACTCCAGTGTAAGTTCTTGTCCTGATGCCAAGAACACTTAGTAGAGTCCTCCCTGATATTTTCAAGAACCCTAACCCAATCCTGCTTTTCAGTTCTTGTTTGCTTTACATCAGCTTCTGTGATAGGATTTTAATTTTACTTCTCATAATTAGGGCCTTTTCCTGGTACAAGTTCTGGTTTTCTCCACACGAGCTACCAAGGACTCCTTGGCTCCCTAATCCACTTTATTTGGTGCACATTCTCATTTTCCAATTTATCTGGTGTTCCCACATCTTTTTCTTTTCTTCCATGAAGCAGCTTCTCCAGCTCTGAGTTCTCTCTTTCCCAGTGTTCCAGATTCTCTTTCTTATTCTAGAGTTTGCCTTGTAGTTCTTCTATGCATCACATTTGCTGAACATAAATATGCCCAAAATTCAAGACATCTACAGCTCAAGCATACTGGCAAGTTATACATCTTTCCTCTCTTGGTCATCCTCAGATCCTGAAGACTTTCACCAGACAGACTTTATATACCACTTATTTCTCTTAATTTCATTGAATTCCAGATGATAACTCTACAGCCAAAACCAATATGTGTACTTCTATACTGCTGGCAGGAAAAGGCGAGGAAATTATATTACCAAAGGTTTTAATAAAGTAATTCAGCAGACTTGGTCTTTACTGAAAACCTTTTTTTCATTACAAAGGCCTTGTCAAGCTCTCAAACTCACATCATGTGCTGGAGTCTTGAAACATTTTGAATGATTGTAGCAATAATGCATAAGTCTTTAGCTTTAATTTCTAATATGTGTAGCGTAATTTATATTTCTTTATGGGAGAGGGTTTAAAAATAACTCTGGTATTTTTTTTCCCTGTTTTATTTTCTTTCTTTTTTTTATGCTGCAGAAAAGCTAGTATCAGGTTAGGATCTGTGCAGCTATAAACCTTTGCCACTGGCAGGAATCTAGCAGTCACAAACAATTAGTTCTTTCTGTGAATGGTTCAAGGTTAATTTTAGCTTCCTAAACTGTCTCCTGCCACATCTGATAAGTTTTCTGCTTTAGCTCCAGCTGTCTGGTCCCTGATGGGATTTGGGTACAAGGAGGATGGCATTATCAACCCATTAACTATCACTAGCAGGAGAACTGTGATGCTGATGAATATTGATCACCTGTTCCACGGGGTTATCAGATGATGCTGAGTGAACCTGACGCTTGGTTGTTTCTGTGGGCAGCTTTTATTTTTTACTGGCTGAGGGCACTTCTCTCCCCGCTTCTGCCGGTGGAGGAGAGAGCAGCACAGCAGGGCACCTCTGCTTTTGTCACCAACAGGTTGTGTCTGACTGCAGGAAAAGATTGGAGTGAGGGCTTTACCCCCCCTCTGTCTCCCTTATCACAGAGTTTAGCAAAACATTTTTGTTAGTGAAGCAGGGAAAGGCCCAGGTGGTTAGAGAGGAGTCTGAAGGAGCTTGCAATCACTGGAGGGATCTGCTGGGAGCTCTCTAAGCAGGATGGTTTCTACCACTGTGGTGACTCAGCTGTGTCTAGGGTGGGTAAATGCATTTCTACTGAAGTTGTGCCAGGGAAGGTTTAGGCTCGACATTAGGAAAAGGTTCTTGCCCCAGCTGGGCACTGGAACAGCTCCCCAGGGAAGCAGTCACAGCACCAACCTGACAGAGCTCAAGAAGCATTTAAGCCATGCTTTTGGGAACATGGTGTGATTCTTGGCACTGTCCTAAGCAGGGCCAGGATGGAGTCAATGAACTTCATGGGTCCCTTCCAACTCAGGACAGTCTATGATTCTAAAAGATGTCTACTCAATAGGAGAGCAGTGTGCAACCCAGATTCCTGTGAACACTTGAAATCAGAGGGTGTGCTTGGTTGTTTTGTTTTTCACAGCAGACAATTATAGAAAAAAAAAAAAAACAACAAAACTATATACTGCAAATATTTTCTTCCTAACCAGAGCAATATTTCTTAGGGCTATGTAGGCTAATCATTGCTCTGGGTTTTTTTTCTAAACCAGTTTGGAAAAAGTAAATGTTTTATTACTTTTTAAGGCACAGCAGCACAAATTATGGGACTAGAATGAGGAAAAATGCATTATTTATTAATAGATAAAATATCCTGTAAACTAATAAAGTCATAATTTGACAAAAATCCCTTACTTTGCATATTACTTTCCCTTTTATTTCATTACTCTATCAGTCACAATTCATTTGAGATGGGGGTGAGATAGGAATAAATTATGGTTATCATATTAAGACAAAAAGTCATAAACAAATATTTCCTAGGAGTAAGCAGTACTTTGGAATAAAGATTTAAAAAACTGACTTAACATTATTTTATCGAAAAGAGGGAAGAAAAAAACCTAAAAAAAGATGGTCTGAAATTTTTTCAGTGTTTTGAGGTTTTTTGTTTAAGATTGCTCCAGTGTATGGCAGGAGAGAAGTAGACTTCCTATTCAAGATAACTGAATCTCCTTTTAATCTTAATTGTAATGCTCAACAGATTTTTAAAATTCTTAGCAATAACAGATGCAATTTAGACTGATAGTTTTAGGGATCATTAGAATAAAGTTGTATTGTTTTCTTTTTTTCTTTATGTTTCTTTATACAAGCATCTAAGAGATATTGACTTCATGTGCAAGTATGATTTCTAGTATGAAAATTCTAGTGGCAATCAGCATTTCCTCAACTATTTTTCCAGCTTAATCAGTAAAATGGGTATCAGTTTTAGCATTAGAACATCCATATATGAATGGTGGAGGAAAAAGAGATTATAATGTCTGAAATGGAGATGATTTAAGTGTTACACCTTTACTTTGGAAAAAAAACAACCTGAAAAAAACCTTTCCTAATTTAGAAATGGAAAAAACATTTCATGGCCTTCAGCAGATGGAAGCTTTGGAAAGCTTGCAAGCTCCAGCTGCTGCCAACTGGCTGTGACCTGCAGGCAAGGTTTCCCCAGTATCATAGCAAAAGCTTGGCCCCTCCAGTGCTCTACATTTTGAGAAAGAAGACTTGCCCATCAAAATTGTACCTCTGCTCTACTCAAAACACATCACAACCAACATGCTTCTACCAGTACATTTGTTTTGACACATCAGTCCATTTTATAAATATTTGGGCTTCTGTGAGAAAATGTTTTGTCAAGAGACTGAAGTACTTCAGTGCTTAAACTCAGCAGCATTAGAATGCAGAATGGCTGCTGAAAAATTGGGTGGGAAGAGAAACAAGAAAGAAAGAAAACAGAAGAATGGCATAAGAGTCTGTTGGGGACTGTGTTTTTTTGTTGTGTTTTTTTTTTTTAAGTTAGAGGTCAATAACGCTGAGATGGAAATCCTGAGATTACTCAGTGGAAATTGAGGAAAGCACAGAAATGTAAATTGAAATGCTCAGCCACCAGTTACAAATGTGTTTCTCTTGATAGCAGATTATTTTCATACCTACAAATCTGCAAATGCTGTTTAGTTGGACTTTGCATCTCCCAGATTTTTGGCCATTATTGGCAAAAAAAACCACAACCAAACCACATAACCCTAAAACAAACCAAATGGAAAACCACCATGGAATCAACTAGCACAAAAATACGTGAAGGATGAAGTAATTCAAACTCAAGTTTTTGTGTGATTTCCATCCAAATCCAAATCCCTGTTCACTACTACAGCGTTTTTCTTTTTCCCAGTTGGGATATCTGCAAGATGTAGTTGTGACAACTAAAACTTGAAAATCACAAAAAAAATATTTTTTGATCAAGTATCACCTGTCATAAGAGGAAGAAATTAGGAAATTATCAAGAAATTATAATTTTGACAGAAAAGTAATAAAGGACATCTTTTCACTTTTAATCTTCCTTTCACTTCTTGATTTTTGACAGTTAATCTCTGATTATATATTGCAGTAACTTCAGTAGGATCCTGTCAAGCTCCATAGTGCCTTTGTAGAGTTTACATATATGTTTTCCTGTGTGAGTTTCACAAAAGTCAACCTTTCCAGGATTGCTAAATGATAGAAAAGTTTAATTCCGTTAATACTTCCTTTTTTATGCTAGGAACTGCTCAGACCAGCAGAAACCAATCCACCATGGACATGGGGTTTTACCTTCACAAAGCATTTTTGGAGTCCCAGAGGAAAAATGAACAAATAAATTAGTGATCCTTGCTGAGTGGTTAAGGCTGGATTCAGGATATACTTCCAGACCAAACACATTTGAAGGTGCATATATTTAACCATAAAGGATGGACTAGTAGCTTCTCTCAGGAGGAGCAGAGCACCCAATATGCCAATGTCACAGCAATACAGTTCAGTATCACCTCAGAAGTGCTGTGATGCCCACAGATTGTTTAAGAAAAACTCCACAAGCAAAGAAAAAAGTAACAAGAAAAACCAATACACACATGCACACACTTGCTCTTATTCTTGCTTCACATTACTTTCCCCCTCTGTCTCAGACCATAGCAGAACAAATGCTGTATACAGATGCAGTCAATGTTTTCTACAGTTTCTTAGAAACTCTCTGAGGACATCACTCAAGTCCAATAGACCAGAACAACCTCTAGAGGTGACTGGGTTCTCTGCACAGTAGAGGAACACTAAATGACACAGACTTGAGCTGTCTCTGGAGAAATGCAAATGTGTCTTCCACACCTCATTAACTGTGTGACTGTGACTGATAAGGGACCTCAGTTAGGGACCTAAACAATAGGGCAGAATTCACTCCCATTCACTGATTTTTCATAGCCCATCTTAAAATAAAAGCTGTCCCTGTTCTGTTGGTTTCTCTAATAGAAAAGAATACAACTTCTCTTTGCCAGGCAGTACACATTCAACTGTATTTCTACGCAAAAAAGATGAGAATTGTGGCTCCCATGAAAGTATTCACATCTTCCAGAGTGACTTACACTAATCTGGATTTGGTCCCCAGCTGAGCAGGAGCAACTCAGCCATTCTGGAACAGCAGCATCCACCTGTGGCATAATTCAGATGCAATAACTGTCCTTTGAATTCATAATTTGTTTAAATGTGATTTAGCTTTTAAGTATAAATAAGCACTAATGTACATGCAGTCAGGGATAAAAAAAAACCACAAACAAATTCTAGAGAAATAAGACAGAGAAATATGACAAAAAACATCACAATAACCACACTTGTGGATGTCACCCTACATTGGAAAAATTCAGGAAAAGTAGTTGATCACAAGTTTCTTTTCGGATAAAAGCTTCTTGAGCCTTTTGAATTCTGTATTTGGAAGCTTTGAAGTTGTTTCATCCTCTCATGCTGAGCTTTGTAAGGGATGGATGTGCATACTGTCTTCCTGGCCTTTGAATCTTCTTAAACCTTATATATGTTTAATGTTTTTTAAAAGCCACCAGAAAGCCCATAAAACACAATAGCTCAAGCCATAGCTATAGAAGATACACTTCAATGGGGCATTACACATCAAAGAACTGTGACAGAGCAGGACTATGAAAACACTGATACTGGGACAAGTAAAATATAGTTATAAAGTAAGATGTGTTGCTCTGTGACCTCAAAAGTCCTGGTTCAACAGGCAAGAGTATGTGGTGAAGTGAAGATTGTAAATGAAAGGCTCAAACATCCAGAAGCATCAATGCATTCATAGCCTCTTGAAATACTTTCTAGAATTTACAGAATTAGCCTCCTTTTCTGTTCAGGCTCTGCTAGGAGTGAACATATTGGAAATAAGGCACCACCTCTCAAACATGCATACTGATATTAAAGTGCAGAAAAAGGCAGTTCACACTTCTTGGGGATATTGTTGTGCTATCTGTTGTGCTCAGCTTGCCTTTGTTGATGGTTAAACTCAGCACAATCAAGTTTAGACATACATCAGAGATCAAAGACACAAATGACGTGGGCAAGGGGTCATGGCCATGTCGCTCATTAATTTCTGTTCATTGATCTTGACATGGTAAAGAGATGGTGATTTTGGAGTTGGATATTGTGCCTGTTAAATGACAGTGTTTCCTACCCCTCCCTGCCCACTGCCTGTTATTGTCTCCCTTTGCTGTGAATATTTGCAGCATTTGTTTTAATTTGGATGCAGAGGCTGGCACTCCAGTGGGGAAGAAGCTGCTTAGGAGCTAGTTATTCCACATAATTCTCTGCCTCTTGGTTTGGTGGGGATTATTTAGAATAGGAGTGATTATGCAGAGAAGAACATTTCTGAGCTGCTGAAATAAAAGCTACTTTTCACAATGTATTAGAGTGCTGGAAGCTGAAAGGGGCATGCTTAAAATGATCTCTTCTGAGAAATAAGGAAGAATCAAAGACAAAATAACTCTTAATAGCATAAAAACTTTAGCAAACTGACACAGAAAGATAGAGCTCTAGAAACCTGTTCATGCATTAGAAAGGCATTGGTAGAAATCACTGACAAATTACAGTGCCCTTAAAAGTTCTGGGAGTCTTGGACAGAGAGTGATTCTGCTGCTCTATGTATGGTGCCATCAGCACCTAGCAGCCACCAGTTTCCTTACCTCAAGTAAGTGCCCTAACCATTTGTCACAGTTACCAGAAGTCCATTCTGTCCTGAGGAATCCTTCTGAAAACATTTAATTGCAACCATATGTTCCCATCAGAAGCTTGAACAAGTCAGCATTTCCTTTGCTTGTCATCAAAGTTTTATCACCCAGCTCTAATTGCCAAATCTATCAGAAGGGGCTGTAGAGACAGCTAAAAGAGTGTATTGCTCATCTGCAATTAAACCTTTGCCTCAAAACTGATTGCAGGTTTGATTACTCTGGCCAAAGCTGCTGTGAGTCCTTCCTACTCAAAGCAAGGCTGATAGGCAGGCTCCAGTGTGGTCAGGGGCTGGGCACAGGTAGGAGAGGCCACCTGTAAAAGCAAAGTAACACAGGGCATGTGTCCAGTGTACATTTTTGCCCAAGGGTATGTCACCTACATTTGTTGTTTCTTTAGAAAAGTTAACTAAGGCAAAAAGGTAGCAAAAAAATTTCTGACAAATTACTGAAACAGCAGAGCAAGGAGAGCTGCTTGATGAGCTGTTCTGAGGACAGAGCTGGAAAACATCACAGAGCCAGCCTTAGAGAATGCTGAGGACAGTGACAGATGAATGTTTGGGAACAAGATGCACAGGAATGCTTATTTGTAATGAAGGAATTTCTGCTTCTGCTCAGAACACTAACTTCAAATGAGGTTATTTTGTTCACCAGTTCCTATTACAATTATTTCTTTATCCAAATTTGTTTAATTTCTACAGAAAGCAGATGAACTTGTTTTGTGTTGTTCATTAGATTTGTCCTGAATAATCTAATAATATGCTTATAATAACTGAAATAAAAATTACTAATTGATTCTTTAACCTCATTTCTGACCATTAATGGTACTTGCTTTTCAAAGCCATATATACTTGTGATAGCTACCCTTAGGAAAGCCCCTGGCTATAGCTGTGCTTTCAGGCTGTACTTCCATCTGCTTAATCCATTTGTCAGACTTTAAAACTGTCACATCTTAATAGTCTACTAAACCCCATAAAAGCTGTGCATTGCTTTTGTCTGTAACCACAGAATTTCCCCTCTGCATTAATAATGATCTGCTTGCAACACCAATAAGGGAAACCTTTGTCAAATGATACTTCACTAATGAAATATCTGATGCTTGCAGAAGAAATAAACACAGAATATGCCAAGTTGAAAGAGACCCACAAGGATCATTGAGTCCAACTCCTGACTGGACCTGCCCAGCACCATCCTCAAGAGTCCCATCATGTGCCTGAGGGCATTGTTCCTGAATTCTGTCAGGCTGGTGCTATGAGCACTTCCCTGGGAAGCTGTTCCAGTACCCAGCCACCCTTTGGGTGAAGAACCTTTTCCTAAAATGTAACTAAACCTCCCCTGACACAACTTCCAAGTCATTCCCTTAGGTCCTGTTACTGGTCACCACAGAAAAGAGATCAATGCCTGCACCTCCCAAGGGGGTTGTAGAAGAAAACTACAGTATCTACAATAATTAAAACCTTAGAATATTTTAGTAGTGTATAACATCTTTTGGATGATGGTGCTAGATTTATCAATATCAGCATTTTAGAGATTGAACAATGCTTTGATAGAGGGCTTAACGTCACCTGCTTCAATGGGGGTAAATAACTTCATCAAAGAAGCAACATACTTGTTTTAAGGGCTCCAGGCACTTCTTTTATCCTGTTGCAGTTTGCTTTGGAGTCAGATATTTCTACCAAGATAAGATACTGCTGGGCTAACTTTGTCCTGTGCTGCATCTAAAGCAATGTGGCCAGCAAGGCAAGGGAGGGGGTCCTCCCCTTTTATTCTTCTCTCAAGAAACACTGCCTGGAGTGCTGCATTCAGCTCAGGGACCTCAACATAAGAAGGACATGGATCTGCTTGATCAAATCCAGAGATCACAAAGATGACCAGAGGAGCACCTCTCATATGAAGTCAGGTTGAGAGCACTGGTATTGTACAGACTGGGTAATGTAGGTACACAGTTTGTGGTAATTGGGGGTGGGGCTGCAGCCCAGCCTCATCCCCAATGGGCTACAGCTGTGAAAAGCAGGTGAGCAGCATTGAAAGCAATGAGCCATGGAGTGCTGAGGTTACTCACCAGTCACCAAAGGGAACAGAGGGCACACAGGTGCAATACATGAGGGGTATAAAGTGTTGGGCTAAAGAACAAGGACAAATGCTTGCTCTGAATGGGTGTGGTGTTGCTGTGTATGGGCAAATATCTGAAGACTTCTGATGAGGTTTGGTGTTACTCTGGGTAAATGCTTAAAGCCTTCTGAAATGTATGGTGATACTTTATATATTGTGTTTGTCTCAACTGCAACAGGGTAAGAGAAGGCTTTGGGGAGAATTTAGGACATCCTTTAGTAGGTGTAGATGGATGAGATATTAGGAAGAAATCCTTTACTGTGAGGGCAGTGAGACCACAGCAATATATTACCCAAAGAAACCTCAGATGCTGCATCCCTGGAAGTGTCCAAAACCAGGCTGGATGTGGCTTTGAGAAACCTAGGGCTAGTGAAAGGTGTCCCTGCACATGGCAGGGGCTTGGAGCTAGATGAACTTTAAAGATCCTTCCAACACACACCATTTTATGATTCTGTTATATGATGCAGTCTGGTAGGCAATGAAAAGCAGCACTTAAAACATGCCAGCTGTCTGACTGTCAGACTTTTGGCATTTTAATTGAGATAAGTTTTGAGAGGAAACTTGCATATGGACAGTGGAGCCACCTTGCAGAGTTTTCTGCCATGCAAAGGGAGAAACATAGTGAGAAAAAACCCCAAAAAACATTTGGCACATTTCCCAAGATGTAATTTTTAATATTATAGCCTCAGTTTTGGAAAAATATTTGATAGGCTAGATAATGAAGACTTCAGAACCCCTCTATGATCTGGGCTCTAAATGCTGATGCAATAAATGGGACAAGGGAAGGATGAAAGTTTTCTGGAAGTTTAACAGAGAAATAATGTCATGAAATGAAGGTGATGAATATGGGAAAGTAAACCCAGATCATGGAAAGGATTTATTGGCAAGGCTGTGAAGATTTAGACAGATAACTTCAGGGCATATATGCAATGATAAATCACGAGTATCATGGAAGACCTACACTTGTTCTTTTTAAACTTGAATTTACCACTGCAGAAACAAAAGAACAAGCCTCAGTATTTCTGCTGATTTCATAGATTTTAACTTGATAACCCATGTTTTCCTTATCTTCCTCTCTCCATTTGCCAAGTGAATAACTAAAAAATGTTGATAGTTTTATTTGACTGTTAATAAGAAAATAGAAATTCTAACTGAGAAAATTCAAAATAAGGTTAATTCATCCTTGTACCCTTATAGGGGAAACAGAATAGACAGAATTACCTGTCATCTGATTTATAAGTATAGAATAATACTAAGGTTTCATTTGCGCCTTATCTCGCCACAAACAGTAACTTGTCACAGAAAAAGGTCCCTGAGGGAATCAGAAGGAAGGGACAAAAGTCTAAAGGGAGCTATTTTGCAATAGGGGACTTAAATACTGCCCTCATTAAACACACCATGTTTTAGCATTATGCACAGGAGAGCAGAAGCACCAAACCAGCTCGCTATAAACTCTCTAAAGCTTTCTCACCTGCTCCCATCTGTAGGTTTTTTGTTGCCCAGGTATACAAGGGCATGTCTGCTGACCTGAACTAGCCAAAGGGATATTCCACAGCATAGAATGTCATGCTTAGAATATGAGCTGGCTGGGAGCTGCCAATCACTGCCTAAGAACATGCTGGGCATTGGTCAGCAGGTAGCCAGCACGTGTTTTTCTCAGGTTCCATTCCTCTCTCTTTTTGTTCCTGTTTTGTTGCAATTATATTACTAGTAGTAGTAGAAGTAAAATTTTCATTTTATCTCGATGATTAAACTGTCCTTATCTCGATCCATAGGTTTACCTTTTTCTCCAATTCTTATTTCCATCCCACCATGGGGGCATGGCAGAACGTGGCTGTGAGTGAGGAGCTGCATGGTACTTACTTGCCACCAAGCTTAAATCAATCCATCAATGACACTTCCAATGATTTTATATGAATCAAGATAATGTTCTGTGCTATTTGAGGGCAAAATAAGAAAATTAAATAGCAAGGACATGTTAAAATATCTTGGTTTATTTTTTTCCTGCAATAGTGCAGCAGTGCAGTTAAAACTAAATGAGAATAACACATTAGATTTGAGGTCTGAGAAGTACTTTTTGTGAGATTGCCATAATGCCCTCTAGGATTTTTGCTTTGCAGATCAACAACAGTAAGATCACAGGATATGACTTGTTAGATGCATAATTTCCATTTAAAATTAAAATAGTGTCAGTACTGACTAAGTCATTCCTGGAATTTATATACATTTCCCAACCCAACTGACAACAAACTTCAGCCCTGTTATGCTTCTATGATCTTCCCTTCATTAAAATGTGTAAATAAATGATGTGGTAAATTATCTCATGTCTAACTCTTGTCTTGTTAGTAATCTAGAGGGAGATGAAGTTCTTAGAACAGGGCAGGAAAGACAGAAAATACAAGATGATTAACTTATCTTCCATTTCACTAACAATGCAATTTTTAAAAAATAGATGTCTATTCTTTAAAATGTTTTTCTAATTGCAGAGGAGTGATCCTTTTATGACAATAATCTTTTATCTTGAAGTGGTAAAGAAAAACACCTTCTAATAGAGGCTCCCACAAATTGAAGTTAACCCTGAAGTTCTCCAGAGCCATTAAAGAAAGCAAAGGATGGGGTATTTTTTTTACCTGATTATATGTATTCTGAATAAAAATAGAAGCCCTCCATTGCTCACTCTTATATTAAAAAATGCAATTATTATTTATTCATTGTTCATGCAGATGGTTGTTGTTGACAATAGGCAAATAAAATTAAACACTCTGTCCCAAAGAGTTTATAATTCATGTTTGCATCTAATGGATGGGAGAGGGATAAGTAAAATAGAAGAATGATAGCTACAGAAAAAGGTCCCTGTGGGCCCCTTGGTTTATTTTGCATATGTCAAGATAATATGACAAATAAACATACATCTATGTTCATATGTTGTATGAAGTATGCATAGCATGAAACCCTAGTTATGAACTAAGGCTGTGAGAAGATGCACCCTCTGTTTGTGGACAAAGCACTCAGAGTCACAGCAGAGAAGCCGTGAAAGAGTGGCAACAAAAAGCCAGTGGAAAAAAAGCACAAAGTTGCTGGGGAGGAAAAAGGGGATAGGTGGGAACAGGAATGCATCCCAGGAGCTGCTGTCACAGGACAGGGAAGCTTCATTCCTGCCTTGTAATTTAGCTGGAGGAAAATCCATGGGGTGCTCCAGCAGATGTGAATTCCCCAGTGATGCTCCCCTTCATGCTGTTGTGGGGAGTGGTCTCCCATTCCTCATGCTCCCCCAGGAGCCCAGAGCCTTCTAATGTTGACAGTGCAACAACCTGATGATGCTAAGCTCAGCTGTGCCAAGGTGCTTTACAGAAAAGGATCTCTTGGAGCAATTGTTAAAGATTCTTTCAGACAGAATATGTTCTATAGCTATCAATAAAATACCAATTAAATAATATAATAATGGTCAAGTCACACACAGAACACTCAGTATGATCTTCTTTGATGACTGAAAAATGAACAAAAAATATTCTTTTTGCAAACCACATGAACCAATGAAAATTAAATACCGGCATCTTTGTCCTATAGCTGCACAGGCTTGTTTCTTTAATGAGGAATTCCCCTTTGCTCTCTTGTGAAAGGGAGCTCATGAGACCCAGGAAGCCAAACTTCATTTCAGAAAGTGCTTCTGTATCAGTGAAAAGGATAATTATGTACACAAACCCTGGGAGAAAAAAAGAAAGAAAAAAAACCAAGAAAATAAAAAAACCTTCCTGGCCATGTTGCCTACAAGAGCAGACATCTGCCTTTGCATTTGAAAATGACCAAGTAGTGCCAGTTGGCATTTCAGGTTGGCAAAATGTGCACAAGTAGGGCACAGGCTCAGAGTGGTTATTAGCCTATTGAAAATGTAATGAAAAATCTGTGCACATGGGTGGCTTAAAGATATTTAAACATGATGATTAAATGTAAAATGACTGTAGTTTAAGAGTCTGTCTTGGTGGACATATTTAGTCTTGTAAAAATTCCAGAGCAACCAGGCTGCTTTCTTAACTGCAGTTGTAGCTGGTTGTGTAGGCTAACTGAGGGAAGTTTGAACAGGCAACCCAGGATTGCAAAGGCAACTGAGCATCAGACCAGGGGAATGGTGTGAATAGAAAGGGTGATTTAGCATTTCTATGCCCACCAGGGAAACAAGAAATAAATGCCTCCTCTTCTGGGCCAGGAAGGAGGTCTAGAAGCCTTTGTCTGCCTATGATAATAACACAGCTTCCAACAGGGTCTGAAGAAGCAGATTTGTAATTGCTCACCAGGAGCAGAGGGAAGGGACAGGATTCTCTCCTGGACATTGGTGCTTCCCTGCCATGCTGAGGTGAGCATCTTTGAGGAACTCTGTGTTTGTGACCTCTGCTGCTCATCAGTCTCTTTGAATAATGGGGGTTTGGGAGAAGGGTCTCGAGAGAAGAAAGGGCACTGGTTGACAAGTAGCTGACACTGTGAAAGGCTGGGTAAGGACAAGGACAATGGCTGCCTCTCACCCAAAAGCCCAGCAATGGCAGCGTCTGACCAGGACACACTGTTCTCCAGCTGCCTGTATCCCCAAAGTGGAAGGTACCCCAGAGGCTCAAGGCAGCTGCTTTTCCATCTTTTTAGGCAGCTGTGGGATTGTACTTAAGAGACGGGAGAGAGAGGTGCAGAAGTGAAATATTCCTTTGCCTTCAGTTTCCATCAGCCCTTGTTCCACGCTTTCCCCGCTGTGTTCCTGTCGGACATTTCAGCTTGTTTCCATGGTTCACAGGGGGCGTACAGCAGCACCTTCCCCACCGAACTGCACCACTGTGCTCTGCCCTCCCTGCTCTGCCCAGAGCACCAAACCAAGCCAAAGGGATGTCCAGCAGCAGATCCACAAGGGATGACCTTCCTTGCACACCTGCACAGAGGCGCTTTTCTTTCCTGTGTGATGCTGTACAGAGCAGAAATACATCCTTGCCCCACAGAATAGATCCTAGAAGGCAAAGGGCTCTGCAGTCTGCAGCCACCCAGAACACTGCAGCCTTTCACTGGTCAGCCAGAGACTTCTGCATTACATGAAATACTGTAGCAACATCTCTATGAGGTATGGGAGCAATTTACTTAATTATCTAGCTTTTTCTCTTGATTGATGCTAAATTAATTTATTTTAATGATTTTGATGGCAACACATGCAGAAAACAGTACAAGGGTACTTTATAATTAGACTGCAATCTTGTGCTTTTCTCCAAGTGCTGCAGCCTGTTTCTGAGATGCTGAATAATTTCTGCTTTCAGAGGCCTGAAATTATTTTTCAAAACACAAATCAAAATAATTTTCTCTTTCAGCCTTTCTTGTGCCCGATGTTTTTCATTTTACTCAACATTATTATAAAGTAATTTATAAAGCTTCTTAGTTTGAACCAGCCCTGCAAAAGCACTTTGGATATTGGATATATTAAAGCATATTAAAACATAAAACACTATTATAAGTGCCTATTAAAAAGCTGATACAGATGTTTAGCTGTTGTGCATAGGATTAATTTCACTGAAAAATGTGAAGCTACTGATTTATATAAAATTAGGAGAGCAACTAAAACTGAAAACTGAATTTACATAGAAAATGTAAATTTTACATAGAAAAGTCATAGTTATGGAATCAACTGATTGCTGTAAACACCTGAAGAGCAAAAGAACATTCCCCAGATAATGTCAGCTATAGCAAATCTTAATTCAGAGGTTTTGCCAAAGGATATTTAACTCCTGTAAGTGCATTTGAAACACAGGTTATTTTAAAAAACTCCTTAAAAAAAGAGTAATTTCTTTTTGTTTCTGTTTTTAAAAACTCAAATTTTAAAACAAATTTGTCTTCAAGCTATTTCCTTTTTTCTTCATTCATTCTTTACTCTCTTTGAAGAGAATAGGAGTTGAACTTTGATGTTGCTTGTGAATCCTTCAGCTCAGGATATGCTATGATTCTTCAAGAATGAAAAATTCAAAGTCTGAAGCATGTAAAAGCAGGAAAATCACAAGAAGGATAATTTAAAAATTGCTATTAAAAAAAAAAGACAATCACAGACCAAACCCCCACCTTCTTTCACTGAACTAAGCATGGAGAAAAAAAAAACAAAACAAAACACTTTTTGGATGGAAAAAAAATGAAATGGTTTAAAAAGGAATTAAGGCAGCTAAAAGTGCTCATTTCAGGGATTTAAATGTCAATTTTTATAGTTTTTAGGAAGATGGCTTTTTACTTTTCTTTTTTCTCTTTTCCTATTCAAATAGGGACAATGTTGCTTAATTTATGAATCTGACAGTAAAATAAGTTGGGTTTTTTCAGATTGGACAGAAATTATATAAGAAGGACAAAACATGAGTCTTTTGACAGACTCCTGGTAGGCAGTTCAAGGGTAATCCTCTCACTGGCAAATCTAATAATTTGACATCAATCCAATTTAGGTTCTGTTGAATATTAAGAGCAAGGAGTCACTTGTAGGCAAAGAAATTACTTCATATTAAACATTTACACTTAAAAACAAGAAGTATATTATTTTCCATCCTGTCTGTTTCTAAAAATTCATTCACATGATGTTGCATCAGTTTCCTTGAACTGGGAGATTCTGGTTTTAAGTGATATTGTGACTCTTGCAAATGGGTGACGGCTCTGCCACCATTACTGACCTTATCTTAAAAAAAACCAAAACCCCCCCAAACTTCTCTGTAATGAGTTTGCATCTTATTTTACAAAAGTTCAAGGAATCTAATGGCCATAAAGGACATGTGGTTCTTAGCCAAATCTGTCTGTCTGAACAGACTTTTGGCTTTGGCATTTTCTGGACATTCTGTCTACTGGCTGGAATTTAATTGAATTTTAGTTCCAATCAGTATTCAGTTAATGATAGAGGGTGGTTGTTGTTTGGGTCTTTTTCCCCTTCTGAGGCTTCTGTAGAAATGAAAGCTGCTGTTGTGCATAGATCATCATAAGGTATATTCCTTACTTTGTATTCATAACCTCTATTCCTCTCCTGCCCTCTTCTGAGGATTAGCATAAAATTTCATTGATGTGCTGGCTTTCTGCTGATATTTTCCACTGGGACAACCTTCCTGAATAAAACTTTTGAAAATACAAGTGGAATTAGTCTCGTTTCAGGGATTACTCACAATTCTAAAAAGACCAATAATAAATTATTTTAGGTTGCTTAACTGCACTAGAGCATATCTGAACCACTGACTCACTCCAGGCTACCACTTTCTGCTGAATAATTTTATATGAAAGTTATTTTAAATGTGACCTACAGAATCCCAAAGTACCCCAGGCTCATATGCTTTTATATGATAAACATCCTGTTTCTTGAAGACAACGTAGTTATGCAACTTTTGAACAAGGATGAAAAAAAAAGGTTGAGGCAAGCTGCAAATACAGCTCTTGTGTCACTGGAGGAAACCTTACATGGAACAGGTAGGCCTGATCATGTCAAATGCAAGGTACTTATTTACATGCATGTTATAAGGACTAAAATTTGGCAGTGGTAGAAATTTGAAGTGCCATCTTCTCTCTTCAAATCTGCCTTTAATATGCAGTATTCTCTAAATAGAAGATTTTAGCATGTTTCTAGCCTCAAGGAACTTATGAAGGGGAACTTGGGTATTCACTGCAAATTATTTCCTGACACTACAGAGGTCTAGGATTTTTTTGGCACCAAAGTACTGCTATGCTACCCTGTGATTTGCCTTTTCCCCTTGGTAATTCATAGTGACAGACTTTTAGACAGAATTACATCCCTCTAAGCAGTTTCCTGTTCTCTGGTAATGGGCAGGACAGCACAAACAATAAGGAAATATGACTGGAATATAGACATGGCTGTCCTTGTTTGGCAACCACACAAGGATAGGTGTTCAGCTTTTTTTTCCAACAATGAAAGAACACCCTATGCCCTCCATGTGCTATATTTTGGAGGCAAAATCAGTGTGTTTGGGAACATGAATAAAGAGGGGGAAAAGTTTAGAAAAGAAACCCTGAATAGACCACTCTTTCTCAAAGGCTGAAGGTTGTTATTCTCATGAGATCAGACCTTTAAGGCAGCTCAGCTCTTTCACAAACCTATTGTTGCTATGCCAGAATGCTCTCATTGTGGACATGTATTTTATCCATCCCTTATGTCTGTGCTGTGAGTTCATAATTGAGAGGCAATATAGCAATACCTTTTTAAAGAGCTTCAGAATAGGATGCATTACTGCCGCACATGGCTGAAATAGAACAAAAAACCTTTCTGAGCATTGATCTTCCTGTGGGGAAAGTAGGAACCATTGTCTTTTATGCAAAGAATAATATAGCCTGGTCACATAGCCTGGAACATGCCATAGTCGTCTTCTTCCAAAATCAGCAGGTCTGTAGGGAAGATAACTGAGTATTTTTATGTCATTTACATATACAAACACTTTACATGGCTTTGAGGAGGGACTAAAGGGATAAGCATGTCTGGAAGTCCCCATGGGGCAATCACAGACATTTGCTATTAAAGAACCATTACATGCTTCATGTTATTTTTATGTATCTTCTCCATCTCTAACATACCATAAAAACATTAACTAGTATCACAGTAACAGATTATGAGCTGGTAAAATATCATCCACTTCTATATACTTCCATGATAGGATTTACTGTTATAAATTGATAAGACAGGTCTTACTCTAGCCTTAAACCTTTTTTTCCCACTTCCTCATCTAGAATGAAACAGTTTTTCCATTATGCCAGCCAACTACCTGAGACAGCAGTGAAAACTGCAAGAGAGAATTCATAATTAGCCTCTGTGTCTCTATTGCCAAGAACCTTTTAATCATCAGAGATTCTTTCTGAAGAAATTGGTTTTTGCCCTTGTTGCGGAAGAGGAAGGATCTGCTTCTGCCCAGAAAATTGATAAGACTCTATGTCATTAATTTGTTTCCTTTTTCTTACAGTTTTTCCATCCTGCAGTACAAGATTCAAATTTGAACTTATGGTCAAACACACACACCCTATGGATTGCATTGCAATAGTATGGAAAGGTCACATATGGAAGAAAAGAGCAGGATAGGATCAATGGCACTGAAGCATCTTCCATGAGGAAAAAATTAACAGAAATCTCTTAGGTAGAGCTCTGGTTTTGGATGGAAAACATGGAAGTCAGACTCCCAGGCCCCGGTCTCATCAAAGGTGTCTCATGATCAATTTCGAGTCTCTTGGTTCCTCCAAAGCTGAACCCAGGCCTCTAAATAAGTCTCTGTTATAGTCAGAATTTGTTCCCTTACAAAGGGAACTAAAAGAGAAGGTTTGTTTGAGTCTAATGCTCTCTAATAGTTTGCATTAATGAAATTTTGAGCCTCATTTTCCAGCTACCTTATTCAGCTCTTCATTGAGATGTCTCTATTACAGATATGCAGCCCAGAAGACTGTCATAAATGTTAAATGCTGTTACCCTTCACATTAAAAGGATGAAAAAAGCACACTGATAGATTTCTGTGGTGGCCAAAGTGCAAGGCTAATCTTATTTTTTTAAATCATGGAGTCCTTAGATCCTGGACACTACTGTCTCACCTAGACTGCCTCACAGATCTCCTGCCATATGATAAACACAAAGTTTAAGACTTTGTATTTTGACTGGTTTTAGCATACTTTTCCCGTCCTTGCTCCAGACTTAATGGCCAATTGAAGATGACCCCAAGCCATGTTTTTTCTGATGCCAGAACTCCTCTCCTGGGGGAATCAGGATGCTCTGCAGTGATATATGGTTGTCATAGTCTTGGTGAGCCCTTCCAAGTGGAAAGGATCTCTACAAGCCACCTGGTCCAACTCTCTGCTCAAAGCAGATTGTATTCTGACTCAAGAAAACCTTTATTGGCTTTATCAATCCTAGGCTAAGATATCTCCAAGCCACTCTGAGCAGTCTAGTGCCTCTCAGAAAGCCACACACTCCTGGCCCTGTTGAGTTACACCACTTCTGCTCTGAGCCTGCCTCCTTGGCAGAAACACCCAGAGGAAGATTAATGCAGCCTAAAAACTGGCTATCTGACCTGGGCCTCAGAAGGTTTCAGTCTGCCACAACGAAATAAGTGCTTTTACAAGTGAATTGTGTGCCACTTTTCTCCTCTTATTATAGAGCTTGCAGCCTATTTAACTCCTCAGAGAAAAGCTCCTTTCCCAGGCTCCGGGGTTTCAACCTAAGACAAACAAGAAGAAAATACCAAGATGGCTTGAGAGCAGAATGTGGGCAGAGACATAATTAAAGCTAGCTGAGGAACTTTTAAGCTATTTTGGTGAAGTAATGTGGTAACAAATTGGAGGAGAGGATCTCAGGATTAACAATTTGGACTATAATTCCCAGCACTGAGCTGTATTTTGTTTTACCATTTTAGTTAAATATCTGTTAGTAACTGAAGTTTCACTTTTTCTTTCAGTTTCAGAAGCACAGATTGAGAGAACGTTTGCTTCAGTTCTGTGTTTCAGATTCTATGCTAAGAGCAGGGCAGAAATTTAAAAGTGCATCAAGCAAAGAGAACATGTGATTTTCTTCCAAAACAAACAGGATATCAGGAATAATTAGAGCTTCTCACTCTCTTGCAATAAAATAGTGATAAGCAGAAGGTGTTGCTCTCCAGAAAGCAATGTCTGAAGCAGCCTTTCAAGACAAACAGAAGATTTCTATTTGTTTACTCTGTTTTCTTCAAAGTGCTTAGCTGGGATTATATTCTCTTTTCTTCTTCAGCTGCCTTCTCCACAGTCTCTTTTATCCCTGGCAGTTTACTTTTTCCTTCACAGATTGCATCATTCATAATTCTTTATCTCACCTTTTCTTAGAAATTGCTGTCCAACTTCTTGTTTTGTTCCTCAGCCAGCATACTTATTTTTTGTTTTTGTTTTCTACTTTGTCTTTTCCACTTTCCTATTGCACTTTACCCTTGGTGAGCTCCAGTTACCTAACACAGCCAGACAGGATCTCTCTCTGGGGAATGCAGACTCCTCTCAGTCTCCACTGATTCTGTGGTGAGCAATGGAGTTACTGGAGTTCAGGGGCTGGTTTCACTAACACCCTGGAATTTAGAAGCAAGATGGGTGAAGGGAACTAATATTTCTTGTCATACAGACTTTTTGAAGTTTAATCCCTTCATTCTGCTATTTTTCACTTGTATCCTCCAGATCTCTCCAGATTTTTTTTCTCCAGCAGTTCCCACATCCCTTTTAAAACTGCCAGCATGGACTGCAAAGCCCCTCTCAAACTTGGGTTGGTTTGAACACCTCACATCTGAACACAATACCTTCTTTCTTTGAAGCATTTCTGTTTCAGAGCTTCATCTCTGGCCCT
Source organism: Lonchura striata (assembly GCF_050655825.1). Lineage (NCBI taxonomy): Eukaryota > Metazoa > Chordata > Aves > Passeriformes > Estrildidae > Lonchura > Lonchura striata. Next base: position 84,513,766 of record NC_140703.1, on the reverse strand, counting down.
GCAGCAATACTGGAGCACCACAGGAGAGCAAAGCCTCTGAACTGTGCTACAGTTCCCACACAGGAAAAGTAACTTGGATGCAGTAAGAGAATCTCCTGCTCTTTCTGCATTCACATATAATTTAGATACATAAGTGAAGACTTTAGGTAAAAATATTGCTCTATTTTTCTTCTCTCAAATGCCATCTATATTACCTACTGTTAGGAATGACCCAAAGTCCCATGTGTCAGTCCATTTTTGAGCTGCAAATCTCTACCCTTTATGCCCACTAAATGTCTTTTTGTCTTACTTCCACTCATAGCAAAAGTTAAAAAGGCAAAGACTGTACCGAAAAAATTATCTCATCTGAACTCATATGATCTATGCTGACAAACAACTATCACTCACTACCCTCATCTTTGCACACCTGCAGAAGGTGAGCAGGGACACTGGAGCACCCTGCCAGACCTAGTTTTCAAAAGTCTCTGCTGGCAGCACAGTGTGCTCAGTGCTATCTGCCCCTCATCAGTCATATCTGAGAACATAATACCAAGAAAATAACCTACTTGGGAAGTGTGGGAAGGGAAGAGGCATTTCTTTATAAAATTAGCCAACAAAAAATTCTCAGAACTGTATGACTGAAGTCAGTAGGAAAGCTGAAGGAGCTTAACCACAGGAGGTTTCCCAATTTCTTGGAATAGAGAGCACCAGGCTTTCACAACATCACATAAGTCTTCTGGGGACCTTCTAGTCCCAAAAGAATCACCTGTGATGTGATCAGGTGTATGTCAAAACATGTATTATGTAGACATGGATTTAAAGCACTCAAAACCAGAATGTGAATTCAAGAGCAGCTAAACCAAATTTTACCAGACTCTACTCCATCCCTATTCCCTCCCTCTCCTCATGCCATGAGAAGCCTAATTCAGACACTTACTACTTAACTCTTTATGGGTCGTTTACAGGTATGAGGACTGAAAAAGCACCACAGAGAAAGACCAGACACTCTGCTCAAAAGCACCCTTGTAATGTGCTAGTGGCCAAATTCCCTTGGAAAGAGAGGAATCTCCATAGTAAAAGTAGAGGATTCCTCTGTTCCCTCCCTTTACTTGGATGCTGAGCTACAGCACAAGCCTCTAATGTGATTTAAAGGCAGAGTCTTTATTGCTTTCTGAATTACATTTCTAATAGAAGCCTTGTTAATTTTTGTTGCAATTCTAGTCAGTGCAAGAAATCTTTGCTGGTGGAAGGCTTGCCCAGGGCTGTCATTCCTAAAAATCCTTCAACAACGTTCACGAGTAACCAGCATTCACCAGAATGTAAACTGCACTCCAGAAAGTGTGATGTCAAATATGTCAAAGAATTTAGGTTTGAAAAAAGCCACTCATGTCATCAAACTCAGGTCCACTGCAGTATATTTAGCCACCTCTGCTCTGATGGGACTCCAGATTTAAAAATACATTTATTTAATTCTCCTAATCCTGTTAAAATATTCCTGGGACAAAACTCCAGATCATAAGAAAAATTCTACTGCTGTCCAGCCTTATTTATCCATCACTGAATTACTGCTCTTTGTGCCAACACCCCTGTCTTTTAGTTTAAATATTGCTTTTCCCCACAGTGTTTACTGGGATGTGTTTAGACACCTACCATCTGGGTCTCACCTGACACAGATGCTGTTTGTAATGACCTGTATTCTTTGGAGGAAAGAGGGAAGGAGAACACACAGAGTGTAATGGCCATCCCTTGCAACAGTTCAGCTTTTGTATTAATTTCCTATTTTTTGCCAGGGATGTTTCTTTTGGGTTTGACTGCTCCTCATGTCTCCTGCAGTTGATTTTCATCTTCTGAAAAGCTGATTTTGGATGCCCAGGGCAGGCAGATACTCTTCAGCCCCGCACCAGCCCTACACTACTTTCCTGCTGGCAAGCAAAATGATCTGGCTGCTCCAGCACTATGCTCCAGTGAAAACCAACCAACCAACCAAAGCCTCTAAAATAAGACAGGGATGAACACAATAACATCAAAATAACCCACCAAAAATATTCCTGCTCAGGACTTGCCTAAATTTAGGAGTAGTCTACCTCATCAGAAGCCTCCCTGTCTCACCTGGGATTCCCTCAGGCACCCGGAAATCTGCTAATGTGTATGACAAGGACCTTCTCCATCTTGACTGTTGATGCTCCTCTATGAACTCTTTTACCCAGGAATTAGGCACATCCATGCTTAAATCTTCTACAGTCTGAACTATATTCTGAGCTCTTCCAAGTTTCTCTTGTAAGGTTTGGATGTCCACAACAAACACTGGGACTGTTTTGTTCATAAATTACCAAGCTCACCACCTCCACAGTGCTAGGTGAGTGAGTTCCCCCTCTTTCCTTGCTCTTCCAGTTAATCTCCCTCTCTTCAGGAGCACAGCACAAACAGCAAAGGATTAGGTGTTCTGGGCAGGGTGGCTCCTCTTTCACAGCCAGTGCTGAAGTTCTGCCAGGCTGCAGAACACAAAAGCAGGAGAAAAGCAATGCAGTAAGTCTGAAGCTCTGTAGGCTCCTGAACATGCACTCACCTGCAGCAGGGAGGTGCCAGGCCTGCTGCTTCCTGTTGTCTGGAGCATCATCTCGACCCACATTTATTTTAATTTTGTGTTTACTTTCATTGTTACTAAGAGAATTTGCACTTACCCATATCTCACCCCATCAGACTCACCAATTTTTTTCTAACATTTACAGAGCAGTTTTCTTAGTTTTTGTTTCATCTCCAGCAATATTCAGGCCGCTTAAATCCCATAAAAATTTGTCCTGCTCCTTGGTTACCTCTGCACAAATATCTCCATTCCCTGGGATTGAAAGCTCTTGTTTCCTTTTGCCAAGAAGACTTCTTCAGGCCCATAGCTGTCAGTAAAGATTTTTCACTGATTAACATAATGAAGTTAAACTAAGAACAATTAGTCTCAAGATCAGTAATTGTATCTTTTTTAGACCCATAGAAGGCTTTATGAGCTGCAAGCCTGACTTTCTCCCCAAAGCCATACCAGCTGGTCTGGAGAATGATGTGTACTTCATCTCACTCCTGTTTGTTATCCCGACAGCTATAGTACAGGCTTATCTCAAATACACAATTTTATACTGTGTTTTTTAACTTTATGAGCATTTTTGGGAGGTGGATGGAAGAGATGGCAAGAGGCAGCTATTATTTAGCCTGGCAGCGAGCAGGTGGAAAACAGGCCAGCTGCAGGTAGTCAGGGTGGAAAGCTGCTGCTGTGCCATTTTAGAATTGGCAATTTGCAATCGGGAGAGACATTTTTCTGTCTTGCCAGCTGGAGGCTCTTGCCAATGTGGTTATGGTTTTAGAAACCAAACAAATCAGTCTTTCTTAGTTTTCCCCAGAGTTTTGGATTTTACCTCATGAGATTTGACCGAAAGCATTTTATACATCTGACTAACAAAAGACATTAAAAAATAAAGAGGACACGAGAAAAATAGGAGGAAGTACAACTGTTCATCTGTATTCAGCAAATCAACTGCTTTGAACACATGAAAACCAAATGGTTCTGAATTTATTTTCCATTCATGAAATAAACCATTTCACACTGGCATAATAGGTTACCATTCCAGTTTAAGTCCCTGTAAAGAAGTGCAGGGGTTTGAGTTGTTTTGTAGTACTGTACATAAAATTTCTGTGCCTCTTTTACTGATTATGAACTTATGATATATGATTATGAATTTATGGTATATGATTATTTATTCGGCAATAGAGCACTAGTTTTGGTTTTCTATTTTTAAAATATGTTTTAATGTCTGTATTGTTTTTCTCTGGAAATTATACAGACAATTTTCTGATCGAAACAGATTGAACTAAAAGGTATAAAGTTTAAACTTATCTTTTGTTTAGCATTTCTATTTGTGAAAAGCTTTGAAACATGGACACCATTTTTCTTGGTTTTTATTTCAGATATTATTTTAATTAATTATTTTAATTATTTTATTTAGCCCTATAACTTACACTGTGTATTCTACCTACTGAAATGTGATTTCAAACCTTTTTTGTCATTTGTCCCACATTTGTAGCTCAACACACTGTAGCACCAAGTCAGTAAAGCACATGCAGAAATTTGAGCATATACTTAAAAGGAATTGACTTATTAGAATATGCTCAAGCACATGCTTTTATACTAATACACTTTATAAGTACAATGTCCCAAAATACCTACTCTCAGGGCAATTAGGTCATGTAGATTTATGGAATTTCATGGAAAGGAAAAAATTACAAATTTAATCTAACTTATTCTTCACATCTTTTCATTGGCTTTACAGCATAGAATGGTGTACAGCACAGGATAGAATGGTATTTGTAGGATCAAAACATTGACAAAAGTATTTTGCAGATATTCAAGTTCAAAAGCTGTTGTCTAGATAACTGTGGTGCTGTCTCCAGACCTCAAAGACTTTGAAAAAAAGAATTAGATGATTCTGCATTCATTTGTCACTGAATTAAGAGGTTACTATTTCAAAAAAGAGCAACACCCAGCATTTGACCTTTTCAGCTGTACTGAAAACAGAAGCTACTTCATACTAACAGCTGTGGTGAAACAAAGGTGAAGAATCACAGAAGCTAAGACTCATTTTAAGAGAAGGTAAGTCATACCCTTATCAGATGGGACCAAATTTCCCAATTCTTCTGACCCTGAGAGCTACTCTTCAAGAACATAACCAAAACTTAGATACAGATTCACAAAATCACTTAGGCTGGAAAAGATCTCCAAGTTTATCCAACCACAAACCTAATACTTCCAAGTCCACTATTAAACCATGTTCCTGTGTGACATATCTACAAGCCTTTTAAATATCTCCAGGAATGATGATGCATCCTGGGCAGCCTGTTCCAATGTTTGTCAATTCTTTCCATGAAGAATTTTTTTCTGATATCCAACCTAAAAAAATCCCAGTGAACACATCAGTTATATGAAGTCTGATTAAGATTTAGATAACTGCTCTTTTATTTTTGCTACTTCCAATGGAAGCAAATTGCTACCAATTTCCTTCTCCTGTTTTCATGCAGCCTTCAGACATGAAACAAGTGGAGGGAGAGAAGATGAAAAATCAAGCATATATATTGTGTCCTCCTTTCTGGATCTTCATGGACCCCAGCAGTTTGATGTGGAAGAAAAATGTGAATATTCTCTTGTAGTTTAATTCATCAATTCATTATTGTCAAAAGAAAAATATCTTGTTAGTACAATTGCTAAAGGTACAGAATTTAATTTTAAGGGCAGAATGAAAGACATGCGTTTCACTAAAGGCCTTTTCCCTGAGCTTGTTTAAGAAACAACTCCATTGCAAAATGCTGCACCATCTATACAAAATATGAGGAACACAGTCATGTTGATCCAGGTCACTTCGAACTTGAGTAAAATTTGGAAGATTGAATATTTTGAGATTTTAATAATACAATTCCTTTTGCAATGTTATCTTCAGGAAATACCTGCATCTTGGGTTTTTGTTCAGACACAGGATGATAATTGTACTTTTCAGCATTTCAAACAATGAGCTGGTAGTAAAATGGTTTCTGCTCTACAAGAGGATGGGTAATAAATGCTGCAGCAATTGCATATCAAGTAAATGTGGTATGAAATGTGGTTTAGCATTCCATAAAACAGATGGTAATGCTTCTGCTCATAATAAGCAGACAAGCTGTGAATTTTCAACTTGAATTCAGTGTCCAGGAATAAGACCCAGCAGAGCAAGAGGGAGTTACAATACTGCAATTGCATCTCCTTTGGCAAGTGACTGCATAGAACAAAACTCTGGGAGGAGACCCCACCTATACAGAGGGCCAAAAAGAGAAGTCACATATGAGAGGAAAACAGAGGTTAGAAAAAAAAGATTAATACTAAATTATAAAAAAGAAAAATCTCTGAGACCCTAATCTGCTTTTCTAAATCACTGTTAGAACCAATGTTTGTAGCCAAGTTGCTGATGCTCCAGCACTGTTCTGAGGTACTGTGTAATTGCTGGGGGATCTCTTTGCTTCAGAGGTGCAGAGCAATATGCATTTATCCTGCTAGTTCTGTCTGGGATGAGAGAGAAACATCTTCTGGGTGATTCGGTCAGAGTGATAAATAACAAAAATCACTTCTAAACAAAGGAAATTACTGACATTTGTTATGTTCCGGATAAAGCAAGTCACTTGGCACTATTTTATCTATGACTTCAGCTGAACTAGGGCATGGTTTCATGATGTCAGTGCTCTGATCTCAGTCCCTGTTGCATCTCCTGACTCAACAGCTCCAGAATATTCTCAAGCACTCTTTAGTGCAGATTTAGGGCTTTAATGTTGGAAATAATTCACAATAAAATAAGTATTTAGAGTTCTATTAGATGATGCATCCTGAAACAAATCAAGTTGCCTGTATTTTCAGGATAAGTCTTTACATGTCTGAAAAAAGGCTTATAGAATCTCCAAAGCTGATTTTCTCTATGATGCTTCAGGGAAGGAGGTCCATAAGGTCCTCGACATAGGAACAAAAAAATATAAAGAATAAACTGACTAGTGAGGCTACATTACCACTGTATGTCAAAATGAGCTATTAAAATCTCAAAAGTAGGAAAATTGAAATATCAGATAAGATTCACAAAGAGATAAGAAGACGTTTGCAAGATGTAAAACATTACTTCCAATGGAAGATTCAAATATCAAGTTAGTTTACCAAAAATATGCCAGTAGATGCCTTCTTTGCTGCCTGTCCATCTCCACCACGATCAGAGCATGTGTTCTTCAGCCCAGCAGGTAAAAGTGTACATCAAATAGCTGGGAACTGAAAAGCTACTCTGATTCAGAAAGAAATAAAGCTAATTTTTTTTTAAGCTGGTGCTCAGTTTCACTGAAAAATTTTAAACTTGGGCCAACAACTATCTAGAAGAGATGATCCATCCAGTTTAAACCAGGGTTAGATGATCTTTGTTGTGCAGAAGATCAAACTTACTGTAAATTAGCTATGGTGCCTTTTGAGCTATGAAACTGTGGGGGGAAGAAGTTGAGAAAAGATAAAAAGAGAAAAAAAAAATTAAAACCTTTGTTCTCAGGTAGTTTTAGTGCATGGAGAACTGGCTGAGACAACAAGAGCTCACACAACTCCTATGAGGAGTGGCTGAGGGAGTTGGAGTTGTTTAACCTGGAGAAAAGGAGGCTCAGGGGTGAGCTTATCACTCTCTACAACCACCAGAAAGGAGGCTGTAGCCAGGTGAGAGTTGGTCTCTTCTCCCAGACAGCCAGCGACAGGAGAAGAGGACACAGGGGAGGATTAGGTTGAACATTGGGAGCAAGTTCTTCACAGAAAGGGTAATTAGATATTGGAATGGGCTGCCTAGGGAGGTGGTGCAGTCACTGTCCCTGGAGGTGTTAAAGATAACATTGGACGTGGCACTCGGTGCTGTGGTCTGGTTGAGAGAGTGATGTTGGGTTATAGGTTGGATTTTATGATCTCAAAGGTCTTTTCCAACCTAATTGACTCTGTCATTCTACAATGTACAGGTACTGGACATTTACCTTAGGCTACTAGTCTGTTTTCCCTCTCTGGACAGCCAGAGTTATGGCATCATGGCTCATTTCCCACTCAAACAGCAGACAGAGGAATTGTCCCATAGGAGCATTATACTCACTGACCACAGATGGAGCCTAACTCATAGGCTTAGACCATCTATCCTGCTTTTAGATGACTTTAAGTGAGATAAATGCTACTCTTCTCAATATACTGAGTCAGTGGAATTTTTAGGTTGCACATTTTTTAGACTAATTTCTTTAAGACAAAGAGAGGATTTTAATATATTAAAATAATATAGTAGAAACATGAAGTATCTTTCAATCCAGAGATAATGTTCTAAGGCATTATCAAATTTAAATGATACAAGGTTTTTATAGCTTCTTCTGCTATTAAGTTACATTTCTTTGTACAGTGATTCTGGGATGTCTCATTAACTTCAGCAGAGCTGTGCAATGTAGTTAAAAGTTCTGTGCAAATGGTTTACATTGACTTCTTTTCCTTGTAAAGAACTGACCCTTAGCTATACTGTGCATCTTAAAAGGAATTTATTCTTTTCCTTCAGTATTGTTTAAAAAAAGCCTGAGATACAGCGCACATCTTCAATATATGCAGATCAATGTGGACTAAATAATCAGTTCCATAAATGTGGGAAAGCTGAAATAAATTTTGTTTCTACTTTCAAAACAGGGAAGTGAAAGATTAAATTGATCTGCTTGTTTGCAAACAGTGATGTTACTTGAGGTAATTTTGAGAGTTCAGGCAGTGCCAAGATAGAGGGGAAGGAAATGTTTGTTGATCTGTATTCTTTGGAAAGGACATAAAGCTGCTTACCATCTTAATGTGCCTTGCATTCTGCCTGTGAAGAGGTGACCAGGTTTAATATCACACAAAAAGTGCCATAGTCTGATTTTTGGTGGTTTTTTTTTGTTTTGTTTTTGTTTTTTGTTTTTGGTTGTTTTTTTTTTTTTAACACTTTTTCCTTTCCAGGATAAGGAAATATTGTACTTTAAAGTGATTGGTTTCAATGTAGACAGTTTGTCTAAATAAATGAGTCAGTGCTACATTTTGGTGAAAGGAATTCTTGGCTAAGGTCCATTTCCAAAGGGAGAGAAGCCAACAAGGGTTGGTACAGCATGGAAGCCAATAACTATATGTTTTTGGAAACAGCACTCTTGGCCACTGGTTTGTTTTCTTCCTGTTACCTTCCTTCAGTGTTGCCACAGTAGATTGCTAAAGCACAGTACATTTGTTTTAAAAAGGAATAAAATTACCTTCAAATAATTGTTTGGGGCTTACTCATCTTGCCTGGCCTGATGTACAATATAATGTTTTGCACTGACTTCCTCAGTTATTGCAGATGGGTCAGTATACTCAGCCTCACCCTCTTAAAATAATGGGAGTTCTATCTTAACTGTGACAGGATTCATGCTAACTTCACTGGAATTTGATTTTTGTCTTTCCATGGTGGCAGCTGAAGTGGAAACCATGTCATAGAATAAACAAGCCAGCCTAACACCAGAACTGAACAAGAGTATGTAGAAAATCTGTTTAGGATGAGCATTTAAATATCTGCCATGTTTGGTTATATTTAGAGTTAACACTATTGTGCATTTGAAAGAGGTGGCAGCGAACCTGGTGTTAAATAACAAAGTCCTTTTTTTCTACAATATCAATTCTCACTGTGTACTAAAGTAACTGATAGTTGTGTAGAGTCAACTATGAAGTCTAAATATTCATAAAATATCATTTCAGAAGTGTGGCTGGTGGCTCCATATCTAGCTCCTAAAGTCAGTATTGAACTGGAAGCAAGAATGTAGCTACTTCATTATGTGTAAATAACAGTGTATTCACACACAAATTATAGAATTTACCTTTTCAGTTTACAAATAATTTCCCCACAGTTGACAAATAAAGTAGTTAATTATTGAAGAAATTTTTTTTCTAAGAAGATTAGAGCACTTTTGTCATCAAGTTATTTATTTCCTGTACAAGTTATTTGTTTAAATAACATTGCCTTATCAAATTCCTAGACAACTGCATTCATTCTCATAAGATCTATTAATTCCTGTAAGATCTATATTTATTTGAACTATTCTTCATAACAGGAGTCATCTCTTTTTGGTCCTTTTTTAGAGATTTTTTTTTTTTTACTTTTAAATTTGTAATCCTTTTTTATGAGGAAAAAAAATTAGTTTGACATTGTTTCACTTTACTACCAAAGGCAGTCGGCTCAGTCACCTTGGTACCTAGTGGATACTTCTGTTTATCGCAGACTTGAACTGGAAAATAGATTTTATGTGTTTTTTTGTGCCAAGGTAGAGGGACTTTGATTTCTGAGCTAAATATTAGCCTGGGAGGAGTATTGACAAAGAAATATCCATTTTAGAAGTTGTGAGCAATGGGTCACTCTTATACTAATCAAAATAAGTGCTGTCATTGTAGACGTGAGGAAGAATCTAAGTATGACTTCACTGTGACTGACCTACATTTCTTAAGAGCCTACCTGGCCTATTTGCCAAATGTCATTTCAGAGTCATCTTTTAATTATCTTCAGTTATCAGATCTACATGTTCCAATACGAAATCACTTTCAGAGAGGATCTCCTTTCATGTTGGAAGGTTAATTTGTTTACTTTCAATTTACCATTATTGGGGGTTTTTTAGTCTTTCTTTGCAAGGTTAAAGAGCTCTCAGGTATTTTTTCTATACTTGTGTACCTACCACAAAGCCACCTCTCAGCCACATATTCAGTGAAGTGAAATACATCCTTGTCCAGATCTCTGGAAATCCCCTGACTTTTACATGTGAAATTAAATCAGCTCTAACCATTTATCTGTGCAAAAGTAAAATTATTGTCATATTTTTACAAGTTTCATGTAGTTTTTCCTTAGATAGGCATGTTAAGAATTATTTTGGATTTTTGCAGCAGTATCATGAGTGATTATTCTCATTCACATTGGGAGTACTTTATAACAACACTTGGTTTTGCTCCAGATAAGCTCACATGCTTTTGTGACATTGCAAAGCTGACAGAGTTTTCTGCTTTTAGTTCCTGAGATAAGTTTTGCAACTAGCTCAACTGCATTTTCATGAACTACAATGCTCTAGAAATGCCTGGCCTTAGGACGCTTTTTCTTCCCCTCACCCAGCCACATCTGTGTTCTTGTTTCTCACAGACCATGTTTTCAGTGTTTAAAACAGATTGGATTCATTGGACTGAGGCAATTAATAAATTGGTTCAGATTACACTGAAAGTATGACTAGCTCTCTTTACTGTTTGATAACTCATTAATCCCTATGCCACTTGAAACTGGTTGGGCAAATATTGTGGGGCTTCAAGAGAGTTAAAACTGATGATAATCTCATCCCATCTAGTTTGAGTAATCCTGGACATGCTGTTAGCAGCAATGGTGTTCCATGGGAATGCTATGGCAACATCAAAATGTTGGCTGTCTAGCAGGCTTACTGCATCCTGTGCATGATCCGTGAATAAACAGAGGAATTTAGTTCCCGGAGTGTCAGTCTGGCACATTTTACAAGCACTACATTCACTTTCCAAAAAAAAGTCAGCCAGTCATACAGAGAAAGTGCTATAGTGACTGAGTGATAAATCTCCTGCTGCTAACCCTTGTATATACCAACTCTAAGAAGATAAAAATAGATCATGCATGGCTTAATTCAGATGGGAAATATGCTCTCTCTCAATTTGTTTTTTATTTTTGTTCCCAGATGCTCTTCTTTGTTCATACAACTTTTTTTTTTTTGGTCAGTGCATCTTCTTCCTAGACTCTGTACATGTGAGCATGCTTATTTTCACTTAGATGTGATCTTACTCTGAACCAAAGGCTGGAGATAAGGTCACTTGGAATGAAGTACTAAGTTTGAGCTAAAAAGCCCAAAAGGGATGTTAGTCCAAGGTTCAGTGCATAGGAACATGTTCCTACCGTTTCTAGTCTGATGCAAATGAGAGCACAACACTGTGTTTGCACTTGGTTCTGTCATGCAGTGGTTTCCAGCTCCTCAAAATGCTTTATGCCCACATATTAGCCTCTTTCCCCATGCATCTTGAAAAAAGGAAATGCAAGGATATTTATAGGATTATGCGGCTTTTTAAGGTGGCACCTAAAATCAACAAGATGGGAGTAGGGTAGACCTTACTCCATTCACAATAACTCCTCAAGCTCCCTAGACACAAATTCCATGCTTGGAAAGACTCACTGAGAAGAGATCAAAGAATCGCAGAATGGTTTGGATCAGAATGGACTTTAAAGATATCTGTTTCCAACTCCCCTGCCATGGGCAGGGACATATTTCACTAGACAAAGCCCCATCCAGCCTGATCTTGAAAAATTCCATGGATGGGACACCCACAGTTAGTGTGGGCAACCTGTTCCAGTGCTTCAGCACCCTGACAATGAAGTATTTCTTCTTAATGTCTAACCTAAATCTTCTCTTTCAGTATAGAACCGTTACCCCTCCTTCTATCACTACACTGCCCAAGCCCCTCCCCATCTTTCCTGTATGCCCTTACAAGTACCCTAAGGCTGCTGTAAGGTCTCCCCAGACACGTCCAGATGTTTTTTTGGGACTTACAATCTTGACTGAAACTGTCCAGAGAAGTTTCTCTGCAAATTACGTTTCACCACCATTCCCATTAAAATATTTCTATCTTCAGTTTTTTTTCTTCTAGTTATTTGAGCTTGCATAAATTCAAGGTATCTTTGTACTGCCCAATGTCTGTTTAGTTTTTTACTCCATGAATGTGAACATCATTCTTAAAGATTCTCTTTGGTAGACACAGGTGGAATTCCCTGAACTGTATACAACTGAAGTGTTTTCAAAACTGATAGCATCTGAACCAGCTGCCATCCCAGTGAGGGCGGGAAACCATAGTGTTTGCTGAAAATAGCTTCATAAAATGTATCAGCTCCACACTCAGTGACAGTCAAATAAAATTTAAACTAAAACACTGCTAGGAAATTTTAGGAAAGATACACACAACTGAAGGGAAATTACCCTCTTGCTCCTATGTAAGTTGGATGAGTAGGCAGAGGCTATTCTTAAAAATGGCAAAGACACAATTTAGGGAGGATGCACTGTACATCTCCAGAAAGAGGAAAAAGTGGCTGGCATTAATTGCAGTCTCTTCCAAACCATGAACTCTAGTTCTGAAACTAATATGAACTAGGATCAAAACAAACAAAAGGAGGTGATTTTTCATGCAATAGTACATGAGTGATTCTCCTTGTCAAAGAAAATGAATGAAACTGTAGATGCAACATTACAGGGGTTCAGGAGAAAAGGGAACAAGTAAATCTTAGCCCACTGACAAGATAACAGGCCGACTGCCAAAGCCAGTATTGCCATTATGATGGTTGATCCCTTCCTCACCTTTATAGGAGAGATGAACTTAAACTGGAAACAAGTGAATTCAATATCCTGTTTGAAGAAGACCTTATTTATTTACTTTTTCTTGTTATTTTGACCTTCAGTTAATACCTCTGGATAAAAGCTGACATATAAAACTAACCTTAAGAAAAAAACAACATCATGATCATGAATGCCAAATTTCTGCATTAGAACAAGCTGATGAAAGTGTCTTAAAGATTAATGAAGCTTAAGGAAATAAAGCTGCAAGTTTTAAAACTGATTTAAAAGAGTAGCTTGTATCTACAAAGGTGGTTTAAGTTCAAAACCTCCCAGCACAACATGCTCAAGCATTATTTTTGTTGAACAAAACAATGAAAACTCATATCTGCACATGTTTAAAGATTGTATTTTAATCACAGACTGAAACAGAATGATTTACAAAACTGATGGTTAGATTTAAAACCAACCACTACACCTTTCTGTGGGAATATTCCCCCCGCACCCTAGTAGATTAGGGATTCAAGTGAAGAACAGAGCTGTTCATGTTTGCCTTTGGGATTGAACAGTGATTTCCAGGATGATGACTGATGCTGCAAGAATTCACCTAAGATGCTTTTCAATGTGTTTCATTTACCCAGATGAAACTGTCTTCTTCTAGGGAAGCCTGCTGGCTTCATCAGAAATCCCAACCATCTTGCAGCTTTCTGTCCAGAGCCTTCTCTGCAGCTCCTCATCATATGATACGTCAGCCGATTTTGTCCTTTCCTCATTGTAAAGGTAGCAGCCACCAGCTCCTTCCAGCTCGGGCGATACTGCTGCACAGATGGTTGTAGAGGCTCCTTCCTCTGGGGTCTGCAGAAACAACAAAAAAAAAAAACAAACAAATTCAAGTGAGGCAGGCACAACAGAAGAATTATACTACAATCATACGACCTCATCAGTGACAAACATCTTCCCTAATTTTGCTTTACACTTCTGGTCCTTATGCAAACCTGAAGCTTGTAATAATAAGAAAGTCAATTATTCAATTGGCAGAGTCCATTTCTTCAATAGTGCTATTTTAAGATAGCTTAAAGCCAGAACAGATATATGGAACACTCCAGTCTATTTTTTCAAGAGTTAGTCAGATGGAGAATACAAAATAATTGATTTAGCTTTCACAGTGAGAGCTAATAAATCCAAAAGCAAGCACAAATATTAAAATCCTAGTTTAATTATTAATTTTGCAAGGATGAAAGAGTCTGTGCTTTGCCTTAAGAAGATGAAGGCTATGCTGTACATGCAATGTGTTCATTGTAACAACAATTGTGACATGAGCAAAGGATCATGGAAAACATGACAGCAAATTAAGATTCTGCAGTTCAGTCCAAGCAGGCAGGTAAATGAGGGAACTATATTTTAGACACAGCATAGTTATCAGAGCTCTGCTCTGTCATAAAGAAAAATGGTGAATGATCTATAATGCCTAATATACCACAACTATTAAATGAAAATTAGTAAGTGAATACTGTGGGACTCAGATTCAGTCAAAGAGAGAAACAGGAGTTTCTATCCTGGCAGATGCCTGGGAGAGAGTTGGAAAAGAATGTAAATAATTCTTTATCTCTCTTGTTTTCACATTGTTTATAGTTAAGTTCTATCACTGTGTGTCAAGCACTCTGCACCAATGCTTTGGGTTGTTTTCACTTCAGAACCAATGGATTTGGTCCTCGCAAAGCTCTGTATAAAAGAGCAGTGTATTTTTAATAAATCAGAGTTTTACTTTCACCGGCCTTCTGATCTGGTCAGAGTCTCTTCATTCCCATCCTGCCTTGACAGTGACAGATATCTTAGAGTGATAACTCCTTTCATCCTGAGTATATGGAAAAAATTTACATTCTGTATTAAGAAGGATCACACAGCTCCAACTGGAATTATTTCCATGGTATTTTTGTTCTAATTAAAGGACATATTTAAAATACAACATTTGATATGCTTTGCCTTTGTCAGTGATATAACTATGATCAATGTCTGCTAGATAATAATGTATCATTTTGCAATCCTTACAGTCATTATTTGAGGCATTAACAGTACTGATGCCACTCAGAGCTTTGTCTGCAGCACCTGACAGGATATTTTTTCCTGAAGAACTCACTTGATGAATAAGACTGTAGTGAATAGGTTAATTATTGCCTTATAAAAACTAATAAATCTAAATAATTGGAAGATTTTTGTTATGTTTGGTTTTTTTTAGAAAATTATTCTACTATGATACTCTGTCTAAAATTGCTTAAAAATGTACATTTACCTTCGTTTAGTATTTTACTGCTATTTCACCCTTCTTTATCCTATGGAAAATAGTGCTATTCATACTTAGTGAGTTATGTAAATAACATAAAGGGCCTGCACAATTCTTTGCTCATAGAGTGCCTAATATAATGATCAACTGTGAACAGCAGTATAAAATACATTGATATTGTAAAGTAGCAGAACAATGATGAATATGACCATTTCTATTTTTATACAACTTTTTCTGGATGACAGAGAATAACCAACAATTTTTTTACGTGCTCTTATGCTCTACTTAAAAAAAGTAGTGACACAGATAAACCATTACTTCATGCAATGGTTCACTGGACTTTATGTTCCTGCTTTTAACAGCTCTCCAGCACAAACAGGCATAAATATAAATATCATAACTCCCAAATATTAATACAACAGCTCAACACTAAAATGCTTTAGAAAAATTGTCTATGGGCAGAATTTGTGTGATTATGTTCTTATGAGCAGGGCTCTCTACCTCCTCAGAGACTGGTCTGTATGGATATTGTTACAGCATCAGAAATACCAGGCTGGCTCTGCTGATTCAATGGTAAGGTTCTCCCAGGATATGCAGATTTTTCAAGATTTTTACTTTTGATGATATGCCAGTTAAGTTCCCAACCAGAGGAGATCTATACCAAGAGGGTGGTCAAACACTGGAGCAGATTGTTGGTCTATCCCAAGCCTGCCAGTGGCATTTGAACAGGCATTTGAACAATGCCTTTAACAATGCTTTATTATTTGGTCAGTCATGAACTGGTCACTGCTGTTGTAGGTCCTTTTCAACTGGAACAGTCTATTCTGTTCTCTTCTATTCAAAATAATATAATATATTTAAAATAAAGGTTATGCTATTCTATTCTTTTTTACTCAAAATAAAATAAAATACTTTAAATAAAGGTTATGCACTAGTTGAAAATGCTTATACACTCACACTGTGACTTACAAGCACAGTAACACTGACCATGTATTAAAATCAGCTTATGTAAATTTTCATATGATTTATGTTGCTTCTCCAATCCACCATATGCAATATGCTGAATTGAAAGGTCTGTGCTAAATTCCTATTTAGCTTCTACCACCTATTGTGGAAGCAATTATCTAAACACACAAGGGAAAAACCCAACTACACTGTATTAAGGAATTAGCCATCATTTGAAATGTTCAAGGCCAGGTTGGATGAAGCTCTGAGCAGCCTGGTCTAGTGAAAGGTGTCTCTTCCCGTGGCAGGGGTTGGAACTAGCTAGACTTTAAAGTGTCTTCCAACTCAAGCCATTCTAGGATTCTAGATATTATGGAAATATAGGAAAGAAAACAAATTATTCAGTGCAACAGAGAGTGAGTTGCTTGTGTATGATGAATGGTCTTATTCCAGCTTCTGAGTTCTTAATTAATGATGAAAGTTTTATTTTCCCTTTCTTTATAATCTCTTCATTGTTTTGGCATGTTTTCTGCTTTAATGAAAGTAAAAATGAAACGCTGCACCAGGAGTGCTCTGACTTCCCTCCTAGGAGTTTGACATACTTGTTTTGAGAGGCTGAAGTAAAGCACATTTTGCGATTCTCTCTCTGGATCTTGTCCATGCCTACTGTGACAGCAACTGCACATCCACACACACAGCCGAGCTCTTTCTGGGAAAGCACTGGGTCTGCTACACACCCAAAAATCAGCTGCAACAAACAAAGACACACAGACACATGCAGACACCCTGTCTGTGCACCACTGCCTGAGGACCTCTTGGGAAGGATGAAGCTGGCAACAGGCTGCAACCACTGGAGCAATTCACGTGTATCTGGACAAGGATGAGGATGGGCAGACTCACTCCTAGTTGCCAACTTTCCTTTGAAGAGCTTTTCCATAGCTTTTCTTTTACCACATTATAGGCCATCAAAGTATGAGGAGAAACCACCAAGCTCTTGGAAAATAAAATGGCCACAAATAGGAGACTATAGTCAAAGCAACACATCTGACCTACCCCTTGATGCCAGTGGCTTTCCAGGAAGGAGAGCATCCAATAAAGGACCAGAGAAATCACCAGCCAATGGATAAATATCTTGACTATAAAACCCCAGGATGTTTGTCATGATACTCTATACAAACATACAATGAAAAAAACCCAACTACACTACATTAAAGAATTAACCATCACTTGAAATGCTCAAGGACAAGTTGGATGAAGCTTTGAGCAACCTGGTCTACTGGAAGATGTCTCTTTGCATGGTGAGGGGATTGGAACTAGATGGACTTTAAAATCTCTACTATAATATATTATACCAAGAGTTCCATGTAGACAAGAAGTAATAGCAAGTATAAATCAAATCACAGGGGAGGATTCTCTACACATTGCCAGTGTAAAAAAGCCAGTAAAAGTAAAATCAAATAACAGTAAATGAATAATATTCATATATACAGAATCAGAAACATCTTGTTCATTAATTGACTGGACTTGCTGTAAGAGAAAGAGGATGCCTATAAATTGCACAATGATTCTTCACTCTTCAGTCACCAACTTATTGGTGTAAAATTTTTTATAAAATTGGATTTTTGTTTACAAACTGTTATATTATTAGTATACAAGGAACTGTAATTAATAGCTTTGTAATATGCAAGTAAAATTGATTTCTGCTTAACTTCTTCCTAATGAAATTCTGAACCTGTATTTCCCTTTGCTTTTTATAGTATTGATCACAATTTTTACTTTCTTTTTCAATTTACTTTATGTTTGTCTGCAATAGTAAAAAAAAGGTCTGATTGAAAGTACACATCTTTGCTCATTAGATGTATAAGTTGTGGAAGGAGAGAAAAGATAGACTGTGACCGACTTATTTAAGCAAAATGTAGCCTACATACATAAAATGACATTATTTTGACACTATCTATTCCCAAAGAAAAAGCCTTTTTATTTTTACAGAAGCTCTGATATTTCTTTTTTCCTTAAATATTCATCAATTATAACTCATTGACAAAGAATAATTTTCCCTCAGTATGAAATGGAATATTCTGTTCTAGGAAAACTGGGACAAGTGCTAAGAGGGTTTATATTTTAGTTTTGCTTTTTTTAGGACTTTCTAGTTCATGCATTTTGATTAATGCAATTTTGTTGATACTAGGTGCTAATTCTTGCAAAATGTGCTAGCTGACAACAGTCAGTTCCTACAGCCATGTCACCAGGAAATGTTACATCCTTTCCATTTGTCTAAAAGAGGGAGCAACAGCTTGACTCTTTCAAAATCATGTGTCTGCATCAGTTATATATGATGCTTGGTGGTGCTTTCCATGACAGTCCATGTACTCATGGACTTTCACCTTCACCTGAATTTATAGCTCAGGGTCCTGGGTAGACAGTGTGTAACATTCATCAGAAACCACAGAAAACTGGACAGGAAAAAATTTAATAAGCTCCTATAATTCCTCCTCTGTAATCATTTCATTTTCTCAGTCCCACTTGCACCAACTACCAGCAAACAGTGACAACTGTCTCAAACACTGTGACAAATAGTTTGAATGGACAACCTGCTTGTATTTGTACTGGCTAACAGAGTTGGCAATATGATTGAAAGGACAGCAGTAATACAAGCCATGGTATCAGGGGACTTAGGACTTTAGGATAGCTTCCCCTCATCCCACTCAATCAGAAAATTGTGCTTGATTTGTATTTCATGAATTCAAGATTCTGCCATCTCAAGAGATTATAGGAGAGAAGGCTGGGAGGACAGAGGACAGAGAGCTGCTGGCAGAATCACTTACTGACACCACAGCTGAGTTTTGAGAGACATGAACAAGTGGTCAGAGAGATATGCACACAGCGCTGCTTGGAAGATCATTCATGCTGAGAAAAAACGTGTTAAAACACCTTTATCCCCATAATTTGTGCTGCAGAATACTTGAAGTATTGATGGAATAAACCTCATCAGCAACACTAGGTAGACTGCTGTTGGAACTTTCATCAAAAGTGGGCTTATAACACTGGTCCTAGCTCATGTACCATTCATTAAATCATGCACTTTTCAGTTCATGTGAGAAATCTATTCATAAGATGATGAGTTAAATGAGCTTGCAGATATTTTTTAGTTTGGTTTTCATTTGGCCACAGGTGTTCATGATGTTCGCTCTGTTGCTTCACTTTTTTAAAAGAGTGAGTTGCATCAGGTCTTTCCTAAGTGCGTAACAAGTCCCCTGGTTCCAGCTAGGAAAACACAGAAAGCACTGAACAGGCCATCTTCTGGGCATCAGTACTCAGACACTTTTGCCTGTGTTCCTTCACCTTTCTTAATGATAATTATTCTGGTAATATTTTTTTAAATGCTGGTATATTACTGACATGCAGAGTTTTCTTCTTTTTCTGTCTTCCTTCAGGAAAGACAATGATCATCTGTGATACTTGAGCAGTACTATGCATATACACTGTAGGGATTAGCAACAACAAAGAGAACACAAAATTGCTCTTACTCAGTACAGCAAAGTCTTTCATCTACTTGGTGGCAGCTAGTGGAAGGGTGACATCCAGTCACCCTCAATGCACTGGTTGACTCTCAAGAACAAAGGCAAACACAGAATATGGAATAGTTTGAACAATTTCATAAACAGAGGAGCTGGGATTGTGCTCCCATGAATATTAAAGCAAGCAAGCTTGTGAGAAACAAATTACCTGTGTTCTAGGGTGAACTGACTACTATGATCTGCAAACCACTGAATCATTTCAAAGCCAGGTGTCTTGGGAAGACACCAGGTTACTTTCTGTGCAAGAGTCCAAGGTGAAATAATAACAGCTGCTGTAGAGCCACAGCCTCCAGGTGAACAAAGGGGCTGTGTGTTCAGTGTGCACTGTCTAGACCTCCTAATGTGATTGTTGCTTTGAAAATTCCAGACAAAAAGTAATCCATTGAAATACTGAGTATGAAAACAAAGGCTAGAAAGGAAACCATGATGCAGTGGATGGATGTGTTCAGCCACCTTTGATCAATAAGGTTGCAGCAGCTGACTTTACGTCCTGGTGAGACCAGCGGCCAGGACCAACTGCCAGGTCCCCAGGAAGCCAAAGCTGCCAGAGAAGTGTGGCAGCACGGCTTTTCAGCAATGTCTGCCTTCACTCAAAAGCCTTGGTTTCCATCTGTGTTCTCTCTTGCCTTCTATTCTTTCATATGTAGAGCTTGCTATTATGCTATTTCTATCCAATTTCTGCCTTGATAACAGAGTAGAAAGAGATATTTTATTGAATATAACTCTCCCTAGATACCCAGTCAGCACCACCAAATTAATTTCTCTTCAATCCCCAACTTGTGGCAATGAGAATTCTTTAATAAATTCACTTCATAATAAAATTCTTCAGATTTTGTCTTTGAAAGGGATACCAGAAATGGCTCAGTTAAAGTGTGAAGCCTTTCTCCTGACAATGTTGTGGCCACAGAGAAATAATTTCTCAATCAAAGATTGAGAAATATGTAATAAAAGATGAAACTTTGATGAATTAGGAACACAAAGCAATTTTCACAATAAAAATGAATCAAAATTTGCAAAGAAAGGAGCTTTTATATCTGAATAATTCATGACTATTTGGAGAAAAAGAGAAGTTTTCCCTGAGCACAACATACTGAAAAAATAGAAGCAGAGACAGCTGGCAAACAGATATATAGGAAGTATCAAATCCCAAATCTCCTTTTCTTTTGAAAGCAACTTTTCTGGGAAGACCTTAAAAAAAATTCAGGTACACAGAGAGACTGGGAAGTCCCATCTTGTCTTCACACCAGCCCCTGCATAGGTATCTGGGATGCCTGTAGATAAGGCAGGCTATGGAAGAAAGGAACTGTCCTCAAAAGGCTGTCAGGGTCAGCCTGATGCTCAGGGAGCCCATGAAGCAGGCACATGCCCAGATGTGAATGCCTCCTTCCTCATGAATCTTTTGATGGAGTTGGCACTAGAAGGTTTTAATTGGTTTTGTGTCAGAGATATGCCCTCTGAGAAATCTGTTTTGCTGAAAAATGGCCAAATAGCCCTACTCTGAAGCCATGGGGTGAGTCTTGTTACAGATTCAAAACATGAGAAAATTTTACTGAGGAAGGCAGCTGCCATGCCTCTGAACCCTCTTCTTCTAAAGCAGCTACTTCAGGCTGAGCAGGTATGCTGCTTTTGGCTGGGGCAGAGTTAATTTTCTTCACAGTGGTTGGTATAGGGCTGTGTTTTGGATTTGTGCTGAACACAGAGTTGATGATAGATAGTTCTGTTATTGCTGAGCATGGCTTACAAAGAGCCAAGGCCTTTTCTGCTTTTTACTGCCATGCTGACAAGGAACTTGGGGGTGTGTGGGAGGTTGGGAGGAGTCACAGCTGGGACAGGTGACCCCAAGTGACCAAAGAGGTATTCCAAACAATATGACATCATGTTCAGGTTAAAAATTAAGGAGAAAAAGATGGGGGGATATTTGGAGTGATAGCATTTATCTTCCTAAGTCACCATCACATGTGATAAGGCCCTGCTCTCCTGGAGATGGCTGTTTGCCCATGGGAAACAGAGAATCAATTCCTTGTTTTCCTTTGCCTGTGTGCATGGTTTTTGCTTTCCCTATTAAATTGCCTTATCTCAACCCATGAGTTATTAAGGGATCTCTTACCCCTTCTGTCCTCTCCTCACTCTCACTGGTTAGGAGTGAGTGAGTTGCTGCATGGGGCTTAGTTGCTGGCTGGTGTTAAACCACCACAACAGGACATCATGGGTCATGTCAAATAACATGAGATACTTGTGTTCTAAGGAAGATGAATGAAGCTCCTCTTGGCTGGCCATATTTCTGGGCTATGCTGAAGGAAATCTCCATCTGTTTCAAGGAGCAGCTCCAACAGTGAACTCACTTGTAGGTATGATATGATTATATGATATGATTATGATATGATATGATATGATATGATATGATATGATATATATAAAATAATAAAATTATATTTGTGTCTTAATTTCAAACTGAATATCTTTCAGGTTAGAATTGCAATATAACATTGGTGATATGAGCAGGATTGTTTGTGGATCCATTCTTTGCATTTTCTAAGGTATCAAATAGAGCACTAAAAGAATAATGTTCACTTTTAAGCAATTTTGAAATAGAAACAAGAATGCAACTTTACATGACTGAATTTGAGCAGGGACTTGAAACTTTGGGTCAAAGTCATTAATCATGGCTGAGTCCTTTATTCATTTTGTCAAGTGCATTGAGGAATATTACTTTGCCTGGAGGCTGATCCTTAAGCTTGCTCTGCAGCAGACAGCAAGGTCTTCACAGTCAGAACTGAGCTATCACTGCAGCCACTGAAATCACTTTACACTTGTACCTCTCTCAGTTCAGTAACAGTAGGCAAAATTTGACAGATAGGAGCCTGCTGCCCCAGACATTGCATAAACATCCAACCAGAGACTTTCACTTGCTGGAACATCCAGTCTCTAGGAAATAAGACAGGCAATAATAGGCAGAAATGAGAACATATGTGTACTTCACAAAATACTGAAGACTCTTCTGTGAGCATAACATTCTTGTCTGCTTAATGAGCTCTCTGGAAACCAGGTGATGTCCTGCAGCTACCTATTGCTAAGGATGCCCGAGTTAAATCACTGAGAATTGCCCTGGATCCTCGCATAATCTGGAATTTTCTGCAACACTTCCATTCAGAGACCCACAAGATATATATTGAAGCAAATGTGCATGTTAGAAGAGATGAGAAAAGAATGAATCTGTGAAATCCTAATCCTGATGCCTCATGCACTAGGCTGTAACTCCAGTGTTTGCACAGGAAAACACACTATTTGTTTACTTCCAGCTTAAATTTTCAATGCATTATCTTACACAAGTACATAAGCCAGCCTTAGTTTCTTCAATTCTTTCAAAGAAAATAGATCTTGGCAATCAAAACAACACAGCAAAGCACAGAAAGTATTTGTATTTGAAGTGGTAGCTGCACTTTTAACAGCCCCAGAGAACAGGAGACACAGCAAGGCTCAAGTTGCTGAAGATGATGTTCCTGAGTTCATATATGTCTGAACAATTTATTACCTGCCTGCTCATACAAAGTAAAATATCTTTTCTGGCTTTTGGTGAAAACATAAGACTTCAGGAATAATATATATGGCAACTTCTGATTTGTAGCCCCCTACCATCATCTCTTCTTTTTTTACTTTTATTTGACAAGTCACGTATCTTGTTTTCCTTTGTTAGAAAATAAAAACTGAGACATTTCCCACTTCACAACTTTCTCATAATGACTGTTATTTTTTAATTATTATAAGAACTCAGGGTGGGCATGGAACTCCTAAATATTTAAAAGAAAACCACAGTATAGAAAGCCTTTAGGAACTAAGATGAGATCAAAAAGCAAAAAGACTGTACAGAACACAGACAAAATGAGATAATCAAAAATTAAATAAGTCAGCAGCTATTTCACAGCCTCTTCTGTTTTAAATTGCTACAACCCCCAATATTGCACCCCAAACAGCAACAGAACTATTTCCAGCTGTGGGCTCAGCCAGGTGGAGGAGGGCTGGGAGATGGTGGCTGCCAGTCTCAGTTTTCTACCTTTCCCACTGGAAGCACCTCCTGAAAACAGACAGTGAAGATGCAAAAGAGCAAATCCTTTTCTGGATCACCAGGTAAGGTCAGCAGAGAACATTTCTTCCCCAGGACTCAGGCAGGCCATATGTCTGCACTGCCAAAGATGAGGACCGAAACTAGTGAGGTGCACAAACTAACTCAAAATGTCTACAGGTGCTACATCTGTGCATTAATAGCATGCAAGATGAAAATATGTCTGGGAAGATGGGAGAGATGAAAGCAAAAGTACACTTTCCCCCAGATTTCTTAGTTCTACATTGCAGTGGCACACTAGCTGGGCTGTAATATACCCTGCTGATGGGTATGCTCCACACAAAGCTCCTGCATGGAAAAAGAGCTTCACCTTGCAGTGCTTATCCTCACCTTGGGTCTCAGCCTTTGTCTCCTTGTCCCTGAGCTGCCAGGAAGAAAGGAATTTAAAGCAGGTCACCAAATATCATTGTTTCAGTTCAATCCCTGCTGGCAATTAAGCCACTTACTCCCCTCCCCTCCGCCAGTGGGGTGGGGAAGAGAGTCAGAAAAATATGAAATCCAAGATTGTTCACTACCAACTGACTGAGGCCCCCTGAGCAGCAATCCTGGGCAACTCTCCTCAGTTTAAACACTGAGCATGATGCCCTAATGGTTTGGAATATCTCTTAGGCCAGCTTAGGTCAGCTGTCCTGGCCGTGCTACCTCACAGCTTCTTGTGCATCTTCTCACTGGCAAACACAGCAAACTGAAAAGGCCTTGGCTTAGCGTAAGCACCACTTAGTGACAGCTACAACATCAGGGCGTTATCAACATTATCCTCATACTACATCCAAAACTGTACCAGCTGCTAAAAAGAAAATTAATTCTATCTCAGCCCAAACCAGAACAACTATTTAGGAATCTCCATGTCCCAGCTGATCTGAGTTTCTGGTTTTTATAGAGTTACTGTGCTTAAATTATAGTTTCACAGTATTCCCCAGTCTGAGAGGAGAAAGTTCAAACTGGAAGACAGATAAAAGTGGTGGGGAGAGAAGGAATTTTATTCTGGAAATTTGTTTCACATAATTCCGTTTGCTGGCAATTTCATAATTTAATCTTGAATGATAAACCAAAAAGTTATAAATAGAGGATTAGTTTACATCTGTCCCTAGAAACATAACAAAAGATGGAAAACAAGAAGACTAGACTCATTTTCTATAGTTATTTTAGTGGAAGACTAGAATTAGGTGGAAGTGGCTCAGATTTTCTAATCATATATTTTAAGAGATAGTTAGTTCAAATAAGTAATTACAGATTTTACATCCTCAATTTTGCCCAGTAAGTTCAGAGTTTTTCTACTTAAGCAATGAAACCCTTGAAAAATTACAGTTCTCTTCATTTTACTTAAGCTCTATTTTTTCAGGAAGCAGCTTGTAAAAATAAATAATAATAATAAAAAAAGTAATCTTGTAAACAGAACTACCATTTCTGATTTTCTACCAGATGCTATCAGATGCTAAAGTTATGAAATGATGGATAGATTCAGAAACATACCATTATGGACCTGCTTATCCTTTATTACCCACGAGAAGTTCTAAGTTTAAAGGCAAAGGCTATATTCATTTGCAAACTGACATATCTGAATGCTTATTAACCCACCAGAATCAACTTGTTTTTAACAAAATAACTAAAAATGCAAATATAAAGGATGACTGAATCTGATTATTCAAATCAAGTTTTTGTTGTGTAGACTGAAAGTGAATTAAGCTCTGTAACTTAAATCCTTTTGTTTAAGCCAATCAACCCCAGGGCTCTTCACTATCTGCAAAGGAATCTATTGATGGCTTAAATTCAGAAGAGACCCAAAGAACATGGATAATTTTAGACAGACGAAGAGTGACATTTATTTCAATGAGATTAGTCTCTAAAACTATGTCAGACAAGATTTGAGGCATCATATCTTTAACTGCAGAGTTCATTAGACAGAAACACACAGACCTTCAGCCACACATATTATTCCCAAGGTTTGAAATGGAAGCAAAAAACCTTCTTCTTGAAAACAGTTACTCAAGAGTTTAAGCTCATCACATTTAATCAGCTAAGTGGTCTGAAAGAAGGGCAGGCTGGTACTCATAATGCAGAGGGGAGTATAAGCCTATGGAGAGCTGATATAGGTATTCATTTGCAGGGGCTCTAAAGGAAAAACAAGTGTCAGTTCTTGCTAGTGCATCAGAAAAAGGAAAGCATGTACTCATGTACATGTAATTGTTAACTATTGGTAAGTAGGAAGACCCAGATCTACTATCCACTGAAGCTGTCAAGTTTAATACCTAGGCTTATTTCTAAAGGTTTTTTGTAAACTTTAATTAAAGTAG
Organism: Lonchura striata; assembly: GCF_050655825.1. Taxonomy (NCBI): domain Eukaryota; kingdom Metazoa; phylum Chordata; class Aves; order Passeriformes; family Estrildidae; genus Lonchura; species Lonchura striata. The sequence continues at coordinate 84,487,663 of NC_140703.1, read as the reverse complement.
GAGATGGAGTAAAAAAAAACCTGTGAATCCATTGCAAAAGCCAGGACTGAATTTGGTGATGTAGTCCTCGCCACGTTGTTGTTTCCTTTTCTATATGACAGAAGTCACAGCAGAGCTGTCACATTGCTGTACAGGTGATGTGGTGCACCTCATTCCTGTGTGAATGACTACACTGACTGTCCTGGCTTTTGCTGGAAGAAGAATTGGTTCAAATTCCAAAAATGAAATCTATAATGAATGATCAAATTTTATTAACTGAAACAGGATAATTAAAAAGGTGAAAGGAGAAAAACATTTAATCCCTTTCACACCAAACATCTTTCCCTAGTAAACTATTAAAAAAAAAAAAAAAAGAAAAAGAAAACCTTTTGTTGGGATGGAAAGAAACCAACAAAAAAGGGGTTGTGAGGAATGAATGTTAAAAATCCCAACAATATTCCTGAAAGTTTTCTTATTCCTTTTATTTCATCTTCAGGTAGCTCCTGTCTCTGCAGTTTCTGACTGGGGTTTTGATACTGGAGTAATTCAGGGCTTACATAGCCACGGCCCTGAGGCTTGCTCTTGCAGAACTATTGATAAACAAAATAAAACAGTAAGAATTAACTTTTTTTTTTTTTTCATTAAACTCCCCAGGAGAGCTCATGTTGCACTGGAATTCATAGGGCTTTTTGACATAAAAGTTAGAGCAGCTGTTTAGAATGGGAAACAAATACTGTGAGGTTTTGTGGTTTGATGAATACATTTTACTGATTCATCTGGTGCTGAAATAATTCACTTTATTTAGGAAGCTCAATACTGAACTATGCTCTTCGGTACTTTCATTTTGCTACACACATCCTTTGGCCCTGATAGTTCAATCAATGAACCTCCCCCCACCCCTGCTCACTCTCTCACTTGAAGGGATACACTGCAAGCAGCAAAGCTCCAGATGAATAAACTTCTGCTTCCCAGGAAAAATTCCAGCTGAATTAATGCAGAACTGTGCTAAGGTTTAAGCAACTATTTTAAACTTGTAAAAGCACAGGCTGAGGTCTGAGCAGAACTCCAGCACCAGTGCTGGGTGCTATTCCAGCCCTCCCCTCTGCCTCTCCTGCCCACACAACCTCTTGCTTGAAATTCTGCTCTTCACCTGCAAGTCTGCACAGCTCTGCAGCCGCCTATTGTTATTTAACACGTACTTCACAGTGGAATTGAATTGTTCCAATCAAGATTATGTTCTGTTTCTCCATGTGGTATGCAAAGCATGTCTGCAGACAAAACTTTTATTCATTTATCCACCTTTTCATTGTGCCCCACAACAATCTCACCTAGAGTCCCAGTGTTTTTTCATTCCCTTTTCTTCATGGATTCCCAAATGCCTCTTGCCAGGCCCTCACTGCAAGCTGAGTGTGACTGCTACATCAGTGTGCTGCTTGGCCCACTGGCTCAGATTCTTTTCCAGCCCATATGCCATGTGGAGGAGGAAAGGGCTCAAGGTAGGGTTCCCCAGTGCAGCACCAACACTTGCCTTCCTCAGATCACCCATCCATGTCACCGAGCCCCTTTGGAAACCAAAAAGGGGTAAAAAGCAGACTTCAAATCATGAGCTCTAAGTATTTACAATCTGTGGTGCAAACAAATGAGCAAGCCCAAGCCTTATTGTAGTAGAAAAAGGAGAGGAGAACACTAGGTGAAACCTTGTCAATACATTGACCCAGCCAATTCTGACAATTCAGGAGAAATGATGGGTCCACAGGCAGTGCCAAGCTGCTTGAGCAGGTCAGACAACAAGTTCCTCTTTGAAGCAAAAGAGTGGCGTGACAGGATGTTACACTGCTGGACATGTGGGGTTGCAGTAAAGGATAGCAATCGAGGCTGGTCCCCATCACCAGCATCAGCCACAATCCCTACTGCTGCTTGGCCCTTGCCAGGGCATGGGACACTCCTGCAGCTGGGGGAACAATCTGTAAAGCTCCCTTTACTGTGCAAATCTGCTGAGCTGATGTGGCTATAAGGGTGCCACAGTCAAAAAGCAAGGGTTTCCAAGCAATTTTTATAAAAAAATAATCTAAGTGGTTGGGTTTTATCAATTGCATCAACTCCTTAGTGTTCAAAACATAACTGACCTTTGCTTTTAAATCTGTGTTCAATGAAAGATTGAGTGATTGTGAACTGTTCGTGAACTTTGAAAAGTCTCAGGGAAAAATACATTTAATTTCCCTAATAGCTGCTGACAGTCTGTGAAACAAATAGTTTTAATTATTTTCTCCTTGGTGAATTTCAGCTCTCATCATTTAATCAAAAAGTAGCACATTACCAACAATTGAGATTAAATGGAAAGACATACAGTAGCGAAAATAGGAAATTACATTAGCACTAAACAGTGACAAATATGTCCTTCTTACTGCACTCTTGTCCTGATACAACAAAACATTTATACATTTATAATGCCCTGATTAAAAAAAACAACAAAACTTAAAACCCCAAATGAGTCCTTTAGACTTTTCCCATTTATCCTGAAATTTATGACTACTGAAAATGCTGATGTTGTCTCTGCAATAAAAAAAAAAAAATATTTTAAAGACTCATTTCACTTGTTGATGAACAATGTACAGATCTTACACATTGGTGTAAAGTAAGTGTTACACCTTTTTTTTTACTGGCACTACTGAGGCATGAAAATAACTACAGAGCTAATCAATAGGTAATGATTGTATTTCACGAGTAATGCTCTGTTCAGAGGAAAAAAATTACTGCAATTCACAAACAATTATTGACACCATGAAGCACATGAATCAATGCCCACTAGAGGTCTGCACGTTATTTAAAATTTCTTCAGCAATATTTATCTTTATTCCTTAGTCCCAGTGTAATTTTTCCTGCCTGTTATACTGTGAATATATAAAGGTTAGTGTGAATATATTTATGACAACTAGAACAAAACATAAAAGCTAGACTTTTAATGGATAAGTCCAACTATTAGCAGTGGTGATACCATTACCAGAGCACTGTAGCCATGGGATTCAATGAAAAGCTCTTTCTTGCATAAGACATTTTTTGTCACAGAATGATCAAGACCTCATCTCTTAAAGGTCCAGTATAACTCTGCTGGAATTCAATCTTTTTTAAGTCTTCCCTGTTGCTTTTTCTGCCTGCAATGGTTTACTGCTGAGAGCAAGCGGAAGGACATGAGGTGGCCAGAGCTGGAGATGGTGTGCCTCAGGCTTATTGAAGTGTCCCAAGGAGACAGATTTATCACTGGCTCTCACAGGAAACCAATACTGGCCTAATTCTCTAATTATAGCCATTTGCCTTGTTTTTTATTGTTAGCTCTGTGTAGAGCAAGGGAAAATAATGAAACAGTCCAAGGTAAAATTTGAATTCTCATTTGTTAGCATAGGGGAGAGTTAGCACACATCTGTTCTTTACTTGCATAAACAAATATCAGAGATGTACAGGACAGTGAAGATGATGATTACCACTGGCTATCACATTTTTCTTTTTGATTCACATGTGGCTTGAGACATGGCTGGTTTACAGCCTGATATGGTACTCCTTTACTTGAGGTTTTAACTGCAAATCAATTCTGCTTAGCCCAGAACAAACATCTGGCCCTTGCTTAAAAAATGAATTGAAACAACATCATGCCTGCCATCAGAGCACAGCTACTCAAACATCTGACAACAGTTATCAGCAGCACCTGAGAGAAGGGACAAATTTTCAAAAGAATAAATGCCCAGCTGTGACTAGAAACATATTTGTGTGTCTTGCTACAGTTCTGCATAAGAAAACAGCAATCATTTTTAATTACTAATGTAATAAAATTAGGAAAAGCACTTTGGCTTTTGAAAAATCAGGGAGATTCATCTCCTAGTCTAAATTAATATTAAAAACAATTTACAAATATTTTCAGATGACCACAGCAGAAAAAAAGCACGCAAACAACAAACATAACCGCAAAGAGAAATCCAGAGAGAAAATAGTGCTAAGGTACTCATCTTTACACAACTAAGAGAAAATAGATACCTGGGCCAAGTATGCTTTTTAACTCCCTCTATGAAAATATAAACTCATTTCCAAAGAGCTCACCCAGGGTATTTTCTTCCTTCTATTTTGGTAAGTATGAGAAATCATAAAGTAAGATTAAAAATTGTCTCAGCATACACCTCATTTGCAAGTAGTAGATTGCTGCTCAGTCTTGCAAAACTTACTTTTATGTTGAAAAAGAAATAAAATCTAGACAGCACTCTGGCTGGAGCTAACTGCTGCTACATTAAATAAGTACAAATAAAACTATTTCAAAACTATAAACAATGAAGTAGGCTCAATGAAATGGAGATGAGAGCATAGCCCAGAATATATTCACATAATTTAAAAACAAACAGTAAAAATGTATTTATGGGGTGATGAGCAGGAAAGGAGCTGCTCTTCCAAAGCTCTGAGCATACTGCCCTGCTGGCTCCTGGTTTTCCATCTTAATTTAGAGAAAAGGTTACAATCATCCATCTCATCCCACGAGCTGTCAGAAGAGCCAGCCCTACGTATTTCATCAAGAAGCCCCACTGAAAATAAGTTTTAAACATTTGCAAGGGAGGTTAACTGACCACTTGCCAGCTGCTCTGTAGCTCTGCCCTTTCTTCTAATTCAAAAGTATATTAACTGGAGGACAATTGCAGATGTTCTCATCCATAATCTACAGTGACAATAACAAACAGCAGACCAAATTAAAAGGATCTTGCAGTCTCCCAAAATATTCAGCTTTGCATTTTGCTAGGATTATTTATGTATCCTTCCTAAAAATTCGTAGGTACTGCAGATGAGTAAAGTTAAGAGTGGAACAATACTATTAAAAACTACTTAGTAATATCTGTTTAACTTGCAAACCTACAGTAGGTTTCATTTTTGGTTAGTATATGACTAAAAAGGAAATTGCATTTTATTAACATAATTCTGTATATTAAAAAGTTCTATACTTGAAAATAAGTAATATTTTAACATGAAAATTATCTGATCTCAAATTTAAGCAAAGGGACTCCAAAACATGAGAGGTACTCCAGTCTCCTGAATTTTAGGTACATCCATTTTTCTGTAATAAAGGCACTAAGTAACCATATGAATACTTGCAAAATTCTGTTAATAAATGCCTACTGTCATCTAAAGTTTTACAGCAATGCTAGCTGATAGTGAAAACATGGAAAAATACTAAATAAAATGATACACACTTGCTTAACAAATATACCTTCCACCTACCACACATAAAAATAAAGAATTTTTTATGCAAGAAAGATACTTATATGAAGAAATACCTGGTAGTACAAATGACCCAGCAATGTGGTGTTTACCACAGAAATTATGGAGTGCTTAAAAATGCCTTGAAGTGGAAAAAATACATGCATCTCAGTGACATGATTCATTGACAGATATTTCCATCATAAATATAACAGAAACCCTACAGGTCGCTGACAGCAATGAAAGGTGAATGAGAGATGACTGAAATACAGCTAAATTGCAGGTATCTTGAGACCTATGCTTCAGTTCACCACACCATTTATTTCTTGACAGTTCAAATTTTCTGCATAATCCAAAGGATTTATTTTGAAATCTAGTCATTTATACCAGGGGACAAGCTTTTACTCAGTCTTTTGGAGCGCTGACACATTTTAGCTCTCACAACAGATCCATGACCAGTAGTCTGCAGCAAGTCTATTGCTCTGATTTGAAAGACCCACCCAAGAAAGATCAAGCTCTCAAGTTTGGACGTCCCTGTAATATCACATCATGGTTTAAATTAAAAATGTCACAAAATCAGAAAATAAATTTAAAAAAATTAAAACATGTAGTATAGTTTCTCCATAAGAAAAATATGGCAAGTAGCAGTGAAAGCACCATTTTAGATCAAGGAGAGCTGACATCACAAATGAGGAATGTAATAACTTTCCTTCCCTTAGAAAAAATTCTGAACCCAACTCTGTTCCGGAAATTTTAGAAATTGAAATCTTTGCCTTTCTAACTCTGGTCTACTCTGGACACTCAGCTGGATTCAACTCCTCAGCTGACTTGCAGCAGGACTACAAGGCTCCCCAACACTAATCTTCTTGAAGGTACTTTAGATGCAAACCAGGCATTTGGGAAGGCCTCAGACAATGCCTTGAGCTGTCCATGGAAACAGGGGAAGCTGTGGTCTCTCAGCCAAGGGTCACACTGTGGCCCATGGTTGCCCAGCCTCTCTGCTGAGGGGTCTCTTGAGCACTGACCAAATTGTGAAAAGCACACATGTGAGAGAGATCAACCTCATGGCTATGTCAGTTATCTCTACAGCTCCATTTGCAATTTATTTTGGCTACTTTAGTTTTTAAGAGCATGCACAGATATTTTGACCAGGATAATAAAAGGTCTCATTTTCACTGAAGGCTCTTCAGGCTGATCCATAGCTGTCATCTTGCCTTTTTTTTCTCTAACCAAAAGCAAGGACTAGGCCAGTTAAACACAGCTCACATGCAAACTGGAAGAACTACTGTCAAGAAAGGAAAGGATGGAGGTGAATGCAAGAAATGGCACATATTCACCAAAGGTTTTCCTAAAGAAGAATTTGCTAGGTACTAAACAAGTTGAAAATCAAAATGGACATTTCTTGGAAAATCTTCACTTTTGTACTCATATTGGATTTTTTTTTTTTTTTTTTTTTTTTTTTTTTTCCTCAGCATGGGAGCAAACCAGGTAAACCTAGGGAAAAAAAAAAAAAAAAAAAAAAGAGGATTTGAAATACAAAAATAATTCAGAAGCAACTATCTGTCTTGGCACATCTCTGATCTAATTTTGCAGATAACTTAACAGCTGATCTTCTACAAAACCTATTTATACTCCATCATAAAAACAACACTCTTCTTAGAGTATTTTTACAAAGATTAGAAACCAGTTTCTTCTTTTTTCTTATTTCTTTCTCAGTTTCTCAAAGTAAATACATTTCCAGTAAATACATTTTCACTTTAATTCATTCTTGTCTAGAGTAAATTGTTTCCCTAAAAGCATTCTTTCCTATTTGATTAGAGGCTATTGCTAGATATTATGATATAAACTGACAATAAAAAGAAGAAAAAAATATTGCCAAGACCTTCTACAGAGTCAAACCAAAAGGTTTGATCACAAAAGGCGTGTTCTCTTTATGGTAAGAGTGACAGCACTGGTTCCAACTTTGAGCTGGATGGCACCTGCTCACATCTACAAAGCCTAATGACTCTAATACTGCAAATTCTTTCTTTCTTTCCAACCAGAGGAGCGTGTGACAGATTGTACATCAAATGTACAAGAACTGCTTCTGAGAACTGGAGGCACTTTATAATTCCCTTGGCTCCTCTGTATAAACCACTGTGTAGCGACCTGGAGATGACAAGTCCAGGTAACAGTACAAATACATTTCATATTTTATGATTTTTTCAAAAAGCTGGAAATGATGACACCAGCAATCTGCCTTTAACCTAGAACTATAACAAATGGGTCAAAGCTCTCATGGGAGAAGTTGTACAGCCAAGATATTGGGTAATTTATATATTTTGCAGTGAAAATAGCGCTTGAGGCTTGCCTTAAAATAAGGAGACAAAAAAACCCACCAAAATGAAAACTGAGCATTAAATATATATAAAATAATATTAATGTGGTGATTAAAAAAAAAAAACCAAAAACAAAGCACGCAAAATGCCCTGCTCCCTTTTTTCCGGATCTTGAATGGATTTCAAGCAACATCAGCTGAACATAGTAATATAAACATTTGAAGTACTTACTACCTCTGGAGATTTGCAGGCCCTCTAAAGAGATTAGGGTTCAGCATATCTGTGCCAGCCTTAATCCACTTCCTGAGATAACAGGCATATAAAATAGGACACATGTGCCACAAATCTAAACCAGGAAAGAAAAATAAAAGGCCAGCCCCAGATCAAGGAGAACCTCTAAGGAGCAGGATCAGACATGTCTTACAAGCTTTACAAAAGAACAGTACTCCACACAGAGGATATGAAATCAAATCAGATAATCCTTGGTAGAAGAATATGCAGTAAGATTCAGACCTGGATGCTTTTATGTTCAGATCTTCTTTACTTTAGCAGATTCTGATCAGCTACACTTGCATAAAGCCACTGATGAAGTACCACAAACTTCATGAGGATGGAATTCATCATTTCATTTGCAAAGGGAAATGAGGACCTAAGTTCTTGTTACTGGTTACGATGCGTGAGTATAAAAATAGCCTTTGTAATGGGACAACGTACAACCCTGACAGAAAAACAAGTATACTGCCCCATAATTGATGCTGTTGAGGCAGGGACGGACGAAAAGACTCACACGGTTCAGAAGGCAAAAGAAAGTTTATTAGCAGGAAGCAGTGCCCCTTTATAACCAGGATTGCTAAGGTGAAATATGATTGGTCTCAAAGTGAAAACCTTCCACACCATTGGTGCACTATGAATAGCACACTGTGGTAAAACATATCTATAAACAACATGAACAGAAAGAGAAATAATTGTGTTCATTCCTTCTCCTAGTTTTCCCAGGTTAGGTTGGGAGAATTCTCTCTTTTCTCTCTGACTGAACTGAGAATATCCACACATAATATCCTTCCTATATAATTTTTAGAATCAAAAAGCAATTTGAGTTGGAAGGGATCTTAAAGATCACCTAGTTCCAACACAACTTCCATGGGCCAGGACACCTTCCACCATCCCAGGTTGCTCAGAGCACCATTCAGCCTGGCCTTGAACACTTCCAGGGGTGAGGCATCCACAGCTTCTCTGGGCAACCTGTTCCAGCACATCACCACCCTCACAGTAAAGATTTTTTTCCAAATATCTGATCTAAATGTACTTTTTCAGTTTGAAGAAATTTCCCCTTGTCCTGTCTTTGTAAAGAAAAAGTCTCTGTCTATCTTTCTTGTAAGCTCAGTTCAGATACTGGAAGGCCACAGTTAGGTCACTATGAAGTTTTCTCTTTTCCAGGCTGAACTACCCTAATTATCTTTGCCTTTCCTTGTAGGAGACATACGTTTAATCTTTTTGGTGTCCCTCCTCTGAACTTGTTCCAACAGCTCAATGCATTTCCTGTGCTGGGGAGCCCAGAGCTGGATGCAGCACTCCAGGTGGGAGGAACCCAAATATACTCACAGTGTGTATAAGTTTTTCAACACTCTGAGCTCCAAAAACAACAAGACAGCTTTTCTCTTTCTACATTTTTAATCATCTTAGGATAGTATATGACAAGTGACAGACTGTAGAAGACTAAATTTTGCATCTTAGGTTTGGCAGGCAACAATACTGGGTAATTCTCTTCCTGAGACACAGCCAGCCCCAGCCCGGCACACAGCACCAACTCTGGCTCCTGCTATTCATTCAAAAATAACAGATATACTAAATTGAGAAAAATACTTGTGGGACCCCTAGGCTTGCTCTGGGGTCCCATGTGGTGGTGAAATTTCTCTTCCAACCCGTGCTTCCAAAGAAAAACTCCACAGGCTTTAGCTGTTCAGTCTCAAGGCAGTTTATTGTGAGTTATCTAAAAGATTGTCTTCTCAGGCTGCGGCTGTTTGATCAGCGGCCCAGGCAGAGACACACACACACCCTGACACCCTGACTGTCTGGTGTCTTCTTCTTCTCTCCCCCCGCCCAGGGCTGCTGCTATCTTTTATATGATATATTACGTATTGCATGTTTATAGTTTTCCCCCAATACCTACTACCTATATTACCAAGTGCTTTTCTACTCTAAACCAATCTGTGAGTGCCAACATCACCGAGAACATGGAGGCAAGGAAGAAGAAGGAGGAAGAACAGGATCAGCCCACTTTCCTCCATCTTAGAACTTCTGACCCCCATGTACAAAGTTAAAACCCCCCTGTACAAGTGCTAAAACTCCCCTGTACAATATTAAAAACTTTCCCCCTCTGTTTTGTAACTACTTTTACTATACTATCTAACCTTTTGTGGCTGCTTGTTCCACCTCCAAAGTTGGTAACTCATTCCATGGCTCAAACTCAAAATCACAGCTGTTTCCAGCTGCCTGCCAGGGTCTATAATGCTTCTGACCAAGGCCTGGAACCTCTAAAAATGTCTGAGAGACATTTTGAGTTCCAACAAATACTGATATGACAAGTAGATCAAGCTTGTAAGTTGGTGATGCCAGCTCCAAGACTTTGATGAACAATTAGGAGACATGGGGAGCAACTCAGTTTTTAAGACTGTGCCTGAGCCTAGGACCAGCAGCAGCACCTCCTTCCTATTCCAGTGACAGAAAAGTAGGTCAGCATGATGGGGCCAAAAATACCACTATAAAGCCCATCTCTGATAAGCTGTCCAAGTTCATTGTTTTATTGCACATTTCTCTGGTTTCATCCAAATTCTCTTCTGCATACGTTCTGTATTTCCTGCAGAGTACCTGGTCTGTGGCAACGTCACCCCTGTTGTTACTTCCCCTTTCCCCAGCACTGAGATGGCACCACACAGATGTAGTCATTTGCCCTGAAGAGACTCACAGACACAATTTAAACAGAATGTTTAAATATGTAATAATGTACACGAACCACTAGCTCTTGAGAGATTGTATTAATAATATGTTTGTGCCACATTTAGGATCAGGTTCCTTCTAGAAAAAAATGGGGACTAGAGGCACTAAACCAAAGTCCCTTCTTGTGTTTACCTATTAAAATTCACCAAATCCCAGTATTTAGCTCAGAACATAATGAGAACAAAAAGAACCACTACATCACATAGTATCTCAGTAGTCTTTCTAAAATGTAACACAGAAATTTGTGGCTTGCAGTCATAATCATTATAGTCATTACTGAAGCCAGAGTTACTCATGCAACTTCTGAACTAAAAGTTTTCATAACTCACAAATTGGGTGACAGATGATCCTGTTATATTAAAAAAAAAGTGTGTTTACTGCTTGCAGTTCATCCTCAAAGAGTAAATGGTGGTTGCTTCCCATGGTTCTCTCTTGTTACAAACATTAGGCTATTATAAATACACACAGGGAGTACCCATGTAAATGCATGGCGATACTGTGGAGGCACTCCATGAATTGTAAACACTTATGAGAAATGCATTTCGTAAGTAACCGGGATTTCCTCACCCAGGGCTGCTGTAGTGAAGGCACACAATAGGTTATAAACATATATGAGAAATGTGTTTCATAAGTAACTGGGATTTCCTCATCTCTAGCTGCCCACGAGCACATTTCCCACTTATATGGAAAATGCTCTAACAACTGAGAGCTGCCATTTGCAAAACTAGATTGATAGCAAATTACTTGTGGCCCAATTCTAAGAACAAACCTTTACAGTTCCTATTCTCTCCTGTGCACATCCAAAATCCTACCACTTTCAGTTAATTTTTTTAAAAAACCTAGAAAATTAACATTGTGCACCTTTGGAAAGGACTCAACCAACTGTATACAGCACAGACATCTACAGCTGAACTGGTCACCAGAGGACCTCTTTGTATTCACTTAATTCAGTGGTCCAGCTGTAGATAGTTATCCTAGGATAAGACAGGTTCTGTAGTAGCAGTGACCAAGAAGAAACCACACCTCTGATGCTGGCATTTAAACTGCAGAGATTTATGAACCAGGAGACCTGTCAGAGGTGACTTCCAGGTATAAATGCCTTAGACCTCTAGAAAAGGGGATGTTTCCAACTTCTTGGTAGAACCTGACATTTTATGTCAACCTCTGAAAACTCAGGAAAATCACCAAAAATTGTGTTTGTGTTGTTCATGGAAGAATTTCCTTACTTCACACTGAAAGTTTTTTCAGTCTCCTTCAGCTACTGGTAACTTACAGACTGTTGTGTTCAGAGAGGGGGAAAGGAGGGCCTGTAGGTCTCCAAAATCTCCTAAAATAATATTTCACTGCAGTGGATAGAGTCTTTAGGTAATGGGGCTCTGCAATGCAATTTTTTTAGGACACATAACTCACAAATAGCAAAGAAATGAGGAATTCAGATAGACCATATACATATGTATGATTACACAAACATATGAATATATATTAAATAAACCTGAATATGCACTCCCCACAACCTACTCTTCTGCATCTTTTTATTTTAATTCCAAACTGCTGCTCATCCATAAGCTAATTTGGAGGATTATCTAAGGGAAGCCAGTGGTTTTTCTCCTTAACTCTGTTTTCCAACTCATTCATATGGAATAGAGAAACTGTCTGCAACTCTTGTTCCTACCCTTGCTGAACGGATAATTTCATTTGGGCTGGTGTTGTTTCCTCTCTCTTTTCTTCTTTCTCTGAGAGATATACTGATGAGAAAGTTAGTGGCTGCTCTGTATCCTGCTGCCAGTGGGTTCAAGTTTCCAAGCACAGTTATAATACATGACCATTTTAAGCACATAATGATTGACTTAGTATTTCTCTGATGCATGAGGAGGAATTAAAGTTGTGTGATGATATAACCCATAATTTAAAAGATTTTGCTAATGGTCTAGTGGAAATTTCAAGATTCTCTAATTTCACAATCTTTCAAGCTCTTTTTTGAGACCTTTACTTTAGAGACATCAAGGAGACTTTCATTTAAATTGAGAGGAATTGGTCCAGAGTCCCTGATATGCATTTGATCCATAGCAAGATTATCCTCCTTTTTTGTGTTTTCTCAATTTTCAACAAGTTTGACTGAGGATAGATTACCACACAAAGGTATTAATCAAATACTTAAGAAAGTACTGCAAGGAATAGATTGATGGATGGAAAATGTCTTTCCTAATTAACTGTGGTTTCTGAATATGAAAGCAGTTACAGATTACAGGATGATAGGTGTTGATGTGCTAACAGTGGTTGGGCTCATATATTTTCACAATTTCTTAACTGTTTAATTACTCTCACCCCAGTAAAGAAATGGAGGGACTATTTTTCTCACTATTTTGGATAAAAATTTAAATGCTTTCACATAAATAATCTTCCTGGGCTGTCAGGTTAAATCAGCAATCTTCTAACACACCAGAGTTAAGGAAAACATTTTCTTACACAGTAAAACATGCAGCTTCTGACATTTCAGCCACTTACTGAAATGTCCAAAACAATTTCACACAGTGCAAGCATGGGTTTTCACATAGTGCACAATATAGTTTTAACCTGTTTGCCTTTAGACCATTTCCTGGGCTAAAAAGGGTGAATCCTGTAGGCAATATTACACATAGAAACTGTTTTCCTGTCCTGTGAACAATTTTGAAAGAGGGAAGACAATCTTCCCATTTTGCACTGTGAGAAGAGGAAAAAAAAAAAAAGAAAAAAAAAAGAAAAAAAAAAAGAAAGTATGCTTATTTTAATTAAACAACTAAAACTGCAGGACAGGATGTGAGATGTATCTCTGTGCACACTACTTCATTTTTTGCTTGCTCTATGCCTGTGTTTCAGCCTGTTCCAACTGGCACCCTTTAAGAAGAGGAAGCTTGGGTGTGGTTTGGGGATAAATCACATCAGCAGCTACTCCAAATAAGTTAAAAAACAAGAACTTCAGCATCCTTAACTCCCTGTGATGCACTGTGACATAATCCCACCCATTTTGTCCTGTCCCCTACAGCAACCATACCCTCCTTTTTGTGACATAAGCTGAGGCAACGAACAGAAATCCTTCATTTTCCTGCCATCAAAACATCCTGTCACAACTCTCGTGTCCCTTCAAATAAATATTTTAACCACTTCGAGCTTAGAAAGCATGCAGAGAAATCGTGATATCTTGGGATCAGGGGAGTCACAGGTTCAGTGGAGACCAGAGTCCAATGCTATTTATGTGTGCCCTGAGGGTCAGGCTACCTTAGAGGGGTCTGATCTGACTTGGAACAGACACACAGGGCTCTGTGTTCAGAAGGCTCTGTGCTCAGCAGTTACAATAAATAAAGCAGCCAAGCTTCATTCACATGTCCCATAATAGGCAGGACCTGGATACTAAACAAAGCAGGGAGGTTCATGTGCAAGAAAAAAAACCCAGATCACCAAGATTTTGGGAATTTAACAGTAGATTATTTACTGGCCTTCTCAGGCCAGTTCCCTCATCTTTCTCCCTAGAATCAATCTATAGCTGTACAAATAATAAAATACTTAACAGATGGAAAAAAGACACCTATGGCTCTGAAAGCTTAAATCCCTGTACCAACGTGTACAAAAATGGTACCTGCTGAAAGACCAGTGTTACTGGATTCAAGCAGACTGTTTTCTTCTCTATGTTTTTGACCAGAAAAACCTTTTGTAAAATTTAACTGCAAATTATACGTTTCTGCAAGTTTTCATTTTTGTGAGAAAGGCCCAGATTAGCTTTATGTGAGGACCACACACTCTCATGCACAGAAGATGTTGATGCTGATGAATTGCTGCTTTCAGCTGTGGGATTTAATTACTCTCATTCTCTTACAGCTGGTGTTATTGTGTGATGATGTGTTTGTCTTCTGACACCTGGGGGGTAGGATGAAATAAACTTACTATATTCACAGTGCCAAAGGGACAGTTGGAATAAGAAATGCTGCAATAAGACCTGCATGACTATGTCCTCTGGCATGAAAGATGAATCCAGGTCCTTTATATCTTGTTTTCTAGATGTACTTACTGACTGGAAGCATTTTTAAAAAAATGTTATAGGAAAATTACACTAATGTTAAGGCTATTTTGACAAGGTGAAAAAAATGAATTAGTTTATATTGACTGATATCTATCTAGTCTGTGTTCCTGAAGCCTTTCCCTTCATTTTCACAGGCTGGCAGGGTCACTAATCCTACTCATTTTCAGTTTGTCAGTCAATAATCACTTATCTGGCACAATGTCTTTGTAAATGACAGCTGAGACAGGATCTGATGCAAAGCCTTCCTTCCACAATGCCTTCCTAAATACCCATCTGAGCTGGCTGAAAGGACCAAGTACTCTATATCTGGTAATGACATGTTCACCAATCTTGTCCTAAACAAGGTTTTGGGGAACTTTACAACACTGCTATCTGTCAAATGTCTCTACTTTGATGCCATAAAGAAGTCATATAAAGCAGAACAGTCCCTGTTATTGGACATTAATGAGAATCAACTTTTTTGGTTTGCTCTAAGGCATTTTAATTGTATCACAAGCAGAGACCATCTGGTTTAAGAATGAATATTCAGTAACTGCTGCAGATGCAGAAATACTTGGGAAGGAAATGGTATTTCCTGGTTTCCAGCTTGCACAGTGCCCAATGCTAAAGCTGCTGTGTTGCACACTTAGCTAAACTGCAATTTGATGCTCAATGAATGACTTTTCAAGTTATTACTATCTCATTAATTAGTGTTTATTGGTTTGAACTTTATCTCTTCAATAAGAAGATGAATTTATGTTAAAAATTATTAAAGGATAACATACTTCATTGCATTCTGCAGAGGACTGTGTCAGCTCATCAGATTTTATTTAGTAAGAAGTCATAGGGATAGAATTTTTTTTTTTGAGTAATAAACATAATTTGTCTCTTGTGTGACAGGTGCAGTCCATGTTTATGAAAAATACAGAGAAAATATTTGCAAAGTGCAAATTTAGAACACCACAGCAGACAATAACTTTTCTGAGAAAGAATCGAGCTGAGAAAGAATGAAACCATCACTTCTAAAGGGCAGGCATCAATTTCACAAATTTTATGGCTGTCACCAGAACCTTTAGTTTGGCCTATCTTATTTCTACAGGAATGCCTTTCACTGCAACTTCTGGGGAGAAAAACACCAAACAGATTTGGCCAAGACTTTTCTGAGCCATGTATAAAGCCTAGAAGATAATGTTTTGCAATTTTAAGAAAATCAAGCTGTTAATACTTTGAGTAAATTATGCATACATATCATGGCCTATTTACAAGACTGTAGGTCTATTCATTTAAGTACCTAAATATGTTGAGGCAGATGTTGAGCCAACAGCCTTGTCTGCCCTGCTGAGCTGCCTCAAACATGAGCAGCCCAGCGAAGGTGGGGGCCAGGCTGCAATCCCCAAGAGGTATTTGACTTGAACATAACTGGCACCAGTGCTGGCAGAAATGCCTTGAAAAGTAGTGGGGGTTCTGCCAGTTTATTTGGAATTAAATCAAACAAGATGTTGACTCTCTCTTGAGGGAATGAGATGTGCTGCATTTCCTCACTGAAGCTCTCTGGGCTGTGCTGGCTCTCAGGAGTGCCATGTTGCCGTGAGTGAAGCAATTTCCAGCACATGTTTAGAACCCACTCTGGAATACTTCAGGATGACAATAGTTAAGTCAACATGATTAGAGAGCTATCACATAATTTTCACTGCATTACTGCCATAATCCTAGAAGGAAGATTCATATAAGTGCCCAGGAACAAAATTCCAGGGGAGAAGAATCTATACTACCAACTATCAGCTAATATTACTAGACAACTGAATTTTCTTACTTGACTTCTTACTTTTCTCAGGAGAAATTTACCCTAATGCACGAGACCAACACAAGACTCACACAGACTTGAATGTTGAATACTACAGCCCTCAGTAGGGCACTGTTAAAATTGCCAGACAGACTTTCAATGTGAGCTTGCTGTGGAGCTAAACATCTCCTTGTGATGCCAATCAGGGCACTCCTCTGGGATGAAGCACTCCCAAACACATACAAATATCCTAAGCAGTAAGCAAAGAGTAGAAGCTGGAGCTGGAGCTCAGAGGTCTAAGGGAGAATGTGAGGAGAGAAAGTAAGAATTTCCCTCTCCTGTGGCTTTTGGGAAAAACATAATGAGTGTTAGACAAAAATGTGAGAATCTCAACCTCAATAACTGAAGCATTCAGATATCCAAACCTGAGGTTATTCTGACTCAGAAAGCAATTAATACATTTGTCTTTCAGTCAGTACAGGCATCACTCTTCCATACAGATCATTATGTCTGTCTGTCACCTATTTCAAGGCAGAATTTCTTTTGAGCAGTATCACATCCAAAGAAGAAAGAAAGGGTCAGAACTATTAGTGGCAAGACTGTTGGAGTTGTAAGAATGGGAATCCCTCTTGTGAAAAAACATTTTAAATGTTCAATGACATCTAATTCAGTGTCTAAACATCATCAGTATAATACAAAAATGTCTCCTGGGTGCATCAATAAAATTGGGGGGGATTGAGCTCTGTAAACAACAAGAGATTTGAAACTCGCTCTCAGATGCAAGAATTAGGTCAGAATTTTGTCTCTCCACAGGAAACTCTAAGCACAAACTAAAAATCTACATGAAACTTTTCTATTAGCAAGGTGAAGTAAGTCCAATGAAAACAACTGCCACCCGAGACTGATATTTAAAATGGCAATCACAAGAGGGAAAACAGGTTTAATGTACATAGTTTGGCAAAGCTGCAGTCTGCTTCTTTAAGAATGCATTACAGATTATGAGCATTCTTATTACAATTTTATTGCACTTTTCAAGGTGCACTCAGAAGGATCTATTTTTTTTAAATAAGGGTTTATTTGTTTGCATCTTATTTTACAGTCTTACTCTTCCAGCCTCCAGTTCATTTCTAAAATGAAAGCAACTGATATTTCCATATCAAAGTTTAAAATTAATTTGCTTTGTGGGACATGATTCTTGATGTAAAATACTTCATTTTAATTAGGACATTTAATTTTCTCTAATGGAATCAGGTTCCATTTACTTAATCCAAAACTACTTTCTGAAAGAGCTATAAGCAGTACATTTTCTCAGCACAAGCCCTTCAAAGGTCTGTGTGCATGAGGAGATTGTACCTATACAGCTAAACTGATTTCAGCTTAATCTACTTACACCCCTGCAAAACGTTACCAATAACTGAGTCTGCCCCACTTCTGGATCAGTTTTATTAAAGAACTTTTTGTTTCCTAGTGCAGACAAGGATTGGCTAATAAAAAATCAAGTACCATTACAAATAGGTGTTAGAATGGAAAACCTAATTAAAAATTGTCCCACCTCCCTGAGTACAAGTGTCTGGACCTCACATCCTGAAGCACAGCCACCTCCCACTGCCACTTTTGTACAACTTTCTTCTTCCCTTTGCCCTCCTCTCTGTGACATGTTGTGTACATGCAGACCATGCCAGATCATGTCTACTTCTCTTTAAGAGAACGAACAAGTCATTTCTGAGGAACACTTTGCATATTCTGGCTCCTTGTTAGGGTGATGTCCTGTCCCCATGCACGCACGCAAACACGTGGATAGATCAGGGCAGAGATTACCAGTGCAAAGGCAAAGACTGCAAAAGGCATTCCCTTTCCCTACTGTGACAGCTCGCTCCCTCCATTTGAAATAAATGTCTGTTTGCTGGAAAGCCTGTCTTTATTGATTTTGTACATCTCATCAGCACAGAGAAATGCAGTAAATACTGTGATAAACTCGTAAACACTTTCACCTCCAGGCCTACTGCAGCTTTCACAATACAGGGGCACAACAACAGAATTATTTTAAAGGGAATACCTTGAAAAATAGCCAGGCTGTCATCCACTTGACCAGTTTCACAACCCAAAAGACATGCTTGTAGAGCTCAGTATTCACTACTCCAGGGTCTACTACATTAGCAGTCACATGGCTTCCATTTGCAGTCAGAAGATGCTGTAGTTGATAGGTAAATAACACAAGGGCAAGTTTGCTTTGGGCATAGGCTCCATGGGGTGAATACGAACATCTGTACACAGGAGAGAAAAAGAGAAGGAGATGCATGTAAAAATAACCAGAGAGAGAACAGAATTGCACAAACATCAGATGTACCACATTTTGCAATATCCAGATATACACTGAGATGTCAGAAGAAACAGTTTATCACTGGCAGGCATGTTGTTTACTCAAGTTCTGGTGATTATTCCATCAGACACCAAGTATTATTTATAGCAGGGAAAAATGTTAAAATAAAATTACACAATACCTGCCAGAATCTTTCTGTCAGACTCTTTAAAGTAGAAATGCTGAGGCATCAATTTCTGGGCTATCATCACCTGAAGGCCCTTAAACTTCTCTCTCCTCTTTTGCTCTGCTCTTTCCAAACATACACATCCTATTGCCACCTGTTAAATTCATGACTGATCATACTACTTCTTGTTGCTATTATTATTTTACTGCATCAGAACCTACTAGTTGAAGGCTCCTGTGTTGGGAACAGTACAGATGAGTAAGGTACTCATTGCAGCTGCCCTGGTCACACACCAGATTGTGCACAGCTAAGAGATGGATAAAAAGATGAGCCAAGGAGAGCAGCTGCAAGTGTAACCACAGTTTCCAGGCCCTATACAGTATTTAAAGCACAGATGGCTGGCAGGATGTGTGCCAAAGAGGCATGACAAAGGCACACAAATTAAAGGAGTTACAGCAAAACATTACCTGCTGAGACTCCCGTGTACCTCTCTCATCTGGATGTCAAATGTGCCTTTATTTCAAGTCAAGCTTTCTAGGAACTTCTGAGTTGAGTTTCATTGCATGCAGGCAGCAGTACCTTTTTTTTTTTCCCTGAAACTAAGCAGGCTAGTTTCAGGTAAATTAGCAGGTATGCCGCTTAAAATGCTCTTCCTGACTGAGGCTTCTACATCACTTCCACAGATTCCTATGCCATAATAATTCACTCCTGTAATTACTCCAGCCTCCCATCTAACCATTTTTGTGCTAAGCAGAACCAAAGGTAAATGGTGGCATTACAGACAGCTCTTAGGCAAAGCCTAAAGCAGCAGGCTCCTGGGAAGAGTGGAACCACTCCAGCCTCCATCCGCTTTGCCTCTGCTAAAGCCTGGGGAAGTGGTCCTGCATGCTGCAGCTGCTCCCCATGTGGACTCAGAGGTTAGGGCAGTAGCAGAACCTTAACCTGTTGGTGAAAGTTGATAGAGAACACCCACCCAGGAAGAGAACTCTCTTTCCTCATTCCTCCCTTTCCCCTCGATGTTGTACTATCTCTGTGATAGCCGCAACTATCATCATCTACACCTTCACCCTAAGTGCAAGAAATACCCAGACTAGGGATACTCTTACTGTGCTGGAAAGCCTGCCTGTGATTTCTGTGGCTGTTACTATGTGCAAGTTTTTTATTTTGAATGAATACTAAACATATTAATTCATTTTGTTATCTCATTCTTGTTGAATATCTTATTTATAATATCCTGTGCACTTCATCCCTGGATGTTAAGAATCAGGCTGACTCTCTACAGAAGCTACTGAAGCAATTTAACTGTCCATGTTATCTGAAAGGACTCAGAAACTTGGAGACACCACAGTAAATAATACAGCTTAGCCATAGGAAGTAAAAGACAACAACAAAAAACCAACACTGAACCTCCAGTGCATCCCTTTACTTTTTTTTTATCTGTGTCTTTTTTTTGTACAAGGAAATCACGAGCAGTCTACAAAGGCATGATATTAATTGAGAACCAAAAAGGACAGCTGATCACAGGTGGCCCTTGCACCAACCAACGGCCTCAGCTGAACCATGCTGAATAACCTACCTTCATTATCATAAAGATAAAACCTGCACCTTTGGGCAAAATGGGCTATTTAAAGAGTAAAGAACAATCACTGCATGAATATAAAAGTGATTTGGTATTAGTCAGGAAATTGCAGTTACGTTTTAAATTCAGTAACGTCCATGCTCTGATCTGAGACACTCAAAATGTCACCTTATGCTTCATGCATATTCCAACCCCTTTAACTTGAAGGACCAGATCCTCAGCTGCTACAAGCTTCTCCTGTGCACAGCCGTGCAGGGCAGAGCTCACACTACCCATGGGAAGCAGCATTCATCCCAAGCCGCCTCCGGCAGCCAGCTGGCAGCTCACCCTGGCACTCCTCCATCAGCGCCACCATTCCCCCACTGCACACAAGCTGGGGCACGGGACAAGCCTCCCAAGTTGAACCAGAGTGATCTTGTCTGGCAAGTGGCTTGCAGGGAAGCAGAGCTGGGGACTACTCTGACTTGTTCTGCCTGGGTCTAGTCGGGCCTTCAGTAATCTTCATATGCCAGGCAGGAGGATGCTCCCCATGACTCCCCATTCCCACATTTTGTGCGAGTGCTGTTTTGACTTACCTTGTGGCAATGGAGCATGAACTAGCTGGATCCTCCAAAACCTTGTATTTTGCATAGTTATGTATGTCAGAGAAACATGACTGCTGATAAGATATAAAAGCTACCCAATCAATGAGGAAGCCTTTTATATCACAAGTGCAGAGATGCAAATGATCTGCAAGGCAGCCAGGAATCAGACTTCAATAACATAATATAGATATGAAGAATATAAAATTGGATACACAGAGCAAAAACTTTTGGCAGAGGCCCTGCAATGATTAGCTTCTCTCTTCCCAATTTCTGTGTGCATGTTTTTTGCTTTCCAGGAATCTGACATCAATGGACTACATAAGACAGAGGAATAACATGACACAGAACTGATGAGGATTTCTGTTAAACAACTGATTTTTGTCAGTCTCCATTTTATTAGAATCACATTGTTTAAATGCCACATTGAAAAAATAAATCAACACTGGTTCTATGGGCTTCATTACATCCAGTGCTGACTTTATGTATCAGAAAAATAGGCACGTGAACTTACACCATGATTCTGTCTCCTATGCACACACAGAATCACAGAAAGGTTTGAGTTGGAAGTTTAAAGATCACTTAATTCCTTTAACTTACCATTAATAAGAGACATCTTTCTACTCAACAAGATTTCTCAAAGTCCCATCCAACCAGGCTTTGAATGGATGGGACATCCACACTGTTTCTGGACAACCTATTTCTGTGCCTCACCATCTCCATCATAAAAATTTCTTTCTTTTGTGCAATCTAAATCTACCCTCTTTTAGTTTAAAACCATAAAATGTATTCTTCTTACACATGGAATTACCTGGCTTTAAAGCCTATGCATCTAAATCTAGCCTCTCTTGGCACTTTATGCCCTGTATGCACATTTTTTACAATGAATAAAAGCATAAATGCATACTAATTAAAATAATACTGACATTATGCATTTCCACATTTTCTGAACATTCTAAAATCTTTCTGAAATCAAAGGGCATACAAGGGGCAAACCATCCAAGCAGAACACAGCTTACCAGCAAACTGTACTAACAGAGCAGAACACACGAGGTGCCTGTGACGGTTGGACTTTTGCTGCTTTGAGGACACAGGACATTGATGCTTCACAGCCAGGCAGGCAGACTCTTAAGCAGAGAAACTCTGCCTCCTAACTGTGCAACCAGCCAGGCAAAAGACTGGTAGCTCCCAGCTCCTGGTGGTACACGTGGGTGCTGGTCAGTCAGCTAGAGAGATAAGGAGGCACTGGTGTTCAATGCCCAGGGATACAGCCTAATAAACACTGCCCACCCAGCTTGGGCAATGCCAGACAGCATGCGCTGTGATATGGCAAGCCTGAACACAGTCAGAAGCCAGGAAAAGTGGAGCAAGAACTTGGTGGGAGGAAGTTGAGTGGGAAAGCACAGCATGCCTGGCATCAGTAGGTTGGAGAAGTTCATGCTCACTCCCTTGTTTGAGTAGGGCTCGCTCTGGACCACTCTTCCGACCAGAGAACACAGTGGCATCCCCCAGGGTGGCATCCCCCAGGGGATGCTCCTCCTTAGCATTTTGCTGAGCCAATGCTGATAAAACAGGGCAATGCACAACTCACTAAATGAAAACAGAAGGAGTTAAAGCAGGCAGAGTTTAATTCACCGCTTTGAAATCTGTCCAAGAGAGCACCAATACACCACACCTTCTCCTTCCTTTGAAAATAATGTTTTATGGATTCTATACAGATGAATAGAGGACCAGGATAAAGCAGGTTCTGCATTTTGTGTCCAATTAATTTTTAGCAGAAGTTCTTACTACTGGATCAAGATTTTTTGCAATTTAAGCTACAGGTTTGACTTACTATTACAACAATCAGGGAGGAGAAAAGAAAAGGATTGTTTTGAATTTTTACAAGAACAAAATAAGTAGGTATGCCATTCTGGAGTGAGTGCCTTGAGGTTTGCTAATGTTTTTCCTTCTTCTTCTTTTCTTTTTTTCTTTCTTTTTTCTTCTTTCCCATCAGAAGCTGATTAGCTGATTTTGCCACTTATCTCCATGGTGCTGTCTCCAGCAGCAGTCTCCCTATGGAATGTATTTCCAAAAAGTAATGAGAAGCCAATCTCAAAGTGAAGCCTGCAGTGGCTAATTAGGTGTTTAAATAGGGACTCAGCTGCTATCCCAGTTTGAAAACCAAAATCATGTTTAGCACATCTCTTGGCAGTCTTACTTGTTTCTCCTCAGGTTGGCTTTAGTTGTCTGTTTTCTACAGTGGTCTCCCACTTAAATCAAACAATCCCATGTTTAGTCAAGAGCATTAAGTGAGGTCAGGGTACCCACTGAGTAACAGGGGAAGCTGTGCTGCTCAGCACAGATCACTTCCTTCACCCTCCTGTGCACGGGGCTCTCTTGCTGCTCCCAGCTTTGCAGCCTCTCTGAAGGCTCCTTTCGCTCTGCACACACACAACAGACACCATGGACTTGCTGACAGCTCCCTGCACCCCAGCACAGCTTGTTTCAGCAAAAGGCTCAGAGGATCTGTGACCATCCTGACTGGCACACAGATCAGTTTAACCCAGCCAGTGCTAGCACTAAATCTTTCCTGATGTGAACTTTCCACAATTGTCTTGCATGTCATCCTCCTTTCACCCATCACTGCTCCCCAATTCCCAGGGTGTTAATTTACCTGGAGGCAGAGTGCACTGAGATCAAACTGCAGAAAACCCAGCTGCTATGTGCTCCACTAAAAGACAAGTGATGCAAAACGTGGCTGACATGCTGGGCTTTTTAATGAAAGGCCACACAAAATTTCAATATATGCCTTAGGATGAATCAGGGAATTAAGCAAAACACAGGCTTGCTGTATTAAAATGACTAAAGCTTCCTAATGATTTATGTATTAATCTTGCAATGCATCATCATCATTGCTTAGCCAAGACTATAAAAGTCTATTATTAAACACTTCTGAAGCTTTCACAGTCTTAAATATTCTTTCTTCAGGGAATGCAGCACAAGATTTTTCAAGTTTTGATAGATTTTGCAGCTTATTTTGAAGCAGCTAGAGAAATATATTGGAAAATAAACATGTCTTTATTGCTTATCATAAGTAGTTTCTTTCTCTTCTCTTATGATAAAGCTTGAGTCTTAAATATTGTTTATTAGATTAAAGCAGGCTTCCTGACAGCACTACATATATTTATTCTGTGAACACATTTTCTGAGTCTCATTAATTGTAATTTTCTCTCAATAAAAACCAAACAAATAACACCAAACCAAAAACAAAAACAAAAACCCACCCACCAAATAGAAATACAGACAAGAAGAAAAGAACAAGCTGGAGAAATGAGAATAAGTATATTACCACTGCCAACCTTTGAAGTGTTTTGCATAGCACCTGTCCTCTTACCAACTAGTACTATAGGCTCTTGCACTGTCATTCATCTCATGTACATGACTGGGCATTTTGTGTGCTCCTGAGAAACTTCTCATGTACTTCTTCATGAATGTTTCTGCAATGTATGTGATGTATAACCTTAAAAAAATCAATTTTGACAGTATACATAAAATAGCTAAGGTGGCTGAAGCATAAACCTTGAGTGAATAAGGAATGCAGCGTTAGGGACTCCTGTAGAGCCCTCATGACCCTGCGATGAACTTGTTGGAAAGGATGGCTACCAGAAAAATACATGGAATTAGTGGTTCTACATGAGGTAAAAAGCAAATCCTTCATGTCCTAATTTGTGGCATGGCGGTTACTTAAGCAGTCAGTGGCAGAGCAATCCATCTTGCCTTTCATTCCTCTTCCTGCAGTGAGCTCTTTGGTTCCACGTGTTGCTCACATACAGCTCTGTAAAACCCAGGCTTTGTCTGGAATCTTTCAACTGTTGGAAAATAACATTTTTCTTCCTAAAATTAGAATATAAGGGTAAAAGCCCAGAGCTGGGAAATGCTCTCTCTCTCTAACAGGTAAAATGTTGGTAACGGTCTCAGTAACTGGTATCTCATCAGATCAGCTACTCCTGCCTGGTGCTTAACCCTCAATGCAGTAGGAGCCACAAGCTGGAAGCTGGGTGGTGTTTTGGTTTTTGTTCCTTTTTTAAAGCCATGCTTCCAGCTTCCAGCACTTCACTGTATAAATACATAGCATTCAGTGACTAGCCCCTTCTAATAGCCTTTAGGAAATGCAGGGGGAACAAAAATTAACTTACTGTCTTTTGAGGACTACATTTAGTAAAGAAACATAGAATGTCTTTATTTTAAAATCCTTTATGAAAGCCAAAATAAGTCAGGGCTTGTCATCCTGGGCGTTACTGTCATCCAGATGGAATCAGAGCATCATTTTTCATTTGGCTGATCCCTACTTCTAATGGAAGGAGGTGAGATGCTGAGAGCTATTCTGATCTACTGAGATTGGCTGTGTGCAGCTCAGTTGCTGTGTGCTCAGCATAGCTCTCAAATGCATATAGCATGAACTCAAAGGCTGGTCTTCTCAAAGTCTCATCAGAATCAGTACCTTTAAAGAAGTCAAATTTTTCTGTTTGTGCACAGTTGGTGTTAATTTCAAATGTCTTGGATTATTTTAAATATCAATGTCAAATTCAAGTTATAATTACTGTAACTCCATTCTTCCAGGAGATATATGTCTTTATTTAGAATTATATAAATTGCCTCTTTGCCACATTCAGGGCATTTGATGCAATATTAAGTACATGCTAACAGTTTAAGTGGTATTTGAGCATAATAGTATCCTTTCATTTAATTAAAAATCTCCATTAAACAAATGAATGAGTAAATATATAAAAGGAAGCAAGGGTTTGCATTGCTTTACCCAAGAAAAAGATCACAGCTTTAAGACCTACATTCTGTGTCTTCATGACCCTTTTGAAGGATGAGGAAACAACAAGGACACATATATTTTCATATTATCTCTTGGGTAATCTGGATCTCAGGTTACTGAAGATTGTCACATATCTTGTAAGATTATTTATAGGATTATAAACGGGGGAGGTACTCTCCACCCACTTGTGGAGAGCTTCCTACCTCTCCTGCAATAGAGCTTTTAAGCTGAAGGAAGTAATGGGGGGGTTTTATGGTTTCTTTGCTTCTACCAGAATGCATATAGGACCAAATACCCAGCAGTAACTTTTATAATCCAAGATATTCTTAAAAAGCATATTGAAACTGGTGTAGACTTTTCCAGATTAGCTACAAGTTCTGAGCTTTTCATTCTGGGACTCAAAAGAAACTGTAAGGTCTGAATAAGCATAATGAGGTGCTGCCAGCATAGTGCACCTACTTGGTTGGCAGATTTACAGTAGACTCTGTTGGTGTATATGCAAAGATAATTTAAGGTTTAATTGTGGTGGGCTCAACCCACTGCACAGCCTTGGATTTAAGGAGGGGCTGAATGTGTTCTGCAAGAGCAAATATTAGCCACACTGAAAGACTGGTCTGTCTTACCAGAGGAAATGTGCCTGCAAAATAATTTTTCCTTTGAGATACCTATAACTACTGTGCAGAAAATGCTATGCCATCAATCTTTGTTTACAAAAATAACAAAAAATTAGCAAGTCTGGCACAACATACTTTTGAAAATCAGTTTCTGCTTGTTGAAACCATTTAACAACTTCTGCTTTTTAGAGTAAGAATATGAACATCAAAGCTTCAATCTGAGTGATAAAAGGGACTAATTCCCAGAGTTAAGACAAGGAACAAACTCATAAAAAAGACAGCTATTTGTAAAAATCCATCACAAGAAGCCTTCTCCACAGTTGGAAGAAGAACCTTCCTAGGTTAAAGAAGAAATACAGCTGAAAAATAACAGGTACCAGAGGAAGTTTTCTGCATCCATGAAATGACTCAAAGTCCAGACAGAGCATGAAAGGCTTTTGTTCTTGTGAGACTGTACATCAACAGCATCACTCATCCACTGTCAGAAATCAGGTGGGATTTAAATAATATTTAAATAAGAAAGGGACCTTTTCCTCTTATCTGAGGAACATAAGAATGCCAACTTCAGCAAACCACAAAAACCTTCAAAAAAAGAAGTAAGATACAAAGCAGTCTACAGACAGCGTTGCAAATTGTTATTTTTAAGTACCATAAAGAACAATGTCAGCAATCACTTTCTGCACCATTTGGTATTAGAGCTGAGTTTTGGGGTTTGCTTTATAAATTTCCTAACACTGTGTAACCCTGGAATACTGTAAGCAGGGATCTCTAATGGAAAACCAAGCATTTCATAAGAAGGGGCATGGCATAGCCTGCGACCAGAATGTTTAAGACCTCTTACACTTGCAGACATGCCAGAACCTAGTTAAATCTGGCAGGTTTAGCTTTTCAGGAAATGACAAGAAATTTCATGTCCTGAAAAACCAACACAGTCACACAGCTGCCCTGCCCCAGCCCTCACAAAAAAAAAAAAAAAAAATAGTAAGATTTGCTTTGACAGGTTGACTGATTGGTTGATTGATTTTTTTTCTGTGGCAATTCAGGTACTGAACATGCCCATCACTGTTTTAACATCGCTGTTAAAAGCTCTTGAGCTTCCCCAAAGCTACTGTGAGCCAGTGCTCCTCAGTATCTTCCCCCTTGGGAAGCTGAGATTTTGCTGTGTACAGCCCCTCTCCACCTCCCATGGCAAGAAAGGCTGGGCTACCACAGCACCCAAAACATCATGAGAACAGAGAAAGTGAAGCAACAAAGCTACAACTCTATCAGACATTCTGGCACTATTAAAACTCCTGGGGGCTAAAATATTTTATGTTTACAAAGATTCATTTTACTTAGAAAGCATAGCTTTCACAATATATTTTTTTATCAGAAGCTTGGTTTAATCAAAAGACCAAATTTTCTTCACAGGTGTGGGTTTCAACTGCTTGGTCTGCTTTTGAACAGATCAAGTTCTCCTTCTCCGAACAAAGAGGTTTAGGATGAGGAATAGAGAAAAGGTTAAGAGTTAACAAATCACAGAGGCAGAAATCTGACTTCAGCTCCCTGCACAATACCACATAATCCTTAATGCTTGTGGCAAGACATGGAATGCATGGCTATGAAAAACCAGGAGCAACAGCAGGGCTGAACCTGGAGGGGGTTTCTGGAAGGTGAGCTGATAATTTTTGCCATTTCTCTTAACACATTATTCCAGGGATTTACAGGCATGTGTCCCAGCCTTCCCCAGCTATGTTAGGCAGCCCAAAGGGAAACTCCACTGACAAGGTCCTGGGTGGATGGTGGTAGTTAAGGCAATCAAGAGAAATGCTTAAAATATTGGAATAATCACACAGGACAAGAACTCCAAACTTGGAAGGTTCATTCAGCCTTAACGAGTCTTTTTGCTGACAGGAAGATGTTAATCTAACCCTTCCCCTCTCAAGGGCAGCAAGCTCTCTCTCCCCTCCCAGTTCTCCAAATCCCTTTTGCCCTCTCTATCACATGAATGCAATACATTAACTTACAAATTACCACAGAGCCATCTTGCCTCTCTGGAAAACATCACATCTGTTAGAGCCACTGTCCTGAATGCCACTCAGAGCTGGCTTCCCCCACCCAACCCATGGTGCAGGGAGAGGCTGGGCAGCAGGAGCACCCATACTCACATACTTCCCAGCATGCTGCAGTTTTGAACTAGTTGTGAAACTTCATGTCCTATTAAACCAATAGCCATTATTAACAATCCTTTGTAAAGAACATTAGTTATTTTAGACAAAAAGGAATTTAACATTGTGACAACAAAGTAACTACACTTAATATCCCCAAATACATGTAAGTCTGACATTTGTGGTATCAGTGTTACACTCTGTTATTGTTCTCCAGAAGTCAATCAACCCTAAAAGCATTTTGATTAGACAGAATGAAAATACATTGATGAACATAAAATGAAAGCTTTCTGAAGCTGGCATCCTGACAAATATTTCTACGTCATTGGTTGTAGGAATGAACAAGAATGGATAAAACACTTGATGCATTTAAGATAGAACTCTGTCTTTTGAATTGATGAATTGGTCTGCTGATACAGTAGCCCATTTATTTTTTAAATTACTTACAGAATTTGAGATCTGTGCCTTCCCCTATACACTCATTTTCCAGGCCAGTCAATTTCTGCAATTAATGCTAATCACTGCAAACACAAGGGATCATTTTGCAAAGCAGCAAATCTTTTTGCATTTATACAAAAAGTATTTGGCAAGGACTTACGTGTGTGGAGTAAGCATTTAAATACTTATCATCGAGCTCTATAAAGGAAAACTTGATAACCTGCTGCAGGAAGGACATGTCTGAATGAATAGAGCACTGTACTGGAGTTGGCATTTGGTCTTGTGAAGGCAATATGATTTATCTTGCAAATAGATACAGAATATGCAACAGAAGACAACATGCAGAAGCTGCTTAAAAAGCAGAACTCAAACAGAACCATATATTCTATGAGTTAAATAAAACCTATGATAATATCTATCTATCTAATTTACTAGAACAATCTTTTATGATTACTGTTTCTGTATTTTTTCCCAGCATTTTACTGAACAACAGTCCAGTGACACAGCTCTTTATATGTTATTATTAAAGACTTCTGTACTTGCTAAATTGAATTTATAAAAAAGGGGTAATAATGAAAATATCTCCTACTTACATTTACAGATTTTCCTTTATTGTATAAAAAAAATAAAGGCACTGTTAGATATATAGCACTGTTGCATAGATATCTATTTTTTATTGTATAAAAATATAGATATATATGCTACAGTGCTATGCTACACCAGCTTCATGTTTGTTTTTACTTGAATTTAAGATGTTATGCTTCCAGTTCTTCCAATCAGAGAGAATTAAGAAACTTTAAGTGACAGATCAACCATGAAAAGGCACTGAAGGAACTAACTGGGTGTTTAAAAAATAGAAGCCTTTCATTGGACAAAAATGTTGATTCATCAAACCATTTTTAGAAAAAAAAAATAATTTTACACAAATGTCCAGCTTAAAAAAAAAAAAAAGAGAAAAAGAATAAGTAATTTGAAATTGTTGGAGAGACTTGAAAAGCATGGTTTAGAAATTAAACATTGGGAGTTTCAGTTTTATTGTCATACTTCAAAATCTGAATACCAATGTACTCATAGGGATAATTACAAATAAATTTTAAAAATTATTTTAGAACACTGAAATCAAATGTTTTGGTTTCAAAAATACATAAATATTTTCCAAAAGTAATTCAACATGTTAACTTTTAGTTGCTGTTCATAGAAAATATTTTCCAAAATTTCATTAATGCTGATGGAAAAAAATCCTCAACTTTCTGCCCAAACTTAATACAGAATTTTTAACCAACAAACATCACATACATGGAAGAAGATAAGATGAAGGACACCATTCATCCAAGAATAGGAGATCTCCAGACAGTTTGCTAGACATATTTTCCCATCAGTACCTAACACTTCTCATTACAATTCTTTGTGAACTGCCTAATAGAGGAGATGAACAGGAGCTGCCTGATCTCTCCAGAATCTTCCTAGGTCTAGGGTAGAGCTGTTTATCCTATTTTACACCAGCTAGAACACACATGTGGCAGCTGAGAATTCTGCAATTCTTTTCATTTAACTTCTATTGTCTCTGACATGATTCATGCACTAGGGATACAGGGAAAAATACAGAAATTCTATCTAATATATTGTGTTCAGCTCGGTGAGTTTCAAAAATAATCAGCTCCTTCTGCAGTTGGAGAGCAGAGGAAAGGGAGCAGAAAAGTGTGACTAACTGTTCTTGAATATATAAGAGATGTGAACCAGAAAAGGAGCTGTGTTACTGTGGCTGGGGAGTGCACAGATCTGTGATTCACAGCATTACAGGGCCCATTTGGTATGCAAAAAGAGAGGATGATGAAAGGAATAGTTAGTCATGGAGAAAAAGCTAGACAAAACACACAAAAATGCTAACCCCCGAGAAAGAAGCATATTCAAGTGCGATCCATAGCCTGGGAAAGAGAATACAGTCTTTTTTTCATTATTTTCCTAAAAATACTTTCTTACTTTGGTAGGTAGAGCACTCAAAGGAGTGTCCTACACCTCAGCCTTGAAAGAGCACCATGAACTCCAGTGCGCTGCTCAAGCTTATCTCAACCCAAGTGGATGGCACACTATCCTTCAAGCTTTTGCTAAAACCAGACAGCCATATTCTCTCATGACCGTACTTTTTTCTCCTCTCAATTTAGAAAGCATCATTTAAGGCAGGCAAAAGAGGAAAGAAGGCCATGTTAGCTGTGGTGATGGAGCACACAGTACTACCCTCTGCATGGAACTGCTGAAATCACCACTGTGGAAATGCTTGCAGATAGGTTGTGTTTCTCTTAAACTTTCACCTCCCTGAAAACAGTTGTGTTCAAAGTAGGGATGAAGGAGAATGATTTGCCTTAGGGATCCCCTTGTCGACTCATGTGATTGCTGTTGAAAATGGTCTGGATCTAAAAGACCACAAAGGCGTTTGATGTTCTTCATATATATCCTTCAGCAAAAGAACTGGGAGAACAGTCAGTGCTCTTGTGCGTGTGCGTTTGCATTTTCAATAACGCACATGAAACAAGCTGTGCCCTGCCTGTTTGGAACAAGCTCTATCCTGCCTTGATGTACCCATGCCATGTCTCTTCCACTGGTGTGTGTGTGTGAAGAGGAGGGGCAGGAAGGGGGAGAAATGGCATTCATAGGGAAGAGATAGGAGAGGGGCTAGGGGGAAAAGATAAGAGGCAGATAAACAGAGAGGAGGACATAAACTGGCAGGTAGAAATAAGACAGCCTCAAAGGGAAAAAAAATAGGGAGGAAAAAGGCAATTTAAACAAAAAAAGCTCAAAAGACATAGACTAAGAAGAAGGCAAGTATGAAGAAAGAGACAAAGAAGGAAAGAAAAGAATGCAAAATGCAAAAAGACAACATTAAATTAACCATCACACTGAAAAGAGCTAACCAGAGCAACATGGGATAAGTCAGGTTAGCAAAATGGCAGGAAACAAACTAAAGAGGAAACATGGAGGACAATGATGTTAGCTTCATTTAACACTGTTCATGGGACAGGCCTTCCAACAATTATTTGTTATGCAGTTGTCCTGTGGTCACTGATACGGATGATATCTGGTTTCAGATCAGATCTCTCAGCAGCAAGTACAAGTAATGAGGAGCAATAGCCACAAATGTGACTGCCACCCCAGAATCTCCTGGGTGGGAGAAGGATTCCACAGAAAAGTCTGTGGTAAAGCAGAGAACTAAACCTCAGCTTACTGTCTCCTTTAAGGCAAGACAAGTCTTCTGCCCTTCCTTCTCTGCCATGCTTGATGGATAAATCCCTGCTGCAGTACTAACACTCACCTCTAGTCAGGACACTAGCCCTACTAGCGCCTAGGAACAATGAGACAAGGGGATGGTAAAGAATCCAGCCTGCTGCCAGCAGTAATTTCCCCAACATAGAGCACAGCCTCATTTCTCCAATAATGACTCCAGACAGTTTTGCTGCTTTCTTACTAGGTTGGGACCAACCTGGGAACAACAGCCAACCTGGGAACATACACCCAAATTGTAAAATGAACTATGCCCAACTGGTGCAACTCAAAGTCAAGGAAAATAAAAAGAGTAGAAAATTTTTAGAATTATTTCCAATTCACACAAGCAGCAAAAATGAGATATGGCATCACCAGGAAACTTTTCACCAAGGGTGTCTTTACCACATCCATTAAATCTCCTGAATGTTTCCCTGAATCACAGGGCCTTGTGGAGTAGGCAGCCCCTGCTCACGCTGTAGGGACACACTCAAACACACAAGTGATCTCACTGGTTTTTACAGCACTGTTTGTGGTGATGTCAAACTATTTGCCTGAATGGGGGCTTATTGGCAGGCTAAAAAAAAAAATACTGACGAGCATCTTTTTACACCTGAACTAAGGAAAGGTTTGGACCTGAATTTTCAGCCCACTCTGGGTTTCACCAGTGTGCATACGTGCAGGCACCACTGCTACCCTTGAATGATTCAGAGCATCTGTGTGGGAATAAGCAGGCAAAATCAGTCATCCTTTATAGTCCTTCTTACATCAATAATGTCAAAAGGTAAAGGACACAAAAGCTGCAGGTAAATCTCACTGGTATATTATTATTCTATCAGACTAGTCATGTTCTTGCTCAACCATAACTTTCCAAACAAAAACATTTCTGGTTCCTTTAAAATCAAAGATAGTGATGATCCTAAATTAAAGATGCACAACACAAGGCCTTGCTATAATCAAGGAAACTACTGTTATCTAGACACATAGAACAGTCACATTTAATTCTGCACTCTGCACTTCAGACCAAAGAAATACTAATCCCCTAATCCCCCTCACATGGTGCCATCCAGCACATGGCCATCAGAAACAATGACTACATACATCAAGTGAAGAGTAAGGTAATTTCCTGCAGTTGTTTTACAAGCAAGAGATTAAATTGTGACTATCCTGCAGAGGTTTAAACAATGGCTTGTAATAAAACTGATGCCATAATATGTAATCAGAAGTTTGACATGCCTAATGCAGCATTCATATGTAAAATGTCTGCAGTGGAAACAGCCCAGCCATCTAATTTCAGTCTTTGTTTGGAAATGAAACCTTGGGCCAGGTACCTCTATTCACCTGCTGAAGTTCCTGTCAAAGGATGGAGACGGATTTTCATGGAAATGACACAGAAGTCAGACTGGCTCCATATAGGCAGGCAGAAGCTCTCTGGTGTCCATGGGAAGGGGGAAGGCAGGCTCTGCTTGAGCCTGTTGGTAAGCACATAATTACCACGCATGACTGCATGGGGAAATTTTGAAATTTATCTCAGTTATCCTGCCTGTTTCTCTGCTAACTAAGCCATTCCACGTGGTTCCTGCATGATATCAGAGACATTTACTGCATCATTTGATGTCTTCCTAATGCTAGAAATATCTCACAGACATTCATCCACAATTTTCCTAAATGAAAGCAGAAGGTCAGAAGTCATCCATGCATTTAAGCCCATTTTACTGGGTTAAAAATGCGTCTCTCCCTCATTAGGTAGTGGCGAGTCCAGGCGCCGCATGCACCGCAATCATCACCACAGTATAAGCATCAGAAAGCAAAGTGAGGCTTTCAAAGTCCAGAATAAAAGACGCCGTTCAGAATTTATAAATTATTTGTACCTTTGGCTTAAGGCTGCAAGCTTTGATCAAATGTTAAATATAATAAGCAAGTGCTTGAGAAGCACCATAAATTGTATTTAAAAAAAGGCAACAAAACCCCATCTCATAGTCAGTAGCAATTCTCTTGCATTTTAATCTACACAAGATTACTACAGATCAGTGAATACCAAAAAGAGATCGGTACCTGCTTTGTAAGTCGTCTAGGTGCAATTTGCCTGCATAATGGGTGGCTGATGAGACAGTGATGATCCTAGCGTTGTGACTGTGCGTTCCTGATTGCTTCAGCGTATCCAAGAGGAGGTTAGTCAACAGGAAGTGCCCCAAGTAGTTCAAGCCGAAGTGCTCCTCAAACCCATCCTCTGTCTTCCTTTCAGGGACCAGCATCACCCCAGCTGGAGGAAAAAGTAGAGGTAAAACCTGTTGATTTATTTCAGAGGAGCAACAATCTAGAAGGAGTACGGATCTCCAGCTGCAGAGGGTAAACACAGCATTCAGAGCAGTGAGTGACTGGTGATGGTGTGTAAAGTCAACACTGATTCATTCCTGACAAGAAAAATGTCTAAACCCTCACTTTGGTTTCTTTATCCAGATAATGTGCTGATTGACTCTCTCCCTCCCTGCCAGACTGTGAGTCCATTTGTGAAAAGTGTTTTCAAGAGGTGGGAGCTGGGCCATCCCAGCAACATTCCCTCCACCAAAGCTCTGAGCAGTGGAGACAAGACCAGGCTAAGCAGCAGACCTGCTCTCACAGATAGCTTTCTCCTGGGTCCTGGCTGGAGTTTAAAGCTCTGGTGAGTCTACATCTGAAATCTGCAACTTCTCTCTCACTGGTGTGGGTGAGAACAGATGTAGTAAATTTACCCAATATATCTTAATTACCATGCTTACAAGCAGCTGCATATTGAAATTAGGCTTTCAATGCTTATTTTGGCAATATTTTTGCATAAATTTCCACAAACTACAATTTTCAAACTCAGTGTCTAAAATAAGTATCCACATCCCCATCATGTGTTGTTGATTTCAGCATCTTGTAGAGAATTCTGAGCTCATGCATAAATTATATCATGTATTGAGGCTGTGTGAGAGATAGTTACCCTGCTCAGTTATAGCATTAACTTGAATGCTATAACTGAGCATATAAATAATTTCTTATTTTATTAAAATTTAATTACTGTACAAGTGGGCATGACCTTTGTCATTTAAATGTAGATGGACACAACTCATGGAGAATCCTGTTATAGGATGCTTCTCTCTGACACCCATAAATATGATATAGCAGAAAGGCCACCTCTGCACACAAGACATGAGAGAGTGTCAGCTCTCCCCTCATGTTACTTCATATGCCCACTAAAAAGCCTTCAACATCCCATTTCCTGATGTCAGCCTGACCTGATTGCACATTAAATGACCATTTAAAATTGCACGTGCTGTGCAACTACATCGCTGCTTTGGGGGCTCCTGCCACCTGACAGTCTTGCTTTGTTGCTTCCTCTTGGGCCAAAGGAGAGATATTTTTCGGATCTTTTTTAGTATGAAAATACCCTTAGGGATTCATCTGTGGCTTCCTGCTATTTAATGGAGCAACTGGAGAAGCAGTGGGAGGGGAAGAAACTCAAGAAGACCACAAAGAAAACAAAAAGTTTGGGTGGAACACAGCATACCTGCAAATGGAGAACTTAAGGCTGGACATGAGCAATGCTGACTGGTGGTACAGGGAAAGAAACACAACACAAATGACATGATGAGGCTCCACAAAAGCTTTGATTAGCATTTCCCTATGTAATTTATTTCCGAAAACTCTGTATAATCATATCTGTAACAGTGGCTGGGACTGAGAGCTGCCATGAAGGTTATGGACAGGTGTAAATTTTTTTGCATCATGAACAGCAGGCAAACCCAGGGAGGCAGGCAAACCCAGGGAGGCAGGCAAACCCAGGGAGGCAGGCAAACCAGGGAGGCAGGCAAACCCAGGGAGGCTGCCATAGCTCACATTAGCCCCGAGGATGCCTGTGCCACTGCAACTTCACCCTTGACCTCCAGAGAGGCAGAGGATTTCAAGAACACATAGAGGCTTTGCCCTCCACCCCAATTAATATCCACCATCTGTGCTGTACATCCAGGAAGCAAAAATCCAGATCTGAGCTCAGGTCAGGAGACAGAAAAAAATTTCATTTACACAATGCACTACTGTAAAGATACATGCTCCCCAGTATTCTTTTGCTCATTCTTCAAGAGCATCCCCTAGGTAGAAATTCTTGTCAAGTCCTTGAGCAGGCACAATCACCTCTGACTGCATCTGATGCTACTACAATTCCCTTTCTGTCTTCAAGAGCTGCTCAAATAATGTTAAGCCAAAACACCTTTGAAAGATTTTTTTTTTTGTTTTATTAAAGGCTCCCATCTTTCAGGTAGTTCATATCAAGGCTGTCAAAAAAATCTTGCCCTGTAGTCTGAAGGCAGTTCTCTTATTTGAGGAAAAGCCATTTTTAATTTACTAAAAATAAGCATACAAAGGAATAGCCAGCAAGCAACTGAACCTGTCTCCTTCCTTAACAAAAGGGAAAACCTTGTAAGTGTAGCAGCAAGTTCTCTTTCTTAAATTATTAACTACCTAACATTCAGTAGATACTAAAAGTGGCACACTATTGATTTTCTCTTGTCCAGAAACATCATCAGCTTTACTTAAGGGCCCCAAATGTTAACTCAAAAATGAAAGCTGGTTCTACTTTTAATTCTTTGAATTGATCCAATACTACTTGAAACATTAACAAATACCTTATTTTACCATTGTAAACTATGAATGACTATGCTTTTTCTTCCAATGTGGAATCCAAACAACTCAGTATCTTTCTGTTTTTAATTATCAGTAGTCAGCCTTATAATTTTTTCAGAGTGCATGTGAAATTTGAAGTGGCAGCACACAAACTATTAATGCCCTACACCTCAGTTCTGATATAACCTTCTTATATGTTTTTACCCTTGATTTAGCTGGATTGTCTCCAGAAGATTCAGTTTTAAAATATCACTGATAACATCATGGCATAAGAAAATGAATTCATAAGTAAGCTGAATATAAGCTTTTA
This sequence comes from Lonchura striata, assembly GCF_050655825.1. NCBI lineage: Eukaryota > Metazoa > Chordata > Aves > Passeriformes > Estrildidae > Lonchura > Lonchura striata. The sequence goes on along the minus strand of NC_140703.1, from coordinate 84,450,463 downwards.
CTTTGTAATTGATTAGTTGCTGAAATATTCTGGCAAAAGACCAGTAGTATGGGAACAAAAAACTGACCAAACAAAACATGGATGTGTAATTTTGCAGAGGTAGTAATAAATGAGAATAAGGAAAATGTTTTTCTGCAAAACTATGCCGAACAAATGTTCTTATAGCTATATTAATACATTCCAGTATGCTGCAGTTCTTCATTTATTGTAATATGTTCAAATTATACACATTTTTAATTAGCTTTAATGAATAACAAAAATTATATTCTTTTTTAATTCTATGATGAGGCAATCAATAATTGTATTTCCCACTCAAAAAATGAATACACTTAAAGAAAGCTGTCTTTGTAAGCAGAAATTTATTATGATTTTCTATAAAATTTGTAATTAAACTCTTGGTTTCTGATCCATCCTACGTAATTTAAAGAACAAAATGGATCTGACACTGCACGCAGCATAACAAAAAATTTTATGATAGTTGTAAATATTATAGGCCATAACCCAGACATACCCCATTTTTATTGAATTATACAGGAGGATTTGCATTATGCCTGCTCATACTGCAGATGATGACAAATATTGCTCTAACTCCCATACCTCCCACTGCAAAGAAGTCTTCCATCTCCATTATAAAATGTGTTTTAAGAGCTGTAAAAATACAAGTATTTTACTCATTGTGGTTTATTTACAGTGAGCTTCTTGGAGATTTTTAAAGTCAGTGCTCTCAAACTCACTACAAAAAAAAAATTTTAAATCTCTTTTTCATGTACAGAATAAAATGTCTGCCTTTCCAGCCAGGCTCACAGAAGAGGGTTTGGAGGCAGATCCCCCTCACACAAGTTCTTTTATCTCCAGACAGCCAAAGGGTGTGCAGATAAAACAATAGGTCAGCCACAAACACACAAAACACTTTCACACCAGGAGGGGAACCTTTATAATCACATTCACCCAGTTCTTGCTATTTACAAGGAAGATACACATACTGTACCAAAAAGGTTCCCAAAGGGAAAAATTAGGAGACAGTTACTTCTAGTAAAAGCACAAAGCCCTTCCTCCATACAGGCTTTGCACTGTCTTAGCTGATGCCTTTACAGCATTTCCAGCCCCACAGGGCAATGCACCCCTGCCCCACAGAATGTCAGAACTGCTCTGTTCTGCACACCCGTGCAATGAAACACCTCTGGGTGTATCTACCTGTAAAATAGCATAGCCCACTTCTCACCTGGACAGAAGAACCATAGAGCAGCACGCCCTGGCTAAGCTGCCTGTACCAGATTGTTTGTTCCACCTTGTTCCATTGGGCTGTGCAAGTCCAGAGTACAGCTGCCCTGTGGGTCTCTCCTGGCTAGTGAGCAATGAGAACATGCAATGCCTTATTGTAAAAATTGCCCCCAGAAGAGCTTACTGGAGGCACAGCTGTGCCCACATGACTGCTTCTTACAGGTACTGCTTCTTACTGCCTCGTCTGGGCTGAAGAGCAGTGAATTTACAGCACTGCTCTAAAAGCCCTGACATGGCTGCTTACTAAGCCACATCCCTAATCCAGAGACCCAGTGCTACAGGTAGGCCACATGCCTCTTGGTATCCCAGGAATGTGTTCTGAGTCTCAGCAGGACCACACACAGAAGCCAGATTAACAGTGCATGAGAACTGAAAAGATAAAAATCCTAACAGTTTAAAAGAAAAACACAAAAACACAGATGAAACTTGGTGTAGCTTTCCAATGTTATTGTCTTCCTCCCTGTCTCCCCAGAGGGAGCTTAGACTCTTCCATTTCCTAATGTCTTTTTGAGTTTTTTTATGTGTGTATGCAATTTTCCAAAGCCAAATAGGAGGAAAATGAAGCAAAGCAAGGACTTTTACCCCATGGTGTCGCAATGACACCTGGATGACACACAGATACCACACCAATGCATTGACCACTGGGGAGATGCAAAGACACCTGTTAGTGTGTCTGGCATCACTGCTGGAACAATGCCCTGTGCATGGACCTTTCCTGGAAGGTACTGGCCACTGTGCAAACAGGTTTTATAAAGGAAAGGGACCAAGCCTGGGGTTGTGGAGAAGAGCCATCTCCAGAGGATTAGGTCTCTCCTGCCTCATCCCAAGACAACTTCCCCATAGGAGTTTGCCTGAGCCTCTGCTCCAGCACTGAACAAGTTCCCATGAGCTCTTACCTCCTGCTTCCTACTCCCAAGACACTCTGCACCACCCACTGCCTTTTCTGATTACCTTTCCTGACAGCTTCCCCAATTCCCTGTGGGAAAATACATGGCCATGATGAACCAATGACAATGTTCTGCTTCCCAGCCTCCCCTTCTCCCTTACCACCACAATCCAGTGATCCCATGCTGATCTTATCAATCTGATCTGATCATGTGTTCAGGAAGGAGGGGAGAGGCTCAGCTCCAGACATGCATATCAGCTCCATCTACCTCTCTGCTTCCCTGTAAACAGTAAGTTTCTTCTCCCTATTCTCTTACCCAGCCACTGTAGCTCCTCTGTGTCTCAATCCCACATCACACACCTGCAAGCATCTGCCTGTCATGCAGCTGGCTCACCCTACCCTCACTGCTGAGGCTTGTTTCCTCCTGGAGCCATGATCTGTGCTTCTGAGGCTTCTCCCAGCTTTTCTATCCCTGCTTCAGTATCAACCAGATGTGACTAAGTTACAAGTGTCCACCCATCGAGCAGGAGAGAGGTTCCAATTCCTTCTCCACCAGGAGTGATAATTCTCATCTCTGTTAAATATCAGTAAACTTGCAAGTAAGAGATCTATCAAGAATGCCTTCATAGAGAAAAGATTCAATCACTTAGTACCCAACACAGACTCCAGTCCTCAAGGTTAAGGACTTGATCCTTGTGAATTGTATGGTGTCTACACATTTCCAACCTCTGACTGAGACATCTACTACAGTTCAGACATGTCTAATGATTCTCTTCATCCTCACTACCCACCCCAGCTCTACCTCAGCACTTGCTCTCTTATTAATTTTCTGATATTTAACAAGAATATATGCTATGTTCTTAGTTTAATTCTCTATATAAGCCTTTTAATCAGAAAATTCAGATGTTTTGCAATCAAGGTTTCCGTCATCCTGATGGTTCCCAGCTAACTGTCCTGTTCCTTCCACCCATCAACTTTTCACAGTCTATTTTTCATGGGACAGAAACTTGTCACAGAGATCATGGAAGACTGAGGCCACCAGTCTGGACAGTGGAGAGACTGGAGGAGCCTGAAATGAGACCCAGTGCCCACCTCCACCAAGCTCAGAGGCAGCCAGGAAGAGCAGATGGGATGCTGGTGCCCAGTCTCAGTGCTGGTGCATTTTCCTGCTCGCAACACGTCCCACCATGACTCAGGGTTGTGATTTGGGCAGAAAGACCTGCTCAGGCTCTACTTGGGACATGATTGGAATTGGCAAAAAGGTGGCATAAAAGGTGGCTCACAAAGTGCAGTACTTAGCAGGCTTCTGACTTGACCCACCAGGGGAATATTCCATATGTGGCAAAAGATGCAGCCACCACTGACACAAAGGCAAGATCTTGTCTGCATTAAATTCCTCACTGTGTGATAACACCACAGCCTTTATGAAAAGCCTTGCCACCATTTCTGGCATTAAAAAAAAAAAAAAATCAACTCCTAAAATTTTGTCTTATCATTGCTGGAAACAGATAAACTGTTCTATCTGGCATTACAAAATAAAAGAAAGAAAAAAAAGTCAGCCTAAGGCAAATAATTTACATGGAAACTCTTAGCCCAAACACTAAAGTTTGGCAACGTAGTGAGGAATTGAAAACTGAGTAATGTCTGCTGCTGGTGCTCCCAGACCCACCTATAATGTTCACAAGGTAAATGTACACTGTATTAGCTGTGCCAAAGCAGATAAAGCAATGTGTCTTTTCAGAAAAAAATCAGTTCTTAGTTTCTCAGTAAGTTAAAGAGTAGAAAAGGAAAAATTGCAGACAATACACATTCAAGGACTGTGAGAACAACAACCAAATCTTGGTAGGTTCAGAACATGACCGTAAGAACAGATTCACATTCTGAATCAAGGTCACACTGCTACATGTGACCACAGCACAAGCTAGTTCCTTGGAAAATGTGTCAGTTAAAAAAAGTAAATACATTCCATAACCAAGGTTTTCATTTTATACTAAAATAAATCAGAGCATTCCTAATTAGGTCTGGTTCAAAAAACCGCTGTGTTTCCTAGAAATATGCTCAGTAACTGTTTGGTTATTTGAGTTGGCACAATGGTGAGTTAGCCCACTCACAATTAGAAAATAGGAAAGTCAGTCACAACTTTCTAATTCAATAGGATATTCTCTCAGAAGTAAAATATCTCAGTTTGCAATTTGTATAAAAAATATTTTTACCTAAAAGCTATGAAAGGATTAAGCAAAAATAAAACATGGTTTGCTCCTGCCTTTCAGAAAAGCCAATGGCAAATGCTCCACACACTGAAGTAGAACTGGTTGGGTTTCCTAATCCATCAATAGCTGAATTTTGTATCTGTCTTCCACTGATAAAATGCTCACATTCAAGACATAAAAGCAAATGGGTCAAAAACCTGCAGCATGTGAAGTCTGAGATATTTCCCCTTTCACAAAATGTTTGATATCACAGACAGAAATAAAAAGCTTTGGAAATAATCAGAAAGAGAAAGATAATATCAAACAAAAGTCACGATTTTCATGAATGAAATCCTTACTCTTTGAAAGCCAGAAGAGTCTAAGGTTACCCCTCTAACTTATTAGTTCTTCCAATAAAAAATAAACCTTTTATAGGAAATCTGACATCTTCTCATAAGATACATATAATTCTGGCAGACAAAAGTGCTATTTAAGTATAACAAAATCTCTAGTTGACAACTGCTGCTAAAAGTCCATACGCCAGATAAGCGTGGGCATTGCACAACCCTCATTTGCTGTGAATGAGCAAGGCTGGATACTGCCAGGAGTGTCGTGGTGCTCTGACATATGTGCCCAGACAAGTTACTCACTATACTCAAGGCATCCAATACCTGTGAAGAGCAGTGTGTGAGCAGCCAGCCAGTTTCCCCACAGCCAGCTCTCCAAAAAGATGATCTCTTCTGAAAATCTGAGATAGCACCTGTCATGCACTCAACTTCATTAAAAATATATGGCTCTGGGAGCCTCTTCTCATTTTAGAATGTGTTAATACTGCATGTTAAGGTCCTTATGAATCTTCCAGGTTTTCCCACCGTACATGGAAGAGCCATTGTAAGCCAGTCCCTCCACCACCTCAAATTAGCTTTTCCAGGTAAAACCATTCTCAAAGGCCCCAGCTCTCCCATGACATCTAATACTTATCATTCATTACATACAGGTAAAGGCTATTTACTCTTCTGCTCATCCCCTTCTCTCTTTGTCCCTATCCCTCTACACCTTTTGCATCACAGCTTTTCTTGGATATTGCTCTAATTTGTCTTTGAGGAAGGATAAAGATGAAATATGATGTTGTAAGCCAAACACTGGAATAACTTTAATGAGATATCATATCCTGAGTTCACCACAGCTTTCCTGTGTGGCTGGAAGAGAAGCATTAATTTCAATGAAATCCAAGTTTCACTGGAGTAAGAGTAACCCTCCTTACTAACTTTCCCTCAAGGTCTTCTGCAGTGAATTTCCACATCTGAAGTTTCTTTCCTTTTCATCAGAGCAGTCAGTGTAGCCTGCAGCTGCTACAGGCAAGGGAGCTGCTTCTTACCTAATCCAGTGGGACAGGATCTTTTCATAGATCCCACTGTGATAATTTCAAACAATTTAACTATTAGTAAATTCAACTTATATTTATAAGTAGGTAAGTATGTATAGAATTGTTCGCATTTGATATATGCCCGTGTTCTCAGCCCTCGAATTTCACTTTTGTTCTGAAGATCTGATCCTGTAAAAACTCAAATGCAGGAACAACTTAATATATGATCAACCATGACAGCATCTATGGGACTATTCAAAGTACTCCTGGCAAAGGATTATGGCTGACCTGCACGTGGCTGGATTGTGTGTAGGTAACACAAGGAAATATATATATTCATATACTCAGCTACTGATACAGCTTTTAAAGTGCTCTAGAAACTGAAGAGGTAAACTTATACAGACTCATTCATTCTATCAAGAGACTGATAATTTCTCAGATGATACACCAAGTACCCAATATGATCATCTGAATTAGCTAGCAGTTCAGGAATATTGATTTTAAATTGGCTTAGATAGGCTTCAACCTGAAATATATTAACTGTAATCTGCCTGCAATAGGCTACTAATAGCCTGAAATCTCTAAGTTGGCATCTCATTGTTAATGAGCTAAACAGTGCATGTTTGGCATCCAGTTATTCTGGTGTCCGTAAATATCACGTGATTTTTGTGTTGGCTCTGTTGGTTTCAAGATCATTAGGTACTGAAAACAACATACAAGCAAACATATTAACTACAATGTGCTAAGAAGCAGTTCTAGCTCACAGAGAAAATGACTGCCTTCAAGGCTAGGAAAAAACACCTCTGGCATGAAACAGTGACTTCTAGTCATGGAATTTTACAAAGTATTTTAGTATCTGTCCCTTTTTCAACCACAAGAAGACAGCAGAATTTCTAATGCATTTTAACAGCAATGCCATTTTTAGGAATATATTAAATAATTAACACTAGTGTACATGCTGTAATTTGCTAAATGCTTTTCAGCTGTACAGGGACACAGTTCTTTCCAAAACAAAACTGAAAATTGGCACCCAAATGCTAATTCAGACTTAGAAGACACATTCTTCTGACCTTCTGTCAGATAAAGCTTTCTTCGCTGCTTGTGCTGCAACCCTTTTTCTGTGGCTTACAGTTCAACCATTTCTTGTTGTCTACAGAAAATGAATTTGTTTTCTATGTCATAGCATTTTTCTCTTTTTAGCATTAACACATTATATTTTCATAAAAAGTTTTTATGAACTTGCGTTTTTAATATGTTTTGTTTATTTTAAAAATCAAGAGCCGAGCCTGCACATTACTGATGCAGAAAGCATAGTAATGGAAAAAAAATGCCTTATTTGTCAGCTGAAATAATGCATGCATTCAACCAATTTTTTTCTTTTAAATTAGAAATTAGGAAGTTAAATGTACATGCTAAACCTATAACAAAAAGAGGAGGTGACTATTGCTCTAATCTCCATTTAGTTGGATACCTAAACTTTCCCATGATTATTGTAGGACCTGGATGTTTAGCTCTAGGAGAATACTTTGAAACTCAGGATTTTAGTATTAATTTAATTTCCAACTAAATCCTTGAGTTAGGTAAGGGATAGAGAACAAGTGATTAAGAGACATTTTTAAAAAAATCACCAGTGACCTTAAAAACTGCTGAATTTCATAACAATATTAGGTCAGACATGTAGTATTGATTAATTATTTAGGACAGTAATTCACATTAAAGGAAATTTACATTTCCCTGTCTTTAATAATATTTTAATGTTAATTTCATAGCTTGCATTCTTGTAAAATGTTGGAATTTTTATAAAGTCATCTTCAAATGACTTTTTGACAGGTTTGCACAAGTCCTCAATGAGTATCATACAGCTTCACATACATACGGGATACATATCCATGGAGATAATATGTGGAAAGTTCATTAACATATACACATTATTATATCCATCAATTTAAAAGATTTAGATTTAAGGAATTAAATACAAGTATGTAGTGCAAAAAATTTTAGTGTAACAGTTCTTGCATTTTTACATTACATGTAACAGAAGGGTACAACCCTGATAGTAAAATGCTTGGGCCTATAAAGGCAGAAAAAAAAAATTTTACTAGCTTGCTGATAGTTTGATTCAGAAGTCATGGGATGCATATGAAGTCTGATTTTCAAAACCTATGGGAAAGGCAGTGCAACAGGCAACTGTGATGAGACTTTCGATAGAGTAGTGCTTCCAGCTCTGCAGTCCATGATGGACTGAATCATCCTCCTTAGTGCATTCAAACAAACAAACAAACAAACCAAAAAAAAAAAAAAAAAAAAAAAAAAAAAAAGAGAAAAGGAAAGGGAAAAAGAAAAGCCAACCAGACAACCAGATAGCCCAAATGTCAGAGCACTTGTCTTCATTGTGCTCAGTACTGGTGGTTTTTGCATCAAGCCACTTCTCTATAAGGTATGTCCATTTTCTTCTTACGTAGCAAGGAAACATTTGGGCTTTCACCATGGAACAAAAGTTACTAGTGAAAGTGCACTAAATGTTACAAAATTAACAAAGATTCTCTGGAATTTTTTACCCGTGCTTTGGACATGATTCTCTTAAGGCAAAAAAATTACTTGGACCATTCATTTCATTGTAGATTCTAAAAGGATTTAATCAAACAGATTTCTCTTGCCAACTGTATTAGGTATAAAAGTATAAGTGAAATCAAATGGCTTTCTTGCAAGCTACAAATACATAGACTGAAGCAGGCAAATTTTAATTTCAATCTCCTTTCATAAGAAGTTTTGGGCTTACACTCTTTGGTCTTATAGCATATTAAGAACATAAGGAGATCCATTTTCATACAAGTTTGCTTCTTGGATAAGAAAATACATTTAATTTTCATCCAACACAATTCAGCTAGGGCAGAAAGAATTCCTGTATTCCAGAGGGCTTTCCAGTTGCTTCAGCCTCATAATTTTTCCCCCAACTGGCCTCCAAGCCCCTGCTGACAATGCTGGCTTTGCTTATACTGAAAAGTAGTGCAGGGCAGGGGATGCCTGATGGGTACATAGAATTAAAAACCCCTTTTCCCATAAAATGCTGTTTTTCAAATAGTGTTGTTCCCATCTGTGTAATAGTTTTTTTTCTGCATGTTTAAAAGTAAATCTGGAAAGACTTTATGACTAGGCTTAAATACTCACTAATTAACTATAACTAGGCTTATATATCCACCTCTAATTATTGCATGATTAAAATAATAATGGTAGGCTTTTTTGACTAATCAAAGAAAAATGAATGTTTAACTGAACATTTCACAAATGTTTCATATCAATCAGCAAATAAAGAACACTTGAATTTTTATTGCAGTATTTACTTGTGCTACTGAGAGCTCTGTAAGACATCAATGAATATAACAAACCCATTTATTTACAGCATATTTGCTCTCACTAGGATGGAAATGTGCACAGGAAAACAGAAAATGTTCTCTGAGATGTCTTAATAAAAAAATATGTAAATAGTTGGGAAAACAAGATCAGCAGCATATAACAGTGGCAAACTCCTAAAAGAAACCTAAATTGTTGCTGGCAGATTTTTCCCTTATTTGAATAGACAGGTGAAAATTCCCCTTTAGGACAGCGCATGCAGAGCATGCATGGTTTCTGAAAGAAAATTATTGCACAGGGCTGGCTTCCAAAAATACTGTGGCTATAATACAAAATTAGATAGCAAGTATGTGAATAACAAATACCTAAAAAAAATTAGATTCATTTGATAATTATATGAATGTAAGATAAATATTGTCCTTTAATGTGCACTCTGACCACTGAGGATGAAATTTTATGAACAGCTTTCCAGTAGCACCTGGATCTATGCAATGATTTCTCTCAGGTTACTGGATAATTTGCCAGATTATATTTCAGGTGGACTAAACCCCCAGCCAAGATCATCATTCACCCACAGTAAACAAGTGTTTATACAGAGAAAAACATAAAGGGAGAGAAAGTTAATAAAGGTGAAAAGACAGATATTCTACTGGCATAAAGTACAGGTTCGCTTTCTTATTTTTCTTAGAGATGCTCAGATTCCTGTATAATTGCATTCTTTTTAGTGGTGGAGAGCTAAAAAATCACTGCAAAGGAACCAGACTTGCAATAACAACATGAGCAGGCGTGGCATTGAAGTGTTCAGACTCCTCACCTAACAATCTCTCCAAAAAATGCAATTTAACTCTAGAAAGACATTCCAATTAATGCAGCCTTATGGTAACCTGCTGTATGGTTCAGATAATCTATTTGAAATCTGAAGTGATAGACAAGACCTCCATTTGTCACATCTTCTCCTGCAGATATGTGAAGAAAAAAACAGAACTCACCATTATTCACCAGGACATGGAGTGGACAATTCTTTGCTCTAAACTGCTGCACAAATTGCCGTATAGACTTCATGGAAGCCAAATCACAGTATAAAAACTCCACTGGGAGAGAAGAGGAGATAAAAACAAAGAGAGTTAAGTCAGTTACAATGACACAAAAACACTTAGACATCAAGAGGACTCCTGTGATAACATCACTAGTGGAGTAAAAGTTTTAAAAAGATAATGGACTTTTGAAAATCATGGGTGAAGCTGGTCTCAGGTTCTTCCTTTCTCCTTCTTCCCTTCATTTCTATTTTTAAGCTATTGATTCTTCACAGAGCAAATAGGAGCAAAGTGGCTGTCAGGAGGTGAAGGAGGGCATCAAATGAAGCAAATATGCACCAGCCTACTGTTCTTGCTACTGCTACCATTTAGGGAGAGGAGCTACAGTACTGTGGCAGCAAGATGATCAGGACATGGCACCTGGAAATCAAACAGGGAGAGAAGTCACATCAGACACTGCAAAGTTTCCCCATGTTCCTGGTGCAAATATGCTGCCCTTTGTTTTTTCCCAGATTATCTGCTAAGTACCTGTGGTTGAAATAGTTTATAAAACAAAGCTTTATTGCCAGTAGGAGAGACAAGCAGTAACACACTCTGAACACAGCAATTCCATTGATCATTAAAAGCAAATAGAGCATTTTAAGTAATCCATGGCTTCTATGGGCATCCAGGGACATTTGGTATCCAGGTCACCTGGGAGCAATAACCAGCCATGAAAATGTCATTTAAATGTGGGTAAGAGTCTTGCTGACCCTTGGCTTTAGCAATGGCAGTGTGATTTGAGAGCAACATAGCTCACATGAATATTGTGGGTGGCATCCTGCCTATGCTGCTGATGTCAGTCAAAGGGCAGGGTGGCAGGGGGCTAGAAATCCTGCACCAACGAGATTGCTCAAGGGACAGAGTGTCAGTGTGTCAAAACATATTTTGTACCCGTATGTATTTATTGCCAAGAAAACACACATCAAACAGGTATCCGTCCTCTTGTCCAAAGTGTTACTCAGCCATTGACCTACACTAGAATGCTAGAAAATTAATTAGTCAAAATAAAAAGTATTACTTAAATCCCCCAGAAACTTTAAACCCATAAGGTCTTAAAATTCTCCTTCTGCAGTTGTTCAGCTTTCAACCCCAGGTTCTCACTGCCTCATCAATTGCCTTGCCTTGCATGAAGCCATGACCGGAGTTATGAGCCCCCAAGCTATTAAAAACGGGACCACACTCACGGTACTAAAAGTGATTTCAGCATCTATTGTAATAAAAAGGAAAGGCCTAAAGCAAGGAGGCCCGTGGGCTGAGCAGGAGCGTTCCTGTCAAGGATGCTGCAGCACAGGCACTGGGTCTTCTGAGCAGCGATGTCCCCGATGTTCCAGGTGGAGCAGCACAGGTTCAGTGGGTCAGAAGCCCCCTTTTTATCCTGCTTTTTGTCCATTTGGATTGGTTTCTTTTTGGATCCTTTTCATTTGCATGAAGGTTTAAGGCACTTGATTGGTCCATTATGGTTCTGTCCAGGCTGGCTCCTTTTGTTTGGGGGGTGGTGCACTTTATTTGGGTGTATTATGGTATATTGAGTACCGTATTTCTGACAACTACCCCTTTAAGCCCCTTTTGCCATAACCAAACTAACAGTAAATGCTTCACAACTATCAACTATTTTACAATAGTTTCTAACCTATTTTTAAAAATTATGAAGTGGAAAGAAGCAATGCCCCCTGCCAACAGCAGTAGCTGTCCCCACACAAACAATCCAAATTCTTTAGAAGCTCTGCAAAGGGGAAAAAGAAAGAAAATTATGACCTTGTCCAACTGTTTTAGTCTTTTAAAAAGTATATATTACATGCCAGGCTTTTGGTTTGTTTCAGCATTACCTACATTTTAAGGAAGGATATATGATGCTCTACCACAGATATTAGTCTCTCTTCTGGTTTTCTACTTGCCACTGTGGGAACCCAAGTCAGCTAACTGTTGTCAACTCCACCCTGCCAAGACACAGGGGCTCTAAGGTGGATTTGCTTGAACCTCCTCCATAAATTTACTTTTCCAAGGAAGAGCAAAAAGTGTTTTAAATTGAGAAAGTCAAACAATACTGAGCAACCTTCTGTGACTAGGTCCATCAGAGAGAAAGGCAAAGGCTGTACAAAGCATCTCCCCTGGTTCACTGTGTCCTTGCAGGGTGAGCCCTTACTGACCTGTTTTGTTTCAGTGAGCTCCCAGATTTCCCAAGCTGGCGCAACCTCTGCACAGATGCTCAGTCTCCATGACAGTTTGGACCACCACATGAAAGGACTGGGGTTTCAGAGGTTCACCATGTTTTCCCCCCTCCCTGCTGCCCTCTCTCCTCCTAGCCCCAGTGCTGCTGCCCTGTGCTCCACAGGAAGGAACAGCCACCCCCTTCCCTGAAAATGGGTTCCCCCACCTCTTCTTATTAAAGAATCAGCCTTTGAAAGAAGGGAAAATTAAAGAGATACAGTTCTTCAAAAATGCCTTTCTGAGAGGAGGATTAACTATTGGATAAATAGGCTCCAGTGCAGGCTGCAATAAGAGACCTTTCCTCTTACTCCCTTCCCTGGTCCATCAGGGATGTTCATCCTGTCCCTACCAAGGCTCTGAGCTATAATGCCTCTTAATAGCATGTCAGTACAGTAAGAGATTAGGAAGGCCTGCAGGCAAAAAAGATAAATAAAAAGAAGATACTCACAACAGTTATTTAATTTCTTTCCAGGAGAACAGTTTCTTTAGTTCCCTTAATATGAAGCTTTAATAATCCTTATCTATTTGGAGCCTATACAGCATTAGGCCTCTGAAATTTTCATAGTGAATGTATATAAATTATTCAGTGGCATTTTTCATTTAAACAAACAAACAAGAATTCTTAGATTCTACTTATAAAATAGTGTAAATACATTTTTTTTCAAAGTGGCTCTAACGTAACACCATTTCAACAACACTGTCCCATGAATAGAAGTGGACAATTTCTTGATCTCTCTGCCGACCTTTAGGCACTCAGCAATTTTCCTTAATTTCACTGAAGCCCAACACCTGGAGATGATAAGGAAATGTAGAAGTTATTTATTTCTGTCAGTATTGCTCAGGCCATTCCTCCTGTGGCCTAGCTGCTATATAAAACCACATGAATGGCACTGTAATTGCTCAGATATCCAAAACCTGGTCATAATAAATTATTAATAATTAGTGCAACAATGAGTGAAGACCTAGATGAAGCTTTATCCTGACTCTGCTGTTGTTCTACTTCATTAGGCAGTTCATCAAGGAAAGAGATTAGGGAAAGCATGATCCGCTTCTTAGGAGGCAGTCACACTGCCAGTGGAGGAGTCACTTTCAATCCAAAATTATTTATCTTGGTACAGGAGACACTAAGCCTTTATCAGCTGTGGTATTTTGTGGCACAATGCAGGCTCCAACCACTTTTCCATCACCAGTATGGACTCTGACAATATTATTGACTATTGGTACTACATATGCAAGACCTCCGAGGACATCCACTAAACTAAATTTTAATCTCTTTCCTTATCTGACCTTGCATTGCCAAAAGAATGGTGGTTAGACAATGTGTGCCAAGAGAGTGCTTTTTAGCCTGACCAATGCAGTCTCATCCCTCCTGATAATTAACTTTTTGCTGCAGCTGTCTGATCTCCCCTCTCTTAATTTTCCAGTTCTGCACAACAAACGCTGTCCTTCATTATGACTGTACAGTGCCCAGACTAATGGCACACTAGGCCAAGGCTATCATTACTGAACTGATTTACTTGCTTACTTGGGAAGCATGTCGTCATAGTCAGTATTTGTAAAGCACGTGCCATCAAAAGATCAGAGCACGCTTCAGAGAGGAAAACAAACAAACCAACCAGCCCCCCAACTTTTCTTTCAGCTCACAGGGCCAGAGTCCTGGCTGGTGCTGATTCGTGTGTGGCAGGTCTTTGCCAGGGAGGTGGATCCGCGCTGACCGCGGTGCCGTTCCCATAGCGAAACTGCCAAAACCTGGCTCCAAGCCGTGTGCTGACTCACAGGCAGGGCCTTGAGCAGAAACTCAAGTTTCTTCTTCATCCCATGGTGATTTTTTTAATCAATGTACTGGAGAATTACAAAATGAGAAGCTAAGAACAATGATAAGTTTTTAGACTATTTTGAAGCATGCACAAATGTACTAAGCACAACAACTTTTTAGATGCCTTAGTTAATAAAGACCAGTGTTCAATAATGTGAACAAATGACCAAACTGGATTGTGAACTAGGAATGTAACTAGAATTACTTCAGGAAAGCAAGAATTCCAGTGTTTTTCCATATAAGATAGGTATGAGCAAAAAGATGTGCATTAACAGCAAGAAAACTGAAACATACCAAAATTCTTGTCTTTTACCACAATAGTGGCCCCTCTGCTTTAAAATTTAATAATCTAATAAGTTTTCAAAACTACCTAGTTATTTTAATTTTCTGTATGCTATTAAGTACAAAAATGGAGTGTAGAAGCTACATACAGAATATCTGCAGCTAATGCTACTGAAATACTCAAATTTCTACCTCTACCCCATTTTATCTCTCCTTTTCCCATACTACTTGCTTTCAGGCCCTTCTGTAGTGGCAGACATGCCTGTATTTCTTTCTTCACACACACTGGATGTGTCCCATGTTCTTATCTAAATAATTTTTCCAATGAAAGGAAGTACATCCATAATTGTCAGACACTGGCTAAAATTCTCACTCTTAAAAATACTTTTCTATTATTTTATTGTAATTTGATGACTCGGTTGTCAAAGAGTTATTAGCTAATGAAATACAGAAGGCACAAAATTTCCCAAAAGACAGCCAGGATTACTTACACTATTAACCACATATGAATAGATATGTATATGATGGTGCTGCAATTGCTGCTTTCCCTAATTGCTTTCTTTCAAACATGTATCTGCCTGGTGCAGCGACTTTTTAGCCACAGTGAAATTAGTACAATGTTTTCTAGCTGCATCTCAGGAGGCCAAAACAGACCCCACAAGGCCATACTGGCTGCCATGTGGGACACTGCTGAGATCGTGTGCAGTGCTTGTTCCTGCATTTTACACCCCTTGCTTGCTTGGTCATGGTAACTAAAATGAGAGAGCCTGAATGAGTGGCATCTGGTAGCTCCTGGAGAGCTTTTTGACATGCTGAGCCCCATGAAATCCAGGAGGAGGCCCAGCGTTAGGAAAGCCTGACACAGACCCCGAGTGCTCACACTCCCCTGAGCTTCCCCCTCAGGGTCAACTTCCCCATTTCTGTCTGCCTGCTTCTTCACACTATTACCACACCTTTCTTCACATCCAGAGTTCCCCTCCTTTGTTTCTCACACCAGCACAGTTGCCTGTGACTGCATATTTCCTCTGTGTCTGTATCACAGGGCATAAAAAGCATGAAATGGGAATTTCAGTCTGCTATGGAAGGAAAATTCAGAAGCAAAAAAGAATGGATAGGTATTTCAGTGAACAATCATGGATTGTAACTTCTGAGATGTTTACTGGTCATCTGAACACTGGAAAATGCAATGTTTTCACTCCCTCAAAGACTACACCACTTAGGTTTGGTTTAGATCAGTTTAAAATAAGGCCACCTACCAACTACCACCTTTTATGCATTCAGCTCTAACTCACCATGTTGAAATTTTTATGGACAGCTACAGCTCTGCTTCAGCAGAAATCATGAGCCAAAGTTTACTTGTTTTTACTACTTATGCCACAGAAGTTTTCTATTATGCTCTCAATGCCTTTGTGTTAAAAACACGTGCAAGGGATACTTTCTAAGGAAAGCTGCAAGTCTGCCCAGAACTTCAGGGAGCTGAGGACTACAGAAAGGATTGCTTTTCCTGTTCCTGCTTGCCACCCATCTATCCAGTGTCTGAAGACAGCAGGAAAAGTTACTTCAGCAAGGAACAAGGAATGCTTCCTAGACAAGATAATGAAAAATGGTGTTTAGTAGTCAGGTATTCATCTTCAAAAAAGCATCTCACAGGTACATCTCATTCTGGTTTCTGTATCTCCACAGAGGGTTATACTTTGGCACTTCTCTTACAACAGCAGCAAGAAGAAATGCTGTCCTGTTCATGAACAACTGAGCATGATTCTGAGAATCTGGACCTCAGTGCCATGGGGATGTTTATCAGAAAGGACCCTTCATGACTCAAAAACCTACCATCTGCTAGATGCTGTATTCAGCTAGGGAAGTTCTGTCAGCAAGGCAGCAGGTGAAAATGAAGTGCAGCAAACCTCAGGAAAGAAAGAGCATGAGCTGTGAGAAGACATAAAGCAGTACTGACTGGAGTCTACTTGCCTTTTTTCATCACTCTGCTTTTACTGCAAGTGGAAATTCAGAAGTGATTCTACACTGTTAACACACACTTGTGTTTTATCATTCTGCAGGCCGAGTATGTGCAGCAGCACACAAAGTCCCCATCTACAAAATATAACTCCCATTAACAGACTTTCCCTACTTTGTCTGGAACTCACACAAGGGCTGTGATGAAAGTTCTGCTCAGACATGCATGATGACAGAACACTGTATGCTATTCAGGACCATAAAATGCTTACTTTGAAAGAACTTCTCAGTAAACAAAACCAAACAAAATCCTTCAGGTAAATAAGGTCTGTACCAGCCAACTGCATATTGAGGACAATGAGAGGCAGCCAACATAAATGCAACAAGCACAGTGTCTCATGATTATGCCATGCTCCTGCCTTCATGCACTATGGCCTCTACACCACAAGCACTATATAATCTCCTCCATTCTGTACTAGCAGTCAAGATTCATAGGGGTAAAGCCTTAAATTGATTAACACACAGAAATTCCTACTATGCACACTCCTACCCATGACACTAGTTTGTGCTTAATTCCAGTTGTGGTTATGGTGACAATTTGTAGAACTTTGATTCCTAGTCCTTCAAATTATTATAAACATGTGATCTTAGACCAATGCCTGCTGGGCATTTTATAAATTCTTCCCAGTATTATTCTCTTTTATTAGCCTGAATAATTTTGTGGCCCTTTATCAGACCACTGATCTTTCACAGACTATTAACAGAAATAATAAAGCATGGGTAATTCTAGAGCAGCTTTACTGCTCCAGCTGACACTTGTGATATATCACTGAGGAAGAAGACAAATGGAAGACATCCATCTGTCAAAGTGTGTGAGTGCAGTGGCACAGATCAAGCATATTTAAAGATATACCATTTGACTACTTTTTATATTAAAAGATACACTCACAATTTAAGGCAATCTAGTTTGTCTACAGCCTTTCAGCAGGCAAGCAAGCACCCAAATTCAGCTGTTTCTTCTCTGAGCCATCCATTCCAGCACCTCTAACTTTAAAGGCAGTATAAAGAGATGAACTTCCTGTGCCTAATGTCAGCCTTTGTAAACAGCCTCCGTGTGTCATCCTCTAGCCAGTTCAGGGAAACAAGACTGTATCAGTCTTACAGCATAAAGAGAAATAACATCAGGCAAATATTAGAAATTAATGTGTTTTTTTTCTTCATGAAAGTTCAAACTTTTTCTGCTCAAAGAGCTACTATAAAATTAAGGCACTTTGTTGTTTAATTTCTTAATCATAGAGATTTACCCCATTGTACTAAGATAAATGGGAGAAAACATCTTCATCTTCATCTTCATCTTCATCTTCATCTTCATCTTCATCTTCATCTTCATCTTCATCATCTTCATCATCTTCATCATCTTCATCATCTTCATCTAGGAGCTGTTTTCTTTCTCAGAGGTGGAAGAGTAAAATAAAGAAAGGAATTGGCTTTCAGAAACTGAACAGTCTGCCTTAGCTACTTCCAGCTTCCACAAGAGAAGTGTATGGCCTAGTACAGTGATCCTTTTACTTGTTACACTCAAGAAACACCCCAGCGGCTCTTGTGGACTGGTTAATCAAAATGAACAAGATTTAAGGAAAAAAAACAATGTTCCAGTGCCATCGCTACCAGCAGCTCCCATTATTGCTAAAATGTCAGCTCATCACAGGAGAGACCCCTGAACAGCCTCACAAAGCAGAGTGCCAGAGTACTTGGACCTAACAGGAGTACAAAAGGGAGGGAGTCAATCTAAAGCAAGACAAATGCCTAAGTGTGACACTGGTGGTTGCAGCACCAGCTGGGATGTAATTTAGACATATTATCATTTTAGCACCATTCATACAGGCATGGCATGCTCTAGGTTTTCCAAACATGCAAACAGTGCTTTGCTGTATATTATCAGACATTTTCTGTGCAGTGGGGCCAGAACTTGAAAAGAAGTAAGCTGCCATCAGCTTGTCAGAAAAGTAACCTTGGGAGGCGATGGCAGCAGTGGGATCTACAACCAGATCTCAGGGTGAGAAAGGTTATCTCAGCTTCCTGTGGGTAAAATTTCCTAGAGAGGCTTGGCTTTTTTAGAATAGCCAATATCAATACCAGGCATATATATAAAGTTTCCTCACGTGCTTCCTCCTCATAAGTTCAGGTGCTCATAACCCAGGTTTCTGACTGTAGGGAGACAATGACCTCTGCTATCCTCCCCTGTTGCTATGGGAAGACTTTGTTTTCACCCTGCTGAAGAACCATTTCAGGAGCTCCTTCTGTCACCATTTTGACTATCTATGGGTGTTCCCTCACATAAGGTGAAAGGAAATATGACTTTGGCTCTTCATAGGACCATAAAGAGCTCTGTGAAAAAATGGTAAGAAAATGCCATGGCCACATTAATTTCAGTCTGAGCCAAATATTCAGAAGGAAAAAAAAAATCTGTTGCAGTGAAAATGTTTCTCATATCTGTTTCTGAGGACTGAGAAAGGCAGCCTTCCTCCTGTTAACAGCAAAGCATGCTTTCTTCCCTCCAGAAGGATCAAAACCAAAAGGACATGCCCAGGTAGAATCCCTCTGATTCAGGAGGACAGAAGAGCTCACAGTGAGGTTCTGAAGATTCATCATATATGGACAGAAGAGAAGATGGTTTAGAATACCTTCTTTGCTATTATTACCCTCATTGCAGGGGGATTGGTCTGGATGATCTTTAAGAGTCCCTTCCAACCCAAACTATTCTCTGATTCTGTATACTTTTAAACATATTTTTCTCTTCCTTCCTAGTGAACAGATTTTTATATTAAATTTCATTGCTGTATTTTGTGAGTTGTAGATATGGCGTTTTTTCCTTCTCAGGTGGCATTTACTCTTTGGAATGGTTTAACTCTACACTGTGACTTACATCTCATTTAAAACCTAAAAATACATGGCACATACGCAATGCACCCAACACATTGTCCTCTATTGACACTGTCGGGACTGAAACTCAAGTGAAGAGCTTTTTGGATGCAATATAGAGTCAAGCTGTTAATGAAGATAAAAGTCAGCAAGGCTTATAAAATATGACAAAAAGAAAATGTGCTTCAGCAAAAGCTAGGAGCATGATTCTTCCTAGAGATTACGCTGAGTCCTCAACCGATTTAAACTGGTGTAGTTTTGCCAAGTATACAGAGCTGTTATTTGTTTCCAGTTTCTCAGCTCTGGATTTGCACATTCCCAATGAATCTTGGATTGCACAGCTTTAAAGTTAAAATATCAAATCACTTGCACAAGGATGCACAAAAGCATATGAAAAAGAGATGGCAAAAAAAAATGGCCAGAGACATTTTGCTGGTAGTCTTTTCCTTCAGAATATTTTATTAGATGAGTATCCTGACTAAAACAAGCACCATCACTCATCTTGAGCTGCTTCTGTCTCAACTTGCAGAATTTTTTTTCTACATGAACAGCTTACTTTTCACAAGAAATTTAAATTTATTTATTTATTCAAAATGCTTTCTCCAAGATAGCCAAATCCTACCAAATTCAATCCAGCTTCAAATTAGATATTAGATACCTTGCTCATATCTGTACACTCCTAAATCTTGCTTTTTTTAACCTCCCTAATTTATTTAATTTCCACTGTGAAAGAAGCCTTCACATTCTCAATGCATACATTTTTGGAGGGAGAATTAACATGAGCTTCTATGAAAAACAGGCTGTTCAGAAAGCAAGAGGTTTGCTAACACAGGGCCTTAATTACAGACAGTCATAGAGCCATAATGTTTGTAGAACTGACATTTTGTTTTAGTTGCTACAATAACAAACCTCCAAATCCAATAAGACTGGTTTTGGACTCAAACGGCTTAGTGCTGATGATACCCCACTTCCCACAGTAGGACTGAGCTGGGCCACTTGGTTGTTGTTGGTGCAGGTCTGGCTTCTGTCATGGATGTAATTGTCAAGAGATGTGAACTGACTTGTAACCTTCAGTCCTGTAAATTTTACCTGCCATTCTAGTATCAAATGCTTCAGTCAAAATTCAGAATGCAACCAACCAGCATATCCTACTCTGTCATGCAGGAGCTTCTTTCCATAGGCGAATATCAAGTATATACTTGGAGAGCTGAAATAAATCACTTCTAGTAGGACATTTGTTAGTCTGCCTAGATATTTCATAGATAACATCAAATTTTGATTCCTGGCCAGACTTTAATACCAGGGAATCATTATGTGATGGCAAAACAGATCTCCCATTGGCTACATTTCCTGAAAAGAATATACATTTTCTGAGAATATTTACTTACCTTTTCAAAACCACAGAAATAAAAACCTCTGGTGTGAAGAAGCATGTTTGTAATAAGCTTCAGTATTACCGCAAAAAACACCTCAGCAAATATTCTGCTTCACACTCTCTCAGGTACCACAGAGAGGCTGATAATGTCTCTGCTTTGTAGTACTTCAAGGCTAGAAGCCTTGCAGGGTCAAAGAAAATAAAAAAGAAGGGAATAATATTTCCAAGCTCCAGGCAAGAACAACTTGGAGTTGTGAAAAATGAAATATCTAGACATGAGAACTATCCATAAAACATATTTCGACAAAGACTACCTTCCTTTTTCCCAGAGGTTTTCTGCTTTTCCCTCTCATGTTAGTCCTAGTTCTCATGAGGCAAGCTTGAGGGGCTCTCAGATCCAGCTTCAATCCATTTGCTTTTCTTTTTTTTCTCTTTATTTGGAGATACTCTTTGCATGGATAATCAAGTCACTGCTCCCCTGTGGCAGCAGAGGTAGCAAATGTGGCAGAGAGGAGGCAACAGGAGCAGGTAGCAGGGGTGGGAGAACTGCAAAAGGCCAGGTCTACCCCTTTAGATTTAGGGCCAGGTTAATCACAGCTCACCTGGTTTCACCCCATGGTGGCTGCTCTCCCCTCACAGCCTTGCCCCACTTCATCCCACCCACACAGGGCTGCTGGTGCAGCTGCTTCTCCTGTTCATGCCAGCCTATACCTGGGACATTACCTGGGTTATGGTAAGGCAGTATCAATAACCTTGCATTGCAATGCTGTCGTGCTTTCCCACTCCTCCAAGAATCAATTTATATAGGCTTACTTTTTCTTTTTCTTCAGCTCTGACATGAGACTCTTTCATGCTTAAGCAAGCTTAGGTCTGTAGAGGGTTTCTAAGATATGATTCATCTGACCTGTTTCACAAATCTAGTTTAAGATGAGATGAATCATGTCTTACAACTATTTATTCCCCTCCACAGACTGCAAAAGAAGCTTGGGGACACTGACTCAGATTAAAACCCCTGCATTACGAACCTCAAAAGTTAGTTGATTTCAATCCTAGTGTTCAGTCTCAACTACTAATGAACAAACAGAAAAGAGGTGAAAAAATCAGAGAACAGGGAATGTGTGTGGATGACTCAGTGTTATTCACCATACTCAAGCTTTTGGGAAAAAAAAAAAAAAAAGAGAGTGAGAACTTCCAGAAGAATCGTGCCAAAGGCTCATAGATAGTTGTAACACAAAGAAAATTCATGCTGGAAAAGGATAAGAAGTCTTGCAGGGTGTGTTTAAATTCCTCCGTTATTGTGAATGTCTCTGAAATAACTGTGACTTCAGAACAGAAAATGTGAGATACTGTGGCACACTCTAATTGACAAACACATCCCAAGAGTCAAAGACAGTAAAGATAATTGTAGTGGCTGGTTTTGGTGAAACTGTGTGTGTACATGCACGTAACTGAGACTGAGCTTAAGCAAACTGCAAGACATCATAATTTTATAATAATGACACTATAGCTATGCATCCCAGGTGAGAACTGGAAGCTTTGCTGCTACTCAATAAATCACACACCTCTCACAGTTACTAATCTGCTGCAGAGATCTTTCAGGCTAGCAAAGTGACAGGAAAAAGAAGTGCAGAAGAATAAAATGCTAAGAATAGAACCAGTCTCTTGATTGCTGCTTCACAGGCTGCCCTGTACACTGGATCCCACCTCCTTTCTCTTTTTACTTCTATACAAATAGGTATTTCTTATTTTTTATGAATGTATTAATATAAAAAAGGCTTTAGGTTTGTTTGTTTTTTTTTTTTTCTTTGAGATGGATTCATCTTTAGGCAACTTTAGATCTCTCCCCTCACCCCATCCTGTTTTATTGCTTTGTTATTCTTCTCATCTCACCTCCCCTGCTGGTACTCCAGAACTTTTAACATTATCACTCTAATGTGGTGTCCCTAGTAAGTAATGGGGCTTTAAAGCAATTATCTTTCATAGCTAATGCTGACCTGGAATTTCAGGCAATGTAAGCCAGAGCCAATGAGCAAGGAGCCACAGGGTTCTTCTCCTCCATCTCAACATTCAGTGCTTCTGGTATTTTCATTCTTCTTGAAGGCAAACTGACTTTTGGACATCTGCATATTTCTTACCTTTAGAAATATGCATCCTGTGTATTGTTCAATATTGGCTCATGCTGATAAGTACTTTCATTAAACATGTTGTGAAAATTCTTCCTTTTGTTAGAAAAAATAACCCTGGGAAGGCTACATCTGGCTGGAAAAGGTATACTAATTTGGGAACTATTTAGGAAAGAAATAGAGACTCTTGACTGCCTAAAACCCTCTTTCTTTTCAAGAAAAACAAAACAAACTATTTTTTCTAAAGGTGCATCTGGGGGAGGTACCAGGCGAACAAAAAGAAGATACTGAAGTCTTTCTTTTATTCAAAAATCCAACCTGTGCATGACAGTCTTTTTCCACTGCCCTTTACACCAACTTTAGGGAAAGAACTACCTGTAAAGGTAAGTCTCTGCATTCCCATTCAGTCTCTGGATTTTATGGAGATACTTCATTAGCTAAACTCATTTTTAAAAGATGTTGGTGAGATAGTTCTCTGGGTCTGAATTTCTCACCTTCAGAAGGGACACAAGGTATGGATCAATGTGTCAGTCGAATGACAGTGAAGGCAGCAAAGCTTGCTGAATTGGTGAAAAGAGATGTATAGCACAGTTCAACACATAAGAAGTGCATGAATATGTTTCTATGTACACCTGCTCTCCCCTTAGCAGGGAGGAGACCAGCATCAGAATGGCCTGTCTTTTAAAAGGAAAAGTCCCGGCACTGTTTTTTCCCTTTGGTGCACATCCTTCAGGGAAAAGCCTTTAAGAGGGCTGAGGGAGAAAATGGATTCTCATTTGTCTGCTTATTCCCAAGTATAACTCAATGCAGTTAAAATGGATTTTTCCCCATTCTCTAATCTAAGAAAAATAAATGCAGAAAAACAAACCTCTTTTAAATTTTGCATCCTCTGCAGGGAATTAATAATGTATGAAATTATTCTTCCTATGTTTCTGATGTATTATTGGCATTTACTTAATGAAGAAGCTAGAAATTCTCCTCACCATAGACTACAATTCCTAATTCAGTAAAAAGTGTGATCCTGACACTATGAAGAAGGAAATTAGAGATCTGCACCTGGCAGGATACTGCATCTGAGAACACAAAGATTTTGGATTTCTGCATATTGATAAACTAGCATTTTTGGGGAAAATAACCTCACACTCACATATTGGGGAAAAAATCAGATAATAACATTTATTAATTTGAGCATGAGATTCTAGCAGACAACCTTTAAAAGCAGGTCTGGATCTGAATGGTACTGTTTGAATACATTTTGAATTGCTGCAGAGCTCCAGATTAATAGTGCTGCAAGATCAAAAGTCTGTGATGCAAAATTTTAGTGTTGCAAGTCATAACATAAAACCCACACTGCCTGCTTTCACCAGATTCTCACTCACCAAAGTGCCTCCATAACCCTCTGTTTATGGTTCAGCTTTACATCTGTACAAGGCTGAATTTCACCTCCAATGCCACAGGACACATCATACCACCCACCCTAGTGCTAGGAAGGGTGGTGGGTCTCCTTCCTGCTCTCCCCCTCCTATCTAAGAAAGGGCAGAGGAGGTGAACTGATGCCCACTTGGGAAAACATGCCAGCTCTGCCTGGGAAAAACAGGGAGTGGGGCTACTGTGAGGCTTGGAGCAACCACCCAGCCCTGGCACCATTTGTGCTTCTTCTGGTTACTTCATAGGAGTGACACAGATTCCTTCAGCTGTTTTTTTTGGGGGGGCCATGTAAAAAGCTCTGGAACAGCACATTTCTAATAGGTAGGTAGAGTGCTAATTTAATGGTAAATTATATATTTGGGTTAGCAGCTTGGCTGCTTTGTTGCTCGGTTCTTTCAGACAACTTGGATGGTGGCCATCAGCTCTCTGTGATTTATCTCTATTTAATTTTTCCACTTTTTCAGACCTTTGGCTGTTGGTAATTCAATTTCTGGCAACTGCAGACCTTCACTCCCTATTATAAGTTACACCCCAAGGCAGACATACTGCCATCTGCACTGCAATGGAGGTGGCAGCTAGTGGATGAAAGGAGGCAAGTGTCCAGATGCCACTTGGGCTCTGAAATAGCTTTAATATACAAATGACTGTTTGGATTAGAAATATTATCTAAATCCAAATATGTGCCCCTCAAAAACATTAGGGTGCTCTCCCAAGGGATCACTTCACTCTGTACCCCACTTTTGCATTTTGCTTGTCCTGACAGCTTTCATGGATAAGGAAAACTAAGTATTTTCCTTTGCTCAGCCTCCAAAATCACCAAAGGAGGAAATAATCCCCATCCAGTCATCCATCACACACACGAACTTCACTTCCCACATCTTCCCTGATCCTCTCCTCCCAATCTCCATGCTCTCCAGAAAAAACCCTTCTTTTAGGAGATTTGTGTTTACAGCAAATCATCAGCTGCTTCTTTCCTGAGAAAAATATCTTGTTCCCAGCTACTGGCAGCAGCTTCCCACAGGTGGCTGGCACACACTAGTGCCACAAGGTGCTGCTGCACTTAAGAGCAGGTAGACATCATCCCCTGTCCAGCAAGCCTGAAAATTATGCAAACCTTGGCCTGAATTAAAGTGAGATGATTATATTATATTATTATCTCAGGATCTTTCTAAAAAGCTCAAAAAGATATTACCTACTGTGAGGTGAGAAGACAATCCAGGAATGCTCAGATCAGCAGTAGTATAAGCCAATCTTTCTGGCCTCCTGCATGACACAGGATCTGACCCACACACACTCCTGAGTCAAACCTATAATTTCTCAATGAGCTATGGCACAGCTTGATGAGCTACTAGCAAGAAACAAGGATGCTGCTGCTGCTCCATGAGCTGATTATCCTGAGATGTAGAAAGCGTTACATCTTCCTGTCCTCTGATGAGAAAGGGAACTACAGTGGTTATCCTGCATGATAACCAACAGTGTGGAGAATTGTTCATGACACCACTGGAGAATTCCTTTGTTTCTTTTTATGTCTCCTTGAAAAAATATTTTAATGTACAAACCGCAGGTTTATTGGCATCTCCTAAGCAGAGATCCACCTTATTATCTAGGCAGTGTTTCAGCTGTCTCTACCCAAAGGCTTCAGTATCTCTCTGATAATGTATCTCTAAACTTCCTGGACTTCACAGTGAGAATGTGAACATTCCATTTGCTTCTTGTGGATGGGCACAACTATCTGTAATAAACATGCCACAGCCTATGTGGGCAGAAGCCCACCATATGCAGCCTTCATGTCTCTTTTAGGGATACCTTCCCAAAAAGAAGAGGTGAAGTGAGAATAGGAGAGTCAGGCTCTCTAACACTCATCCTCTGATAAGCTGCTCTGAAAGTCATGACAAAAAATGTAAATCAGTCACGAGTATTTCCTATTAAAAAAAAAATATATATCCATTCTTGTTCTCTAAAGGCATCTTTGCTGTTGCCTCAGTGAAGTTAATGAAAATGAAACGGAAGCCTGAGCCAGAGAGAACAGAGAACAATTTAAAGACATTTGGGCAATGTGGAATTAAGTTCTGCTGGAGGGCAATATTCACTTTGCACATAATTTTGTTTTTGTGGAATAAAAGACTTGTTACAGCTTGGCAATGCTTTTTAAGAGATCTAAAGATCTAAATTTCTAACAGAAAACAAACCCTTTAAGATGCTTGACTTGCATTGTTCCAAATTATTACATTCTTTAGCTCTAGACAAGATGGTTTTGATATTTTAATATCTGTTTTATTAACATAAGCAATTGTGTCTGCATAAGGTGTGGCTCAAAGCAATGATTTTATACTACTTTAATGTAGGACAGTTTTCAAAAATGTATCAAAAAAACCTGTGAAAGCAATTTGTACCTCAGCAAATATTTTCAAAAAAGGAAAAAATCAAGAAGAAAAATATTTTAAAAAGGTACTTTACTCAGTATCCCTCTTCTTACAGAAGCACAAATATTGTCCAAACTTACACATTTGTATTTTATGAAGACTTTGAAACACTCAGAAAGTGAAGCACAGACCGAAGAGCCTTAAAAGACACGGCTCTAGAAAAGGCACTGGTCACGGGAAACCTTGACTTAAGTATTCAGGTGAGGTAGCAAAGATTAATGTGCAATAGGTTTATATACTTGAAGCATCACAGGATTAGAAACACAATAGAAAAAGGTGAGATTGCTTTCTACAAATAATGAGAATCCTGTAGGCCCATGCTGCAGCTACAGTTTAGTGGGATCCCTTTGAAGCCAAAGGATAAAGCTATCCTGTGTGAGAACATCAAAGTACTCAAATAATGACAGATTGGTGTAGCAAATGCTATGGCTTTCCCTTATCTGCTCACAGCTCTGCATTTCTGCAGGGCAGTGTGGAGAGCATACCAACGTGCACAGGGATGGCCCAACAGATAAGAAAACTCATCCGTGATCATAACAAATGGTACAATTATCAGATTCACAATAAAGCATGGGACTGAAAAATAACTAATTCAGTGCACATATCACATTACCAAAATCTACCTGAAAATAATGCACTGGGAAAAACTGTTATGAATTCTGAAAAAGTGTTAAAAATTCATCAGACCATGCAAAAGACATCTCTCTAACCTATGAGCCGTTTCCTGGCCGCTTACCACATTTATTGCAGCAGTCTGTGGGATCGATCCGTTAAAATGTACCATTAGCTGGGGAAGGTATTCAGTGCTATCTGAATGTTTGAGACCTCCTTGAATCCAAAATTTCAAACAGCTTTGTAAGCAAAAGTGACAGTGTTTTTCAGAAGGGTAAAATGTAGGAAAATATTTATTACACTTGTAGTTAATTATTTCACTATTGAAATGCAAAAATTGATCTGTAAAAAATAATTATTAAGAACTCTTAAGAATGAAAATACAATGGTGATTTTCTAAATTAATTTAACAGTTGACTTACTTTAATTAGCGATAAACTGTTTATTGCAAGTTTCTTTAATCACCTTCTATTTATGCATGGGATCCCCAATTGTTCTTGAGTTATAGAAATCACTGTAATAATAAAAAATGCAAGATATTATCTAATCCTTTTGGGTTTGTGTCTGTTTGTGGAAGAGACAGCAAAGGATTGGAAGATTTATTTTTATCTTACTTTATTAAGTTATGTGTAAACCACCTATTTTAATTTAAAGTTAGGGAGCATGGAGTGAACAGACTTCTTCAAATCATGGGCAGACCCACATGCCCTGTGTCATATCCCATCAAAAACTCATCAACTTCTAGTTGAAATATGTCTTCTCTTGCAGTATTATGGGAAGCCTAAGTAATAATTTCACTTATCTAGCTGATGGGAAAATAACTTCTAACCTTCTAACCTTCATGGCTAGTTTACACCTCATTGGTTTTGTAAATTGCCTTTTACTATGAATGTGCTTCTACTGGTTTCATTATTTGTCCTAGTGACATATCCATGAGCGGCTTCTCGCACATTTAATTACTTTTGAACAAAACTAGCTAAGTTCACTTAGTCCTCTTTTGTTAAAGCAGACTCTGTTCACCTCAGAAAGTCTGCTCTATTTCAGTTTTAGTTCATTTTACCGAACTTGAAGAGCAGGACAGCACTTTATTTTAGATGGAATGCAATGTAAGTTGAAAATTTCCTAATTTCCTTTGGGTACACACTACCAAATACATCTTAGGATCATTTGTCTTCTCCAGAGGTATTTGAAAGTCCAAACTGCTACAGATATGGCTTCTCTTTGTCACCTTTAGTCATACTAGTAACACTGAACACACAGAAGTCCTCCTTTTCCTCAGCTATTTTTAGCAGATAAGCTTTGAGTTTATAGCTAAAATCTTATTTCATGTTACAGCTCAGGGAAGACTTTTGATACCAGCCAGACAAAAAATCATCTCAGTATTAATATTTTGCAGCTTATTAGCACAGCACAGTTCTGCTGACTTTCATTGCACCACACAGAGCTTCATCTGAGATGATTAAATTTTAATATCAAGACTAAGCTATGCTGGAAAATCTGCCATTAAAATTCGTTTAAGTTTCATCACACCAATCCATGGAAAAATCAACTATGACAGGCTCAGGAAAATTCACATTTAAATAATGCTCTTTATACCCACACAGAGCACATAGAAAAAGTCAGCACCAAATACCACAGCAACTTTTCAACACACTACACCTTCTTTGCTTGATCTTTAGGGGTGTATGGGAAGAAAAGTAGGAGAGCAGAAGAAAGGACAGTGCTTCGAAGTAAAGGTTTCTGATCTCATTGAATGGAAAAACACTAGATAAAACATGTTGAAAATGTAAACAAAAATGAAGACTGTTTCCACAATGTATAATGAGCTGTAGTAATGTGAATAATAAAGCTGCAGGAGTTACTTTGGCTTGAATTTTTGTTGGAAAAAGATAAATTAAACAGCAAAGTTTTGAACAACTTTTTTTCTCAAACATGTCTGGTGACCATGAGGAATTGTTAGAAAACATAAGAATGAAGATGGTTGGAGGTTGGGGTATTAATTTTTTTGGCTAGACTTGGGGGAACAAAGGTTTTTTTCCTTTGATGATGTTTTTGGTTTTGTTGTTATTGTTGTTTTGGGTTTTTTTAGTTGTTTTGGGGAGGTAGATGTTTGTGGGTCTTTCTTCTTTTTTTTTAATGGTAATAATATATTTTAAAATTTTTTTTCATTTTTATCAACAGTACTTAGCTCTTGGAGGGCTGCATCTCTATTTTTGATTGGCATTCTAATCCGAGGAATCAAAGTGCCCCAGACACACTGTCCCAGTCACAATCAGCAGACCTGCACCTAGTCTGGCCTGGTTGAGTTCCTGGCAAACTCCTGTTCTGGAACTACAAAGCCATAAGAATAAACTTTACTTTCCTAACAGCTAACTTCTTTAATATTTTTTGATTATTCCCCCCCTCCTGTTTGATAAACCATATTAACACAAACAATATTGATTTTTTACATAGTTTTTGTACTCTGTCATTATTGTACCTTGTCCTACCAGTGTGTATGTCCTATCACAATTTCCATTAATACATCATATCTCCTTTGATTCATGACTATTTTTCCTAATGTCAAATCATATCCCTCTTTATCACATTTTTATAACGTTATAACGGGAGAGGGAATCTGTGATTCAAAGCTTCTTTTCATTATTTCTTCATATTTTGCACCTGCCACAGAAAGAATTGTTTTTTCCCAGTCTACAGATACGTCTTGCACTTGTGCTCTGTGCAAGTTGTGGTGGGTAATTGAAATCCATCTGCTCACGAGTGATTGCTACATCCAAACCAAGAACTCGCTAACTTGTCTCCTGCTTCCTGCAGCTCCCTGTGGGGTCAGATGTCCCTCTCTTGGCCCAAGTCTCTGTCCTGTTATTTAAACATACACCTCACTGTCCATTCCTTCTCCAGCATGGGCCAGACCTGAGGGGTCCCAGAGCAATCAGTGGAACATAAAATAGGTTGTCTTTGTTCCATCAGACCTTTGACCAGGGTCAGGATAGACAAGCTTGCTCTAACCCTCCCCTGTCAAAGCTTGTGAATCCAACCCTGACATCCCACAGGATTCACTATACACCAGTGCTGTCACTTGTGAACATATTCTTACTCTGGCCCAATGCTTAAGGATTAGAAAATGCATGGCATATTTAAGCACATGAATGGCAAATAGGTTGCGTGTGATCTTTGTTCCATTATGTTGAAAAGAATTTTAATGAAATGCATGCAAGAAACAAGCAGAAATTGTTTTAAAATTAGATTTAATTATACATTAACTGTGAGTCTTGTATGCAATGACCTGATACAGTACTTAACATGTTTATAATAAGAAATGTAATGATAAAAACAACCAAAAACTGCTTTTGGTCCCTCTAACAGTTCGATAAAAGCATAATTTAATTGGCTTACTAATGGGCTGAAAGTCAGAGGATCCAAGAATGTGACTCTCTGCCTAGAGGATTAGAATAAACATGACAAGAAAACAAAAATGTTTACATTTCCGCTTTCTCAGATGATAATTTTTAGCAGTTATATAGGATAGGAGTACTAAGAAAGTAAATTACTTCTCCAGTGTTACATTTGTCAAAGGTATCTCGAAGAATGGTAGATGGAGATATTTTGTGACGTTCCTGTTTGATGCAAAAGTCAGTGTCCAAATATAATAATCATCCATGACAGACTTCATACTTTGTGCATTATACTTCTACAATGATGCTGAAAAATGAAACTGATTTACTTGCTTACTTATTCCAGCTTTTGTTAGTTTGCTAAGAACCCATTGACCCACGTAACTATTTTCTTACTCACCTCATAACAGTTTTCTCAGAGAGTTGGTGAGCTCATTAATTTAAAGGAAAGCTATTTTGATCTAAGACTAGACAAGATGAAAAATTAATCTCTTCTGGGAATTTTTTATTTCATTTATTTTGTTTATTTTTTATTTCATTTATTTTGTTTCATCAGCCTTGTTATTAAACCAGATTTCTCATATGACCTTATCTGCCTTTAAGTGAAGGACATGCATCTAGTTCTATCCTCCCTGTTCAAATTCTTCAATCTAATTCTAGTTTTCACAAGACACCACACATTACACAATCACTGCTGTAACTATCCAAAATGTTGTATTACAGCTAGCTGTTTTTCAGCTCTCCCTAACATATTCTTTGTTGCTTTTGTTGTGCCTTTTATTTCTCCCACTGCCGCTAACAGCCCTTTAGTTTTAGTACCTTTTGCATTTTTTCTCTTAAAATTTATGACACGCGACTGTGCTATTCCAAGGAAAATCTACATGGTCAGGCAGAAACTCAACACAGATTTTTTGCCTGGGGTGTAAACTGGCAGGATGCAAGCTGGCTCTGGTCTGGAATTTGATGTAGAGTTGTGCATAAGCAAATACACTTGGCCAATACTTGAATCCAACACCTAATTTTCCCTTTAGGGCACTTTCTACAGTTCTTCAGTCATTTCTTTATGCATGTGTATGCATACATGTATGTATGTACAAATGTACATATTTTTTTGCAGCGAGTCTGACACTTGAAGTATCATTTCAGGGCCTTAAAGTGCTTGTCCTTCCTTTGATTTTGCACAGCACTTCACAGAGTAAGCATTCTTGATGTCCTTAATCTTAGGGATTTATATTTTTGATCCATTGTTGGTTTAGGGTTGTTTTCCTTTTTTTTTTCTTTTTTCCCTAGGAGAAAAGAGATTGATGCATACAATTATCAGGAGCACACAGAAAATGAGTTAAGGCAAATTCTCAACTTGCCTATTTTTGTGTGGCCTATGGGTTATCCCAACTTATTAAGGTTAACAGTGAAATTACTCTAAAGCAAAGCAAGTAATTTAACAGGTATGCAATTTGAGGGGTGGGATTTCATTCTTACTTTTCCAGGCCAAATTGTAATTCTGCCAACTGGACCCACCTCACTCTGCCCCCAGAAACCAACCACTTCCAATGAAGCATCAGCAGAGAACATTTTCTAGCCAACACTTTGTATCAACACTGTTCATGCAGCTGAGAAGCAGCTGGCCAGATTTTAATTGAGCTTTTCCAAGTAATGGACCTCAGCATGGGATCAAGCTCAAAGAAGATATGAAGCAACTGAAAAGGAGAGGAGGTGAAGGTGACAGACATTCGAATGGCAAATGAAGCAGCAGTAGCTGCTGTGGGCAGGTGTCTCAGAGATCTGCAGCAAATTTCAGTCTGGAATGCCTGGATGATACCTCCTTCACACCTGGACTCCTGAGGTTACTAACAATCCTTCTGGAATGTTTTCTCCCCGTGGCAGTTCTCACACCTGCACCAAGGATGCCGGCTGCACGCTGGGGCTCGAGCACCCATGGCTCTGCTCCTCACGGTGCTGCCCACTGGGGCTGTATCCCGCGGTGCCCGTGGGGCAAGCACCCTCCTACTGCAAAGAACCCCTTGCTCCTCATGTCAGCAGCCACCAAACATGCTGACAGTCTCCTTCACCCTCAAGATATCCAAACCATGGAAGACTGATGGAGGCTGTAGTGCAATTCAGACCCAACTCATTTTGGAAACACTGTGCTGTGATGAAACAGTGCAAGAAACTCATCTTCTAGGGAAAAAAAAAATCCTCATTAGATGAAAAATACATGGAAACAGCTACAAAAATGTGTCAGAGCTGTACTGCAGGGTTTCAGTATCATTTGCCTCATACTCTTTACTAAAATTAATTCATAAGACTTGCCATGATATGCTGATAGGATACAGCTGTAATACTTTAAGCTGTTGTTAAGAATTCAAAACATGACAATCAGAACAGTTCTCTTTATATACAATTAGAACATTCATTTGCTTGTTCATCACAAAATTAGGTAGTAGAAGCAACCAGAAGCTGGGAAAGCAGCCAAGCAATAAAATTGATTGATTGCACAAACACATAAAAATCATATCCACAGCTTTCAAACAATCTCTCAAAAGCAGAAAATCAGCTCTTCAGCATTACCGAACAACCTGGTTAGACAGGATGGCAAACCTGCTGTTATATAGAAGACCAAGTTTGTCTGTGAGGTGTAGCTTACACAATTAACTGGTTGCTCAAAATAGTGTGCACCTCCATAAGTCTGTCTCTGTTTAAATGAATTACCAGAAATTATTCAGAAATACCATTTTTCTTTATTCCTCAATTACATAGACATACAGCTGTGTGTTGAGGAAAAACATACCAGTCACATCACCTATGGCTTTTTTTTCCAAAAAGATGCACTCATTTAACTTTTCAGCTGCTTCTTTTGTAAGGCTACAGACCACTTCCCCACAGCATATCAGTTTTCTTTGGTTCATACATTACAATCAAATTGGATTAATCCTTATATCCAAAGGATCCAGGTTTCAAATTATATCCATCTCTCCTAGACTGCCACATCATTATCTCAAAGTCAACATTGTCCAAAAAAATTAAACAAGCATTTATAGTGAAAATGGGGTATAAATTGCAGAAATGAAAGCAAATTTGGTATATTCACAGGCAGATTTTTCAGTGAAAGGCTGGTATATTCAACGTCTAGGTTTCATCAGAAAAACTATTCAAATCTGGACAAAAAATTCAACTACAGGTATTTTAATTAAGCAAATTAGCTGCTTTTTCATTGGAAGAAATCCCAATAAAATATCTGAATTCAGCCTTGGAGAAGGTGCTGAATATAACTCCTTGTGTTCTAGTCAAAGTTATCTCAAAAACTGTTTCTGATTTTCACTAACTGAATCAAGGCCACAGCTTGTGCATTCAAAATTCACATTGGTTTTTGTTATTATTATGTGTGACAGCTTTAGTCAATATGAAGGATCAGAATTCATGGCACAGAGCATTCTGAAGGATTCAGTGTCTTGCCCTGGCAGAAGCTACTGAAAATCCAAGCCTTTTCAGGCTCTGATCAAAAGAAGGAATTACTGCTGACAGGTTCAAAAACTCGTTGAAATACTGTTCACAGGAGAAGTTGCTAATGAGACAAAAATCTAGCAAATATATGGCAATAAATATCTTCAAAGACTTTTGTAAATATTAACTAACAAAAATTAATTTCATGAAAACTTCTACTTGACTCTTAAGTGGTTGGTTAAACAAAACAGCCAAACAAACCTACCTGCATGCTTAAACTAGAGCTTCTGAAAGAGATTTGATTCACATTAATTGCCAAAAATAATAAAGCATCATTAATTTTGCCTACATATATTGAATGGACATTACTCAGCAATCTCTGAGCTGTAAGAGTTGCAATAGTCCTTTTGGTTTTAAAATTGTGGTTCAGTTTTCCATATCATTGTAATTACTGCAGCTGTACTGTTGCCAGCAAAATCCTAGACTCAAGCTCTTGGCTATGACAGCACATCTAAGTAATCACTAGGAATGGAATACTAGGCTAAACTCAAACAGGTTTCTTTTTATGAGCTATATACATGAGCAAAAGCTAGAGCATGTTTAAACAAAGCAAATCAATTCAAGTAAAGCCTCCCTACCTAATAGATTCACACAGCTTATTAAGAAGAGCAAACATGCCTCAATGAAGAACATCTTCTAAATAAGAGAAATAAGGCTTTGGTTCTCCTATCGAGGCAGGGCAGGGCATAGCCCCAGTTTCAGGATGTCTCAGTGCTCAGAGAAGCAAATCCATTATGAAATGAGTGTGCTGTGGATTTTTCACTCCTTTTTCTATTGCTTGTTGTCCTACTTTGCTACCTAGCAGAGCTGTTTTGATTAGCTGATGACTCCTGACTACTGGGTACATCACCCTTTGCAGGAGTCATGGCTAAAGTGACTTCTTATTCAGCTGGGCTTGCCAAATGACAGGACATCTTCTTCCACTTCCCCTTCTAGAAAATCCCCAAGTACTTCAGAAACTCATAAGGTGTAAACAAATACTGGCTCTAAAGAAATATTTAGAGTAATATTCTTAGTCAGTGGAAACTACCAGCATCATTTCCTATAACGAAAACTCTCCCTTTCACAAATTTTATTCTATTCCTAGTAAAACTTGATGAAATTGTCAATGTAAGTTGGTCAACAACTGTGTCATCCTTGGTTGTGACACCTCAGATGCTACAAGCTTTTTCCACTGACTTTTCCATTCTAGGAAACAACTGTAATGGCTCTAATTTGTCTGTGAGACAGCCATTGCCACACTAGGGGCTGTGAGCAATAAATGCCACACTACAAATTCCTTTTTAAAAGGTACTCAGACACACAGATTTGAAGGCAACAGCTCCAAGCCAAGAAACTCAACTCTCCTTAGACTATACCATACTTGGATAGGAAAGTAGCCAGAGAATTACAAATTACATCTTTGAGAAGACACTGTTGGTCTGATTTTCCTTGTATTTTGCCCTAGCAGCTGTAAGTATGGACAGCATAGGCAATAGAAGTGTGAAAAAAACCCTATTATTTTAATTTGTAGCACTTAGCAACTCTTTAGCCATGGTGAATTTGTCCAGATGAGTGACTAGAATGAAAACTAGAAGGCTCAAAAGCTCCAGAACAGCAATTGATTGAGATTCTCTTATAAGAGGCACTGGGCATGGGTCCTTGGTTTATATACACAGACACAAATCACATTCAGAAATTGACTGCTTAGTTGATTAGGTAAATTTTTACAGCTAATTACAAAATACATGCTAAGGAGTCCTTCATATTCCAACGGATTTTGATCTCTATGAAAATTATTAAATACAGAATTTGTAACTAGATTAATCATTTAATAAAAATTTTAAAAGGAAAATATAGGAAAATTAAAACAATTACTAACAAACACTGTAACTTCATGCAGAATTAATTCAGAATTTCAAATAGAAAATCCAGTTTTCTTGGAGGTTTTCTTGTTTATCATATTTTTAAAACTATCTGACATCACCATTTACTTTGCACAGTACATCTTGCATCATTTCTATCTCTCTGGTTCAGTAACCTCTCTGACTAAACCTGAAAATACATGGTTACTTATGAAGAGAATTCAAATTGATAAAATGCTAATATAAGTGGTATTGAATGGCATTAGAAATCTCACCAACATTACTGAACAGATTAAATTAGCATTCTTCTACAATATTGATACTCTGTCACAGAATGCAGCTCAGAGTACATGCCTTTCTCTATCTTTTATTCAAATTAATGCCTGGCATTTCCTTGTTTTGTGGCTTTATAGTAATGGAGAATTATGATGGAACACTCAGTTGCTGCCCAGGTACTATTACTCACAGGAGTCCCAAACCCCACCAGGCAGTCAAAATATACATTAAAGAAATTATGTGGTATATGCCATATGAATATCTGGTTCTGTTGTGAACAGAAATATTTTAATACTTTCTTTTGTTTTCTTCTCCCCTCATCAGTCAGGAGATTCTCTCATGAGCTGCAGATACTTGTAGTTTTGTGGTTAGAGCAGTATTTCCTCATTATCTACTACATATAATGCATGCATAGGGCCTGAAAAGAAAACTTTTCATACACAAGGATTGAATTCTGCAGCAAGGTGCAGAGATGCTATGTGTTAGCTAAGGCACAAAACCAGGTTCAACCTATTTTATTGAAACAGAGACACGTCACACCATGGCACCACAAAACTTACAGTTCAAGCATTTTAGTACAGCATTTAATCACAGTTGTTAACACTTTGCAAGAAGAACCCTGTTTTTCCTTGATATACATTTTCCTCTAGGCCTCCAACTTGAAGAAGATTTCAACAGAAAAGTAGCTTTTTTCCTCACTGACAGATGTGTACATGGATAAGCTCAATGCCATCTTGACATGTTTCTCTTGTCTTGATTTTTTTTTCCCCTATCTTGATTTACATTTCTTCTTCATACAGGGAATTATGTGTAATTGTCTTTATGATTCTGTGCAATAGTGGGACTATAAAAGAAATACATGTTCACAGGCCAGAGGAATCCATCTGTTTCCAGATATTTAATGCAAAACATCATCCTCCCTCCTGTGAAAACATGAAAGCTGCAATATCACAGTCTGTCTTAGGTGTTTCCAAGGTGGGATCTTCTCTACAATTCTATCTGTAGTGGGTTCTTTCAGAATAATTATTTCAATATACTACAGGTAATGTATGATATCTGAACTGCAAATCCCACATCTCTGGTATACTGGAATTTCTTCCATTACATAAAATTCAAGTCCTCACTGAAAATTTATGGTGTTACAATGTGGGAAAAAAAACCCAAGGAAACCAAACAAAAGCCCTAACTGAAAAACTCCACATTATGAATTTTCATTCTTTTATAAATTTTCACTGCCTACACTCTGATCTACCCTCTTTGTACTGAGTATCCATGAATAAGCTGAGAAGTAGCCTGCTTGATCAGAAGTATTTACAAAGCAAATCTCAAACTGTTTCAGCAGTCCTGCAGTGATGCATGTGGAGCTTGATATTCTTTGTGCTGAAGTCAGATACATTTACAGCGGTGGGAGGCTTTAGAGAAGCAAACTGAAAACAGGGAGGATAATGATCAAGTCTGTTAAAGTCCTAGGGGAAGTTGTGCATATTGAACCCAGACTAAGGCCAGGTAACCTACCATGATGTAAGAAACTAGGGCTTACAGGAGGAGGAGATCAAGCAAGCTGATGGAAGAACAAAGAACTGAAGGGAATTATTAGATGAATTTACATCACAAAAGCTGAAAATACAGGCAAATATGACCAGTAACTTGGAAAAAAAAAAAACAAAACATGATGGTGATGATCAGCAATTTAGATTAGCTTGAGGCAAGATAAGGCATAAGACTTGGAGATGAAATGATTGATATCTTAAGCATGGGAAGAAAAACAAAGCGGGGGGAAAAAACACCGTGAAAGGTTTCTATATTACCCTATTTCTAAGCAGAATACTTCTTACTCCCTTAGGTGTAGCACGAAGCTTCTAGAATACTTGTAAATTTTTTAGACATAACTGATTGTAGCCACATCCGAAAGAATCTGATACAAAAATTTTTTAAAAAGACAGAAAAAAAGATCATTTGAAAGAGTTTCCGTAATAAAGCCTCCTGCTGAAAGACATGAAACAGAACACAGAAAAACACTTAGCAGATAATGTTTCTGCAGGTTTACAATCGTCTGTTTCAGAAAATTCAGGATACTTTGCCATTCTATCATGTCAGCCAGTCTGTGAGGCTGAGAATGAGCAATCTGACCAACTGGAAGCACAACAAAGGACCAGCAGTAACCTTACTGGAAACAACAGAAGATTTAAGGAGATGAACAATTGCATTGAGTGTCTGCTTCAGAATTGCAACTGGAGAAGGAATACTGCTGGGGGAAAAGAGACCAGAGGAAAACCAGAAGGATTATATTCTGGATGAGCAAGGACAGAAACCAAGAATGCACTCAGACTAATCTCCTATTAGAGAGTCCCAGGACAGGTCTACTGTGCATAGTTTCATCAGAAGGAAGCTTCAGTGCTGACCAATACATAGCATTTCCTCTAGGGAGGGAGAATAAAAGTATATTTGAGCTAGGAGGAAAAGTATTAATAACTTCATTGACACCCAGCTTGCGATGTCCTTTGGAGAGCTGTGAGGGGTCTCTAGGAAGATGAAAGTTGTGACTAGGAAGAAATGAGATTAACTAGATTTATGCAGAAGTAGCTATGAGAAACCACACAGGTGTAGGCTGTATGATAGCCCACAAAAGTAATGCACAAGACATAAATCAGTGACTATAAAGAACAAACACATACACTATCTCTAGATTTAAAATAAATGACAGTGAAATCACCTACATTGGTGCTGAAAATTCCACTGGCTTATAGCTACTTTTGCATGCCACTTCTGCATTTTCGAGCTCTGAACTGGGTTCTGCATTGTGTCTGCAAGGGAAATCAATAATTTCTGAAAGGAGCAATGGGAAGGGCTCTCCTGTATGTATAACAACCACTTTCATTGTAGCTGCAGGTAATGTTTAGAGGAAAAAACACAGAAGTGATTAGATCATTTAGAGAAAGTGCATTTGCCTCACTTGATGAAATCTATTTTCTGGATTTTGCCCAAAAGGGAAAAAAGGGTGGCTTAGTCAATGAGCACTTCTGTGTCTAGAACAAACTGCTTTGAGTTGATTAATATCCTTGACAGCCCTGGAGAGGGAAATTATTAGAAAATTATATTTGAAATATTACCTTGAAGTTTTAAGCATATGGTCCAATAATCTGAGATGAAATAATTCAGTTCTCTAGATATTATTGACTCAGAGTAAGGATACTAAAGTTTAATCAGAATTGTGCTTCTCTTTCAAACTATACTACTTTCACAAAACATACACTGTAGTTTAAAGGAAAACAATACATTTGTTATGATTGCATTAATGTAAGGCAGAGTTACAACACATTACAAAAAGGATTTAGTTAAAAGTAATGTACAGCAAAACTACTAAAGAAAATTCACCAGCACAGATGATACAGAGTGAGGTAACTCTTCTTTGTAGATAATACAGCATATTGTGTATTTATACTTATACTGAAAATTTGCTCTTATTTCTGATTCTCTCATCTGTTAAAATGTGAAGCTCTGTTCTGTCATTAACATTCAATCAATCTACTCACATTGACTTAATGAAGAAAAAAGTACCAAAATTACTACTCAACTGATATGGACACTGAGTAAATCATTTTCAAGTGAGATCAGACTTCCTGAATTAATGTTTCTTCTTTTATCTTCATACAAGAGTGCTATTGTCATAAATGCAGAGTATTGAAGGACACAGTCAACCCTAATCTAATAGAGTATTAGGAATATTGGGTATTTATTAATTAAATCATTTAGTTATGTAAAAGGAATAATGTACAGAAAGCCATCCTTAGGATCCAAAGACATTGTACACAATACATGCAAGATTTCTCCAAGGCTGAATTTCCATGCTCTGTGTATTACCAGAATAAAAGAAGGGAAAAAAAGAAGCTAGAGGCATTTGAAAAGCATGACAGCTCAGAGAAATCATCTGCATACCATCTATATGACACAGCTAGAATAAGTCCAGTAGTGTTCACCCAGCTGCAGCCTAAGGGTTCTGTCACACAGCCAGCTGCTGCTGCTATTTGACATCTGGGATCTGTAACTGGCATTGAAAAGGGAAAAAAAAAAAAAAAAAAAAAGGGAAAAGAACTGAAGAGTTATGTGAGGTTAACAAAAACAAAAACAAAATTCTCTATCTCTTCCAGCACTAAAGGCATTTCTAAAGAAAGTAAATTTTGTTGCCGTGGATGGAGCCTCTGTGCACTGCATGCATACAGCACACAAATGAAAGGACAAACAACTCCTGGTAAATGAGTGAAATTAGTGTATCACAATGAACTCTAGAGAGACACATTCATACTGGTAAGAGCAGCACTGTGTGCCTATATCTGACCAGCAGTTTTGTTATTTACAGCTCCACTGGCAAAGATTACCATGGCTAATTCATACCATGGGGCTGAGAGCTCCTGGTTAAGGCTGACTCAGTGGTCTCAAGCATTATGCCAAGGGTATCCAATTCTCCACACAGAGAAAACCTCAGCCTGATTTCCCCTGTCTGCTTAACAGTGCTTACTGGGCAAAGAGAGAGAGAAGTGTCAGTGATGTGACTTCCCTGAGAATCAGCAGAGCTGGGGAAGAAAAAAAAAAAACAATCCTGCCAAAGAAATGCCCCTTGCACAAAAACCTGGATGCTCCTACCACACCAGGGACCATGTGCACAGCATCTATGGGGGACTGCAGATGTGCGTGTTCCGGGTTTCAGTGTTTTGCAAATCTTTATGAAAGACAATAAAACTGTCAATCAGTACTTCCAGATTACTGCACAAGCTGCAGACAGCTTCCCTGTCTGTGGCCTGAACACTTCATCAAAGGTTACTCTCTCTGTCTGAAGAGCTTCTCATCCTCATATGAGCCCCTCTTCCTCTCATGACTGAGAGCACTTGATATACACATGATTCATGCCTACATGAAATCCCAAAAGCTTTACTAAGTGTAATTTTATAGAAGCAAATTGCCTGCTTCCCTGAACTGGATCAGCAATGTTTCCCCCTGTCAACCCACAAAGCTAGTAAAGCTTTGAACTGCCACAGTGACTCTGTGAGAGAGAGACCTCGCTGGCAAAGATCACGGGTGGAAAAAAAAACAACACAGACTTCTGTGTCCCTGCACCTGTTTTTGTGGTAGTTTCTATGTTTACATCTTTAGAGAACTAACTCTTGGCCAAATTTTGTCACTTCTATTCACAGTGAAGAGTATCCCACTGTACAAATAATCCTGAGGGACTATACTGAGGTTAATCTGGATCATGTTGAAGAACTCTTTCCATTCTGAGAGGTTTATTTTTCTGTCTGGCTTAAAGATGGCTTCAGCTGAACTATTAGTAGCATTCATGGTGGTGGCAACCTAAGACCTTTATATGGGAAGGAACATATCTGCCAAGGGTCCTCTGCTCATGGAAGGGGCAGCCACCACTGCTTTGAGCTTGGAGCATCTGCATGAAATAGGGAATGAGAAAGGTAAGGTGTATCTGCATTACACTGATGCTACTCACAGGCACCTCACTAGCAAGTACAGACACAGCACAGCACAAATTTCTGCAGAACAGACAAAACATTCCAGGCAATGAAGACTTGGCCTTTGCTCTTGGCATCACACAGCTTGCAGCATTGTGCTAGCCTGGAAATTACAATTTTGGGAGCTATGGAACTGACAGCTGTATCTAACATGTACAGATGTTGATACTGAGTACATGTATTAGAAGTGTGCTTCTGTATGAGGCTTAGATGTGGAGCTGTGGCCACCGCACCATCAGTCTTTTACAGAGGTCAGAGCTTCTTCCTGAGGCAGTAAGGAAAATCCCACTGCATGAAGCAAAGGCACAAACATGCATAAAATATGACTAGGCATATTCATAGATAACAGATAGAGGAATAGATTAACCACAAAAGTAACACCTAATATTTTTATATTTTCCTTTCAGCATACTTACATTTCCCTGAAATCTTGCATAGCAAAGTATCTCATTGATAAATAGCTACTCTTTGACACAAATAGAAGGCAGTTTGGATGCCTAGAGATTTTACTGTGTCTCTAGCTTAAACAACAAGACACAGGCAGAGGAAGTGAAATAGGGAAAAATATCAGTTGTTCATGCTTGACCTTAAGGCACAACCATCAAATAAGATTTTGGAGCCTCAATGCAGATTTTAACTCACAGATCATGTACCCTGGCACATTTACACTAATCAACATCATAGAGAAAGGTTTCACCACTGGCTCAATTCAGAAGACCCATGGGGACCTAGAACTGTTCATCAGAAACACAGAGAAGTATATAAAAATGCACTGTGTAATTCCAGGATATTCAGGAACAAAAAATCCCTGAACACAGTGATGTATTCCTGTTACAAAGATTTATAACTGGCTAGGCTATTGAAAAATTCTTATGTGTCCTTATCTAAACTATTTACTCTATAAATGGCACAAAATATTTCACACTATTTACTGTTTCATTCAGTGATCCAAGTTCCCCCTGGGTCCCAAAGTAAAACTAAATCTACAGAAAGAACAAACTCCTAGCATTGGAAAAGTTAAGCCTTCCCTTCTGTGCCTGTGATCAATAATAGTCATGCTCTGGATGAGTTTAGGCTGGGCTCAAATCATGCTGACACATATTGAGTCCACACAAATTTCATCCAGGTTGAAGGATAAGGGACTGGGTGACACAGAACACTCAAAAACTGTAGAAAAGTAAAACTATGGGGGCTCAGAGGTGCAAAAATAATCTGCTAAGTTGGTTTTGGGTGAGGGCAGGGGGTGGCTGGTAAGTATAACCTTGGACCAGGTTCTGAGCTTTCCTTTATGGGTCCTCAAATACACCAGCCCAATAGGCTAAATGGATCAAGACACAAGATCAGTGCCTTCAAAAGAATAAGGAGGAGCTAAGCAGATTTCCTTTTGTTAAGGGTCACCCACATCGAATGGTTTTGCTGGACTGAGCCCAGCTATCCCAGCATACATCTCTTTTGAGTTTGTCTGGGAGTAGTAGGTGTATTATTCATTAAATTACTCTTCCTTATCTTATATGGAAAAAAAAAAGAGACACAAATTTTTCTGTAGCAGATTTATATATATATATATATATATATATATATATACCTGGGAGCCTTTAATCTGTTCTTTCCCTAATTTCAACAAACACTTGTCCTCCCTGTAAAGGATTGAATTGTGCATGGCAGCAAAGGTTCAGA
Source organism: Lonchura striata (assembly GCF_050655825.1). Classification (NCBI taxonomy): domain Eukaryota; kingdom Metazoa; phylum Chordata; class Aves; order Passeriformes; family Estrildidae; genus Lonchura; species Lonchura striata. Next base: position 84,406,963 of record NC_140703.1, on the reverse strand, counting down.
AGGAAAGGAGGCGATCAGTTTGCTAGAGTTGCCTAGATGTCAGCTGTCCAGTTCCATCTAGCCACTTAGGCTGCCATTCTTGAAAGAGCTGTCTTAGGTGCAGAAAATCACCTTTTAGGTGTACCAGTCTCTCTCCTGTTAGTAGTGAAGTGTTTGGGTAAAGAGCTTGAAGGACTGAACCAGTTCTCAAGTGGCTGACACTGGTGAGGAGTTCTGCAGGGCCAGGGAACACAGTGCAGAACCATAAGAGCCCGAGTTCAAGCTCCCAAAATCATCCTCACCAGCAACACCAGTTGTGGAGGAGGAGGGCCTGTCCAGCCCACCAGTTACTGCTGCTTCCCACAGCACTTCCCATCAGCTCCCAGGCACTTGTGGTTTAGACACGCTTGCTGCCCAAGCTATGCCTCAGAGACACTTCAGCAAGTGAGAAGACCACAAGTTACTCAAGACAGTCCACAAAGGCTTTCTCAGACACCGAGTTTAAGCAACAGCATAGATGAGGTTAGACAGACTGACGATAGCAAGCCCAACGTTAGCTATGCCAAAGGATTGTTTCTAAAGGGGATATCATGCTGAGTAATGAAAGACCTTGCCATTTTCATGGAATAAAAAATGTATGAAGTACGCCTGAGTTCCTTCCTCACAAAGGTGTCTGTTGCTACGTGAATGAGGAAAGATACATGCTTGCTGCCTCCTGACATCTGCAGAAAAATATACCTAAAACCTGTATCTGGAAGAACTTGTTTGTACCAGATGAGGTCTTTACACCAGATGAAACAAATTTTGATTCAGTGGGGTGGGTGAGATGCCTCATACAAACCTCTAGGATATCTATCTCCCTCTAAACCCACATTGCTAGCTCCAGAAATCTCCAACACTCATAATGCTGAAATATGATTTTATCCCTCAATCACTTTGATCAGAAATTCAAGAATCTCAGTATTTCATACAACATACATTCACCATATTCTATCCCACCACCAGTGGAATATTTAAAAAAACCACCAATATCCCTAATGGTTTTGACTTGATGGTCACTTACGATTCAATTAATTCAGTGGGAGCATGTTGTACTGTACCCTAGTTATCCAGAACTGAGTAGCTTTCCATAGTTTCCAGATTTTCTCTCTAAAGAAACAAAGGTGACAGCTGGCATTGGTATGTGCCACTGTCTCACCCTGATATGGGATGCAGATGCCACCAGTCAGAAACACCTTCATGGTCATTTAGTTTACACATAGCTCTTCAGGAGCAATTGGGACCAGATTATATTTCTCAGCCTCAGAAAGCCATGTGGCTGTATCACCAAAAATCATGACATAGGCAGGTACTATATAACAGGCACCTTAACTGAGCCTATTACAGCCTCAACATTCCTAAATAAGTCCAAGGCTCTTTGATCTTGGAGATGAAAGAACAACATGATTCAAAAATATAAGGCACTTATATATATAGTCACTTCAAAAAGCTAAAGTTAGGCCTGGCAACAGTAGGCAATTTTTAAAATAACAGTTACTAATAAGCACTTCACACTGCACGTGATATATTCTTACTAAGTTGTATCAGATGTAGTCTTGGGACCTCTTTTTCTTCCCATAAAGATCTAAGAAAAGGTCTGCTGGCCATCTTATCTTACATCTCACTGGATTCAATTTTTTCAGTATATTGCATGGGGTTTTTTTTTCTTAAATAACTTTGAGACTTACTAGTTTGCTTATAGCATACATGAAAATTTAAATGAACATTTCAAATCATGCATTTATTATGAAACTATTTCACTGACACAACTGCATTTTTTCCCCTGCTTTGCTGGTGCCCATGTTTTCCCTCCTGCACAGCAAAAATAGCTAAACCATCACTTCTGCCTATTTTAACATCTCCCAGCTTCTATCTGATCTATCACAACTGCACATTTTGAAAGACTTTACTCAGAAACTGCATTTGAGCTAAAAACCAAACCACTACTTAGGTAAGTATCTGTACTTTTCCCTCTGTAACTAGAGGGACAATACATAAGGACATAAAACTTCTAAAGACCTCTTATTTCCCATTTCCTCCAGACCCTTGCCTGTCAAAGTCTTTCTGCAAGTCTGAAGGAAACAAGGCAGGGAAGAACACTTTTTATGGGGCAATGTTTCTATGGGATTTGCATAAAAACATTGCACCTTTGTTCTGGAGCTCCACCACAAAGAATTGTTCTAACATGGCAAAGATGATTAATATGCTGCAACATCTTGGGCAGGAAAACTTATCCTACAGGTGGATCAAGGAGTCCAGGTGTTTGGAAGGCTGTCCCCTGCCTCCTCCAAGGATTCCAGAATCACATACTATTTCTGGAGCTTTTTCAAACCACCTTGTTAAAACACCTGGGCTCTCTCAGCTCCTTCTGCTTGATATTGCCATGGGGGAATATTACATATTACTCACGCGCACCTTGATAGAACTCAAAAAAATAAGTGATCAATGACAATGAGAGCCTGGCACTCTCAATTAAGATCATATCAGCTCATAAAATAGATTTTTTTTCTTTTATGCCTGCCAATTCTTAATTAAAACAGGTAACATAAACACGTAAGTGCTAAAACTGAATTTGGAAAGGCTGAAATTCCCAAAGATGAGCTGTTATGGACATGTTATAGAAGAAACAAAATATTGCTGCCTTTACGAGTTTTCACTTTTGGCTTACATAAAATAAGATTAATATCTAGCCAAAATAAGTCTCAATTTATAATTTTCCCTATACTCACATAGTGAAATAAGCTTTTAGATCTTCACTGTAATGATAAATAGCACATTAAAAAAAAAAAGTCCAAAGAACAAAGCATACTCATTAATTCAGAGGCTGAGCTGACTGTAATTAAAAAGCCCAAAATTTGCTCATCTTTAGAAATCATTCCTGTATCTCATCCACACTGCTCTGCTGAGACTTTCACAAAACGAGCCAGGATACTGAAATGACCATTTAGTCAGCAATTTATATCACTCTGGAAACTGAATATGGAGATTCAGTACCAATTGCTGTTTATTTATTGTGTTAAAAAATGTGAAGGATCTCTATGTATACTGTTAATGTGTCCAATATAGCCAGCAGCTCTCCAGTTGTAGTTGACTTCATAGTCATCCCTCAGCTATTGCTAACTCTTCCACCATTATTATTGCATCCCGAGGCTTGGATCTGTTTTTTGAAACTCTCCCTTGTGAGATAAAAGTCCTCTATGTCATGAAAGAACCACTCAAAAAATCTTACACTGATCTAGTCATCTATCTTCATGCTAGTACCTGTATCCCTTTCAGTTCAAAATATCTAGGTTAAAGGCACATGCCACGGTGTTCACAAAAACCTTTACAATGCCTTCTGATGTTCTTGCCGGCTGCTCGTGTTTCCCTGACTCCTTCTCTCAATCCAACAAAAAGGAAATAAAACCTCCAAATTCATCCAACTTTTCCCTACATATTTCCTTGCTACATTCACTTAAAATTGGCTTCACTTTCCAGACACGGTTTCCAATCAGTGGACACAGCATTCCCATTGCTCTGTGTCTAACCGCTTGCTCTTCCATCTTCTCAGTAATTTACACCCACACACTGAGGTAGGTAATATGCAGGACAACTCCTGAATAAAATATCTTCTTTCCAAAGGTGTTACAGAGCAGCAGCTTGCATCCTAGTGTGCTGCCTTCTTGGAGACTTCAGCTCCTTGCTTTTGCAACCTGCAAGCTTAATTCTTCATTTTCACAGAACTTAGTACAACTGCTATTATAAGATGGGGTCGATTTGAGGCAAAGGCACTGGCTATCTCCAAATCATACTTGTTTTGTTTATTGGAGCATTTGCTGTTCTGTACACACACCACCGGAAAAAGACCCAACCAACCAAACAAAAAACCCAGCCCAGGTTTCAGTGTCAGGTTTTTTTGGACCCCAAGGAGAACCTTTCCCTCTGCACCTGACTCTAAGGCTGGCTGATGGTCCTGTTCACCAGGAGCAATCACTGCCTCTGCCTGCTGCTCGTTCTGAGCACCCCCCAGAGAAATGTAGTGGTTCATCTGCTTCACACCCAAACAAGTGCTAGGTGCCAGGTGTTAGGAATTTTCTGTAAAGCAGACTGAATGGACAGGTGGTGAAAGTTGCTGACAACACAGAAATATTTAGCTTAACAGAGGCTTGGGAGGATCATTAGGAACTTCCTGAAAGATGGAGCAAAAGTGCACAATTAGACAACACTTATCAGGGGAATGATTGCAGATCCATGCAAGGTGCTGCTCCCGAGCAGAGAAAAACAAACACTCTGGAAGAGTGTGACCTCTTCAGAATAAGGAGCTCATTAAAGGAAGGACTGCAAAATGCTGCAACTGTGTGTGTATGGTGGGGTGTATAGTATAAAGCAACTAAGTTCTTTGATTTGTTGCCTGTAACCACCATGAATAAAAGAAAACAGCAGTTACAGAGACTATTTTTGGCTTGATTTCTTCCTTAATAAAGAAAAGCCTGGTTCAGCCTCATTGCACTGAAATGCAAGCTGTTGGGAACACACTAGAATCCAGCTGCTTGTCAGGCAATGTGTAGACAAAAGGTGACTGAAACCAGCTAATAGCCATCCATTGCAGGCTACTCTCCCTGCAAATTAGTCCAATGCTATGCAGTGTTTTCTAAGCAGTCAGACTGATTAGCATATATGAACTCTGGCATATACAGAAATCACACCACTATTCAGCACTGTACAGGCTAAATAAGGGTTTAGAAGCTTTCAAAATAATCCTTGCAATTAACTGTAAATTCATTGGAAACAAAAATATTACAAGGCATGCATTTTAAAACACGTAGCTGATTTGCAGCTCTTACTGACTGAAGAAATAGAGAAATTTAGTTTGTGGGTCTTTTAGTAGCAAGTGCGTACATGGGTGGGAATAACAGCTGCCTGCACACTTATTGTGATTCAGATTTGAAGAGCCATGAGACTTACCTCCCAGAACAAATTTATGGCCAGCTAGGGTCAAAATTCTGGCCTTCCTGGAGTACCACTGAGTAACTGTCCAGATGAATTGCTGGAATTGTCACTTCCCCAATAAATCTGAGGCAAGTTTCTAATTAAGGCAGTACATTCGAAATGAAGAGGTAGAATCCCTGATTAGGTTAAAGTCAATTGTAAGTTTACTAGAGTTTTCATGAAGACATGGAATTGCAGCCCTAAACCCTATTATTTAGAAGGCTACAATACTCCCCACACAAGGGTTAGAAATGTGTGGATACAACAATCAAGTAGCTTTGTGAGTCATGTTTATTGAATGTAATCATACAAACTGTTAGGTACAGAATGCTTGACAGTTCTTCTTAGTCCTGCATAAATGACAAGTTCTTTTCTGACCATAACATGATATCTATTTTCCTTTAATGTTCACTTTTAAAGGAATTAAGGAGTTACTTGTCCCCTAGGAGGGAAGAATACAGATCAACTTAAAAGGAAAAGCAAACAAAAAAGTCAATAAAGGGAAAGTAACATTAATGGGTTATTTTTCTTCATTCTATCTTCCTAAATCTCCAGCGTGGTTTCACAGGTTTCTGCCTGCTTGCTGTTCATTTCCAGAATGAAAATAAAACCACTAAAATAGCTTCCTAAATTTTAATAATGCTTGAGAATTGCATCACTATATGCTCCTAGAAGCACTTCAAATGCACCTACTGCTACCCTCAGTAGTGGTGGTCTGTAATGCCCCTTCTGCCTCTATTGTACAAACCCATAGAGCAGTGTGAGTCTCCAGTCCCTAGACAGCAGGGGAAGCTCTGTGCCTCCATGACATGGATGGAGGCTTTGGATGTCCTTCCTCACAGCATAACTCAGGGGCTTTCCTTGCTAACCTAGAGAGGGAGGAATTGTTTGAATTTATCTGTGCAAGGGATTACTAAAAAGCTCCCATGTCAAAGGCAAAAGAGAGCCACACTGACAAGGAACTGGTTGGGGGCAATGATGAACGTACATTGATGGATAAGTAGAGGTTTAGTTCCTGCCTTTAAATTTCTGTGTCAGCCCACTGATACCTATTTCTGCCTTGCCTTTGGCAGCCAAACTCAGAATTTGTAGTTCCAAGATATAAAAAAAAGGAAGCAAGAAATATTTAGAAACACATACAGAGCTTGAGAAGGAAGGTTTGGGAAAAGGACAGAGGGATGGTTCAGTGGGAATGGAGATGCCAGAGTGCCATTGAGATGAAGAGGGAAGGAACACAAGAAGACAGGAAAACCCATAAACAGCTATTTAATCCCCTTCAGAGAAAATTAGCTTAATGACTCAGTCACTCTTTTCTGCTTTTCAGCTGAATAATAATGGAAGCTATCTTTCAGGCTTTTCCCAAGGCTACCATGATACTTCTTGCTGGGACAAAAACACCCACTGGACATAACATGTCACTCTTACTCCATGTTTTTTAATTTGACAGCTTTGAAATAAATTTAACAGAATAGTTGCCAGAGAAAAGATATCATGAAACCCATATAATTCATGTGTACTCTTCCAATCCTATATAAAATCAATGAAGAACCTTGTTTTTCCTGGTTGGGCAGCAGGATGTCTCCATCTCAGAAGCCAGCTCAAGAGAAACTAAAAAATCATAGCATAGTGGATAAAATATGGAGAAAAGCAAATCCATTTTAAAATGTGCAATTTTTCTGACTGTACAAGCACCATTAATCTGGGATAATTTTTTAAATTGAAAAAGCACAATAAAACTACAGGTTTTTCCTATTGATATGTAATGCTGGCTTGCAGTGTGCAAACCACAGAACACAAAGCAACTCCTACGCATACACAAGTACTATCTTAAACATAATATGAAACAGGCAGATATGTGTTACAAAGATGTATTTTCTATTTTGTATTTTTTTTTTTTGAGTAAGTTGGAAAAAGGGAGATAGAGTAAGGAAAGAATAAAAAGAATGAGAAAGAGAGAAAGGGAAAAGAGTGACAGAGACAGAGATGGAAATACAAATGTGCCAGGAATACTGAACACTTTGAAAGATCTTCAGAGAAGACAAGGCAAGTAAAGTATACAGAATGGAAAGGAAAATAAACAATTTTCCTTGATGGAGCATTACGGGGGAATATGCAAACTGAGGGCCAGAATAAAGCCTGTACACATCCTGCCTGGGGAGTTAAACAAGCCTTGTGTGCACTGTGCTAGCCCAGCTCATCCCTGCAAGCAGGTACAGCTGTGAAAGCTGTGTCACTGCTGACAGGGGCATGGCTGTCTGAGAGTTCCTCTAATACCTTGGTGTAAAAAATGCAACTTCCAACAATGAAATCCTGAACTATGGAGTGACTCCAATTCCTTATTCAGGGACCATCTACTCAAAAGTCTGCTTAGCATAAACACTAAAGAAACAGTCAGCCCCTGCACATAATATTTTCTGGACATGATCTTATGCTTCTTCAAGTTTATGTGGCAACAACCTCATTCCAGTTTCTTCTTTCTCTTTGTTTTCCCACGCCTTTTCACCCTTGTCTACTCCTTGTGTTGGTTTTCTCCTTAGTCTCCCTTTCCTCTCAGCCTTTAGGATCTCTCCATTTTGTTGGTCTTATTAACATGCACATTAGTGTCCCAACTGTCTATTTTGGATTTAATTTAAAACTAATTTAAAAAATATGACCATTCAAAAAGAAAATGGAACTTGAAATGTGGAATTCATGTTGTGGCGTTTATTTTCTCCTATCATTCTGTTATCTGTTATCTGTTTTCCTTTTTGCACCCATTTTCTTCCACTTTATGTGTCTGATTCAGTTGCTTTTTGAACACATTGGTACATATTCCTTTCATAGCATACATTGCAGTAGAAGGCTGATTTTTATTTAACTCAAAAACTAGACTATATTAAAAAATATTAACTGAAATGAATCTGCAAAATCTGAAATTAACCTGCAACAAAAGGAGAGAATTCTTTAAAAATGTTTTAAAAATAAAAAGGTCATTAAAAAAATCTATTTTTCAAGTAAATATTTAGTGCTGGTAACATAAATTTATACCATCCCTCTGAGACTGAATACTTCTTATATCATCAGTGACATATAATCTCACCTGGTACTAAAAAATAACTGAAGGGAAAACATCACTAAGTTTTAGCACCAGAAGATGGTGTGTTTTAAAAGGTAGCTGCAATGGCAGTTTGTGGAAAGGGTCCATGGAGCCAGACAACAGGGAAAGCACCACCTAGGTCCATTCCTCCTCAAACTGCAGAGAACAGACCCAGGCTGGGATTCACAGCCACAGTTTCCTTTCAGCCCCCACCCACTCCTTACACAGCTGTCCCCCATGACTCCCCACACTGCACTGGACACAGTCTCCCCAAGCAAGAGCTTCTTACTGTAGGCTGAAAAAAATTAATTAAATCCCCCGTTTTGTCCTCATTTTACTGCCTTACAAGTCCCTAAAATTGGAGCTGGCAGGTAGCACTTTTCCACCTGAAATGAAGGATTAGCCATTTTGCATCCAGCTTCTGAAAAATAACCCCCATGAAAACACTTTGGAAGCACAAAAAAAATGGCTTTATTTCAAAACATTATCTTCAGACAATAAGGTAAAATTACTTTTAAGAGACTAAGGATATAGATGCTAAATTTTCACACAGCCTAAGAATGGTATTTCTGGACTACCCTTGAGAAAGTACCTTTGGCACCAGCAATTTACATTACCTGATGAGCTTTGTCATCTAAACAAAAAAAAAATTATCTGACTCTCTAGCTCAGACTCCCCTAAAGATTGTGCCCCCCCTGCACAAGGCTGAGATGCTGGGCTCTGCCCCAGTCTTCTGCCTGGACAGCCTACCCACAAGGAGACACAGGCAGACCTCAGTGCTCAAAGGAGCTGAAGGATCTCTCAGCTCAGCTTTTTCAGCTCCCCAAAGCTGCTGCAGCCACATGTTCTGCCCATCCCCACAGGTACAGTCACTGCCAGCACCCTGGGGCCCAGTGCTTTCCAATAAATGCAAACATGGCCCTAAATGCTCTACTTCTGATTGCACTGAGATGAAGAAAAGGTTAATTGGATATGGGAACACTGCAACAAATTGTTCTCTTTTGCAAGCAAAGGCAAACATACTATTTTACCCTGCTGGGTGGAAACGCAGAAATGGGTACTGCTTTCTTACTAGCATGTTTCTAGAGGTATGACTCAAGCAAATTGAAAACAAACAAACAATATTCTGTCTCTTCTGTCTGTAGGACTGACTGAAAGGGCATGTGGAGAGGCAAACACAATATAGTTATATATCATTTGTAGTCACGGTAACTACAGTACTATGATTCCAGACTAAAAAGTTGTTTCATGTACCTTCTAGTATAGCAGACTTCTTCCAGTCACTTGAGATCATCTTAACTGGAGGAAGAGCCTAAGATTCTCAGGAGAACTGCTCAGTATATCACCCTTGTTCTATCCCAAATAAGCACATTTTTTGACATCTCCCTCTATTATCTATAGCTAGTGCTTCAAAGCATAGGCCTTCATGGCATTGGAGATGCACTTTGTCTTCTACTTTCAGAAAAAAATCTTGAAGGATCTGAAGACTTCACTTAGCCAAGGAACAATTAATTTTTGCATCAGCTCAAAGAAATAAAAACAAAACAAAACAAAACAAAACAAAACAAAACAAAACAAAAAAAACACCCCAAAACAAAGCGACCAATGGAGAGAGGGTTCAGACTCACACAAAGTGAGTTTTCCATAAGATATTTTCATTTTGTGGCAATTTTTAAACAAAATATTTTTAAACAAACTTTTAGAAAATTTTCTTGTTAAAAAACCCAAATAATTTATAGTGTGCATTTTCAAATCAACATAAAGCATTGATAAGCTGAAATTTATTAATTCAAGAAGATTTTAAGGTCTAGATTCTAAAACAAATATTGTCTTTTATAGTACATCAGTCTGGGACATAAGAAACACAGTTGGGATGAGAAGCCTTTGATCTGGATCAGGCTGAACGCAAACTGCCACTTTTCAAGTTAATCCCTTCTACAGAGATTCTGCACTTTCTCTGTGTTATTTTGTAGATATGAGTGTAAAAGTGTTTCTCTCTTTTGCCCATTCAAACAGACATATCTTTTGGAAAAATTCTGTCTTCACAAAAAATTTTTCTGACTAGGACTATGGAACTTTTGCATGGAGTGGCATTCAAGTGTTGAGTATAATCTAGAAGAAAGCCTGCAATAGTTTAGGTTGGAAAATTAGCTTGCTACAAACATCTAGTTCAGAAGACCCCAATTGCCATAAAAAAGTTTTGAAAAGCAGAGATTACTTTTTGCCTTATATTATTTTTCCTTCCTTTTATTTTCCCTCTGATATGCCATCAAATTCTTAAAGAGACAGAAGTACAGACACTATATCATTCAAATGAGATACACGTTCCAGGAAGTTTAGTTGTTGTAAATTACTTCTTAAAAAAGCACAAGTGAGCATAAGTGAGATTGGAGTAAAATGAGAGGAAATGCAGAACAGCAAATCTTGCCCAGAGCCACAGAGATCTCTCTCCAACCACAGGCCCACATTTTTCATGCTTGGGAGCTAAACCATTGGCAAGGATTATTTTTCAACTAGATCAAAGTAAATGCTGGAAAGATGATTTGATGCATTTTGTCTCCTCAAGTCACATCAGTTGTGAAGAGTTATTCCTGCCAAGCAGTCTGAAGTCAAGAGTGATCTTGGTAAAAGAAGTCAGTGGCAGACATAATGTTAAAATCAAATAAGGAATGAAACACAGCTGAGCATTATCTTGGGGAAATTAATCAGGTGATGGAAACAGGTCACATCACCTTGTCCAGAAAAAGTGCCTCAATATATGAAGAGAAATCCAAACTGAGACATGATTATTAGGCTTGTAATGATTATCATGTTAGATGTTTGGCTTAATTGAAGAGTCTGTAAGTATTTTTAGTAATATTTTTTTTTCTTCTTACAAGCAAGGTTTTCTATCACCAGGTATCAGAAAAGACCATTAAAAAATGCTGGCATTAGACACTTTCTGCAAGACTTTAGGCTAAGAAGGGTTTCACAGTGTACATGAGCATGATAATCTACAGTCAGATGACAAAAATGTGGCAGAGATTACATACATAATGTAATCTTAAACACATAAAATTTGAAAACTATATTTTAAAACTTAAGCCTTAACAAAAAAAACAATTAGTCTATTCCCTGCATAAAAAAATTAAAAAAAAAAAAAAAACAACAAAAATCAAGAACAAAAACAAACAACCAAACAAAACACACCAAAACCACCCAAACAAAACACATCCAAACAACAGGAAAAAAATCAACAGTAACAACAGTAAAACAAACCAAAATCCAAAACACCAAAAGAAACAAGAATGGAAGCTGCTTCAGAGTCATTCTTACTCTAAACATCAGCATTTCTACACTTCTCCCCTTTTGTTCCACAGAATTTTTTTTTACTTTCACAGATGTGATTTTTCACATTGCTATGAAGTTTTTTTCAAACACCTGCTTCCCAAGACTGAATTATGGTAAAATTACTGCTATTCTTATCACTATATGCAATTAAGTCTTACTATTGGCATTGTATGAACACTGATACAATTTCTGGAAGGCCTTGAAATCCTGGAACCTGTGTATGTTACAGTACCTGTATTCAGGTCTGGACACACAAAGCAGACAGGGTTTCATGTGGGTTTGGCAGCTAAAATTTGCTAGATTTACAGAGTTACAGAGTGGCTGAGGCTGTAAGAAGATTGTCCCTTCTCATGCTGGGCCACCTGGAGGTGGCTGCCCAGTACTGTGTTCAGATGGCCCTTGAATATCTCTCAACATGGAGAATCTACAAACTCTCTGGGCAACCTGTGCCGATACCCAAAAGCTCAAATGTTAAAAAAAAAGAAAAAAAAAGGAAAAGAAAAATAGTTTTTATATTTTTGAATTGAATTTATTGCATTTTAGGTTGTGCCTATTGCCTCTGATCCTATCACTGGGCACTGCTGAGGAGAGCCTGGCTCATAACTCATTTAAGAACTGGGACATCTATTCAGAGCTTCAATTCTTTGCCACTGAAAAATAGCCCTTGTAGAACAAATTAAGCATGGGCACAGTGGCATTGGTCCTTTGGAGTTGCAGAGGCTCCTCTCCAGCACTGCTTCCTCTGGAGCTTTGCCATACTGCTGCAAGGAGGGAGATGACAAGGAAAGACTGGCACAGCTCAGGGCTGAGCAGCATCTGTTGTTTGATGTGCAGCTCATACCTGGGAGGTTGCTCACACAGCATACAGGCTCTGCTTATTCCACATTTACTTCAGCCCACAAGTTCTCCATGCTCTTCTTGGCTGCTGGACCTCCAGTACATAAGCCAATGGAATTTCCACAGAAAATATTCTACTTGTTATAAGCAAATTTACTTGTAAAGCCCTACACGTAACCCACAGAAGATAGGTCTACATAATGCAGTTCTTGGAAGAGAAATATGAAAGCATTCCAGAGAGAACATAAATTGTTTTCTTCTTGGCTTTGTCTTTCAGTATTTGTTGGCAATTTTCTTGAAAACAGACAAGGTCTAGAAATAGCTCACACAACCCACCTGCAACTACTGATCGAGATGGAAAAAATAATGACATATTAAAGAATGTGACAAACCCAGGAGCACCTTTATTCAGTCACTGCACAACATCGTGACTCTACAAGTGCATACGAGAGGATCAAAATCCTGTAAAAGTCTGAAATGGAAGCTTTTTCCAGCCTTGAAGAGGCAATTTTAATTTGAAACTCCCTTTCTCCAGATTGCCTTCAGTAGGGCAGCACAATCAGCAAAATCCTAACCTCAGAGCTTTGGTGCCATTAGTCACACAAAGCTTTGGTGATTTACAGTCAGAAAATCATTTCAAGACATCTGACGGGACTTTGTTATTCTGCCTACAGCTACACCTGTGCACTTCTTTGTCTCTGAGTTTCAATTAGAGATAATTTAAATAAGAGAAAATCACATTTCTTAGTGGCAGAGCCTGTTAATGAAATGCGTTTCACATTTCCAATGGAAATGGGAATTCAGGAAACCAACAGGCAGAGCTTGTGTCTGCATTATGAATACATTTCACATTTGAAAGACTTTATCTCAATCTCAGTATCCAGATATGCAACTCATCTTCAGCTATGTGAACCATATTCATATTGCTGTTAATTTCTGATTTTCCACACTGTTAACATGACCACTTCTTTTCCAAAGTGTTTTAAGAAACCCAAAATATAGGGAGTTCTGTATTAAGTATCTGTTAGAACTGAGATGGGAAAATCTTGTATCATGTTACACTGGAAGTCAAAAGGAGAGCAAGAAAAGACATAAGCAAACATGTTTGCTTATGTCTTTTTTGCAAAACCATGGTTTTGCATCAAACAATTATGAAAACAAACAGAAAAGCAGGACAATTGATTTTTAAACTTTTCACCTAAGTGATTTTTTCAGAGGGCTCTGGATGCACCTTTCTGTGGATTAAAATGTTCTCTGTGTAATATGAAGCAAAAAGTCACCAGCTTTACTGGATAAGGGATATAAGTGCTACGAGCACAGAGAAGTATTAGCCCATGCATTGCTTTCTTTGTCTCCAGAAAAGTCTTCCATTCTTGTGCATGGGGAGAAACCAGTCACAAATTTAGATTAAGTTCAACACATCCAATATTTTTCCATATTCAAATATGTTCATATGGCTTGAATATACCTAATATAACCTCAGATGAGTCTATGGAAGGAAAATAAATCTTAATGTTTAGGCAAAGTTCTTATACCTGTCATCAAGTGACAAAGCAGAACTCTGCAGCTCCACACAGGGTCCTGCAAAGTGGCACACTGTCAGACTGAGACTTCTCTACTCCCATTCATATCACCACCTTGGCTTTCAAGATGTCTTCATGAGCCTGGTGTTCAGCTGTGCAACTCCAACTGAGGGCAGTCGTTCACCTGCCAAAGCCAAGTGCTGCAGATAATGCACCAGCACAAGGAAAGAAACCAGGTAGATGGAAACTGCGCTGTCATTGTCAGGAAGCTCTTTAAACCAATCCTACAGGTCTTTCAGCATCCACAGTGAGAGAAAGGATATTCCAATAGGATGTGGTAGAAGAGACAAAGTAACCACACTAGGTCTAACCACAAGCCCAGGATGTGACACTTTTACAACTCAAAACATCACAAAAAAAAAAAAAAAAAAAAAAAAATAGTGACAAAAGTAAGCATAAACTCACACATGCTTATGGACACTTGTAGAAGATATGTCTCAGATGCAAATATTTTCCCCTAATTTTGACCAGTTGGATGACCACTTCCATAATGACATCTGTCAGACATTTTTGCACATATTAACAAGGTATCAGTTCTTGCTGAACTGAACTCTTTGCTGAAGACAACTCCAGCTAACATGATGAGAATACCACTATCATGTTTAAAAGTTTTTGAATTTGGGAACTCAGCAGATGAGTTCTTCTAGCCTGCAGGGAAAGCAAACAACAAGCTCTCTGGTACAGGGCAGAAAAAGCTGGACTGTTCTGTTAAAAATGGTGCCTGACACAGCAAACACTGGTGGAGAAGCCACCCACGAGTTATTCTGTAATTACATGTAGTACTTATTGGCTACATTAGCCCATCTTCCTTCACAGAAATTCTTCAATCTCAGATCTCTAAGGAAAAAATCCTTATTTATTAGTAAGTTATACAACAAAAGGGAGGAAGAGACCTTGTCATCTCCTTATTCCCTGGCGGAGCCACATGTAGCATAAACATCTCTAGAGAAAGGTCTGGGAAAAAGCCAGGCTTGTTAAATGTGCATGAATTTTTTTAAGACAATTCATCCTACTATTTGGCCCACGCTGTCTTGATGTGGGTCAGACTGTAAATGACACAATTGGTTGCCACTGTGCTAACCTCTGCATTCCTCTGACTCTGAGGGAGAAAGCCTCTTCTTCTTTTCTCACCTGACTTCAAATGGAAGTTTCATGAATGCTGTGAATTTAGCTTGTAGTTTTATAATTGTGGTTTTATTTGAATTGCCACAAAAATGTTGGGTGAGATTAAACACAGGCTTCTCATTTTGAAGAGGTCTATGCTTAATATGACATTTACACCCTCTTTTCTCACTAAATGGTAATTTTTTTTCTCCTTTGACTCTAGTTACAACTCCAGCTCCTATACTCCAGTTGTGAGAGTCTTCCCTTGGTACTGTGCTATGTGATATTTATGCATAAAGTTTTGCTAATTGCTGATTCCATCAGTATTCATGAACCTTTGCTGGAATGAATGAAGTTTTCATTCATGTTTATATATGAGTTTCCAACATTTGTATGTTTGTAATCATCAGGCTAAAACCAACTTTCATTTGCAGAGACATAAACTGAGGGTAACTGAGTCAGGAGCTATAACTCTGTTATGTAAATTGAAAGATTCTTTTCCAGTACCATTGAGAGCTGAGTTTATCACAGAAACCTGCCATCTCCACAGCTCAGTGAAGTTTGTTCAAGACTGGTAACCATGGTTATGGCTGCACTAACAAGCAGTTTGGATCAACAGAAGTCCATTTCTGAAGCTCATTTTGTGCTGGGCACCTGACATAGGCACTTGCTGCAGGTCTGTGGAAGGCTTAGTTCAGACAAACTCTGAAGTTTGCTCCCATGCAGTAATGCTGTGTTACAATGGCAAATCAGCTCCCAAGCTAATCCTGTCCAAAGGGAATCCAGGCCAGGACCTGCAGTGCCCTTCCCGATAGGAACCTGCATTCAGGAAGCAGCCAGGAGCTGAGGGCTGCCTGGAAAGCACCCAACTGATCTAACTAAGGAACACACTAACAGAGACACACCCTATGTGCAAATTACAGAGATTTATCCAATTAGAATATCTCTGTGGCAGTCCTGAGCCATCAACGATTTTCCCAGCCATATAATTGCTACTATTAACAACACAAGTTTCCAATTTAACAAATGGAAGCAAGATAAACATCCACATCATCCTGGCTTCTCCAAGCCTTATGATTCATGGTGGAGCAATGTGTTGCCCTTGGTCTTTTGGAAATAGTGCCCGTGTGAGAATTTTAATGACAATGCAGTACTCCTTCTGGCCTGTTTTGGATATCTGAGGGCTGTGATTTCTTTATCATGGAGGAGGTTCTGATGGTTAAGATAACTGGACTTGTAGCTTATTTACTTCCACTCAACTGCCCATGTATGTCCTCCCTCCTTACACATTGTAATAGGTTACCCAGAACCCAGACCCAAAAGCAAGGAGGACACTTAAACAGTCTGGAATCAGCAGGGAGAGGAACCAAGGTTTCTGATGCAGCAGCAGTGGAGAGGGTGGGTGGAAGAGATGAAGAGCTATATTGTTTAGATTTCCTGAGTCCTTTTGCATCACTGCTTTGTAGCAAATTGTTCCAACTGCTTTCATCTCCAGTTCTCTACTCTCTTTTTGCATTTGCTCTGCTTTCCATACTTCCAGCATGGGAAACCAGGCTTCCTGCCTCCCTGTACTCAGAAGTTTTATCCATCCTTTTTTCATGTCTTGGCATGATTTTAGCCTTTTTATTACTATCCTTTATCCTCCTCTGCAACTGTTAACACATTACTGCTCCTCAGCTGCTACATAGGAATTACTTATGTACATGCTTTAAATCTCACTTGTCCCAGAAGTATTGATTATGTCAAGTAAAACTACTTACCCTTAGATATCAGACAGAGCCCCAGACAGACAAGACCAAGACAGAGAAGGGTAACAGTGCCTTAAATACATTGTAATTACTTGCATTCAATAAGCCTGGCATTTTCCCAGAGCTGTCTCTGGGGATGTTTGCGCTATGTGTGGCTCAGCCAGGCAACAAGGAGAGAACAAGGTCTTTTGCTCCCTTTTGCTGTCTAACCTGATAAAAAGCAAGGGTATTTTCATTGTTCTGAGAAATCTGAGATCTAGATAACAAACTGATGACATCTACTCATGTTGTTTGTCCAAAATAGCTATATTGTCCCAATCCTTGACCACACTGGCTGCCCAAAAATACTATTTTGAGTAGTTCTTCTTCAAGATTCTGATGCTCCTGATGGGAGCAGTATTTGTAAAGCAGTGTTTTCATATGGGCCATGAGAAATGCTCAAAGAAAAAGCAGAGGAAAAGGGTCAAGACAACCAATAATGTTTTTATGTAGTGACTAAACAGATCTTGAACTGTGTCTTTTGAAAAGGTAATACTCTTGCACATCCCTGTCTTGGTCACAGTATCTACACACACATCCTATTAAAAGCAAAGTGCAGATACATTGATAAACAGTAACACACGAGTGGCACTCAGATCCGAAAAGACAACACTCTTCCAATTTATTTTTAGGTCAAATCTATCAGGGCCTGAGATTACTTAAGCCTCAGTCAAAATAATTAAAACAAATAAAAATTCCAGGAGACTTTAAATACTCTTTCAGCTTCCTCAAACTGACATCTTTGTTTTAACAGTTTATGACTGAGGGCTATAACTGACTTTACTTAGAAAAAGCAAGAAAGACTGGAGTGCTAGAAAAGCCTGTGATCACACAGAAGGAGAAAATGAGACAGACCCCGGTTTATTCAGCTCCATGCAAGTCACATGACAATTAATTCCAACTGGTTTTGGTCTCTGTACACAAACTTCCAGCAAAAGACTTTAATGATGTAATAACTACCTTTTTCCTTTCATGATCCTTCTAACTATGCCTTAATTTATAATGCTTTTAACTAGCATACATGTATCCTGAGGCTATAATGGATACACATTTATTTAAATCAAAAGATAAATCATAATGAAAGGGTTTTTTAACACAATAATTAACATGCATTTTGATCATCTTAACAGTAATTATTAGAGACACAAAAACAGAATCAGATCTCAGAAGAAGCCATGAAGATCCTAAATAAGTTGAACTAGCAACATTGCCCTGTTATTTTGCCAAGAAATTATACGTCAAAGTGGCAGAAATTAATCATCATGCACCATTAGGAACTACACCCAGTGACACTCAGGGACAAAAATATGAGCTGCACTAACCTCCAGCATAAACTGCAAATTGCAATCACAGAGCAGGTAATGTGGAACCTGCCTTTTCTCTTAGTTATCAAGCTATGCTGTCCTTATACCTCTACAAACATGACAGGTCATCAGATAAAGAAAATAAGAGAAGAACCAGAAAAAGTAGAAATTTAGGCTTGATATGAAACATCCATTTATATTTAAGAAAATGGATTTACTTTGTAAAGTATTATAAGCTCTTAACATGTGTCAAATGAAACAATCAAGCAGCCTTGATCTTTCAAAAACCTGTTAGCTCCTAAAACAAGCAGAGTAAAAGAGCACACACTCTTTCTTACCTGCTGTCATCCTCCCCTTAACAAAAACTACTGGTATTCTGAATTTTTTCCCATCTATGAAATCATACACATATGCAGGCAGACTGTAACTTGCAGGCAACCCTTTTTCAACAACAAACAGCAAAGTCAAAAAAGGCAGAAAACATTTTTAAAAAATATCCTATGCATTGCACCCCCGAGTCAGATTAATTTCAGGAATTCAGTTCATAGAATCACAGAACCATTTGGGTTAGAAGGGACCTTAGAGAGCATCTAGTTCCAAACCTCCTGCCATGGGCAGGGACACCATCCAGTTGACAGTTTTTTCAGAGCTCCATCCAATCTGACCTTGAACACTTCCAGTGAGGAGTCATCTACAACTGCTCTGAGCAACCTGTTCCAGTGCCTCAGTTTTAAAAAGGAAATTTAGTGATACACAAGGGGGCCTGATATAAAAGGAGATTGACAGCAAAAAGAGGAAAAAAGGTTTCTTAAAGAAAATTTTATAATATGGTACCTTTTCCAGTCAAAGTTTCTTCTTTTATTTTCCTCACTGCTTCTTGGCCATCACTTTCACTGTTTCCAGCTGATAAAGGACAGAAAATGAAAAATTAGCAACGCAATCAATTTAAAGATCGGCTCCTATGAAGTGCCAACCACAGTACAAAACCAGTATGAAGTTTTAGGTGGGAAGGTGTGCTGCAGAGGCTTTCAAAGAGGGCTGCACAAATGCACTGTGATTCCCACAAGTTCTGCCAGTTTATCTCATTTATTCATATAAAATAGGACTATCTACTGGACCAGCAGACTTGAGATTTGAGTCTGTGAGACAAGTGAATTACATCACATCCAGATTCTGCAAAAACATCACTACAGGTTAGAGCAGACTTCCTCTTGCTCTTTTTCCAAAATGAAGACTTCCACAGTTGAATGAAAGTCCTGACTACCCTGTCTCAAAGCTCATGAGAGAATTTATTAGTGCTTACATAAAATGTGATTAAGCAGCACAAAAATGTCTTTTGTGCCATTCAGCTTAGGTAGGTGGTTACTAATTGTCTGACATTTGTTTGGCAATTTTTTTACAACATATCAAAGGAAAAAACATAAGCACAAGAGATACAGGAACTGTTAACACATTAGATTTTTAAAATAAATATTCAATTTATCCATCCATAAATATTTTCCATAGAATGAAACATCAAAATACCTATTGTTTATTATCTAAGTTGGATAAAAATATTGGTATCTCTTATGAACTTCATGAACTTGCCTCCTTCTTTTCCTCATTATATAAAATTCTGCCAAAGTTTCTATACAGATTTTTTTTCTTGTGCCAGCCTGCAAGTATCCTGTTCTCTCTTTCACAGCACCACAGAATAAGGTGAAGTTGGAAGAGACCTCAGGAGGTATCTGGTTCAGCCTCCTGTTCACATTAGCTGGCACATGCTTGTATTTACTCTAAGATGCATTCTTTTGAGAATGGAGTTTTAGCTGTGCTTCTGTATTAAAAAAAGGACTTGAAACACATCTTTGTTTTTATGATATGCAAGAAAACCCAACATTTACATAAATTTAGACAAAATTAATACATTTAGCATTCTAGATACCAGAGAGAAAATAATTCTTACATAAAATCTAGAGCCATAAAGGTGTACAACTGTTGTCTATAAATTCCATTAACTATGGACTTATATTGCTCAGAGTGACAGAGAAGGGAGGAAGGGAGGAAGGGAGGGAGGGAGGAAGGAAGGAAGGAAGGAAGACCCAAAACAACAAAGCATATATTTGCAGTATTTTCTTCTTGATCTTTTTCCCCCTTTAAAATCATGCAGCCTTGTAGAGAAGAAAAACATTCAGTTTGATGCTAATTTCCAGATATAGATGCAGCTTCAACAAACAAACCCTCCAGTGAAACTGCCATTTCTGTGGAAATTTGTGCACAGTTTATGGGCAGCAGATAAATTTTCCTCACTGTTTCACCTCAAGTAATGTACTAGAGTAGGATTTCAAAGTCAGTGTGTTGTTATTAGGCTGGATAGTGTTATGCTAGAAATACAAATACTTATGTGCCAATTCTGTGAACATCTTATTTGATTTGTCTTTTATTCAGCACCTCTCATGCAGAGATCAGGCTTATTAAAGCCTCCAGTGTCTTGCTATAACTCTCAGTATGTTCATTTAATTTGTTCTTTTAAAAGAGCTTATGTTCACAACAAATTTTAATTTGCTTTATTTTGCTGTTATATAAATGGTTATTCACTAAAGCTCAATGCCTTCCAAATGAGTTCATTTTATTCATATTTACATATTTTTCACTCTAGACCACTGGGGGAAAAAAATATTATTTTGCTAAACAGTCACTTCAGATGTCTGTTTCCAGCCTGATCAAACAGAGTTTGAAAACCAGATGCTGAAGGCTGGAATATTGCAAAATTGAAATAGCTTCAGTGAAAACTGCCACAATAATAGAGGTTTTCGAAACACTTCTTTCAAAGAAAATCCCATAAGAAAGAATAAAGACACTGAACAATGACCAAAATCTGTACAAAAAGTCCAAAGACACTTGGATCAGAAGGATACCATGAACCTGAGAGGCTAATCTCAGCTTCTGAGTTAGGTTAAGGAGATCAGCACTCCCTTGCCAGGGTGGGTGGGAGAGGAAAGGGACATTGCACTTTTGCACTGTTTCCCTTCTCCTGTGTCCTTCTGGGATCTTCTAAGCAAAGTGAGTAGGCATCAAAAAGATCAACCTCTTTTAAGTGCTATATTAATTATTCAACTTTTTTTTTTTTAATGCATTTTAAGTCATCTAGCTAACACAGTCAATTTTGGGTTGGGAAAAGCAAAACTAATCTGCATCTTCTTGTTGAAGTTGGGTCACTAAAGGGCACAATCTTCAAGTGCACTGAACAGATATATAGCACCCTAAATTCAGGATGGTTTACTAGATGAGGGTCAAATTCTTAGCGCTGTCAGCTGGTTTATGTATAATATTTACCATGATTCTTTTAAAATTTTTTTGATACACAAAATAATCCTCTGGCTGGATATTTTTTCAGTGATTCACCATCATTTCCATATATTCCATATACCAGAATTTATCAATTTTAAGTGCTATAGCATCTGTAACATAAGATCTGCCTACTCTGAATTCAAGTGGTTTGAAGGGAAGGGTAAGAAAGGGAAGAGAGATCATGCATTTTATGCAGTGAGGGAATCTTAGAAAAAGCTTTGAGAATGAGGGATTCATTGTCTTGGGAGCTTAGATCATCAAAGTACACAAAACCATAATAATCTTGCTTTTTATGCTAATTTAAAATGTCTACTGGGAACTCAAAATAGATATAGTTGTCTCAAGAACTGTTTATGCAAGCAGTTCGGTGCCCTACCTGATAAGTTTTTTTTCCACTTAGTCCACCAAGAATAGTGAAGAATTTGGGTGAGACTTATTCAATAACAATTCTGACTAAAATCAATTTTGAAAAAAACACTAATAATAGAAAAATAAATTCATTCTAAACAGATGCACCTGTATAAAAATCAGATATCATTTCAAAGGCATAAAAAATATAATTATTAATAAAATATTGAAAAAAAGGAAAACCTATTTAAATACAACTTTTATTCAAAGAAATTTACACGTCTCCTCCACATTTACTTACATAAACACCATAAGTCAAAGATATGAAGACACCAGAGAAGTACATATTAAAATTTTTATCAGCACCAATAGGCTTTGGATCTTATCTTAAATGTCAGGCTCTGTCATCTTAGTCACTTAAATAGATCCTAACACTGAAAGTTATTTTGGGAATTTCAACAGAATTATCACAGAGATTGGTCAGTCGGAGCAAAGCTGAAAATGTATGGCCCATAGAAAGCCAGAATAGTTAAGGGATTATCACTAGTTAAGGGGTTCTGATACATCTATATGTATTTTTTGTACAATATTTTTAATTTCTTTGAATGTCATTATCTCTTCAAAAGAGTAATTACCACTCACACTGAATTTATGTACAAGACTGATCCTAAGAAAGAAAGCAAGAGCTTTTCCAAATGGTGTTTTGCAAAACTAAGAATTTGCAATCTTGATGCTTCAAGGAAATGTACTTCAGGGCGTTATAAAAAAATTTTAAATAGTCTATGATCAACAACAGAGTCCGTAAAGCTTAAGGTTGCCTGGAGAGAATAAACCCACAAATCCAAAAAGCCTTTGCTTACCTAAGTTTTTCAAGGGAAAAAAATTCTTACTTTCAGTAAGATAGCACAAAATTAAGACAAATAAAAACTTTTGGAGATGAACACTAAGAAGATTCAAGGCAACCAGCATGTGGTGTCCAGAGAAAGACCTGACCTCTCCAGCTTGGAGCCTGAGAGCCACCTTGCACACAAAGCACCCCTCAGCCTGTGCCAGGCCAGAGCAGGGAGCCCCAGGGGAAGGCAGGAGTGAGAGCTGCCCAGTGGCAGGGCAGCCGTGCTGGCTGTCACCCCCCAGCTCTCCCCACACCCCCCGTGCCAGCAAATGTGACCCCCTCATTCATCAGTGCCTGGGGAACCTGAGATAATGTTCATCCCCTGACTTACGGGGCCATAATTACAGATCAGTTACTCCCTGAAACTCCCTGGATAACTTTCCAGGGTGTGCAGCATGCCCCATGGTCCTTCCCTCTCCCCAGTGCTGACTTCAAGCAACCCAATTTCAGAAGTGGTGCCCATAAACTCTTATTACATATTTACCAGAAGAAGCTTGGTGGTACAGTAATCAATTCTGTCTATGTGTATACCATCTGATTAAGGAATTGCAAAGGATAATGGTTAGAAGCCTATGTGCAACAGAATATAAAAGTTTCCAAATGGAAATTTGAATCAAAACGCCCCCTCGGAGTAGCATAATCCTCATTATAATTGAAGGGGAACTGATTTCTTTGAAGGACTAGCCTGAAGGCAGGGCTTGTGAGGGCACCCAGTGCCTCAAGAGAAAAACAAAATTCTGTCAGCTGGTACACAAAAAATAGAATATGCCTAAAAGAGAGGAATAACTGCCCCCAAAAATCTTCAAGGCTGAGAAATTTGAACTCAATACAAGTAGGATTTTGAGGAATTTTTAAGGTTTCTTTTAAAGGAATTTATAAAATCTTCAATAAAAGTAACACAGATCTTGGATCACATCTGTAAAATATTTAAGGTATGGATTTCAATAAAGCTAGGTAGAAGGATGTGACCAGATATAAAACATAAATTGTGAACATGATACGAACTTCCTTGTGTCTAGAGATACCATGTCTTTTGTCATTGAGTTCATCACACAGCAGTCACAATTAAATACATGCCTTTCTTATATGAAAGGTGAAAATATTGTTGTAAGTGTTCCTTTCAGAAAAGAAGCAAAAAATTAGCAAGGGAGAGAATGTCAATTTGCAAAGAGAAAAGAAATTATCATTATTGCCTTAGGTTTCAGCTACCCACCTGTTCTAACATAAGGTTAAGAATGACCCTGTTTCTCAAACCCAAGATTCATATAGACAAATGCCCTCTTTCCAACAATAACCTGTAGCAGGAAAAGCTCAAGGAAAAGATGGCAGAGTCCTGGGACAGCAGGCTCCATGATTTAAATGACAAACTTAATTACATTCAAAAGGCTGTACTTCAGTAGCTTATTTGTTGTTGTATTTTTTATTTTGTTGGATGATCTCTACTCAGTGTACAATAATACAGGAAATGACCACTTCTCGTTCACTTTCTACACCATCCATAACTGTATGGTACCACACCTCAGTCATCTGTTTGGAAGCAGAAGAACCTTTGTTCTGTGCCCCACCTTGTACAAAGCCATCCTCTACTCCTAACCATCACTCTTTAGTTTTTTCCAGTTCAACCAGACTCCTTTTGAGTATGCACAACAGGATGATCCAATGGTTTCTATAAAGGAATAGGGACGCTTTCTGTCCTGTTTTCATCTTCTTTCCTGCTAAGTAATATAATTTTATTTGCCTTTATGACTGGCACAAAATATCGATGATGTTGTACATAGAGCTTTCAACAGTAAATCACAATATTTATTTAACTCTTTGACTAGCAGTTAATTTAGGTCCTATTCTTGTAAATACATAGGCGTGTCTGCTTTTTCTCATATTCTGTATTTGCATTTACTAACACTATGTATTTAGTATTTATCCATCCCTTCATAACATAGTCATTCACTATTGGGAGATTGTTTCCTATGCTTCACAGTAGTTAAGATTTCACAAGGCATCTCTGGACACCACCCAGACCCACTCTCTGCTACAATTGGTGGCCTAGGACCATGTCCAGTCAGATCTCAGGTATTTCCAAGGATAGAGACTCCTCAACCTGTCTTGGCAGCTTGTGCCAGTGTTTGACCACCCACAATGCAAAAAAAAAAAAAAAAAAAAAGTAAGTGGGTTTTTTTCCCATTAGGTATTTCTACACTGGAAAACATCCCCCTAACCTTTCTCTCATTTTCAGGCTCAATACAGCTCTCTCAGCCTCTCCTTACATGTCAGGAACTCAAATCCTTTAATTATCAGAGTCAAATAATTTATTATATCCTAAACACGTTTGCACAAAATGCATCATCTCACTCTTCACCCTGTATTCTGTATCTATATTTTATAAAGGTACTGAACATGAGACCACAAGTATCTTTGCTCCATCTCAAAGCTGATAAATTATTTCTCAATATTGTTTTCTGCCTCTTAATCTATTACTAAACTACAAGAGATCTTTCTCTTATCTCAAGACAAGCCAGCCACTTTAAATCTTTTGGCACAAATCTTAACAAAAGCTTTTGAAAACCAGGATTAATTCACATAGTTGTTGAATTTTTCAAAGCATTAAGCATAAATGTTTAATGAATAAATTAAATAAACATCTAGAAAAACTGCACTAACTCTTCCAAAATTCCAATAACATATATTTAACTCTACATTTTTTAAATGCTGAGTTATTTTTCAATATAAAAACAACACTTACTGGCCTGTGCACAGTGTTCTTCCCAAAACTGCCCAGAGCTGTATTTGTCCACCTTACACTTCTTTACTAAGGATGGTTTAAGGTTTTATGCAGCAGATACTAGTCCAAAAATACTTTTACACTTCTGATGGATTTTGGTTTTAATCACAGTGACCTGTTTTAGAATTTTTTTGACGTCTAATACTGTGTTTATACTGAGTTTGTAACAGTCTTGATACTATTTTAAGCTCTATATCTTTTTAGCTGCTCATTTTGTATGCTTCAGAGACAGTGAACAGATTGAAGAATTCAAGCCCATTTGGTTGCTCCTCATAAGGTTGCCTTTCCATCCCCCTGATAAAACTTGTTTTCCTCTAAATCCTTGAAAACCATTTTGAAATAGGCAGACCAGAACACAACAAAGTATTTAAGGTTCTGGCCCACAAAGGATTCATACAGTTGAATCAACTCATATTGTCTGTTTAGTTTGTCCATTTTCTAACAATGTCTAAAATTTGTTTTGATTTTTGCACCCTATGGAGCACCACTGAATTTCACAGAATGATCTGTTTTGACCCTGAGGTCTACTTCCAAAGTGATGATGGCTGACACAGAACTCATCACATCTTCTTCTGGCATTAAAATTTTTCCCCATGTCCATCACTCCATATTGAATGGCATTTTGCTGTACATGCCTTTGAACACTCAGCTTCTTATGGTCTTCCTGCAATTCTTCACACATCCCTGGTCTTTATCACCCTGAATAGTTTGATACAATTTGAAGCACTTGTCACTTCATTATGTGCTCTTCCTATAAAATTATTTGTTGAAAGCACCATATGTTAAAACAAGTACAGACATGACAGTCTTCCAAGAGAATTTAGGGACCAATGTGTTTGACAAAATTTGTACATATTTGGAAAACTGTGTGGCTGTGTGTACATGCATGGTGCATAATTAACAGTAGTGTAAACAGAGATTTTCATAACCCTGATTACAGTGCACTGATATGATAAAACCTGAACTGAGTCACAATTATAAAGGAATCTGCACGCATTTCCTTTATGCTTATACAGAAAAAAGAAATCACCACCCACTTTTTATAGGTTGGAAAAATTTTGACACTTCCCGACTAACTCTAGAACTCATTCAGGCCTAAAAAAGCCTAGCTGAAATTAGGATGATAAATACTTTTTAAGAAAAAAAAAATATAACCCAAGCATCTCATAGACCTATATATATTAAAGAAAGACTATTAAAGTAACCCATAGAAATTTTCAGCAATTGAAATTAAATCAAACTGCCTTTGAAAATGAAGAATTGCACCATCTTGATAGGATTTAATTATCATCTTGTAGTATTATACAATATACAAATTGTCTGATTCATGGTACAGAGAATTCAGCTTGAAAATTGGAAACTAATGGGAACTGAAAGAGGTGACAGAAATATCTCCTTCTTAGTCTCCTGCAGAGCTTACAGAATCGCTGAATCTGGTGATGGAAGTACATTTTTTATGCCAAAATTGCAGGGCTTAAGCCAAAATTGCATAGCTCAAATAAGTCACCTGAATATATATACATATATATAAGTATAATGAGATTGCTTCCTTCAAGCCTGTCTTAGAAACCTGTGACACTGATATACTCAGACAGTAAAGATTGATTACACTTTCCTGAACCTGGAGTTTTATACCAAACAGCTTAAGTGTAATGTTGTACGGGTGCAAATTTTTTTATTTTCATTCATTCTGTTTTCAGATAGAATTATCAAAACTTCTGCATTAGATATTATCACACTTTATCTCAGCCTTCTTTTATTAATGTACTAAGGACAAAAAAAAAAAAAAAAGAAAAATCAAATAGAGGCTCTCCTTCTTTGAGTGAACAATTTTAACATGCAAACACAGAATCCTCATAAAATTAAACAGCTCTGAACAAGGATGGATAGATTATGAATAGTTTAAGTTTTTTTATCACTCTAAATTGAGACTCACAGAACTGTGGCAAACCTTGAACCAGAACTGAATGTATTGGGTTTTATGCCCTGGGCAGGCTGGGGGAGTTCATAGAACTGACCAGGATATCCTGATTTCTAATGTCCTCATTGTGAAGAGCATATTTATTTGTAAGTGCACACAAAACACTACCTTCAATATCAGTCACTGCTGAGCACAGTGTGTTATTTACCTTCTCTTTCTGAAAATAAAATTGCAAGTTTATCTACCAACTAGTAAATTGCATAGGAGGGAGCAGGAGTTCTCTGGCTTGATTCTGAAGATAAGGCACAGCCATCAGTTTTACCTACAAGGGGTTTGCTGTCTACATGAGATTTTCCTGAAGTAAAAGCCCTGCTGACTCTGAGTAAAGCTCCCAGGAAAAGCAGGCTGGCAGAAAGCCTCAATGAAATCTATCAAACAAATATACAAAATTACTGAAAATTACTTGCATCATTTCAACATTTGTCAAAACCTCTTTTGCAGGGAGAGGGTGAGGGCAGGGTGAGCAGCACCTGCAGAGGGAAACCATCAGTGAGGGACGGAGTCTTGTGCACCAGTGCTGGGACTGGAAAGGAGGGAAGTTTGAAAGAACTATGAAACCGCTTGCTGTAAAGGATTGAACATACTGCCTTTTCATACAGTGCCTACTCACACTCCACAAGGAGTGCTTTCTACTTATTTGCCTTCCTCATTCCATTGGTTGATTGGATTTAAAAGTAGGTTGTTTCAAATATTTACTCCTCTAAAATGTCAAACTGAATCAAAATCACATCCATCACAAATGGTGACTCATTTTTCACATCAGACATTCAGGCTTGACTCATTTGCCTACTGCAGGGATATCATCCTTTATTGCTTTATCCCTATAATGGGAAACAAGCATTCAGTGACTGAGCATGATTGAATGCAAGCTACATGTCTCTCTTGCAAACCCAAATTCATTTAACATCCACACCTTTTTCACAGAATTTCATGTCTGTATACAAACATAGGGTGAAAACATTTCTAGAGAAATCTTGAGCACACTTGCTATCTTATTTGAGCCTTGTGTGGCCTGAAGCAGAATGTGCTAATGCATGCCGATGTGCCAACAGATATTTCAAACATACTCTGGACACTTGGGCCCAACAGTTATGAGCAAGGATGGAAGGTCATTGCATTTAATGTTCTTTTGAGACTGTTATGATCTTGCAGCTGGAAAAGCGCCTGGGACTATCCATTCTACTGACAGGGCTCTTTGGTCTGAGGAGTTTCACAGGCAAAGATGACTGTGACTCACAGAGCTCAGTGTTTAGGTCAGAGTTTGCTCGGAAGAAATGAATCAGCTGGAAGACTTACTCATCAAATGCTTCCTATAATTAATTTCATTAGTTCACATTTGTAGGGATTCATGATGAAAATAGTAAGAGTGATACAATTGTAGAGTGAATGGAAGCGTGTGTGTAGGCACCAAAAGAAAGAGCAAAATGTTAAAAGAATGCCCTTTATTGACAAACAAAAGACATGTTTAGAGGACACTGCTCCTGTGCTGTGCATGTCAAGGCCACAGCACAGAAGACTGGCAGCACATGACCATGCACTCTGCCATCAGGAGGATAACATCTCCCGGTTGCAGCTTCCTACCCATACCATTATTTTTCCCATTAGTCCAGCCTAAAAATAGGCTACAGACAAAGCCTATATATTGCAGACAAGGAAAAAGGTACTAAGAGCTGCTGAGCAATATAAAAGATCACCCAATAGGAAGGGAACTCTGTCCAATGCCCCTGCTAATGCAGTTTCACCCAGAACAAGTAACATAGGGCACATCCAGATGAATTGTTAATAGGTCCAGAGAAGGAGGCTGCACAACTTCTGTGGCAGATCTGACCATAAAATAGCCTGTCACTTCTGATCAAGAAGATCCACAGAAACAGGATAAGGACTGTCAGCTGGCATGACCTTTTCCCATACTCAGGTGATGCTCCAAAGGTCACATGAGCTTACACATTTTGGTGCTTATGAGAGTATGGATGTGAGGGTGAGTGAATGTGGGAGTGACTATGAGTTGAAAAAAAATCCAGCTTATTTAGAGATTCTGCACCTAAACCTCACCTTCCCATTTCCAAAACTCTCACACTGAATTTTGTTACATGTATCACTTAAAGTGATACAAAATAAATCTTGAAAAAAAAATTCTATGCTTCTATGACCCTATACAA
Organism: Lonchura striata; assembly: GCF_050655825.1. Lineage (NCBI taxonomy): Eukaryota > Metazoa > Chordata > Aves > Passeriformes > Estrildidae > Lonchura > Lonchura striata. The sequence continues at coordinate 84,377,467 of NC_140703.1, read as the reverse complement.
AGAGAAGAAAATTACCCTTTTTGTTTTCCCTCTGAGTATATTTTTGCAGTCCACCTTAAAGTTGGAAAGGAATTTTAGTGAAATATTAATGCTGACATCATTAGCTACATCTAGCTACATTAGCAGCATCTAGCATTTAGCTACGTAAAGAAGCAGCTACTTGCATTTTGCAGACGTTTGGGTTTGGCACATCCATTAAAACATGTATGAGTAAGTGGTGTTCCACCTTACACCTGTGTGATTCCAGGACAACTCCATTAATGTTACTGACTGCACTACACTAAAAGTACATGGCTACTATGCTCTTGTCCATTGTTTGGAGTGGGTTTGATATGTGTACAGAACCTTAGAGAGAGCAAAATCTCTATAAAAGTTAAACATTCAAACAGCAATCTTCTGTGACTTTGTGGAATAAAAGTTATAGTGGTTTAGGCAAAAATCTAGTTAAGGAAAGATGAAGTGAGAAAATGTAGCATTTTAAACATAAAAGTATTCATTATACTACATTCTGACTTAGTAAACATAGTACTGTTTAAGTATATATTTATAGTAGAGGAAGCTTTAAAAAATAAGAAATCTCCTAGATAGTGTCTGTGGTAGAAAGGAGAAATGGTGAATACAGGACAGTTTTTGAGTTTGTACAGAAATTCACCTAACATCAAATGTCTCACTGTAACACAGGCAGCTTATCAATTCTTTATTACCCATGGAGAGAAACAGGCACCTCTAGAAGGTGAATTGCCTGTCTCAGACTGACACCACTGAATATCTCGGTATTTATTTTCTTGTCTTGCCTATGGAGGCCTCTTACAATGACAAACTGAGAAGTAAATGTGCAGTTTTTACATGGACGAAGCTATAAGGGCTTCCTCTGCCCTCACAACACAGATCATCCCCCACTAATCACTGTAATTCTCCTTCAACTCTTTAATTTGTCTTTCTCTTAATGAACATGTACACCCTAATGCTGACACATAATCCATGCCCAGTAACAAGGAACTAAAATATTTTTTGTAATATTAATCTTTTTAAGATTTTTTTAATTGTTTATTTCTTATCTAACTCTTCCAAGTTAGAGTTCACAAGTCTTCATAACTCTTCCAAATCCTATAGAAAAAATCCCACCCACTATTTTTTTAAGATCTTGCAAAGCAAAACATAAATCAATCTTTATTTTTGCTAAATACTAGCAAAATATAATCCTACATTCCCCTGACATATCTTTACTTATGCTGGAAAGAAAATACACCTTAAAAGAAAAAAAAAAAAAAAAAAAAAACAAAACAAAAAACCCTGACTTTATGAAACAAAAACTATATTAAGAAAATAATGACTTTACCTATTATCACATGCATGCCAAGTCTTGCCAAATGCTTCACAGTTTGGTAACCAATTCCTTTAGTGCCTCCAGTCACTATAGCAACCTTTCCATTTTGTGTAGGGAAAACTATATGAGAAAAAAGAAATAACACGAGGTTACAAGTTCATAATAGTAACACAGTTAACAAGTTAAGATGTATTTTAAAGAGTGTACGGTTAACAGACTGCTCAAACCAGGTCAGTAAACAATCTCAGGAGCAAACTGTATGGAAATAAAAACTATGGAACATCCACCATTATTTACTGCACTATAATTTTCCAGTGTTAACAGTTCACAAAAGACTGAGGTTGACGGCACGAAAGGCAAACAACCACTCAGAAGTTTTCTCATGTCTATTTGCATGCATTTCATCATCCTGCAGTCATCTGACCTTTAAAATTTCCACCATAACTTTGTTAATGAGCAAGGTGGTGGCAGTTACGTCAGCTCAGGGATGGCTTATTCTACGTGTACAGGGAAAAAATTCAATTAGCATTATGATACTCTGAAAATTTCTTGAATGACAAAAGACTGGGCTCTGCCAGTAACATGGAGGAAATATCTCAGTCAAAGGTGAGCCATCAAAAGTACACTAGCTGACCCAATTTCCCTGCATAACTGAGCACTTTCCCTTCTGAAATCACAAGGCCCTGAGCCGCAAAGAAAGGAGGAAGCAATTTTCTTGCATGAAAGCCCCCATCTGCTTTTCCCACCTACACCAGCTCTGTCCCACAGAAGCCAGCATCCCCAATACCTGCTGTCAGCCTCACTTTGCCCCCACTCCAACTGCTCCTTGACCCACACATGGCCTGGCAGGCAGGGAATGCTCCCAAACTCCCTCTGCTAGAGGGGTGGCTTAGACACATCCTGTGTCTCCTGCATCCCCAGGCAGCCCTTAGCCTGCCAAGTGAGCCAAGAAGCATCTGGGCTGGCCCTTGCAGAGCAGCTGCCATTCCAGCTACAAGCTCTCACAGTGGGTGCAGGTTGCACAGCACATGCCCCTAGCATGGAGGGAGTTCTGCAGCCAAAGCAGAGCAAAGGCATTATCATTGAACTGCTCGGGAAAGGCGTGAATTAGGTCTAATATCAACTACAGTTTTTTTGGGTGAAGAATGTTTCAAGTGAATGTTTCAATGTTTCATGTGGTCCTTAGATGACCAAGGTGAATTTCTGATTTGCTTTGGAGTTGAGGCTGGGAGGTTTTTGCACAAGAAAAATAGTATTGAATACTTCATTTTGCTGTGGTGCAGCATCCGTAGGCAATGCTATAGATAAAACATGTTAAAAAGATGCCAAGTTTCATGTATCAAAGCACTTTCTATTTTGATTTCTAGGTTTTTAGGGGATTTCTTTGTTGTACAACACCAACTCATATTTTACATAGTTATGAAACACAGGACTAGCACTGATACAAGCTCCTTTTTTCAGAGCAACTTCAAAAAGGATCCATATTTCATCTTTTCTGAAACACATAGTTCTTTCTATCACGATTCAACATGAACTTCTGCTGTCTTCAGGTAACAACTTGGCTCTTCCCATCCATGAAAAACAGGAATTGTTTGAAGTTCTTTGAAGTTTAACTCCAATTAAAGGGATATGCATGCACATAGGTATTCTGACATATATAATTCAAGCTAAATAAAACTTTCCCAGAAGCCTTCTTAAGGGGCTTCAATTTAGTTATAAGCAGCCCTGCAATTTCCACCAAAAATACTTCTAATCACAAATATTAAACAAAATGCCCACAGATCCAAATCTCATCAGGAGAAAATGTGTTCTTTTGGGCCTGAGTACTTTCCCTTCCTCTTCTGCTTCCCCATGCCTCCCTTGCTTCCTGGCCTCTCACCACATTGCTACCTGACATTTGAATTTCATTTGCTGCATACAGGTGCTGTCACTCATGTCCATTACTGAACCACTATACCTACCTATTGAATAAGAAGTGACATTTTCATGCAAAATTCACTTAGAAGAAAATTAATGAAAGAAAAAGAGAAAAAGAAGTCAGGACTGGGAAAGGGGCAATGACATGAAGTGAAAGTGGAAAGTCAGAAGAGCAAAGAGTTAACAGGTGATTCTTAGCAGAGATGTGATGAAGTGGTTCTTAGCAGAGAACACGATTTAAGAGATGAAAGAAGAGGTCCAGTCCTATCCTGTCCATGGTGCAAAGAAAAGGACAATTTTTTGGTCCTAATGGCCACTTAAGGGCTCCCCTGTAAAAATGCATTCTGTGCAATCCTATATTACAGAGAGGTTTAAAACAGGTCTGCTTGTAGCAACTAGCTCCAAGAACCTAAGAAAGCACACAGGGAGGGAGAAATGAGGGCTACAGACACACAGATAAGGGGTTATTATCTGTTTTATTTCCAGTAGGTACAGCTTCCACATAACACGGTTTTGTATAGACACAACACTGCATGGCAAAACTTAGTCTATTCACTCACTTCAGTCAAAGTGGGAAATGCAAAGAGAAGATCTGAAATACACTGGGGAGGAGAGAGGGACAGGATAAAAACAAACTCCTCAATTAATTCTTAATTGTTATTAATTTTAAAAATATGTACCGTTTCCATTAAGTTAGATGTCTTAATGTAAAATTAATCTCCATTTAAATGATTCACAGCTAATATTTATTTCAACAAAAGTGGCCAAGATCAAATACAGGCTCTGTGTATATATATCCAGGGGCATCTCCAGTGAAAGGCAGTTTATTAGTGCCCTGCTCCCTACAGAACTCCAGCTTCATGTGGAATTTGCAGTACACCCAACTTTCAGTGTTAAAACACCACTTCAATGATGAAACTCAGTATGAAATTTTCAAAGCAGACCTGGGCTCAGCGTGGTTTTTCAGCAGATACTAGTTTATTTTGTGTGAGAGGTTGAGCTGAGTGCAGCTGGAGCCTCACAGCCCCCCAGGCAGAGGCAGTGGAGCCCCACTGGCTTTGCAATGCCCATGAGGTTCCCTCTGGCACTCCTTGCAACTCCTTTAAACCACCCCAGTTCTCTCTCTCCCTCTGCTCCTGGTAAGGAGGTAGATACTGATCTCAAGTTCAGAGGAATAATGCCAGTAGTATCTCCGTGGGACATGAGAACAGTACAGCCCAGTGCTAATGAAATCCCCTGACCAAGCAGTAGCTGTTAATTTCCCTTTGTGTTCAAAGAAACCAGCCTGCAGTCCTTAGGTGGTTCTTTATCACACCCGCGGCTGAGAGAAGCTTCTCTCAAGCTGCAGGTTCTGCCTGTGTTCCAACGTATCAGGATGACATAAGCCTGTTTACCTTGCAAGTGGATAACCCTAAAACAGGAAAATAATGCAGATTTATTATGTCCTAAGATGAAGCTATTTAAAAATATTTTCCTTTTAAATATACTTGTCCTTAATCAGGAATAAATCCCAAGTACATAGATATCCTCACACAAATTCAATACTACAAAGAATGTAAGGCAATTCTGTAATTAAAAAAATACTAATTTTTCAAGGGACTCTAAAGCAGGGCTGTCAGGATGCCCCTGCAACTGCCAAAACCACAGAGAAATAAGACAGTCTGCAGACCCATATCAATGACCAGTTCCATAGCAATGGCCATTTCCTGCCAGCAAAATCGCAGCCCTGGAGCAGGGATGAGGGTCATTGAAGTAGCCAAATCAAAACAAAAGCATTAAACTTTTTCTTTTTTTTTTTTTTTTTCAAAAAGACATCATGTGAACATGGACAATGCAAATCTCAGAAGAGCTTCCCTTGAGAATAGCTTGCTTTGGTATTCTGAAAACTTTACAGTACGTTGTGCTTGAGGCCAAGGGAAAAAAGAAGAAAAAAGTATTAAAGCTTATTTAAATCAAATTGCATCAAATTTTTACAAAGTTCCATCTCCTACCTTACTAATCCAGTATCTGCGTTGTGGCACATTATGTGTCATATGGATATTAAAATATAATTTCTTTCTATTAATTTCCTCATTATCATTCTTTTTAAGATCTTGAAGGCCAAGGGTAGAATTTAGATTGTCCAAATCAGTAACTTGTACTTATCAGGCAAGATTTGAGCACAGCTGAAGGCATCCAAAAAAGTTGGTCAGTGTCCACCTGTGAGGTGCCATGCTGGGACCCGCCTGCACCTTGCAAACTGGCCACATAGTGCAGGAACTTTGGTGGTATTTGTGCTGAAGGGATCCCTACAGACAAATCTCAACAGTTTTTTGGGTTTTTTTCATTCCTCCTATAACTTAATAATTTACATGCAAATATTAGGCCTGAAGGTAACTGGCAGAAGCACAGATGGAAACAAAATAAAAAGAACTAACAATGAATATTTAATTCCATGACTGAATAACAAGATCCAAGTTTGGAGCCATTCCTGTATAGCAACACTGAGTGAGAAAAGAAGGCAAACTGTAATTTCCAGTCCTCATCTAACACCACAGGACAAGGCACGATCAAGTTCTTCTAGATGGATTAAAGAAATCATATAGCTCAGTGTACCACAGAATTATTGAGTAGTTTTCCTATTGCAAAATTTTCTGACTCTTTTTCTCTGATTTATACTGTGGTGATATTGAGATAATAGCCATTAAGCAGATGTAGAAAAATAATTAATTTTCCACCTGAGAGGCAATCAGTAAACTGCTGGGGAACCCATGCAGATTTTAGGAACAGCTTTTTTTGTGTGCCTTACAGAAACATCTCCGTAAAATTCTAGTTTGGCAGAAACCAGACAAACAGGGTCTGGATTCAAACGTCATTCCAGGACTATCCCAACAGGAGACAATTTAGGTACTCAAATCCTGACAGATAAGCTAGTCAAACTGTGTGTGCCTCAAGCGTGTCCTAAGCCTGCACAAATGATTTTTCTAATGCAAATTGTCTTCCAAATTTGCACGCCAAAACCTTTTCTGCTTCCAATCACTTTCCTAATGAACATCAATACGCAATCAAGATTGGAGGCCTTTAAGGCTGGAAAGCAGGTAGGTGGCAACCAGCCTGACTAGTCCTTCTGTGAAAAGGCATCCTGCTGGTTTCAGCAGCTGAGGCCATCGGGCCTTCTGCTGATGAACATGTGGCATGCACACATGAAGGTCCACAGGCACACGGCCAACGGGTCCAATGTACCTTGGATGGCTGGATGCATTGTGTAAGGGAGACTTATCTGTCCAGGGACAGCATTTGTCTCCAAACACAGCTGGAATTTTGCATCAGACAGGCAACAAGCCTCCCAGCTTTTGTTAAGAATCATGAGGAAATGGAGGTATCAGAGAGGCTGGCCCTGGAGTTACTCATGGGAAGAGAAAGGTGTTGAAGAACCAGAACAGCAGGAGAAACCAAACCATGGAAATGTGTCCTTTGCCCTACAAGCTCATAGGTATCTCAAGATGCTCTTAGTGGAACAGCAGGCTGTAAGGATTTCAGCAGCCAGGGGAAGACCTAATTTAATAAGGCTCCCACGCAGGCACTGACAGGGAATCTGACTGGTAACAACTGCTCACAAAAGCACAGCAAAAGCCCAGCACACATAAGTTTCTTGTTTAACCAATGTGCAAGACACACACAGAGCCTGAAATGCTGCATGCCAGTGAAACAGCAAACAGCAACTCACCAGTTCTAGAAGCTCACAGAAGTTCCATCCCTGTATTTCAGGGGAATGCACACTCAGCCTGTGCCCCATGAAGTGGACATTTCCACAACACAGCAGAGGTCCCACCCAGCAGCAGAAATTTGTCTGGGCTGTCTGAACACATGGGAACCCAACCAGTGTTGTAACTCCAGCCAAGGCACATCCAGAAAGCCTGGACAAATGGGCAAAGTGCAGCAAGGCAGCAAATGACACAAAAGGAGAGGAGCTGGCAGATATGCCTACTAGAGAAGCAGAGTGCTCAGCCAGCTAAGGAGATAACCTGTTTACTCACCCCTTCCTGACATTGTCAACACAGGAACAAGTGACATTTCTTCAGAGTTAGCAGCAAACATCTGCTGAGCCAGACTTATGTGGTTTTTTTAATCACCAATGAAAACAACTTTAAAAAAACAACCAAACTTAAGGCTGCTTAAATCTATGACATTTGTTTAGCTTTTCGATAAGCATGCCAGCTTGCTTACAGGGATGAAGTGATAAAATTTGCAGGCAAGATGACAACCCCTTCACAGCAGGCTGAGATGCAAGCTCCCAAAATCCATTACAGTACTTGTTCCTAGATATCTCATTTAACACATGCAGAAGTCATACTGCAAATGAGCAGAACAGCTCATTTTCCTCTTGTTTTTTCAACTCATGAACACACTCTGGAGTATTAGAGAGCAACAGGTATTATTAGAGTCCAATATCACAAGTTTGGAGCATGAGTATCCACAGCAAGACCTAACTATGGTTAAAAAAACCCCCACATATTAGAAAATATATAATATTAACTGGTGCAATAATAAGATTAAAGTTATGATGCCAGCATTACAGTCCTGAAAGAAATATTTTTTACTAAAGAAAAATAACCATACCCTAAATAAGGCAGCTGTTCAGAGCAAGAGTTTTTTGCATTCAAAAATACAAGACTTGTCAAAAGACATCTCTCTAACAGTGGGAAGGGGAGTGGAAAGCTACACTAAAAATTTAATTTGCATGACACACCTATCTGCATTTCTTCTAGTGATTCTTGGAAAGACAGCATAAATGCAGATAAAGGGAGAAGCATGTGTGGAAAGCAGGGTGTGGAAGGGGAAGCAGAAGGAAGTGCTAGACTTTCAAATAATACACAGGAAGAAGTTTTTTGGTCAAGATGAGGTCATCTTCAAGAGCTAAATTCCCCTTTTCCCTCTCTTCACCTTCCCCCCACCTCTAGGTATTTAGGAGAAAGAGATGCAGCTCTAAGCAATTAAATACACCTCAATCATAAATCTCTGCATGGTGATATTGTCCTCAAAGCCAAAAAAGGACCCCACTGAGGACACTGGCACTGCTACTTACAGGTGCAAATCAACCATGGTTTGATGGGGTGAGTCAAGGCACTGATCCACAGACTGCTAGAAAAGTAAGTAACAGCTATTGCCAAAGTAATAAAAAAAAAAAATATTTCCTCTCCACTTGCACATGTATTTTCAATGCCCTGTTTTTCAGGACATATGACAGGTGTGTTTGCAAGTGAAGAAGTCCTGCCTGGTTACAAGAGCCAAAGGAAGATGCATTTTCATACATCTTTCTACTGGAGCCTGAGTGCTTTTGCTTTATTTGTCTAATAGGATGTTCAGCACTGTTAGTCTTGGACTCTGTGATGCTGCTAGACTTGGCAGAAAGGCTGAATGGAGAAAAAGATAGTTGGAGTTTTCAAAAATTATATAGATGGTAATTTTCCAAACTGATTTATGCTGTCTTCACTCTGTGTGTGAAGAACATCTTCCTCCAGGAAACCTTATGCATCAGGATCATTGATCATACACACCAAAAAAGCTGGATGTTGCCACCTCTTCTCCAAGAAAGAGGAGGATGAGAATGGAGAAAACCAAAGAGGACTTTTAATTTGGGAATTTGTCTTGACATTTCAGAATTGTCTTTCTCTCAGACAATGGGAAATAAGGCTGCATTGAAAAACGGTTTGGTGAAGCATATATATGAGCTTTTTTCAATACAAGTTCAGGCTGATTTTGACAGAGATATTAGGAAATTTGATCCTAACAAATATGGAGCTGCCCTAAGGTAAAAGAAAGCAAAAGCAGATGAGAGGGTGCAGTTCCCAAGTCCTGAATCTCACTTCTGGCCATGTTTGTCATTCCTGAGTACTTTGTTCCTTTTGCCAAAATTAATCTGAAGATAAGAGATTTGAATTTTATATTTTTTATGAGTGCCAAATAGATAGATTGAATGCACCATTATACAAATCAGTTATATGGAAAATACCACACTGCAGCATTAAAATCTGCTAAAAATTAATAAGGAATTCAAGTTTGCCCACAACCCGCTCTTGGGAGTAAAGTTCCCAACCAAATGTGTAGAAAAGGAGAGCATTTGATCCCTGGGAGGGGCATAGAGTGATAGAGAAGGAATCAAGAGATGGAAAAGTTGCCTTACAAGTACAAATTATATTAGTGAAATTATGACTCTGCAAGTTTCTAACAGACATCAAGCAACTCTTGCCATCACACACTAGTTCTTGTCTTACACTTTCTTGCTATTCCTGGCTTAAGCCAGTGTTTGTTTGTTCATTTTTCTGGAGAAACACTAGTCTTAAGAATTATTTCAGATAAAGGTTGATAGTACATTTGACAAACTTGTGCAAAAATATCTGGCACCTGACTACCCACTGACATTACCCCACACATGGCATGTTTTGCTTCACTGTGCAATCATTTTGTGTTGGGACAGATGCCAGCTGGGGACTTGGATGAGGCCATGAAACACTGCCTTGGCTTGGGAGGGAGGGCTCTGCTGCCATGAGGCTGGACTGGAGAGGTGTGGGGGTAGCACTGTCACTAACAAGGCATGGCACTAACTCAGCTCAATGACAGTGATCCATACGTGAGCAGCCTCAGCCTCAGTCATAAAAGGCAATTCACAAAAATATAACCTTGGGTTTTCTGAAATAAGTGCAGAATGGTTGTTGCAATAATATGAAGAAATCTCACTAATTCCTTTCACTGCATTGCACAAACACAGTCTGCATATGAAAGATTACTGGATTTGTTAGAAATATCATGAGAAGAAACATGATGCTAGCTAGCTCCAATAAAAAATTAATCCTCCCTACCTATGCATATATTTAAAGGCTCCATTTACCCATATCATTTTTTACATGGGAAAATACTATCACAAGTATAGAAAAGGAGATTTTTCCATTTGTATTCTCTGCTCTGCTTATCTTTCATTCCTTTTATATATTTACCTATTAAGTCTACTCTTTGGCTTTCTTCTCTTTCACTCCAGTCACACTAAAGATAGGGAAGTTATATACAGGTGTATCTTTAAATCAAGACGAAGCTTCTGATTATCTTTTGAACAGATTTACTGATGCTTATTCCCATACTCCCTCCCTCTGGGCAACTGTAATTCTGCAATACCTTGGGCAATGTCATTTTATGTAAAACTTCCCAATGCTTTTCAAGTCATGTCACCATGTAATTATACTTTTTTCCTCTTGTGAAATGAGAGATGAAAAAGAGAAGCTTATCCTAGGATATTTAAATAGGGGCAATGGAAATAGCTCTGCATAGTCTAGTAGCTGCAGAATGCATTTTCCCATCCTGCAAAAGTTTGAGGCATTAGAATTATTTTTTCATTCTCTACCAGGAACTGAAGATTGTCTAGGCTCCACGATTTCCCGAACAGCTGCATCTGACAAGGCTTTACATCCCTCAGGATGTAGGAAACTATTTCAAGTCCTTGCTCTCAGACATACCCCCGAGCATACAAAAACCTTCCCAAGTGCAACTCCCTATTTCCAAGTGCTATTTCCCTACAGTGAAAGTTTCATTGTAAACAAACATTTGACATTTAAAGACACTTTTCCTGCTCACTGAAGTCCAAAATAAATGTAGATTTCTCCAAATCATGTTCAGAAATCCAGTGAAGAAGCCATAAATGAAATTAACCAAAGAAACCAAAATGAAATGTGAGTAATCTCAGAAAATGTCTTCCCTAGGAAAGACCACATCCCATATATCTCAAAAAACTTGACAGTTATCTGCATGAAATGTGCACAGAATTCTTAAGGTTTTAAAATTTCATGTCTAACTATGAAAAATTAGCATTTGGGTTACAGTATTGACCAAAAACCAGGGTAATGGCAGTGAGTTTGAAATGCTGAAGAAAATATGAACCAGCAAAGCATGATGCTGCTGTCACACCATTACAGACTGAGTAAATGTCATAACTGACTGCAAAGCAGAAACCTCATATCAGAAAACTGTAAATGATGGTTATTTCACAGAGTAAAGAAAAGGAAAAAAAAAAAAGAAAAGTAAAAGGAAAAAGGAAATTGGAGGAGAAGGAGGAGAAAGAGAAGAGTAGAAAAAGAAGAAGAAAAGCACAGCTAATATTCTTGATTTGATCCCAAATACTGTAGAAATAAACCTAAGCAGGCAAGTCCCCACACCTTGCATGGAAGAAAGATTCCATCATAAACCTTCAAGTCTGGGGAACATTTTAAGTGCCCAAAACTCAGAAAATGTGGAAAGTCAGATATTCAGCTTCTGCTGAAACTCAGCACTCCTAGAGAAACTGGCTGCTCATGACTCAGACAGACATACTGCTTGCTGTGTAAAATCCTGGCTGGATGGCCATGGAGAGAGTGTGGTGGTGAATGGAGCCGGTAGGTAACAAGTGAGGTTCCTCAGGGCTCAGGATTGGCATCAGCCCTGTTTAACATCTTTATCAATGGTCCAGATGAAGTGATCGAGTGCACCTTCAGCCAGTTTTCAGATGACACCAAGTTGGGCAGGAGTGTCAAACTGATGGAGAGCAGAAAGGCTCTACATAGTGAGAGCTTGACCAGCTGGATTGATGGGGATTGAAAGGGTACGAGATTCAAAAAGGCCAGCTTCTAGATCCCGAGTTTGGATCACAACAACCCCATGCAGTGCTACAGGCTAGGGTTAGAGCGGCTGGAATGCTGCCCAGTGGAAAAAGACCTTGTGCTTCTGGCTGACAGCATCTGAACATGAGCCAATGTGTGTCCAGCCGGCCAAGAAGGCCCATGAGCATCCTGGCCTGTATCAGCAATAGTGTGGCCAGCAGCACCATTGTCCCCCTGTGCTCAGCACTGAGGAGGCCACACCTCGAATCCTGGTTTGGTTCTGAGCCCCTCATGACAAGCATGTCCAGGTAAGGGCAATGAAGCTGGTGAAGAGTCTGGAGCACAAGTTGGATGTAGAGCAGCTGAGGGGGCTGGGGGTGCTTATCCTGGGGGAATGGAGGCTCAGGGGTGACCTTATTGCTTTCTATAACTACCTGAAAGCAAGGAGAGGGTATATCTTATCTATGTTTTAGCAAGGAGAGGGTATATCTTTTCTCCCATGTAATAAGTGACAAGAGGAAATGGCCTTAAGCTGTGCCACAGGAGGTTTAGATCTGATACTAGGAAAAAATTTCTTCCCTGAAAGGGTTATCAAACATTTGAACAGACTGTCCAGGGTGGTGGTTGAGTCACCACCCCTGCAGGTATTTAAACAACATGTAGATGTGGCACTTAGGGACATGGTTTGGTCACAGACTTGGCAGAGTGGGTTAAATGTTGTGGAATTTTCCAGCCTAAACGATTTGATGATTGTATGATTCATCAGCACTTTCATATGCAGAAACTGAAGAAAAGAGTGATCTTGTTACTTATGATCAAACTGGAAAGACTGATCTACTTATGGCCAAACTGGAAATCCAAACCAAAAGCAAAATATTGCCACCTGCATTTTAGCATCTCATCAGAAGAATTAAAAAGACAACAGAAACCAATTTATAATTTGCATTATGATCTATACCTTTCAAAAGACAAAATATTTTAATTTTTATTTTCAAGACAGTATTGACTGTATCATCGTATTCCTAGGTAGTACAGGATATATTGTATCACAATACCCAATATCATCTTTACAGCTTCTACTTCTACTGCTTGTGAATTCCAACATCTCTTATTCTGACCACATGCTATTAAAAGATTGAATTAATCATTCCATCTTGCTCGCAGCACAGATGGAGAGATACAGTTGGGCAACCAATACATTGGGAAAGTCAATTCTTTAAATATTTTCTTACTATATTATATTATATTATATTCTGGGAATGTGAGGGGTGTATGTGTGTGAAGGAAAAAAACATTGGAAAGATCATTAAGCATAGTTTAAACTGCATCTCCTCCCTTCCCAGAGACAGAGAATGTAATTTCCATATCGTAATCAAGCTTAAGAGCATCCAGCTGAAGGTCACATTCTGATCTGCCTCTTCCAGCCAACAAGAATGCTCTGCCTCCACTTAAACAGTCTCCTCTGCTTCCCACGGCTTCAGGGTGGCAGTATTTCCATCAAATAAGTAAGCAGAAGTCACGAGTTGGTATACAGAATTTAAAAGGTAATTGAAAGTTTCTGGAGTAGTTCACTTCAAAACACTGCAATCACTTGTGAACTGAAGTGCTTGTTATCATATACAAAGCTCCAGTAATTAGAATCAGGAAGAGAGGTACAAGGTGATTAGAGAATATTGGGGAAAATCTAGTTAACAGGAAACATAGCACATAAACCAATCAGTATTAAAAATTTCCCTGAGATATCTGCAATTTCTTAAAATACAAAATGCTAAAAAGCACATTTCCATATTATTAAAAATTTTTGAAGCCAATCAGAAGCCATTACAGCATTGACACTAATGTGAGATTAAACACATGCTACTGACTTAATAAAAACACGGAAAATAGTCTCAACAACCTTTCCTCTCCCTCTCTGCCCTGCTTCCACATCCTTCAAACCTACCCCTGGCCAGCACATTTATGTCTTCGTCTGGCTGGCACCTGGTGAAGAGCTGGGGCAGGGGCAGCAGCTGTCTGTGGATTGTCACTCCTAGAGGTGCCTCTTGGTGTACAGCCCAAAGCAGTGGCCCCAGGGAGAGCAGAGCTCATGTGGCCTGTCTGGGGGCAGAGCAAGCCAGTGAGGGGACACTCAGAGCTGCACAGCCCCAGAGGTGCTGCCTCCGCAGGGCAGTGCCCGAGCTTTTTGTCCTAGCTGCACCAGGCTGCCCAACCTCTGCTGCCACCCTCCCAGGCCACCACCCAACCTCCAGCAGGTGAAATCCCTGATGGAACTTTGTGGGGTTTTTAGTTTATATATTTTTAAGATAGTTTTACTGAAGCCCCCTGAGCCTCTGGATGGAGCTCAATTTTGTACTCAAAACTACTTAAAAATCAGGTCTAACTTGGAATGACAAAGTACAAAGAGCATGCACATATTTTGTCTTCAAGACAGCTACAACATTTGTGTTCCAAATATGGAATTTCATTCATTTTTCTCTTCTTTGATAATACAAGCAGCTCAGGGGTTTCAAATGGAGTATGAATCTGCAAATACAGAAAAGTCTAGACTATACTACATCTGAAATTTCCTAATTGTCTCATAACAGTCCTTTACTAAGAAAAAACTCATTTGTTTTCAAAATCCTTTTTTTCAACACATCTTGGAGTGATCTCACACTCATGGATTTTCTTTCTATTTTCATCTTTCTTGTTCCTCATAAAATATGCACTGAACTTTTCACAGGAAAACAACTACTTTGCAATAAAGACAGCTAACTGTTTTGATTTTTTTTAATTAATGTTTTTATTCTTCAGTGAAAAACTTAATTTTGCATGAAATTTTATAGCCAATTAATCTACTGCAGATTCATGACATTTAGGGAATTCGTTAACTTAGAAGAACAGCTATTGTGCATGCTCTATAATTGCTCTTCATCAAAATTGTCAAAGATTTTTAATATGCAGTTACCACACAGATTAAAAGCTGTTAAGGTATGTTTCCATTTAAGCAGCCATCATTCCACAGTGTCATTATCTGCTATTAATATTTCAATTAGAAAGCATCACATGCTCCTTTGAAGAAGTGTGCAACTACTCACAATACAAGTCTCATTATTGATAATGCTCCAGGAGTATGACACAAACATCCTATTTTTGTTCCTACATTTAATTATCTTCTATAAATATCTTGTCAAAATTTTAAGGGATTAGCTCCTTTCATATAGAAATATGCATTTGTGTTGACGAACATCTTCTAACCATTCTGCTTCTAAGAAGGGAATTATGCTGGCCCTTCTGCAGAGCCACTTTACAACCTCACTCTTCAACCAGGTGTTGAAACATGCAGATATATCATAGTGCACCCTGTCAGCCCTTCTCAGGACTTCAGCCAAAACTACCAGCACTTTTCAGGCATCACTGGTAGCATAAACAGGCTTCACGCCTGATTTTTTTTTTTCCACCTGACCAGAGGATTTAGCTCAAATGTTATGGCTCTGCAACAGCTAATTTGGTGTGCAATATTTTTCAAGACATGACTCCTTTCTCTTTTCTGAGAATAAAAAAACCGAAAACACTTTCTTTACTATAACAGATCTTATAGTCCTATTTCATCATGCCAAGCTGATCATCAGTTTCCAGTAAAGCTGATATCTGGAACTACTTCTCAAAGGTAGGTCTAACCAGGTAACAGTGACAGGACCAAATAAAATGGCCTCACATTTTGCCAGGGGAGGCTTAGATTACATATTAGGAACAGTTTCTTCACTGAAATAGTGAAGGCACTGGAAGAGGATGTCCAGCCAATTATTCAAAAAACATGGAGATGTGGCACTTAGAGACATGGTTTGCTGGTAAACATGGTGGTGCTGGGTTTATGTTTGGACTTGATGATCTTGTAGGTCTCTTCCAACCTAAATGACCCTATGACTTTAAGCCAATAGATAGCACTTTTGTTCCACCTCACACTCAACAGCAAAAAAGTTATAGCTGTGTTTAACTTCTGCTGGGTGGTAAATAATTAAAATAATTTGAATGAAGCTTTCTTTTTAAGAAGCATAAAGGAACGTAGCAATGTAAACATATCAAGGGGAGGGGAAAAAAAAAGAACTTGATGAATAAAAGCCTAAGAGCTTGCACTGGCTTGTTTGGCAGATCTTTGCTGTTTCCAATACTTTTGTGTCTAGGCCTTTTTCCATAAATATGCAAGGCATTTGAAACACATGCGTTACACTGTGCACTGACTTCTAGGTGACTTGAAGGATATGACCCTAAAATGCAATTTCTATGCCAGACTCCGGCTGTACATTTCCATCTCCCCTGTTGTAAACAGCCAGCCCACTCACACTCAGTTCTCTGGTGGGGCCTTGCCACCAGTTAGCACCTCTCCCAGAAAAAAATCCTGGTGATATAGAAGGTAAAAGGAGAACAGTTTCTTGCAAGAAGAGAATAGTGAGCCCCTGCCAACTCTGAAAGCTGCACCAGCAGCTTCTGTAGCCCTTACATCAGCATTTCTTTTGTTATTGCACTTGAAGCTTTGCAACTATCCACACAGAAAGTCCAGCAATGCTGAAGGTCACACCACCTTCATTTCAGCCACAGCACTACCACCCTCCCAAGGTATGCTAAGACATCGGGCCAACATATCTGTGTCCTCATGCAGTCTGTGGCCAGTGCTCCTGTCTCAGCAAAGCCCAAACTCTGCTTCAGGCAGTTAGGAGCATTCCCTGTTTAGCTTGGGGAAATAAAAAACATTATCTTAGTGAATAAACTGTTCTGCAAATGCTGCCCTGCTAATCTTTGTGGTAACTTTACAGGGGAGTGCTTTGCCCAGCAAGGAGTACACCACCACAGCCAACTCCCTGAAGGTTTATCCTGGAGGAGAGAAGAGTTCAAGTTAAAAAACAATAGTTGCAGTCAAACGTGAGGCACATGGGAACACTGTCAGAACAAAGAGGGACATCCAGAACAACTCACCAGGATGACATCACCTACACTCCTTCGACAGCAGTGACATTTCTCTAGGGAGCACAGCGCTTTGGCAGCCCTTTATTTACTCAGTCCTTTTTGTAGTTAAACATGCCAGAGACTGGGCAGAAAAGACTCAGCATCTCCCCCTCCAAGCAGCCATGTGCTAGCACCTACTAAGCACTACTAATGGCAGCATTTGCAGATCTTGACACTTGCTTCTGACTCAAGTTAAGTTGCTCTTCAAATATCTGTATCATATAATTAGGAAATACAGCATCATCAAGAGAACATGGGTTTTGCATTTCTTGACCTTTTTCCCACTAATTTTAAAATTATACACTGTGAAATGCAGCAATTCCAGCTAAGAATGCACAAGACTGGCATACATAGGTAGTGGTCTTAATTAAAGTGAGAACACTCCAGCCAGCAGACTAGGTGATATCTGCATTCACCTGAATGACTTTATTCATTAACAAGATGTTATTTTGGAAAAATATGTCCAAGTCCTTGTACCTCAGCTATAAGAACAGTTTCATAGCACAAATGTCCCATTTCCAGTTAGTTGTCTAGTTAGTTCTAGGTTATATCCAATTGCCAGAAAGACAAGTTATTGCTCTGCAGGCACTCTGTTCACTGGGATATATACAATAAAAAAATTACAAGCTTCATCATTGATTCAGTCCTGGTCTGCAGAAAGTATAGTGCCAGTAACGTTTTGTTTATGAAGTCCTTTCATTCTGTGTAATTCTTAGACTTGCAGATTTCATAAGCCATTTGCAATGGTACCACTGAACTTTTTTTAAAGAATGAGGTCTGACTCCAAGTCCTCTAATTTCCTTAGTTGGGACTGGTTGACATGCTTGTTAAAAATACTGTTATACAGAACTACATATTTCTGTTTTAAAAATACGTTTCTAGAACAGAGTACACCTTGTGGGTTGGCTTTGTAAGAACATGGCCTTGGAGCCCTAATCAGCAGTTTTGGCTAACAAATGGCTAACATGGAGCAACACCTGCCTCCCACTACAGCACATTGCACCTGGGCAGCCAGAGCTGGCAATCAAACCCTTGCCCACAGCATAGCAGATTAAAAGCTTAATCAAATTCATTGAACAGTCATAAGATTCATTAACTTCAGTTTCTCTGGTTTGTACAGAAGAGAAACACCATCATGAGATGCGAGGTCAGGAGGTGGCAGGGCTTTGCTTTGATCTGGTGTGACTTTGTTTCCTTATGCCAGTGAAGTTCATGCCAGAGGGTAACTTGGTGTGGAGTTTGCCAGGTGTTTAGTTACATCAACCATGCTACCAGTGTTATCAGTGTGTCAACAAGTAGAAAAAGAAAGGTTTTAACTGTTCCCTCAAACTCCTCCTTCAGAAACAAGTTCAGTGAATTGTTTTGGTCCAACTTTCCTTTTTTTCTTTACCTCTCCAGGATAATTTAAAATATTGAGCAATGTTAGCAATCAAGGTTAGACATTCCCCCAGACAGCAAAATGTCCATGACCCAGAAAGTACACTCTGAGAGAAAAGAGGCACACAACAAAAAGCAGAAATGTATTAGAGCCAAGCACTCTAACTCAGCTATACACAACTCAGAAGATATTTCGGGTAGGATGAAGGATGTAATTTTCGTGCCCAATTAATGTTCTGTGAAGTATCAAAGCTCTCCTAGCAGAGCACAGATATGATTAAATGAAAACAAACTACATTATATTATTACAAAACTATGTCACTTTGTTTTTTCTTAAAAGCAATCCTGATGTGAAACAAAACTTCCTTGGTTTTTTGGTTATCTGCTTTGGGAACTGCAGATCTCAAATATTTTCTTTCCTTGATGGCAATATGCCCATTTGAATCTTGTTTTATTCCACATCTGCAGCTTTAATGCAGTAATTCATACAGTATGACAAAGCCACAAACCCAAAATCACTGTCTGTAATGACATCTGTAATTTAGAAACTTTGAGGATAGAAAACTTGAAACTGGCAGGCGACAGTTTCTGCAAAGAGAGGACTGCGTATGTGTGTGGATATACAACATTTTTTACTCTTAACTGCACAAATTTTGATCATTGCTCTGTCTGTAAGGCAAGGCATACATAATCTTAGTGACATGGGTATTGAAGTATTTCCTAAAAATGCATTTGTTCAATGTATTAAAAGTTTTACCACAGCTGAGTTGTATCAAGAATCACACATCGGTACCCATGGAACTTCAGTACTCCAGCACTGTGCAAGGGAGCTCCAAGTAAAGCATCTGTGGTGGGACAGTACCTACATTATCTAAGAAAACTAACTTATTACTTAGCTACTACAAAAATATCTCTAAATATAACATCATGGGGTCCACTACTTCCACCTGCCTTTCAGCCATGCAAAGTGTTTGCAGGCTGCTTCAGCACTCACATCTAAACCAAACAAGACAAGGTTGTTGCACAAGGTTGTGCAACTTGTCCTACACAGGCAGACTCACAGGTGGAGTCCACACAAGGTCCTGCATGACTCAAGACCTTAATCCACTCAACTGCCCTGCTGGTAAAGCTCTTGCATTCTTCAGCTGAGTTTCTACAACCTCCAGTGCCTTCAGCTGAAGCGTGGCTGAGTGGAATTTGGTTAAACCACTCTTTTTATGATGTAAAGGAACAGTGACATTTCCTAGCCCCTTTTCTTGAGTTGCAGCATCTCATCATTAGCACCAGAGATGATACAGCTAACAGAGTTTGCTCTATAACCTAAACAAGAAGATCTTAGGCCAAATAGCCCCAAAACTGCAGACATTAAGAGACTGCAGAAGCTCAAATTTGCACAACCAGACATTGCTTGGCAGAGTGCTGACTTGAAGACAAAGACCATATATCCTTTGCAAAGATACCATCTGCCCATCATTAGATCCAAATGCACAGATGGAATCCATCACTTGGCTCTGAAATCCATCACTGCTTCAGCTGCATGAGCAAAAAGTAAACGCCCAACCTTCCACCTATAATAGTGTAGCCCCATTTGCCTCCTTTCCTCTGTTCTATGTTAACAAAGGAGAGTAGTTCCTGTTTACAGAGAAAGGAAGATCCATGCCATAGAAATGCTCATTCACATCTGCTGGAAGTGTTGATTTTATGCTTGTTGTGACTAAATCATTGAAACTGAAACACCCCACAAGCAGAATAATGACTAAATAAAAGAGGGTTGTGCGTTCACTTGTACCCTTGGATATAACCATACTATATAACTTGAATATAACCATGAGTCTGGTTCTGTATTGCTATGATGCAGGTAAGGGCACAAAATGAGGTGTTTACATTTAAGCCTTTTACTCAGAATTTTACCTAAAAATGTAAATATTTACACTTCACCTTTTGTCATATTTGGGCAAAATGCAGTTACAATTGCCTCTTCCAACAACAGACTACTTAAGCCTTCCAGCTTATGAATTATTGGGGAGAATATTTCTCTTACTTCTGAAGCTTACCTACATTTGGGACTTGAAGTGTTCCAATAGCTTTTTTAGACACAATAATTCTATAAATACTAACCTTTGAAGCACAATGGAAAACAAAATAAACACATGTAAAATAAAAAATTGTGGTTTGCATTTCATATACAATCCACCCCAAAATATCATTATTTGAAAGATATTAAAAGCGACACACTTGTGTTGCTAGCATTTTTAGAGAGTCAGAAGGCAGAGCATGCAAAATGGATTTCTTTTGGAGATAAGGCCCCTAAATCTGTATTTAGACACCTAAGTCAATGAGTCAGTGCGTAGACTCGGCAGACTTCTTTTAATGCTGCATTTTGTATCATTTTAATCTTAGCCTAAATATAAAATGAACAAATCCTTTTGTAGTCCTGGTGTTTGCAAACTTATCACCCAGCAGTGTCACCTTCTGCACAATCTTCTTCTAGGGTGGCCAGTCAGCTCAGAGAAGAAGCAAAATCATGGCAAAAGTCATGGCCCATCCCCTTCCTTTAGGCATGTGCAGACCAGAAAGCAGCCCCAGCAACACAAAAACACAGGGAAAACACTCTGGAGGAATTTGATTTTCCCTCTGCAGAGCACAGCAACTTTCCTAAACAGCCTAGAGAAAAAGCAGAAGTGCAGCCAACAGATCAACTTTGCGGACTGAGCTGATCCCCTCACTACAGGGAAAAGCTGTCTCTGGGATAAAATAAGAATGTTATCTTCCATCAGCTCTAGAATGCATTGCCAAAAAAGGCACAAAAAGCATATTGCAATGGTCTTAACAACTGACAAACAGTTTCATGTATTATCTCTGAATTTATCTCTCTAAAAAGAACTGTGAAATCTTTGTGAACATTGATGAAGGGGAGGTGGGGTGGTGTGGACAGAGCATGCACAAGGTGGTTTGTGTGCAAGACTACAGCAGAACTTGTTCATGTGAGCACTTTAAGCCCACTTGCGCACTAAGTCATATCTTCAGATACAACACACACAAGGTTGTGCTTTTCTCACTTCACTTCTCTGAGCAGGTACACAGGAATCTTTGAGCAGCAACACCAGTCTTGTATTCTCAAGACCATGGGGTAAATGCCATATTATCCTCAACCCACTGCTCACTCAAACCAGGCAGCAAATAATGAACTGAAATGCAGGTGAACTTCTGCCTACATTCACCAAGGCTTGAAAACATGCAGGTCACATTCTCCTATTCTTACACTTGGAATACAAGTAGCACACAGCAAATAACACAGCAAAGAGCAGCACCAATGTACTTGCTTCCTGCACAGGAAATAAAGTGGGGCTTAGAATGAAGGACCAAAAGGATACATGCTCCACCCATCCACAAGACTGGCTTTCTCACCACTGTGCTTGTTCCCTTCAGACCAGACAAAGTTTTGATGTGGCAATTTCTTGGACTGCATGTGAATGTTTATCTATGCAGATCAATGTGTCCAAATATCATCCAGAAACAGTCCCTTCAGACCACATTCCCACAGGCTGGAGGCCAGGTCACAAGAAGAGCTTTAATCTCCTCTCTTCTCCAATACCTCATTAATGAGAACTACTCCCTGGCCATTTGGGAGTGCAGAAGTTTTTTGAAGTTAACGGAGCTCATTGCCAGCAGCTTGTGAACACCAAGAAGTGTGTAAAACAATTGTTTTACAGCGTTCTTAAATGTCAGACTACAGGAAGGTTAGTCATTTAGCATTTTTAAATGCTATCAGGATTTTTGGACAGGAATTGGGAGAATCCTGTTAAAATTTCAGTGTTTTCCCTAGATGGACACACTTCCTATCTGTTCCCATAAGTAAAGCACTTTCCACATTTGCTATTAAATGCCTTCTGTTCATGTAGGTTCTGCTGTGTGCTCAAGAAACTTGTATTTGGTGACAAACCACTGAGTGCATCCCAGAGCACAAACTCACACCAAACTGCACTAACACCCATGACACAAAACTGTACATTGCTTGCAAAAGCACTTAATTTTTCTCTCACACACACATCAGAAGGTCCTATTTGAGAAGTTGAAGGTTTCCCTTGGAGCACTACATTCACAATATGGATGTTTCTGGCATGAGCTCTCCTGATGCTGACTTGACATCTTCCTTGTTATGACTGCAAATTCCTATCACTGTAAACCTAACTAATGAATCACGAGAAAAAAAGCAAACAAAAAAAGCAAAAAGAAAGAAAGGGAGAATGAAACCCTTTCAATTGCAGTGTCTGTAAAGACACAGTGATACATAAAATGTCTCAAATTTACAAGCAAAGCAGTATCCACTGGAGAAATAAAAAATGAATCTTTCATTCCTAAGTGCAAATATTCGGGGACAATGAACAGACAGAATACTGTATGTAATCAAAGAAACTGCCTTTTTTAAAATAACCTTATTCTGCAACTATTGAACACGACATCATGTACACATGCAGCCATATTTTCAGTGAACTAAGCAAAACAAAGAGATTACTTCTCTACAGATATATCTAAAATATGAGGCTATCACAAACATTTACAGATGCATTTTCATTATCTCCTTCCCGAGAGTGTTAAAAAAAGACAACTTTTCTCACTTATTTCAAATGAAGTATCCTCTCCTGTCTCTTTTACTTACAAACAGGACTGCCCTACTGGTTCTGATAGCTGAATCTTGGTGTACTTCTGACCATGGCATTTATTCCAGGAAAACCACTATAAATGTTACCCCAAAATATCTATCAAACAGAAACGGAAGCTTCACTGTCTATACAAAATATTTATTTAAATGTCACAGAACACTCTTTTCTGTCAGTATTAAATACATGACTATTTGAATAATCACAAAAATTCCCAGGCAGAGCTTCAGCCTAGAGCACAAACCAATATCTTATTATGGTATTTACCTTAAACCCCTATCTAAGGGAAGCAGCACAGAAACTATTTCTACCCTGACATGCTTATTATGCTTTTGGCTCCGAGTGTAGCTCCACAGCTGTGCTGAGCTCAATTCCCCAGCATATTCCCCTTACCCAGGCAATTTTGGTCCCATTGAGCCATGTGTCCCAGTGTACAATACTGAGGGGAGAGGAAGCACCAGCTTTGCCTTTTCACACCATGGCATATGTGCTGTAGACCCCATGGACTGGAATATGAACCTAGTTTAAACTCTTTTTAAGTTGAATTTTATCTGTTCTCAAAGAAGTTTCTCTGTAAGAGAAGCTGGAGTTTGCCTCCCTATGCTTCCACCCAGCATTCTGCCCAGGTGTGACCAGGGAGAGAAGACAGGACAGAGGATTTGGCAAACTGCAGTCACTGGAAATAAGTAATTGTGATGCAAGGAAACCAGCACACATGTGTAGCAGGTAATAGTCTTTTCAAAACCTCTGGAAAAGAAAGTTACATCTGATCATCATTTCAAAGCACTGCAGATGGCAGCACCACTTCTGTGATCTTCTGGAAGCAAGAGAAATCAATACCATTCAGTGTGGAAATGTCAGCAGAAATGCTCAAAAATATTAGTATTTTAACAATTCCAAATTCTGAGAGACTCTTATTTGAAAATAGTTGCTGCAACAGCCTTTGGATTTTTAAAAATATTTAAATCCAATTGTGTTTTTTAAACACATGGTAAGCTCAAAGACAGTGGTTAGTTTTTCATTTTTTCCATTTTTTTAATGCTAAACTGAATTCCCTTGTGGCATTTTAACCCAACTGCAGAAGCACTGAAAGGGCACTGCAGCAACAGCAAAAAAAAAATATATTTAATTATTTAATTGATTTTTGCTGTTTCGTCTAAAGGAAATTCTTTTGTATTTAAAAACAACAGAATTATCAACTAAAACTGCAGAGATGTTTTGAAATTACAGTTTAAATAATATCATTAAGGCATGCTTTAGCAATGTGCTCTTAAGGCAGACATAAAATGAAGCTGTATCTTCAAATTCCCTCTACAGCATCAAATGTTACTAAAAAGGCAAAGCCAATTTCCGCAATTTCCCCATGTTCCCTAAAAATGTTTTGAATTTAGCAGAACATTAATTTGGAGAAGATAAGGCAAGACAGACCACAGTCTGGTCCAAAGGGAAACAAAACGCCACAAAACTTAAGAGATCACGAGGGTCCTTTCAGCAGAGCTAAAAAGGCAGTCTAGACTAGGTAACACCACCAGTACCAGGATCATCAGATCTTCAGAAGGACACTCAGAAATGGAGACTGTGGAAAGGAGGATGGTGTGCAGACACTAAAATGTAATTTTTCCAGCAGAAAGCTTCCTTTCTCAGTTGTCACGGAGTATGTAAAATACACTACTTCTGTGTTCATATACATGCATTTCCCCTCCTTCTGAAATAATGTCCTCAGGCAACCTCCTTTTTTAACATGGACAAAAATCAAGAACTACACATCCCTTTGAAGTTTTCAGAAGTCCTATAAAATATTACAAATAACCAATTTGTGTTTCTTTTGCTTTTAATATTTCTGCCTGCTTACAAATGCTCCTGTAAAGCTAATTGGACACCATGACATTGGTTAAAGAAAATGCTTGAAATTAATCTAACTGACTGCTGCAATAGAAACTTAAAACCATACACCCTTTCCATAAATAATACAGAACTTTATTGCCCTCCTTTAAATCAAAGCACTTCAGACAATGTTTGCTGGAAAAATTCACCTTTTCAACTTCAGTATGGTTCAGGCTTTTCTCTTTGTCTTCACATATTCCCTGATGGTAGAGGGAGGTGAAAAACATGCAAGAGTTGGTCAGAAACCCAAAACTCCCTTCAGTTATACTGTTACCCCAAAACCCGTCACCTAGTCCACTGAGTTTTAATCCTGAATTGGCAATACCTACTTGGTGACAAGGGCAATTCTTTTGACACAGAGTACATTCTTTGAGAACCTGCTCAAAAATTTACTTTTTCAGCATGAAAAGTACTCAAAAGCTGAAGTTTGTTCCTCTACTGCCCCTCTAAAAAGATGTCTCTGCTGTACTGAAGAGAAAAGGAAACATTAGGCTGTGGGTTCAAAGAAGTTGTCAAGAAGCAAAAACATTAAGTTGACTTAATAGCATAGCTGGGAAACTGTTCTGGGCCCACTCTTGGCAGAAACATGAGGACTAACTCAAGTTGTAGTAATATTTAAAACAACTCTGCAATTTTCCTTCTCCTCCCAACAGAACAACAGAAAATCTTAACAATAAATGAAAAACACCACACATATTTAAGTGAGAGAAACCATCTAAACTTCCAACATTTTTCATCCTCATTTTTTTTTTAATCCAAAAGATTTGTACAGCATTTTTTAAAAATAACTTACAGGATCAAAAGGAAAATAAATGCATAGCTTTAAGTCCTTAGAATACAACCTCCCCCTATTGCGGAAGAGTTCAAAGTCATAAAGTGCTGCAGATATGACCACACATCAGACAAATTATCTAGTAACTAACTTATTTTTCTGGTTTATTTGACAATATTCCAGGCTTAGAACATTAAATAAAAAAATCTCACAGACAATGGGTAAGACTAACAATGGTTTTGCTCCTTTTTTTTTTCTTTTCTTTTCCTTTTTTTCAAAGAATGCTGAGACACATCAATTGAACCAACTACAATTTTATTTTGGATACCAAAAAATAAAAAGAAGCTGGAAGGAAGAGAGTAGTGCATTGCACTGATCTCAGTAAAACTCCTGGTAAGCGTCACTGTTTATGTTCAGCCCTAGGAGGATGAAGATGGATAAAATGCTGCCAGGGGAAGGAAATGTGCAGACCAAAGGTACTCTGGGCTTTGCCTTGATTGTGAGGGCACAGCTTTAAATTATGCTCATGTAAGACAAGATCCACACACTTCACACCAGCATTTGTGCAGGCCCTGGAGGGAGGGCTTGCAGTGGTGGTAACAGCTGCTGCACGTGATGACCACAAAAACCAAGAGCTCTTCCTGGCAGACTGCTGGGGTGTCACAGGAGCTCAAGATATCTCACTTCCTTCCATAATTTTATTTTGTTGCCCTCCCAGATAGCCTACATAATTGTGGAATTTTAGGCCAAGCCTGTGTTTTGCACCTTGGGCAAACATATACACCTCTTCAGTGGACATGGAGAGTAGCAACATTCAACAGGATGCACGGTGCATGTACTTTGTACAAGCGCAAATCAGTTTTCAGGGGTCTGGAAAGTGAAACCCCAGGCTTACTAGCAGCCAAACACAGGCCACACCACTTGCTAATTGCATTTTTCCCAGGCTTAAACAGTTTTGCTTATGTAGTTTCAATTACTTACTTCACTGTTCCTTCAGCCTCATCTCTGTCCTTTTTCCTCACTCACCCATCCCTTCCCACCACATACAAAGAACACAGAGGCCTCAAACTTCCAAAAACTATTAAACCAAACCATAAACAAACCATCTGGCAATAGATTAAATTCCATCACTGTTCCCATTTTTGCATGTTCCTGCTGTCTGTGCTCTTTTTACAACCCAATGTCCACAGGTGCCATCATGATAAAAAAACACCAACTTTTTTCCTCCAGAACAGTAACAAGACACATACTGCTCAACATAGTCGTAGACTAACACCGAGGTGGGAAAGGGAGGTGAGACACCAATAGCAGAAATAAAACCCCAGACAAACTTTGACTGTAAGCGGAAAATGCTAGGAGTCCTCCACTGCACCTCGGGAAAAAAAACTAGTTCATCCTACTTTGTGTCTAGAGTGAACTCTGATCCTGTTTATGACCTGTAGTATTTCAAAAGAGATGGGGGGGGGGGGGGGGGGGGGTCCTCAGGTTGCTTTCCTTTCTTTTTTCTTGTTTGTCAAGTTCTCAAAAGGGCTTAAAACACTTATGCTTGGAGACACAAAGGGAGTAGTTACAATACACAACTAATCAAAAACAGTACTCAAAGATTAGACTGGACAGGACTGAAGTCCACTCTACAAACTGAATTAAAGAGACAGGTGAAAAAAGTTTTTAAGTGCTAACATAACAAAAAAAACAATATTAAAGAGTCACTAAGTACATGTGAGGAAATGGAGGGTCCCCTTCTTTTAAATATATTTACATAATAGTAAAGCTTTTTATTTTGCTTTTCTTGCCAACAAAATTTTCTAGCTCCCCTGGGCAAAGTCCCCATTAAATGAGGAGGCTAAGGATTTTCTAACACAGACAAACCATTAGACCCGTGGCCTGTAGACGTCTCCCTGCCCTCTCTCCCTCACCAAAGGGCTGATGCCTTGCCTGCTACACACCATGTGGTATCAGCCATGGCATCAGCACAAGGCAAAGGTAACACAACACTGCCTCGACCCCACACTTGGTTCCCACTTTGCAAAAGCACAAGAGACTACAATCAGGTCTTGCTTAGACACAAAGCAAAACAAAACAAAACAATGTTGCCATTTAGCTGCAGTCAAATGGTAAAACTGGACTAACGTGGACACGGCAATATAGGTGTTTATACCATTTACACTGCAGTGGAAAGGAAAATAAATTATCCTGGTATAAATGCATCCACACTACAGCCTATGCCAGCACAGTATCAGTTAAAATAATAACACATCAGTTCCCTAACCAACATAATTGTACCAACTGAACTTTACTAGCATAGACCAGACCAAAGACATGAGGTAGTGAAAATCAGGCTCAAGATCTTTTTTCATTCCATAGCAACAATATATTCTAAAAATATTCACTGCTCAGATGTATGGATTTTAAAAATATTTTAAAATCCAAAATTTAAAGCTAGCATCCTGTGTCATACAGGATTTGCAAATGGAGGCATAAATTTAAAAAACTTCCTCAAGGTCCTAATTCAGGAAAATAGTTTTATGATAGAAAGCACATAAGCATGTGCTTTCCACTGAAACAAGTGGAAAGGAAGCACACGGATAAGTGCTTTCTGAAATCGGGGCCACAGTCAGAAACCACGGTCTTTGTAGAATTTATTTCCTCATTCATTTCAGTGCTGTTTGATCACAAGTCATTCATGTTTTAAGACAGTGGGAAAAACACAGACAGTGGAAGGTAAATCAAGTTTGTTACAACTGTTCAATATTTACAGCATTCATAGCATAAAACAGAAGAATTTTTGGTAACTTAAGACAAATACCTCTTTTCTTTGTCATTAAATGTACCGCAGCAGTTCTGTTAAACAAACCCACTGTCTCGAATATTAAAGAAACTGTTGTTTATGTTTACCGAGTCATTTAAATTAAAGATCTGTTCCTGTTCCAAACCCCACTCTCCTTCATCTTCGTCCTCCGGTTCTGCCTCAGACCCATTGCGACTGTTTTCATACAAAAAGATCTGCTCATCCACATGAGCCGGGGCTAACCGGTTTCTCTTTGCACTCACAACATTAGCAGAAGAACCAAAAAGGCGTTCAGGGAAGACCCTTGTGGCCAGAATACACCAGTATTTTTGAAGAACCTTTGGTAAAACTGGAAACAGTGCTAATCTGTCAGACCACCACTTCAACGGGTCTTCATTCAAACCGAGGACCTTTTGTGACTTGAAGTTGCTCAATTCCTCAAGGATTTGAGCATGCCATTCCTCCTGGTCTTCCACGCCTCCTGTCTGGCAAAAGATCTCTGCGAGCATGTTGTTGATGACACTGGTAGGAGGAGGAGTAGAGGAGATGATGATTTTTTTCATAGGGGGCTCTTCAGAAACAGTGAAGAATTTCTCCTCAGTTCTAAAACTATTTTCTTTTACTTTCTCCAGCAGGCTTTTTGCTTCTTCCACCACTCTGTTTTCCACTTGCTGCCTCTCAAAGGCTGAAAGAAAAGGTAGTTTTTTGTAGCGGGGATCCAAGAAAGTTGCAACATTGAGAAACATGTCTATCTCCGGTGTGTGCTGGTAGGTGGTTGACAACTCTTTAGCAATCACCTCCTTTGCCATGCTGATTTCTTTCAAATCGTTCTCTTTGATGTTCAGAGTGGTATTCAGAAGCATGTGGAGAAGTGGCTTCACCATACTTATCGTCGGGTACTTTGAAGCAGACATCATCTCTGCAACCTGCTTGAAAGGCTGGAGCAGCTCCACCAGCCCTTCGATTGTATTCCACTCACTGGATTCCAGCATGAGGTGGTGGTTGTTGCTGTCCTCCACGAGAACAGCTGCAATGACAAACTGCTGCTCCTTGAGGCGCTGCAGCATAGCAAGCGTGCTTCCCCACCAGGAAACACGGTCACTTACCAGCATGCAGTGGAGAATATTTTGCTGCTTCTGCTTTTCACTCAGCATGTACATTGCAACCGTAGACTGCTGAAAATACTCCACCAGCTTTCGGCACCTGGCAAGAAGGTTGCACAGTTTGGGGAGCTGAAAAGCTTGTTGTATTCCTGCGTTAAAAGAGTGGCCCAAACAAGGCATCTGTACGGGAATATCTAAGAGAGAGCAAGCTTTTACAATGTCTTTACTGTAATCTGTTGTAGCACCAAAGACTTTTGTATTGATCCCCCACTCAATGAATGTTTCGTAAAGGACTCTTGTAATGGTCTCTGCAGTGTTATCCTCTGGTACTTCGAATGTTTTCAAACACCGTGAGTTCACAGCCAGGCAGTTGGCAGGACCGCTGCTGAGAAAGTGAACTGCCACAGTTACATATGACCTGTTCTGGTTTTCACTCCTCCACATGTCTGTGGATATGCCACACCACAGAACCTCAGTGAGCTCTTTCAGCACAATTTCTCTAATAGCACTGTACTTTTCAGGAATTGCTTTTGTACAGAAGTACTTCCGGCTTGGAAGTTCATACCTGGGATCCGCTGTTCTCAAGAGGGCCTTGAAGGTAGGTTCATCAACAATGGAGGCTGGATACATGCCCTCGCAAATTAAGCTGATGACTGCAGATGTCAGTTCCTGATGTTTTTTGTTTTCGTAGTTCTGGTAGGTCTTCATGATGAGGCTATCTTGAACAACCTGCTGCGATGACTCCGGCTTGATTTTTGAAAATGCTGTGGCAAAGGCTTCCCTCATTTGCTCAGTGTTACTTTTCACAAACTCACAGAATTCATCAGGGTGGTTTTTCTCAAGGTGGTAGGAAAGGTTGGATGTATTTCCCGAATAGGCAATCTGTGCCATGCAAATACGGCAGTAGATCTTCTTCCACTGTAATATGCATCCTTCTGCATTGGTATCAAACCCAAAGTACTTCCACACTTTACTCTTTGCTCTCGGGTGAGCCACTAACTTTAGGTCTGATGGGGAACCTTCTAAACTTTTATTCTCCATTGCTTCTTGGCCACCGTCCCACCTTTTGATCCTTCACTCATTAATGAGTACCTGATAAAGGCAGTAAGATAAAGATACAATGAGAAAGCACAAGTTTGACCACACTCAACTATGTGAAATCAGCGTTTCTGTGAATGCATCAAGAAACCTACTCACTAATTACATTTGCAAATTTAAAGACGAAATTTGCAGGAAGTGTGACCTACAAGAAGCCCACTGGATTGTCAAAAATTAAAAGGGGTTTTAATATATCCCATTCTGCTGTGAAACTGAGCTAGAAGACCTGAGTAAATATTTTTTCTGGAATTTCATAATTCTGGGTAAAGAAACTATAAGTTTCACCACAGACTTGACAAATTACTGCCACAAGAATTGGTCACCTGCTATAGGATTTTCCTGCCTCTTAAGTTAGAACTAGACCAACATCCTCTTGCCAAAGAATTACTGAACTTTGTTGTTAACATTTATTTCAACTGAAACCTGATACTAAAGGAGCAAAGGTTTTCTTATTTGTTTATTTTGAAAGAAGTTTTGTAAGCTTGATCTAACTCTTCCAGCTTTTGCTTTAAAAAAAATCCTAATAAAAAATCTGTGATGCAAATTATGGCAATAACCTGCTCCTCTCAAATGTAATGATGTTTTCTGACTGAAATAAAAAGAAAAGGAGCTTGAACCTACATGCAGATCAACAATACATGTCTGACACCTTTCCTGTCCTTCTCTTTCTGAAATCAAAGTCATCTCCTGAAGTACCAGTTCACATTTGTGGTTCCTGGAATAACAGTACATTATAATCACAGGAAAAGCAGACAGGGAAGCATTAATAATTGTTATTATCCACATCAGCTGGAAAAAAATTTTGCAGCATTTTCATCAAAAGGCTACAGGAGTTGGGAGGGAATGACACTAGAGATGAGTATGATGATAAGGCAAGACTTGGCAATCTGTACCTTGATATCTGCACAGGAAAACGCTTCTTGTGCAGTCACATGCAAGTGCTACTTGAGGCCAAAAGGGCCTCTGTAAACAGTGCTGGCAGCTGGCACTCACCAGAGCTGATCTCACTACACCAAAAAGCCAAGTCACAGCACAACACAAATGCACTGACACTTCTCTATTTCTTCCACACCACAGTGACAACAACAAGCCCTTTTCCAGGGTCTTGGTCAGCACTGGGAAGGAGAAGGAAGACATTAGTTAGACATGGATGCAGCTTCCTTCACAAAAATCTAGAGAAAGAGAAGAGAAGAAGAATATAAGGAGCATCAACTGAAAACAATGGCATTGCTACTTCTCTGCTGCTCAGGAGCTGCACCTGTGCCCAAGCCTAGAAAGCCTCAAGTGGTAAGACTGACTGGTTAGGGCAGGAAGAAAGAATCTGACTTTTTCATACTGCTGCAAGGGAATATTAAAAAAAAAAAAAACCCAAACGTGTGCAAGCTTCTCTGGGGTGCTTTCTGCTGCTGGAGAACATTCACAAGAAAAGACGGTTTTCTCTTTGAACTACAGCTGGTATTTTGCAACATTTTCTGAATGTCATGAATGGAAAACCAAAGACAGGTTAACCGATACCATGCTTATCTAAACACAGCTGTTGAGAAGCAGAATGAGAGATGCAGGGCAAGCATTTTATTGGATTTGTTCTGAAGATTTACTTCTGGGTGTAGACACTTTGCATTTTTTCCTGAGGGAGGGGCAAAGTTCTGCCTGCTAGCATGCCTTCTACTGTGATTCATTCAGTGCCTTTAAGTTGCCAGGATAAACTATTGATTCAACATGGTAATGCTGCCTAATTCCAAACAAGTGCATATCAACAGCACCAAGGTATGCAATCCCACAAAAACGCATGATTTTGAAAGACCAAGTGGTGTAATGAGTAATGAAGTAACCCTGCCATGCTATCAGATAGTGCACTGTCATATCATATTGATAAATATTATCATAACTTTTAGATTGTTTCAATCCATGACATGGTGTCTCGAGGAAGCACAGAGGCTCATGGCATTTCCTTAAATCTTACAGTTTTCCCTGCATTTACCTGGCAATTCCTGAAAGAAAGGAGAAAGGCACCAAAATAGAAGAGTTGATGCATCTTTAATGTTTAGAATTAGTATGACACACCTTGGATCATAAAAAGTTCATCACCAACTTACAAAGTAGAAGTTATTTCAGAGTATGGGAGTGTTACAAAGTCACTGTACTCTTCAATTTTACGTATGTTACAGTTTTGCCTTCACTTTGTGATGTATCAGGCACTTGGCAACAGTGGCACAGAGTAGCATCGCCACAGCTAAAGATATGCCAGTATAATACAGCCTTTAGTAACAGCTCAAATATAAACTGCTCATCATGCCTGCCTCTCATTGAGTGTTGCACAGAATAAGTAGCATTACAAACACAAACCCAAACCCCGCACCTCTCATTTTACTCCAGGAAGAGGTAAACTTCTCTACTTTCAGAAAAACAGTGTTCAGTCTAGTCCTGGCAAAAACAACAGTAATCCTGAATTCCCATGCATGGGAGAGCAATTTTGGAGCACCTGCTGTTTCTTTCCTTTGCCTTCTCCACACAGCCGGTCAACACCAGCCAGTACCAGGACCGAGGCTTCTAAGAGCCTGCAGAGAGAATCCTCTGCTGGCTTGGCAGCGAAGCTGCCACAGGAGGAGGAAGAGTCCAGACTTTCTGGGCCTAGCACCACATCCCTGCTGTTCTTGGGGCAGGCTGTGCTGTCTCCTCACACCTCTCAGACGCCCTGTCTCATTCTCCTAACACAAACACAAGACTTCTCTCTCCAGGGCAGGCCTTGGGCCAAAATATGAATGCCAGTGATGTCTTGTGTCATGATGGCTAGTGAAAGCAGCTGTGTTACCCTTGCAGGCAGGGCTCGGCTTCCCCACTGGCAAAGAAAATTGGTTCAAAACCTGCACGACAGTCACTTGGATTGTGAAACCAAGCACAGGGATGTGAGGAAATGTGGGGTGTGCAGACACCCTGCAACGTTAGCTATGACTATCTGTGCATGCACAGCAATGGCACCCTGTGGGTATCCTTGTCCCACAACCTTTGCCTTAGTCACTAAAGGGGCAACTATAATGCAAGTGATTCCTCATTCTGAAACTAACTTAATGACTCTTGTAGGGGCATGCATGGAGAGAGGGTTTAACTGCTTGATGTAACTGCATTTTTGCCTGCCATCAATCCTTTCCACCTGATCATTTCTCTACCCACCTCTGGATGATTTACAAGCTGGAGCTCACGCAGCTTTGAGCAGGAAGTGCTCAGGCTCCCACTACACTTTACTCATATAAAGTAAGAGACCTCAAAATATGAATCAAAATTACGAGATGTATGATCCTAAATCAGTATTTCACAACTGTAAAGAAACTTGGTACAAATGTAGATACTGAGTAAGAAAAAACTGAGGAAACTTAAAAAATGTATGAAATCTTAAACACTTTTAAGACGAACAGGAGTCAACCTTTAAGGTCTCTTTAATTTATTCCACATAACCACATTCTTCAGATACAGCTTTCTACACATTACAGGTTCCAAATTTAACTACAAAGACTTCAAAACTACTACGTGACACTCAAGATTTAGGTTTCCCCTACTAAATTTCAATGAAATATGTGCAGTAGAAGAAAAAAATGCAGGAGGAAGATGCCAAATAAATTCCTTGAGAAATTTTTAATTATATGAACCATTTTTCTAATCAGTAGGATGATTTTTGGCGATCACCTTTCCACTGGTAATATCTTGGTGTCACAATTAATACTGGTTTCTCTTTTATCAATCCACAGATTAGATCTGTGTTTTTAAAAAGCTGTTTTAATCAAAAACTTTAGTCATGCAGGGTTTTTTTCCTCCCTCCAATTAATTAAGATTAAGCACTGAAAAGAAGTCCAAGCAGTAATTTCTAAGAAAACTATTAATAGTTTAAACCACTGAACACTAAAACTACATTTAAGCAGTAATACTGTTTATGTAATTAGTACTTGGAGAAGTATATTTAAGCTTAACTTAAGTTCCCCTTTATTTCGGCACTTTCCTCTATGTTGATTTTAGTTAGCAAAGCAATCACTGACTGCACACCCTGTTTGTAGTCTCAGCTCTGTATTTTTCCTTCCCTGAGCTTCAAGATCTGAATTTCAGGTCAACTTCCCTACTCAGTGTTGAGGTGGGGGACATTCACTTGAATAGAGAATGTTATGATTTTTTCAGCTTTCAACTCAAAATAATTATCAGGTTTTTGCACTGAACCTAGATTTCAGAGCTCAAATTCTTTCCCCCAAAAAAATGACTTGAATTCCATCTATAAAAATCAGATGAACTCCAGTAGGATGTGAAAGAACACAAGGGTCACTTTTAAAAGCACATGTGCCAAGAGCACACAACTCTTAAATTAGGGTAAAGAAAAATAAAAGTGAAACTAGTTTTGTTTACTTGGATTAAACTCCTGAGCCCTTCTTCACAACAAGGATAAGAAAGCAACCTTCTCTTGGAAAATTCAGAGGCAGAAGGGCTGCTCTGAGACCAGAACTTTTCACTCATCTGCAGAGCTGAAGGACACGCCAGCAGACATCCCTCTCTTTTAAATCTTCCAAGCAAGATCGGCAGCACTGCTGCACAGAGAGTGGGAACTCTGATATGGAAACTGGGGCCAAGGAAGACAGGATCAGAGGAATGCCTCCCGGTCCTGTCCTTCCCAGCTCCCCTTTGCCACTCCAAACTGTCCCAAGGAAGGCATCCTGACAATACAATGCCTGTACTTGTGAGAGTTATGGACACCCCTTAGAAAAGATACAGAAAATTTTAAACATACAGACCTTTCTGGACTACCATCTGAAAAAGGTACTCAGGGTTTTCTTACAGGA
This sequence comes from Lonchura striata, assembly GCF_050655825.1. Lineage (NCBI taxonomy): Eukaryota > Metazoa > Chordata > Aves > Passeriformes > Estrildidae > Lonchura > Lonchura striata. The sequence continues at coordinate 84,342,137 of NC_140703.1, read as the reverse complement.
ACTGTAGTTTACTGATCCAAGCTTGTTCTAAAAACACTTTAGCTTTTTGTTACACTGACATCACTATTTTGAAGTTATTATGGAAACAAGGTTCATCTGGGTAAAAAGGTTCCAGTTGTTAAGGTGAATCACTTCTTTAAGCAATGGCTGGAGACAGTGAATGAAAGCAAGGCAGCAGGTAACTGCCAAGAGGGAACTGCGTGCAAACAACTAACTGGGGAGGAAACCACTTATCCTTGGAAAAAAAAAATCACAAGTTAGGGCTCAAAGAAAACTTTTCACATCTGTCAAATGTGCCTTGGTCCCACTTAGGTAAGTGACATTTCCTAGATTGGATCTTCATTGCCTTGCTCTGGCATTTCCAAATTCAACACTTTTTTTTCAATAGCAAAGAGCAGAGTGCAACAAAACACTGGGTCACATTTTCATCATGCCGTTTCTCTGGTTCAAAAAAAGATTTGGAAAGTGTTACACACCCTAGGCAAAATACCCAAATTTCCCCTGCCAAGAAACGCTAATGCTAGAAAAATGCTCAGATTACTTCAAACCATACGCACATCTGCCCTTTTTGTCACCAGGGTCTTCTCGTTTGTTTGAGGGTTTCATTGCTGCCTTTTGAGAATGAAGAAGGGAATCCCAGGAGAAGAATCAGAACTGAATAAAAAGTACACCAACTCTACCCAAGGATGCAATGTGTGAAAAGATAAAGAAATAAGTTCCTATTGTGCGGTGTACTTGTTCCATCTCCTTCCCAGTACTTCAGATACTGCCTATATCAATATCCTCATCTGCCTGAATTCCTTACTGAAAGACTAGGCCCTCTCAATATTACATTTTTTACTGTTCCTCTGGTTAAAACTATCAACAGGGCCACAAAGGCTCGCTGATAAGGACAGAAGGTTAAAGGCATTGACTTCAATGCAGCTTTATCGTCACTCTGATGATAACCTACACATCTGCCCGAACTCATAGTTTGCTCTAAGTTTATAAACTCAGAAGCATTTTAGTCTTCAAGAGTTATGCGAGCAGATCATTGTTTTTTTTTTCAGATAAACTCAAAGTTTCCCCTAAGTTAGAATTTAACACACTGCTGATACAAATCAGAAAAGTGCAAAAACCTAACTCCTTAAACCAACAACTAACCTGAAGTCCCTTAGAAAAAACTACAAGTGTCACTCACTTGTCAGCTTAAAAGCTGTCAGCGAGTGTCAGCCGGTATCAAGTACTCAGCTTTTAGAGCACAGGTACGTTCACCTCCTGGAGCAGCCGAGACAGGGAAGCCGAAAGCGGCGGTCCCGACCGCCCCGGTGGGGTGGGGGCACAGGGGGCAGGAGCGCCCGGGCCGGAGGAGGCTGCCCGCCGCTGCCCGCCTTCCGAGCACCTACCTGGGCCGAGGGAGGCAGCGCCCGCGCGGCTCTGCGCCGAGCTCTCAGGAGACACTGTCAGAGAGCCAAAGAGAGGAAGAAGAGAAGGGGGACCCCCGGACCACAGAACCCCCACACCGCCTCCCGAGGCCACAAGTCAGGCCGGCGTGCAGCCCGGCGCCCGTCCCGGGCCGGCCCCCCGCCCCGCCCCGCGTCCGGGGCGGCCGCGGCCCGGGGGCCGGCCGGGGCGGTGGGGCCGGGGCCTGGCTGGCAGCGAGGCGGGGTGCGGCGGGGGCGGGACGGCGCCCCGCCAGCCGCAGCCCCCCGGGGCCCTTCCCTCGGGCAGCTCGGCGGGTCCTGCTCGGCCGCCGAAGGGGAGCAGGGGTGGAGTCGGGCGGCGGCGCCCGTGCTGGGGCCGCCGCGGTGCCTCAGCCCCTGCCCCGCTTCGGGGGATGCGGCTCGGCCCGGGCGCCCCCCGCTATGGCCAAGGTCGCGGCTGCCCTGCCCTGTGCCCTCCGTCCCTGCCCTGTCAGCCGCTGCCGGCTGGGCCCCGCGGTCCCGGCCCCAGGGCCCCGAGCTGCCGCCTGCCCCCGGTGGGTGGGGGAGGCGCGGCAAACTTTCCCCTCTCCGCGGCGGGGGCCGCCGCCCCCCGGCCCGGAGCCGCCCCGCCCCGCGGCGCTGGCTGCGGTGCTCACCTGAGGCCGGGGCGCACCGCGGCTGGAAGCGGCGGCGCAGCTGGTGCAGGATGACGCGAAGGCCGATGCAGTACACCCGGAGCAAGGGCACCAGCGCAGACAATAGCGACATGGCCGCCTCCCGCCCCGCGGCGGCAGCGGGCTCGGGCGCGGCGGGCACGACGCTGGGCGGACAGGCGGCCGGCGCAGCGTTTCCGCCGGGCCGGGCCGGGGAGCGCGGCGCGGCCCCCACCCACCCGCGGAAGGGAAAGCGCCGCCGCTGTCACAGCAGCGCTCGGGCTCGCCGCGGCTCCCGCCCTTCTGGGCATGTGCGGCGGCGGGGGAAGGGAAGGGAAGGGGCGGCGGCGGCGGCGGCGACAGCGCGGCGGCTCAGCCCCGCCGGCCGCCCGAGCAGCTGGGCAGGGGGACACGCAGAGGGGCGGCGGGCGCGACCCAGCAGCGCGGGGGGAGGCGGCAGCGGCGTGACAGCCCGCCCGCTGAGGGCGCGGGGTTGGGGCGAGAGACTCTGCTGCCACCTCTGTGACAGCCACAAGCCCGTCCGTGCCGAGGCGGAGCGAGGCACACGGCGTTGCTTCAGGATCCCGTGGCTGAAGGCGCTCATCGGGTTGTCTCGCCATTTCCCTTCACTCTAGCACAAATGAGGGGCTGCTGCGGATCCCCACAGCGTCGCTGGGTCTGGGCACGACCCCTCTCACCTCGGGCATCCCTCAAGCTCACTCCTCTAGAGGTCTCAGTTGCAGGTACCGATTTCTCCAAATGCAGCTTAGTGTACGGAGCTTTCCTACCTCAGAAAGGAAACCGGAACTTCACATCTGTCTTAAGAATGTCTTATTTACAATGATAACTGGTATATCGCATGCTATATCGTGTTGTCAGTTTTCAATACTCAGCCGTCGTCTGAGTACTCGGGATAGAAAAGCGGGTCCTGCCTACCAGTTCTTCTGGTAGATGTCTGGTTTCGGCTACAGGAAATAGAGCGTCTAGTCCTAATGCCGTGGTTTTCATTCACAGAACCGGTGGGTTTTCAAAAATGCAGATGAGCTTCAGTATCGATACAAACCAAAATCAGTCATTGCACAATAGGAGACGTTGGCCCATATGTTCAGTTTCAAACCTTTAGGTAACTTTTTGTGTCCGAGAAAGATGGGAAGCCATACAAAGTTCTGGAAGTGTATTTGAAATGCAATCTCCTAGCCTTTAAAAAAAACCCCACTCCATACTTTCTAAAAAATAGTGCAATTAACAACATACTTTTTCAGTATCTTGTTACATTGCTCAGCAGAACTGACTTCATACCTTCTGTTAGAAACACACATAAAGTAAAAGCATAGTGTATAGTTGCTCCAGGACAAAACCAACCATTTAATTTTATGGATCTCTGGTGATTTTTTTTTTTTTATTAACACAGAGAATTAGGCAAACATAAATGATAGACATCATTAAGTCACATCAATGAGGGATTAATTCTTAATGTATATTTTTGCAACCATGCATGGAGTAGTAGAAAGAGCAACACATAACACAACATGAAAGAAGAAACACATTAACTAAAGGTGAATTATTCTTTCAGCTTATCTCAGTAAAAATCAAATCCCAACTCTTTTATGTTGCTTTACATCCTTTTCTCACAGCTACACCATTAATGAAAGCCCTTTCAACATTAAACTGTGAAACTTGCCTACAGTGTATTTACACAATCTGTATATAAATAAACCATACTTTCTCAGATTTTCTAGTATAATAAAATCAATTGATTCAAGATACTGCGATAAACACTCCTCTGTCTTTTTCAGACAATGCTATCCAAGGAATGAGACTTAAGTGAGGGAAAACTGATGGGTTAACATTACAATCTTATTGGACCCACTCCTTTTTCTCAGCGTGTTACAATGATTTTCAGCCCTCCATGGTTCATGAGTACAGTGTTACAGAAAAGATGAGAAAAAATTTTTTCCAACTGTATCTTAAATTATTTTTTTCTAAAGGCTAATGGGGCATGGAGGAGGAATGAAAATAATTACAAAAGGCTGCAGTCTTTGATTCTTTGCAAATAGTCTTCTAATACATGCTTATTTTAATCAATACTTTCTTTTGTTTGGTTTTCAACAGCTTGCATCTTATTATTGACACTTTGGTTTTTCTTGCAAACATTTACTCCAAAGCCTCAAGTATTCAGTCTGGAATCTCATCCATCTACTTTAGATATGTCATTGAGACATTACCTCAATGAAATTTTAGGTGTCTTAGCCCTGGAAGGGACGAAAGGAGCAATCTAATTCCTCAGCTTTGCTGTGTGGGTAGAGGACACAGAGAGAGGCACTTCTGAAGACCTGCAGAAAATGACAGCTTTCTTTGAGGCACTTAGAGTGCCTCCTTCTTTCCACTGACTGCAACTGAACTCACAGTGCCAGTGGGCAAAGCCAGCCTGCAGCTAGAGCACTGATATCCTCTTGGAAACTCATCTGAAACACTCCTAACACTTCATCAACACAGGATCCAGCCTCTCTATCCCTACTGCAGGACTGACGTTAATGAGATCACAGCGCTTCCACCCACATTTTGCATAAAGATGCAAAAACTTGTAAGAAAGGAAGTGAGTGATGTTTTTAGACTCTAATTAAGCCCTGAGCTCCAACTTCTCATCAGAATGGCATAATCAGCAACCATCTATCGGGGTAGTGTGGATGGTGCTGCAACTGAGCACCTGTGTAGCCTGGAACACATGAGGCACAGGGCCACATCAGAGAAGACAAAAGCAAACCCAAGGTTGGCCTAGCAGTCCAGATGCTCTCTGGCACAAGGTGGAGAGTTAAAAGATTATGCTTTGTTTTTCTTGTCTCCTGTATGACACGTCTTTTCCACATGTGAGTTTTTTCCTCTTGTTTTTTTTTTCTCTTGAGATGAGAACTGGAGCCAATAACTCCTTGTGGATACAACAGTAGGAAAAGTTGATGCTTTCTGCCCAAGCATGGTGTAATAGTTGGGGTAGTCTTGTAAAATGTCAGTGACACATCAGTCCCTCTCTAATGGTAAAATGTACACTTGCACTCCTGTGCTTAGCTCAAATCATGCTCTCAGTCTTATGCACCTGTGTGGAAGCTGATGGCCCATGTCAGAAAAAGCCAGACATAATTCTGACTGCTGCTAATTTTTCAGGCTTCTAAAAGGGATTTTAAATGCCTGTCTTCCTAAGCTGGATTGTACTGGGACTTGAGGCAAGAGATAAGTGCCTATCTTCCCAGAACAGCACCTCCTTAACATGTGTGGGTGAATATAGTTAAATGCCTGAGGAGCTTTCAGGTTCAGTAGGGAGTTGCTCACAGTGGCAGTGTTGGAAAACAGTCAGTTGGGATTGCATCTGGAATTCATGGTAGGGGTTTTTGCACCTGCAGGCAATTTTGACAGGCTGCCGTTTTTTTGTTTGTTTGTTTGTTTGTTTGTTTGTTTTGTTTTGTTTTTGGTTTGGTTTGGTTTGGGTTTTTTTTTTTACATATGCCCTTTTTTTTCCTTCCTCTATACAAGAAGAGTAATTTTAGGTACCCTCAAACTAGACATCATCTTGCATAATATTGGGCACTTGAGCATAGCAGGTCTGTATGGAGCAGTAAGCTCTTAGGCAGCCTTCATAGTAGCTTGGGGAGGGTCAGTTACTTAGAAACTTCGCCAAAGGGAGAGGTGTCTGCAAGCTACACAGTAAAAGTCCTGGGGACTGAGAGCAGGCTCTGCTGTAGGCAATTATCTGATGGAACATACTGTTCTTCAGTAACACTGGGGAAGATAGACTGTTCTTAGACTGTTCTAAGATCAACCTTCTGTATAACAGAATGCTACAATATTTTCCCTATGAAGGAGGAATGGTTTTTGGTCCCTCTCAGCTTTTTGCAGGCATTTCACTTTTCAAGAAAATGGTCTCATTGGGAAAAAAAAATACCTTTGCCACTGTGGCTATAAGGAGGTGACACTCAGGAACGCAGTTAAAAAAAAAAAAAAAGCAATCTGAGGGTTTCTTAGCCTAGCATTTAAGTTCATGGGAATGAGCCAACAGTGTTCAAATCCACATTCCCTAAAGAATCTATGCTTTTTAGACTAGAGAAGAACAGGATGAAATATGGACTAATAAGTGCAGTTGAGTCTTGGAATAGAGACAACTTCCCCTCTTCCACAAAATGCTCAAACCACTCAGCTATTATGCAAGAAGCATAGTGTGCTGATTGTTCCTTCTGAGTTGTTCTTTTTTTTTTTTTAATCAACCATCTCTGCAGCAACTGTTGTATTTGTGCATCTAAGTATTCAGAGTATGTCACACTTTCAGGATCTAGCTGGTCTGAAAAGCCAGAAACATGAGTAGTTTGGTCTGGTTTGCATTCTCCTTCCCTCATACACCTTCTCCATATCAGGTAGTTTCTGAGCATCCCCTGTGAAGCTCAGTCAAGACTCAGAGGCCAAAGAATTAGAAGAAGGTATGCAGAAAAAAAGCAATTACAAATTTTTTTTTTTTAAAATGTCCAAACATATGTTTACCCACAAAATTTGCATAGAGACATAAATATAAAGCACGTGAGTTGCTAACAAACATACACAAGCTTGTGTTAAAAACTTCTATCATAAAACACTTAAAAATACTACATATATTTGGAATTGAGCAGGGGTATTAACAGGTCTCAAACTGTACATGGCAACTTGGCTGAAAGAAGAACAAGTCATATGGAAATTCTAGATGTAACCAGTATTATTTCAGCAGTAGAAATCAGTTCTTATGTAATTCCTGGATTTATTGGAAAATGTCTGTAAGTAGATTAACTGATTGATTAGCAGACATAAAGTTTCAAAAGCCCTTGACAAAATCCTGTGCACAAGGGATGATAAGCACTCATCATGGGGATAAGAACCAGCATATATGTGAAACAGAAGAATAGAAACAAAACTCCACAGAGAGTGAAACAGGGATTGATTTCATTAGAAAATCACAGCAAAAGAAGACCAGGGTGTCAAGGTTCTATTGAACATCCAACTCTGGCTAATATATTCCTTAATACCTCCAATGGGGTAAGGAAAAGCTGTTGCATTATAATGGCACAATGTTATTTCTGTTAGTCAGGACAGGATAGGAGCAGAGGAATTTCAGACATTTAAACAAGCAGGGTGAACTGGAAATATTCTAACACCAAGAAGATAATGCTATTAAATGAAAAAGATTAATTATACCCACTATGGAAATGGCTTTGTTGACGGTAAGTTCATATGTGTTAAAAAATATCTAGTGTTAATAACTGTCATGTGATTATTTCAGTATTTTTATAGGGATGTGTGCATGCACCTGCAGCATTCCCTATGCAACACTGCCCAACCCATAGCAAAGAGTATTTTGTTAGGGTTCAGCAAATGGACACAAAATTACTATGGTCCAAAGCAAGTTTTCCATGACACCCAGGTCTGCCACATGTCTCTGATCTCTTCCTTAGCAATACTGTAAGACAAACACATATTTCATCAGAAGTGTGGCTAGCACCATTCTAATATGAAGGACATAATAAATCAGAATCATTCCTCAAAAACTGGGCATTGTGAGTTGATCTGCACCTGTATTTTTGTTGCATCTTCTTGCAAGAATACTTGAGCGCCACATAAAATAATTTTGCTCAAGGCAAGATTTGTGGGGAGAACATAGCAGACCAGCTTTCAAGTACATTTAATCCTGCCCGTCCCCTTATCCAAACAGGGTTATGACAACATTGCTGCTGTTGGTATTGAAGATTTGGAAGGAGAGTGCACTGTTCTCATCTGTGCTGTTTGTGGGCACTTCCCTGAAGACTACACTTACTGGTGTTGCAGCTGGCCAGTCAACTTCAGAAAGCAGTGGGATTGAATCCTTTGAGGACATGAGAGTCTTGGTTTTGGGCATATCAGCTATAGTAAGCAGGTGACTCCATGCTACAAGCAGTTTGTCCTCTCACTGATGATAGATGGGTGACCAAGTCAAGGAAGCTGAGAGATGGAGTTTGAATGTCAAGATCTTCAGAGTTGGACAGAACTGGCCAAAGTGGCAAGCATTGTGCCCCATGCGCATGCCTGTGAGTTTGGGGCTGTGACTGATGCTTTAGACAGTGAGTGGAGGCACCTGCTGCTGCCAGAAGAGGGCAGTTCTTACCTGTTGTGAGCTTTTCATACAGCTTTTCATACAGCTTGAAGTGACCTGGCTTTGTTCCCCAGTCTGTCTGTGTGTGCCTCACATCAGCATGAAGATACTTTTCCACATGTATTCCTGTTTCAACAATTGACTTCTTAGATTGGATTCTTACATGTTGTCTTTAGGACCCACACTGCTTTTGCACTTGGCTCCTTGGAGGCAGGTTCTGACCTCAGTGCTGCCCCAAGCATGGGAAGAGCATCTCTTATTTTTGTTGATGTTCCTAAAGACTGACTGGGTGTTTCCAGCTGCCTGTCTCTAAGACTGTGGCATATGAGAGAGCAAATGCAGTGATGGGTAAAGAGATGTGTAAAACAAGGTGGAGGGTATATGAGGCCAAAACATGATGCAAAGGAAGACGTACAGGAGACAGAAGATAGGAACTGAGAGAAATCCTAGAGGTTGATTCACTTTGGTTTAACTTTGCTAAAAAATGGTCCAGCTCACTGCTAACCTAGATCATGTCATGCAGTGGGAAGGATGAAGATGGATAACCTTCTGGTCTCTAAGGTGAGGATGTTTAAAAGCAAGTGGAGCTGAAAAGCCTGGTGCAGTAAAATCATCTATCTTGTAGCAGCGCTGAGGTGAGGGGCAGCTGCCCCTCCCTGACCCCAGGCAGAGGTGTGCTGAGAGGTGGACCAAAACCAGGAGGGATGCAACGGTGACCTGAGCTGGGACGTGTCTGGGGCCCCATGTTATCTTTGTCCCTTCTATATCAAATACACTGGGGGATTATTGAGAGTAGGAAATGGTCTGGCAGTTCTTTAAGCCCACTTTACCCTTCTTTTTATCCCTTCCCTCTGGCACAGATGCTTCACACTACTCTTTGTCAATGGGTACTGTCTCCTTAATCTCCCTAGACACTTGTTACTGCTGCAGCTTGTTCATCTAACCCCTTTAGCAATCTCTGCACTGTTACTTCTCCTTGTCCTGGGACAGCCAATGCTCTCTCCCATTTTTCCCAATTCCGTCTCACTTTACTTGCTAATCACCCAGACAAACCTGTCTCTCTATCTGCCTACAATCACTGGATTCTCTGTTCTCTTGATCACACCTGCCTGTCAGTTGTCCAAAAAGATTACGTATGCTTTGAATTTTCCACTTACTTTAATAAATGAATGATTGCAGTGTTATATAACTTGTTTATGTTTGGCTTGTGCACTACTGGTTTGGACTTCGGATATTCTATAGCATTACATTAATTTACCAAGCACAAAGGAACTGTGTGAAAAGCTCACATGGCCAAGAAATTTACAGACTCAACATTTCAGATTTGAAGGGAAAAGTTAAACAAAAGAATAAGTAAATTCTGCTATTCTTGAGGGCACATTCACATATGGCATAGACAAGGTAAGAGGAGACATCTGATGTCTGAGGAGACATTTCTCATTCCTTGTCCTTGGGATGATCTGGGTCTCGGTAAACACTGAACTTTATTTTTCTTTCTTCATCTCATTTTCCTCAGTGTAAAAGCAAATCATAGTGTGATCATGTCAAATTGCCTTAAGAACAACTGCAGAGAATATTCAGCAGGGTTCACCCCTGACACTTTCTCCAATATTTGTCTGTGAGGAAGTGCAAAATGTTCCAGAATTGTAGTTTGACCCCCTAGAATGTGTGCCCTAGAAATTATCAAAGAAAATTCATTCTGCTTATAAAAAATAATTTAAAAGATGGAAAAAGCCAAGAGCTCATCCTGACAGCTGTTAAGAACACACTTTCAGTTTTGATTGATCACTGGAACATGCTCCCCAGGGAAGTAGTCATGGCACCAAGCCTGCCAGAGTTCAGGGAGCATCTGGACAATGCTCTTAGTCACATGGTTTATTTTTGGGCAATCCTGCAAGAAGCAGGGAGCTGCAATCAATAATCTTTTCAGACCCTTCCAACTTGAAATATTCTATGATTCTACATCTGATTCCAATTTTACATATGATATTAGTCTTCATATTTTTTATAGGTCATAAACTATTTTGATTATATGTAATCCATTACTTATGATAATTTAATTTGAAAGTCTATTAAGATGGCAGCTTAATTCAACATCATCATCACATCCCAGTCTGCTAAGACAGTACAGCATGAAATATCGTCCATTTTTTTAAATCTCTCACTAGATATTTTCAAATATGTAACAAAGTGGGTAATTCTTAGTCCTCCAGCTTCCCTGAGAGCTGAAATTGCTTGGAGCCTGATAGATGAAATTCAGATTCCCATGAGGTGCAGTGGTTAGAAATGGTGCATTTCAGATTCTGGATTAGTCTTGGCTTCATATTACTTTCTAATCTGCTGCTGCTGTTTCAGTAATATCAGTCATTTACATTCAGTATTTAATGACAATAAGCCTAACCTAAAGGACTCAGCTATTGCTGCTTGTATATATGTTAAATTCTTAGTGTCTGAGTTTGGGGATTTTTGTGCGTGTTTGTATGTGTAAAAGCATGTGTTTAAGTACCAGCAATATATTATAAAATTACATAGGTATTTTACATTAATAAGAAGTTTTTAGAACAGTTTTATAACAAGTATTTTTCATCAAGTAAAAAGTCTTAATCCAAACAAACCAACAATTAGAGAGATGACTTGCAATCTTTAAACCTACTTCTTAAAACTAGGCTATTTGTTTTCTAGAAACTTGCAAAAATACCATCACCCAGTCAGAACTGTCACTCTAACTGTTAATTGGTAAGTATAGGACAAGCTGCTTTAACAATAAAGAACATTTTATTCCATAATCCCAGCTAGAAGATGTATTCCTAACCCCTGACTTCACTTCAAAGCGGATTTATCTGAAGTCTAGATTACTAAAGTGAGTTTAGACTACTTCAGTAATAATAATAAAAAAGTATATACATGTTCATTGTAAATGTATATGCACATTAATGTGTACAGAGAGCAAAATAACATTTTCAAATTGTATTAAACATATGAATGGCAAAGGGCATTTCTTGCACCCAGGAGTGAATAGAGAAGTGTTTTAAGGTATTGGCTTATGCTGTTACTTCTTTACTCAAAAAAGAAGGGATTTTTTGTATATAAGTCACATTACAGCATTGTTACTACTTTGAATAAAGGAGTTATATTGGTTATAAGACTGACTAGCTTCAAAAAACTAGTGATGGAATCCAAATTCTCCTGATAACCATATAGTCAATTTGCAAGCCCTAGGAAATAAGTTTTTATCCATCAAAAGTATAAATCCTGAAGCCTTTATCACTGTTTCAGATTAAAGAAGAAAAACCCATACATTATGTACAGGATGAGTGGCTTAATGGTTCCAGTTTCACTAGCTTTTCTAATTGCAAAACAAGGGGGTTTTCTGCAACTTGCATGTTAGTTCTTGCACCCATTTCACTTCTGGCCAGCCTGCCTTTTATTGGGGTTTTGCTTCTTAATAATGAGAATATTAACAGCCAATTCACTGTGTTTTAGTTGGTTTGCTGGGCTGTTTTCTGTTTTTTTTTCTCAAGGAGAAGCCAGGATAAAAACTACATTTCATATCTGGCTTCCCTTGGGTTTTTTTGTCATGGTATCAGTATCGTCCTTGTTTTGCATTGTCTTGCAACCAACTGTTTACAGTATGTCATTAATAGCAGTCAAGGATCTGATTCTGTCTTTCTTGCTGAATTAACAGGGAAAGTATGAAGTGAAAGAGAACTTTACTGCTTCATCAAAATACAGTTTGTTTACAGAAAAGTGCACAAATTTGCCCATAATCAGCCTCAAAGAAATGGCCTCTTTTTTACATGCAGGTTGCATTTTTTCCTCTATTTAGTTACTAATTGTTCCTACTGCTAATCCAAAAAGTTAGTTTAAATCATGATGTTATGAAAAAGAATTTTACTCCGCTTCAGAAATGCATGTGGAAGAATTCATGATCTGTAGTTCAGGGACTGGATCAGGCACTGGATGAGATGGAAAATCAGCACAGATTTGTACATATCTGTACCACCAGCCAGGATCAGGTATCTCAGAAGGAAGTTTAAAATCTTCTCAGCAAACAACCTCCTACATGGTAATCTCTACTTTCTTTCTCCACCTATTATACTGCTATTAGTAATGGTTGTTATGTAAGATTCTGAAGATTTTATATCCTTTTATTTTGTCCTGTTGTTATTATTTTTTAATATATACTTGATATGTAGATGATACTCCAAAATTATTTTTTAATTTTATTGCCTCTTCTAGGTGTGGTGAATTTTATTAATATGATTATATATATCATGTCACAAAATATTTTAATATTTTATAAATTATCACCTTCTGATTTCATTGCATAGCCCTTTACTTTTGTACAAGGCAGGAAAGAAATTCTCAGTCTATCTTTAAACAATTTATTTTATAAACTGCTTTTTTGTCTTACTCAGTTCCTGTTTACTGTAAAAGGTCTTCCATGTCTCTTCAGAGGGAATTCACAATTCAACACAATCTGTTGATTTTTATTTAGAAACCCCTTATTCAAAATGTACAATGGAGTGTATACTGTAACTGAGACTTAAACATGGAAAGAGGTGTTGATATAAAGGGTATTTCATATATTTATAGAGCAAAACTGCAAGTGTAAACTAGGCAGAGACTAAAGGATGAGTAATAAGTGAACCACCGACAAGGGATGCTCTTGTTAAGGCCTGCACAGCATCAGCTAGTCGTGCCAGGCTGCTGTCTACCCTGATTTGAACTGCAAGGTCATATGAAAATACAGATGACAACTGCTCTGGATGTTTTCCTGTAATTCTGCTCCTGGGCTCTCATGCTGTCTCCAGCACTGGTGCACCTCATTACAGCCATGCAGCCCTGGCATTAGAGGTTGAAATCTCTTCACAAGCTGGGAGTGATGAGATCGGTACCGCCGATGGAGATGAGCCAGGATATCTAATGCTGCAAAATGCCTTTGAGAGCATCTGCCCTCTCCTCAGCACACACAACTGCTCTCCATCTGTCCCACTCCCTATACTCTGGGACTGCATCACCCCTTCACCAGTTAGGCCATTATGCTGCTAAGGACAATTTGTAAGTAATATTTTGGTGCACTTTGTTTTTCCAATTATGTTTGTTTGCCACTTAAAAGAAAAAGTGAGAGTGGGAAAAGAAAGAAAAGAAAGGTATGGCAATGAGTTCTTGAAACAGTTTAAATAGAAGGCTTCGTCTCAACTTTTCCTCTTTAATTATCTGCTTCTGCTACTTGGAATTTTCAGGGCTATTTGAGCCCTGCAATAACTTGTGTGATTTATAGTTATAATGATTTATTTCTGCTGTAGGGGGGGGAACCATGCTGATTACTTCTGTCTTGTTTTTGCTGTGTCATTCCCTATGCTTGCAGTATGTACTGAAATGGGTTTTCTAAAAAGACAAAAACCCCCAATCAGTATCATTTTCTGAAAGGAAACGCTTGATGTACACATTGATACACAAGCTGCTAACTATATCATAGGTGAAAATAAACACACACACCTGTTGAGTGTATGTAGAAAATAAAAACAACTGGATGTAATTTTATGTGGTTGGTTTGTGTCCTTTGACTGAAATTCATTCACACCTTTAAAGAGAGACAAGAAGTACATAATTTTGAGTGCTCAGGAGGTGATTTTTGGTACTTTCAGGCCTCCTGCACAAAGGGGAACTTTACTCTTCTTTCAATATTAGCATTGTCCTTGCAAATAGAAATCATATTACCTTCAATTACATTTACTATGCATCAGTGGCACATTACTCACTTCAGGTTTGTTCTGTATTTATGAGAGGAGAATAGGTTTCACTACTCAGAAGATACATTCCTTGATAACTTCCAGCCATCAGTAAAAAACTAACATAAATTATTAGTGACTAAAACCCACATGCATTTGAAGTGTGGAGTAGTTTTGTCACCTCTGTCTGGTGACTCCAGAAATTGTTGTTGGTGATGATAGGAAATATTTGTATCAGGGGAAAACAAACCAGCAGGTATGCTCTGCTGCACATTAACTCATTTTCTTGTCTAGTAATCACTCCACAGATGGACTAGTTTTATTTATCAGCCCTCCTAGACAGAGTTTGGAAATGAGAAAAAAGTGTGTTACATTTACTTATTATATTGTTTTCTTGTTTCAGTCCATTCTCTGCAAAGCTTATATTTATTTTTCTTTCTTGTCTTGTACCTGCACTTGCAGCTTGAGGCTGTTGCCTCTGACCTTTCTCCAGAGAAACCCAAACACACGCTCTCATGTTGTGACTCTCCTCAGGAGCTGGCTGTTAGGGGAGGAGGGTCACTACCAGAATACCAAGCACTCCCAATTGCCACCCAACTCCAGCAGTCCTGGAAGCAGAAGAAATCCTCCTGTATTTTGTGATACTTAGTGGATTTGCAAAATCTTAGGCGTTGGCTATTTTTCAGTGTCCTTTTTTATTTGCCTATGGAATAAACCAATTGAAAATGTTCAAACTAAGATTTAAGACCTGTTGTGTGCCTAGAAAGAAATATATTTGTTTAAGATCAGTGGCAATTACATGACAAAACCCCTATGGATTAATTAGTAGAGTCAGCAAACAAATATTGGTTTCCTAACAGAGATTTCTTTTTCCGGGATTTTTTTTTTCCCTCTGATAATCTACCAGCCCCTCAAGCATATTTCTTCACCTCCTAATATTTTGAAAGGCACAGTCTCTGTCTCCTGCATCTTTAGCACCCACCAATTCCAATCAAAATATCAGCAATGAAGATGGATATCCCTGTCAGGCATCACTTCACCTCCTGGCAGAGCAAGGAAGGCAAAACCAGTATCATAAATCACTTTCCTTCAACAGTATAGTCAAGTGACATGAGAAGTTAAAGGTTTAAAATGAAGTTTCAATTTCACCTGTCACTTCCTCTGTCACAGAATGACAAAATCCCAGTGGATGCAGTCCAGCTCAAGGAAGGAGAGAGAGGCTGCATGGTCTTATGGTCCATATTGCCAACTATCTCCTGGCCTAGTACTAGTTGTGATCCTTAGAAATGTTCAATGTGATTCTATTTTTCTGTGGCCAGGAAAAGCCAATTTGCAGATGTTAGTATCTTTTCAACAGTTATATAAATTCCTTAGGCTGAGAATTTTCTCTGGTAATGCATGAAGGGCAAGAATCAGAGCCCAGCAAAAATCAGAATCCATGGATTGCATTTGAGTAGGCTTCAATTCTCTTTGGACATGACTCCCAGCTGCAAAATGAAAGGGCAGAGCTGTAGAGAATATTCAAGAATATTGTAGAAAGGAGGATAGGGAGGGATGGAAACACCCAGCACTTTTTCAGGTCTGTAAAAACAGATGACAAACAGAAAATAAAGCAGCAGCCAAAATGACCTTCCAACACAAAATGTTTCCCTCCATCAATCCTAACAAAAAGGCCTTGCAGTAGGCCTCCATTTGTCTCTCTGAGCAAGCCAGGAGCCAATCCTTCCTCTCCTAAATCCTTGGGGACTTTTTCAGCCCTTAGAGTGGCCAGTCTGCTTTTGGCGTTGGTTTCCCAAGAGTGGAAAAAAAAAGAAAACAGTGAACACTGAAATGTAAATGCTGTAGAAAATCTATTATCCAAACTGTGACTCTTCTGCTTTATCACTAGTCACTGTAACACTGCCTTTGAGTCTCAAATTTATTTACTGACCATAATGCCCATGTAATTAAGCCATGATTTTGTTCCAGAAAGTGACCCTAGGTTAAAAAAAAATAAATAAGGGAAATAAAGGCATCACATGATTCCACATAACTGCAAATGATATCCTCAACTAACCTCATACAATGTCATGAATTGTCAGTGGGATTGCAGGGATCTGGAAGGTGGATTTGGACTGCAGAACCATAAATCCTATGGGACAGCAGCTACAAAAACACCAGTCAACTTGCACAGCCCAAGCCAAGCTGCAGAGCTGATATCATGCTGTAAATGTATAAAGTGAAAAAAATGTTCCAGATGGTGTGTTCTTCCCCTTAAATCCCCTCAGGTCTCACCCGGGGATATGCGTATCTCTAGACATAGTCATAAAAAAAGAGGCAATACCTAAGAAAAGAAGTCTAGTGTGTATATATATATATATATATATATATATATATATATATATATTTTAAAAAATTGAACTCATACTTGAGTGGTTTTCTGGAAAAGTCTTAAACTTTCTATACATATTTTTCTTTGGTTATCAATAGCCTATTTTTATTTAATTTCATAACCTAGGCAAGAAGGGAACAGATCAAAAAAATATTGTCATAAAAAGTCAAAGGCATCTTAGCTTTGTTAAGATCCCATTGCTGAAATGTATGATTTTAGAAAGATAGAGCAAAAGATTTAAATTACTAACAGCTATTTTAGAATAAATGTGTCTTGAATAAGTTGCATACACAGTAAGAAAATAAAAGTTGAGGAAAATTGCTCAAATAAAAAGCATAAGATCTGAATTTCAGTAGATTATTACAACATGTAGGCCAAAATGTTCTAGCTTCTATTGCTCTATTTGGCTTCAGAAACAAAAGTATTTAGGAAAATTATAATTCCAATCAGTAAGAATTTCCATGCTTGGGGAAACATTAATAATTCAACATGTGTTTTCATGCTGAATTAGAATTTAAAAAATCAAATTCTTCTCAGAGAAAAATCCTGAAAAATTATGATTTCAGGTATTCCATATAGATTCTGTCAAAACACTGCCCTACGTGTATCAATATCTGCAGCATTTAGCAGAAACACAGCATTTAATTCATTATTCCAATACAATTACAAAGTCAACAAGAAAGGAATAGGAAAATTTAAATCTTTCAACTCACAAAACAGAGTATTTTGATGCTGAACAAGAATATTGTGGAGGAGATTCTAAGCACTGTGGAGATGTCTGCATACTAGCTAAGTTTTGAAACCTTACAACTCCACTTCTCTTTGACATTATCCTGATCAGGAAGTCTGCCTTTCCTTCTTATTTCTTTCCTTCCTTTATTTTTTCTGTCTTTATATGATGATAAAACAATAAATGTTATTATGATAAAGCAATTTTACTAGGATATGTGATTTTTGAAAAAAATTATTTTTCTTTCAATGCCTTTATGGAAGCCTTCACATCTTAGGACTAATGTGCAAAACTGAATCCTCATAAAACTCAGGCAAGACAAGTAAGCAGATAAAATGATGGACAAAAAGAGATGTGCATTTCAGAGGAGAGCCAGGATTAGAAGCAGTGCAGCCCGGGGTTTTAGATTGGGCTTCAGAACGTCATGGGCTTCTGGAAAAAGAGCTCAGTGCATCAGTTCACAGAAGAGACTGGCCAGCTAAAGTGCTGTTCATAACCTCAACTTTTATATCTATTTCTGACCACAAAATTGATGCCGTGGGAGTGCAGGTGGGTGGTGCACCTGCAGGAGTCTGCTAGCTCAGATCCAAGCACACTCTTCTTGAGGCTGAGCTCCCGCCTGTTCCAGCAGCCTGCCTGGCTTCACCCCGGAGGCACCTGGGCTACAGAAGAAGGGGCTCTTCATGAGACACTCGGGTGTGCAGGTGTTCAGGCCATGCCATGGACTTGGTCCAAAGTAAAAACCCCTAGAGTACCAAATCCCTTTTCCTCCAATCTTCTTCTGCTGAGCTAGTGCAGACATAGCCATAAAATTCCACATGCCATCCACTGCAACTTCTGCAACTCCTTAGTTAAGTTTGGATCTTTCAAAAGTATTTGTGAAGCATGATCCTTAAGAAAGGTGGTAAAGATCCTATGGAAACATACATGGCTTATGGCAAACCACAGCACAGGTGCACCTGTGTTACCTACCCATGAAGATAATGTTTATTGGGAGAAGAGAAGTTCTCCTGCATTCCCTGACCTGTCTCTGCAGCCCCTTAGTCTGCTTCTCCATGTCTGGAAACTGGGTAATCAGGCAGGATGTCTCCTGTGACACACTCACAGTAGATGCATCAGCTGTGCTGGGAGGGGACAAGCTCTCCTGAACACACCCACAAATGCCTAGTTCATTGCAAACCCAAGCTGCAGCACACAATAATTTGCTCTTCTCCTTCTGACAGGCAACTGCATCGAAAGCTTTGCTGGAAGTAGGGGAAAATAATGCTTGGTGATGACATGTGTCTCACCCCACAGCAAGAGCCGCAGTTCCACAGCCCAGTTCAACCTGTTCCTGCCCTGCAGAGGCTGGGCTCCCCAGCCCTGACCTACACGGTCCCCAGAGGAAATGCTGCAGTGTCTCCTTGTAGCAACCCTGGGACACCTCTGCCACTGCTTCAAGTGGCCTGCCTGTGTGATGGACAAGCAAAGGATTTCTACAGAGCAGCCTCCATATCCAGGCACCTGCAGGTGGTGCCTAAAGATGGGCACTGCAGGGATTTGCTCTTCACTTTTCTTTTCAATAAACTGTCTCCAATAATTGCCTTTGCTTTCAAGCTGAAGGCCTCTGGAGTAATGAACAACTGTTATTTCTAGTACAATGGGATCGTTGCCTGTAATGTTATCCCTTAATTGCTACTGAGGTGCAAATTATGGAAAGCAAGAATATCCAAATATAGAGACACTTGGCCCTTGTGACAGGAAATTAAGGTTTCTTCTCTGGCACTGCTGCATGCCCTGAACTCCCACTCAAGTCAAAATGAATTACATACATTCAATATTTTGAAAAACAAGCTCTTAACCTCTACAAATGAGCTTATAGAGTTCATATCAAGTGTGTTCTGGCTACCCCTATATATGTCCAATCCTTTTTCAGATCCTACTAATCTCCTGGGCATCCTTGTACCTTCAGAGTTAATGGCTAAACTTGGCTGGAAAAGAGGAAGTGTATTTTTAAAAAATAATTAATAACTCTGTGGATGTATTATATTTTGAAGTTTTAGTGGTTTGGATTGATTAATTGGGTTTTTTATGGTAAGATAAAGCAAGCAAATGTTTCCATATAATCCACAATATAAAATCTCCTCTTTCTTCCTATTTTTGACACATTCAGAGTCTACCATTTTCAGCATCTTGGATAGAAGATTTTCCATACCTGTTCATGCCTTACTTTGGTGCTGTACTCTTAGAAGCAGTAATGACCAGAACAAAGACTTCTGAGAATGAGTGTGTTATCTCTACAGTGTCTTTTTTAATATTTCAGGAATTAAGCGTCTAAATGTTTAATCTCCACTGTGAAGTGTCTGAAAAGCATGGTATTGTCAAACAAAAGTGGTAAACTGTTGAGGAAGTTCCAATATTTCTCTTACTGATGTCAGTGGGAATTTTGCCAGGAAGCTCAGCATGATAAGGGTATAGACCAAAGTAATCAGTTCTACAGATGATTACATGAAAAGCTCTTCATTATAGCATGATGATTGAGTATTATTGCAGTCATGAGACACAGACATCTTCTGGAACTAAAACCAAGAAAAAGAATGTATTAAGGCTATTCCTCCTCCGAGCTGGGCCTGTTTGGCAGCGGTCTTTCATCAGATGACTTTTCACATGTTAGCACAGCTACTTTGGTTTTGGCCACAGCCTGATATGCACAGTGAAATGAGCCCAGATTTCCTGCTCCACAGTTCCTCTCTGCTAAAGGTCTCTCAGCCCACGAAAGCTGTGTCCTTTGGTAAGTAAAATATTTTTGGCAAACTCTGGATCATTACACTTAGTTGTCCATCTTCTCACTTCAGTTCAAGTTCAGTCTTGCTCCACAGGTGCCTCTTCCAGACTGGAGAAGGGCAAGTAGCTAACGCTCGTGTGTGATGGCTGATGTCTTGACGAAGGGACACTGTGGCACAGACCCCCAGAGCCAGACTCTCACTTCTGCAGCCTCACCCAGCCTGCCCAGTGCTGGAGCTGAGAGCAGGAGGGAGCAGGAGCTCACGGCCATGACTGAGCTTATGGCACTGAGGGCACGGATGATGTGTGCAAGCTAACAGGGTGCCCTTGCAACCACATTCAGGATCTTCACGGTTCTTCAGGGAGCATTTGTGAGGCAGACACATTGATGTAGTTTTGAATAGTTCATCCAAGAAAGTGAAGTTGCACAGTACCCTGCAAAAGCAAAGTCTGCATGAAGATGGGAGTATACTACAGTTTGTATTAACTTTGGATGAAAGTGTTTTATTATTACTTATGTGTAAGGAGGTTAATTTTCTCTCTATTACTTGGGGGTCAAACAGAAGCCTGCATTCCCTGAAATCAGTCCTTTGTCAGCTTAGCAAAATCTGTATTAATAAAGACAAAATGTAAATATTTATAAAACATGCACAGTCACATCACTCAGTGTTACTAAACCATTAATAGTGTCTGGTTCTGGTTTGTATGTCATAGTCACAGGAAGCTGCAGTGATGACAGCAGGAAAATACACATCCACAGCAAGTCTGAGATAATTTTAGGGAGGATTTTCTTCACTACCTTACTTAGGAGAGGAGTTCTAAGGTGCATTTTAATTTATTTTCCACATGTGTATGTTACTTACGTTTCTTATCAGAAAGGAACTATGAAACTCTTCCACTGCTTCTTGCCTGAAACTGCTGTCTGGATTGCAGTTCTAATTTCTCTGTTATGATACATGTTGTCAGGCTCTGTCTCCTCTTGAAATTATCATTAAAATGGTACACTGGCAAAAAACCATTTGTCATGGTTGGGAGTTCTGAAATATTTTCTGTTATTTTCATAGTAGCAGTTAACAATTCCCTGAAGCTATGCATTCGATTAAATACCTTTTATTTCTGCAGTCCTCTGAAACAGTAGTAAAAATTCACTGCTATTTCATTTTAACCTCTCAAGTGATGGGCAAAAATCAGTTGCATAACATCCAGAAGTACTATTGTTTGTGCTAAAAGGTCAAGACAAAAATGTGCTGAAAACTTTCTGGATACTTATATAAAGAGAAAAGTTATGACTGGGAGTTTTTTTTATATAGTTATTGCACAAAAGAGTCTGTATTTGACCCTCTGCATCCTGCTCTCACAGACTTTATGTCACTTTAAAGAGAGGAATAACTATTTCTCAAACAAACATTCTGATATTAAAGGATAACAGCTACCTTTCAGTTTAGATGAACTCAGAAATGTGCCTAGAAAATAACTTTTCATCTGCTATAGAAACATCAGAGTTCCAGCTTAAGCAATAACAGTATGAAATAATTTTCTCTCTTTGACCATGAACTAAAGAAGCCAGCAAATGAAAAGCTATTGTGTTTGTTTTCTATGGGCAGCTACCACATAATAATGTGGTAATACTTTTCATGGAAATCCATCTCACAATATTACAGTTCAGAATTATACCAACTACTCTAACCTATAATATGCTTCAGTTTTTGAGCTCTTTGTACTGAACAGCTCACATATCACATGTTACAAACATGCTGCACCTCTCAAGTTGGGTGGATGTGTTTCTGGAGTGCTTCAAGTTCAATTAGCATGCAACATTAATTTCTTACAGAAACCTTTGGAAGTGAGAGCTCAGTCTGGGTTTAGGCTTTGTGCTGATCATAGTGGGAGGGTATAAAGAGAATGTATGTGTTTTATACAAACAGTTTTGGCATACCTATAGCTCCTATAGTCTGGAAGTGCAATAAAACTGCTTACCACCAGCACTAAAACCAACAGTTTTAACAGAATGGGGAGGTGTAGATGGAACCTCAGCTATCTTTCTTGCGGTTTTTAAAACAAGGGAAAAACAAGTGAGGGCACAGCACCTCTGTCAGCTATGGTGCAAAGCTGTCCTGTCAGGCACACAGTACACTAGAAGGCATCACTGCATCCTGTGTCTCCCACAGTATAACAAAGTCTGACAGACAAAGCTTTCACTTTACTCTCACAGCAAGTAAGAGATCTGTCTGGACTAGGCAATCAAGGTGAAGCAAAATGCTTTCCCTTTCCTTATCTACTGCTATGAATGCATAGGAAGTGGATTGCACATGAAAACACGGGAAAAGAGAAACAAGCTTCTTATCTTTATTAAACTCTCGAACTTTGCCACAGTTACCAGTTATTTTTCTGCCTCATCTGTCTCAACCCAGACCACAACTTATTCCTATCTGTGTCCTGCAATGAGCTCAGCTGGGCTGGCACAGCCTCTGGCAGCAGCTGAAGTTCAGGCAGGTTCAGCATCCCACCTGCAGGGACTCTGGCAGGGTCAGGACTGTGGCAACTGATCCAGAAATCTAAGTGGCTATGAAAATGTTTACAGAAGCATGAAAATAAAATTTCCTTTGTGTTATTAATTATTCTTTCCCTCAAACTGCATTGTTTGTAGCAACCATTTCTGAAATTACTGTTCTGGAAGCAAATGCACTTGCATTCTCACAGACTGGTTTTTTTTAATTGATGATCTTTCTCAAAATCATAGAACCACAGAATCTTAGAATGGTTTGAGTTGGAAGGACTTTGAAGATCATCTAGTTCCAACCCTCCTGCCATGGCTAGGAACACCTTCCTGGAACATAACTATACCAGGTTGTTCAGGGCCACCATACTATGTGGTCTTGGACACCTCCAGGGGTGAGACATTCACAAGCTGCCAACTGACATTCACTTCACTGGGCAACCTGTCTCAGTGCCTTGCTACCCTTATAGCAAAGAATTTATTCCAAATATCTAATCTAAACCTCCCCTATTTCATT
Organism: Lonchura striata; assembly: GCF_050655825.1. NCBI lineage: Eukaryota > Metazoa > Chordata > Aves > Passeriformes > Estrildidae > Lonchura > Lonchura striata. The sequence goes on along the minus strand of NC_140703.1, from coordinate 84,319,329 downwards.
TTAAAGCCATCCCTCCTTGTCCTATCACTACAAGCCCTTGTAGAAAGTCCCTTCCCATCTCTTTTGTAGGCCTTCTTTAGGATTTAAAGGTGTTCTAAGGTTTCCCCAGAGCTTTCTCTTCTCCAGGCTGAACAACCCCAACATTCTCACCCTGTCTTCATAGGAGAAGTACTTTTCAACACCTTAAAAAAATGGAAGAGGTCGAAAGGTGTTTATGATCTAGTCTCCTTCCAAATAATCACAGTAACCTGAATCTTCTAAAGAAAATGAGTATTTGTCTCTTCCCTGGTGTAAATCTTTCTAGCCCACTTTCCCAATTTGCCTGATAGTGAAGTATTGCTAAGCAACACCATACTTGCAGGTCAGCTGCCACTTCATGACTATGCCAACATCAATTTTTTTAAGGCCCGCACTATATTTTTGTCAAAGACTATGATGCCATTTAAGAGCATTTAAAACTACTTAGCTAATCTTCCTACTGTAATAGTAGCTCTTGCTTAGTCTAAAGCTGCGTTGCTATGGATGAATATTGCTTGGAGTGTCTAAATATTTGGAAGTAAAACCAGCCATTTTCTTCAGTGGTATAATGAAGTATGGTATAAGATCAAGCCTGATTTTAATTATAAGTTGTCCTTTCTCATACTCTGCCTGCCTTCCCTGTTTTTCATGCCAACAGCAACTGTTTAATTTGACTTGAAGGAAAGCTAAACAGTTAGCCTCATGTAGCAGATGAATCATTCTAATATCTGATAACTTTTGCAAATCAAGGCCTCTCTCTCCAGGAGCAAATGTCAGTCTCCATCACTTAATAAGCTTATCTGAGCCCATGTAGTGAGCAGGGACATGCTCACACTGCAAAGCTAATGGTGGGATTCTCAGTGTGTTGCCAAACTGCTGAATAGTACAGTGATATTGCTGATTTCCAGACAAAGTTCAGCACACAGGCTGTGCCTGAGCAAGTGCTGAAAGTAACAGGTTTAGAACATATTGCAAAAGTTCCAAACCACACAACTCCCAAAAGTGTAAGTTGCTCCTCAGTGGCCCTCCACTGGCGCTGGGGCATCTCCTGCTCTTGATCTGCTCAGGTGCTCCAGAGGTGCCCTTCCTCTGGGAAGCCCTAGCATTGCCCTTACAGGGTGATCCAGACACTCACCGACTTCAAAGTGCCAACTAAACATGGGTTTTCATAAAAGTAAGCACTTGGATACAGCACAGAGACCTTTTTAATGCCAAGTATCTCATTAAATTGTCAACTTCCTTGCAAGCAGCTCTCCGAATAGCAAGCACAAGCATGGGAGATAAAATTCTCCAGTGACCTATGGTGGTAAACCAGGACTTCCAGAGCCAAGTGCTCAGGGCCCTGAGTTCAAGCAGTGCTTGGCTTGCACCCAAGCCCAGGGAAGCCAAGGCAGAGCCATGGAGCAGGCGCCTCTCTACACCCTGGTGGCAGGTTTGCTGGGCAGCATCTCCCTCTGGAGGCTCTCCCCACATCCTGCTTCCCATCACCAGCCCCAGCTGGGAAGGACAGTCCACTCCAGACCACCACCTGAATGTGAGGCTTGGGTGAACCTGACTTCTTTTGGTGCATTTTAACAGATGTCTGGCTCAAAATACTATCTTCAGACTAAAAGAGCATTCTCTAAAATTAGCATTTTAGGAATTGTTTTCCTAATCTGTTACTGAGTCTACAAACCTTTCAAGATGGTAAAATGCTATTTTTTTCTCCAATCCTAATCATTAGACACACACTTTTCCTAAAAGTATGGGAAGGCTAGTGGAATCAGATGAAATTAGAAAGTCAAAGTTGAGGATTGTAAGAACAGAATCTAATCAAACAGAAATATGACAATTGTCACCATTGTCACAGTATTTACTGCAATTTTTCTGTTAAATTATCCATGTGTTTTCACCAACACAGAGGTTAGTCATTCAAGCCATTTTATTTATATTTTTATATCACTGCCTCATTTTTATTTGTTTGGATTTCTTGTTTACTGGATCTTTGATGGAATCCATACATACTGCTCATACTACATAATCATACTGCTCTGAAGCTACATTTCGATTATCACAACCTTCAAAACCTCGAAGATGATTGTAAGAAAATTGAAAAGATGGAACCAGAGTTTTCACAGAGATCCAGTGACTCCTGTAAACCTCTACAGAGCCTCAGGATCCCCCTCATCACAGGGACAGCAATATGGTCCCTGTTTTTTTGTTGGTTTTTTTGTTTGTTTGTTTGTGGTTTTGTTTGTTTTGTTGGTTTTTTTGTTTGTTTTTGTTTTTGGGGGGGGAGTTTTGTTGTTTGTTTTTTTTTTTATGGAAATCACAGAGCACTCACATGCATTCAGCATGATAAAGACTGAAAATGAAAAATTTCTATCCAGCTTCTAAAATGTCAAGCAAAATGTCAGGTAGCACAGTAATAAAAAAGGAACACCTAACATAAAACTGGAGTACTCTGATCAGCACGTTGCTTTATAATGAATGTCACACATTCAGCAAAATCCCTGGACTTCAGAAATAATGAATTAGTGACTGTATGAAAAAAATCACAGCAGTTCACCAGTAACTCCCAGAAAAGCTCCATTATGAAGTGAATCTTTCTTTGGATACTTCTGTAATTGAACACATCTTAGAATCAAATTCTTTCATTAAAGAGTAGATATTAAGACTTCACTAGAGGCAGTGGATCTTTATGGATCTAAGAAGAAAAACTGGTATTCATTGGTGTTCCTCTAGGGAGAAGGGAGACTAAAAAAAAAAAAAGTTTTAATTAATGGTGTTCATGGAGCTGATAGAGAATGACAGATCTTTCTAGAGATGGTGATTCAAGGTAAGTAAATTAGATGATGGAGACATCTCTTTCTGCCACTCAAGATAGAAGATCCGAGGAAGAGTGGCCATCCTAAAAATAATTATTTATGAATCACACAAAATAGGTACAGTGGAATAGGCTCCTGAACATTATAGGAAATGAACCTGAACTAAATCCTGCACAGCAAAATTTGTCTAGCAAATGGGGAAAGTGAAATTTGCGGGAACACATACTTGATTTTTCCATCAATTATTATTACCACTCTGCAACCTGAGGGAAGTCTACTATCAGGGAAACACAAGATCAAGTATGCTTTTGGCCAAAGGAATCTGCACTCAAAGCAGACCACTCATGAGATGTGAAAGAAACTATGCCTTGCAATTTTTTTTCATCTGTCTCACTGCAAATGTTCCTGTCTAACTCCTAACACCTGTCACCTTTAATGCAGTCCTCCCATTAGCTGTTTGTCAATGTTAGTACAAGTGTTTACTGTACCAAAATCAGTCTTCTCTTTTTCAACACAGTGCTTTGAGAGACACAATGTACAATGTTTTATTACCCTCTAGACATTTTACGATGTCTAGTAATTTTATTTTTTCCCCTCAGAAAGATGTGGCATTATCTGATATGATTTTTTATTTGTAAATTCATGTGTGCTGCTCCTTATTCGCTCATACTTCAGATATTCAAAGACATCCTTTTCTACCATTTGTATCAGTAATTAACCGTAGCTAAAATGGCAATGGTGGAATTATATCTTTCAATATATAAATATTTTCAATATATTGAAGAATTCCATCCTTTCTCCCCTACACATTTATTGTCTATTTACAGATGTATTGTCTCTTTAGCTAGCTACTCAGGTGTTTTGCTTCAGCTCTTTCTCAACTGGTTACAAATATCCAAAATTCTTTATAGAGAATTAGACCATTATTCTGACCAAAGGATCATATGTAAGCCTTTTAATATTTTCTTAAATAATTGATAGAATTATCTTGCAGTTCTGTTGGTACACGATTATCCCACTTGTTTTTGACAGCCTCTGTACACATCCCATCTGAATTCTCAATAATTTGGTGCTTATTGCTATCCTTTTACTGTCCATTTTATTGGAATGCCTAAAAATTCCTGACATTTTCTGGAATCAGCTTCCTTTGAAGTTCAGCAGGATATAAACACCTACTGTGTTTTTTTGCATCTTTTTACTGTCTTTTGCATCTTTTCACACCCACAAAATATTGTGCATTTATAATATAAAAATAATCACTTGGCAGAACAACAGCAACCCAGAGGGCCAAGTATATAACTGCTAAATAGATCAGAGCTATGGGCTCATATAGAACAGAACTGTAGAATTATCTATATCTAAAATGACACAAATTCTCATATTATAAAACCACAAAATTTGAACAGTTTAGTATTTTCCTGATACGAGCCATAATTACATTAGATTTTACAGCTATTGCTATACACTTCTAGAACTAAAAAATACTACCAAATACAGGATGTTGCTAGATAAAGAAGAGTCATCAAATATTAAATACCCACGATGGAGAGCTTCAGTTGCTGGTACACAAGCTGCCCAAATGTCATGAGACTGAGTTTACAGATGCAGTTTCTGGACTCCACCAATCATTGCTTCATACAGCTGAAAATCCTACAAAACATGGGAAAAATCACTTTTGTGGATTCAATCCTAACCAACATTGTGGAGTAAGCTCAGAGGTAGATAGAGGCTGAAGCACTTAAAGTTGGAGCTTCTGGAAAGTTCTGTAGCTTCCAAATGGCATCCATATTTTTCTGGCAGCTGTGTGCGACCAGTATCAGTAGTAAACAACAGCTGGAGCACATCAGGAGAGCTTCTAGACTGCACTCTGTGCTGCTCAAAGAGAAGGCCTCTCACACTCACTGGGAGACTGGTATGTGATGTGATCCAAGGTCTGTAAAATGGCAATAAGCAGCAGTCTCATTTTAAACACATGCTCTTGATCCAAATCAAAACACTTAATGTAGGTGCTTTCCATTAATTCCAAGGATTGGTAGTTAAATCCTTCTATTACAGGTTTGCAATGCTGTTGCTGTGTCATGGTGCTTATTCTTGACATGTTTTATCTTCAATAAATAAAATAAAATAAGATTTAGAAAAAAATATTGCTTGACAGTGGGTCAGATGAGTACCCTAAAAGTGCAATTTAGCTTTCTGGGCTTTTGGTTTAAAAAAAGGGTTTTCCTAAAGTAAGCAAAGCAGGAACCTTTGAAACCACTCTGAAGCATTTCAAAGACCTTGAGAAAGACTCTGTCAGTAAGGAATTGCCACCTGTAGATAAACAGAGAAGGGCAAGAGAAAGGCAAGAGAAAAGAAGCCAAATCCAGCCAAGCCAAGCTAAGCCAAGCCAAGAAAATGGAAGGCAAAGCAAGGCAAGGAAAGGGCAGAGAAAGCATGTCATAGATAGCTGTGAATTCTGTGATGTTTGTTATCTCAACACATTTAGTATCATAAAGTTGCCAAGTGCAAGATAACTTCCACAGATCTGTCAGGCAGCTGTTTTCCAAGCCCTGCCTGCTCATGTCCAAGACTCAGCTGGCCAAATGTAGATCTGATTAGGCAGAGAAAGGGGCTCAGTAGTGTCCACTTCCCTATGTCCTAGCACTCCTGCATGCTCTTAAGGTGCACTCTGAATCTCTAGATGTGCTGCCTCCTTGGAACAGCTCTCTGCAATGTTCTGCGTCCCAACCATCTTCTCCATTTTTTCCATGCATCTCCCCTGCTCCCATACTTTAATACAGCAGTGGGTGCCCTACTGCACCACTTTTTCACTGGTAGAAATACCAATTAAAATATTTGAGTGGTTATTTTCAACAGCAACAAATGAGTTGTCATATACAAGTACAGAAATAAAAGTTAAAAATCCTCAGAATATTTATTACCTCTCCACATTAAAAGCAAACCTTGTTTAGATGCTATAAACCAGATTTTGCAACTGAGAGTCTAGTAATTTAAAAAAAACAGGTATAAGATAATGCAACATAGAGGCATGAAGATTTTCTATGTCATATGCTTCTGTATGTTTCCATCTATATTTTGTAGAAATACTGAATGCATAAGAGGCTCATTTACCTCAAAATAAAAAAAAAAAATGAAAGTGTTTGCTGTAAAAATGCAGACAAAGAAGTTTAGTCAGGAGATAACTCTAGTTTAGGATGGATTAATTTGTTCATTATTATTCTTTAGAAACTTTGCAGGAAGCCTGACAGATAAAAAGTGGTCCACGATCCGTATTTTCAGTCAGTGATGCTTGTGCAAAATCAAAAAAGAATATATATCTTGGCATGACAGTCAGGTATCAACAGCCCAAGGCTATTCCTTTTCTCCACAGATTTCAGTGTGAAAATGGTAGGAAAACCAAAATAATTTTCAAGCTGCTAGAGGGTACTGTCAACTGTGAAAAACAGAAAGACAACTATAAACATAATTATTCAAGTGCACCCTCTGAACTAACAGGAAGATTTTGAAGGGCTAGCATAGAATTTTTAAAATGTGCTAAGCAAGACAGATAGTAAACTATTATGGTGCTTTCCTCCTTTGCAAAATACTTTACAAAAGAGATATTAAGCAGATTTATTTGGTTCCCAGCAGAATGCATGTGGAGTGTGAGACCTGATGTAGTTTTTAACTCCATTTCGTCAGCATCCCTGTTAGATGTTTTGCATAGCACTACCTTCTGAACAAATTTGCTTGGGAACAAACTCTAAGTATCAATTAAGACTTCACTGGATCCCAAAGGATCAGTTGTGTGCTGCCACTGGTCTGTGAGCCCCTTCAAAAGGCAGGTGCCCTGGAAGGAAAAGGTACCCACTGCTGTGGTGGCACCTGTTACTGCAGCTGCTGCTCTTCCAGGTACATGGCAAAAGAGGGCAGTGGAGCACTGTACATTTCAACAGATTAAACTAATGATTCCTGCAGGTCTTTTCTCTACATTCTTTTGCTGCAAAAATTATCGCAATACTTTAAAAAGCAATCATGTTGTATTAATAACATCCAGACAGTTTAAACAGAACATCTCTTTTGCTTTCACTGAAAATGGTATTTCTCTCCCAGAGAGCCTTATAATCGATTGACTGAAATTTCATTACTTCCAAATGTCTAGTCACAGGAGGTACTGCATTTTCACCCACTAACAGGATTCTCCATGTTGGTTTCTTTTGCATTATATCTTTTACATGATTTCCAAGGAAGTTTGCATTCCTGCCTGTAACACATCTTTCCAAGTTTAAAACAGCCAACAGTAGTTTAAGTCTCATCTCATGGAATGGGTTTTGTTTTCATTTCTGTGTCACTAACAAGAAACCATGTTGGTTTTTAGCCAATGTACCATGGCCAGTCATTGCTTATGCTGTGTTCTTTCTTAATTTATTAGGCTCTACCTTCTGAATCCTTCCTTAGTATTTCTAGACTTTGTCTGAACTACATCCGTTTCAAAATGTGTTCATTCATGCAACTTTAAACATTTAGCAATCCATCTCAAAATGTGATCGTTCATGCAACTTTGAACACTTTGAACATAATTTGTTGTTCCCATATTTAACAAAAGAGCTTGAAGGTCAAAGGTATCTTCAAACATTACTAGTTTTACTGTAATATAACCAAATCTGCAGTTTGGCATTGCTTTGGTTTTTCAGTTGGAGTCTAGGATGATGCTTCCTTTTGCTGAAAGTGGTAGTTCCCACTTCAGTGCAAGTTGACATATATAATATGTTGTTAAAAATAATGACATATTATTTAACAGGAATGGTCACAGTAAAGAACCCTGCCCTCTCTACCAAACAACTCCCTTTCATCTTGTCAAAAACAGCCTTTAGTCTTCCTTTAAAATGACAAAGTTTTTTTAGTGTCAAAATACTCCTTGGAATGGCAGTGCTCTAACCAAATTTATTAGCAAAGCTCTTACTTTACCATTATAAGTCAAACTCTGGTAGTAAAATGTCATTCATTACAAAAGCTCACTTTTTATTTAATGGCTATAACATGTCAGCACTGTCTCCAGCGCTCCTTTGATGCAAAAAGACAAGGGGATATGGCAAGCTAGACTTTGATGTGCCACATCCAACCTGAAGTTTGAATTATTTATAAATGTTTGGAAAATTACACAAAATGATAGTGTATGATATGCAATCCATTACCACTACATTCTCAGATCAAAACACAGTAATCACCAGCATCATTATCTTGTTTCAGAGCAGTTTCAAGGGCAGCTCACTGGACTGGGATTACAGAGAGCCAGTACCCCCAGCCTCCTCAGCCTCAGTTGCCTCTCCTTTATATCAGGGGGACTTACACCCTTTTTTTCTGTAGAGTGTCTGGATATCATGGTGTACGTAGTTTTTGTATTTACAGTATAGAGGCTGGATATTATTTCTGGAATTACAGTTTTTATTCTATTTTTACAGGGATATTGTATTATTCCTACTGCTACAGTTTTCTGCCTCCAGGGTGCTAGGTCTTGAGCAAACTCAAATGCAGTTTGGTCAAAGTTGACTGCTGTTTACATTTGAAAAATATTTTAGAAGTGTAAGACCATCCTTTCCACGCCAGTGCACTTAAATGTACAGAAAAATCAATAATTTTCTCTACAACTGACTAGGCTTTTTCCAGTCGGTCTTGCACAGTTAAAAAGGCATAAACCACCCTGAAATATAAAGAGAAAAAAAACTTGCAATAGTTCTAACTGCGCAAAAGTAATTTTTTTTTGTGAAATGCTTACAGAAACACTTTTATGAGTTGGTTAACTCCCCAGACAGAAAATCTTTCTTAAAGGAAGAAATATTGTTTAGTCATTACTTTTTTTTATTAATTTTGTCCTCAACTAAGTAATAAAGCAGTATCGTATTTCAGAGATGTACCTAACAAGCAATCTAAACCTAACTCTTCCTTTCTCCTCTCCTTAATTATTCCTGATTTCCTAATATAGGTTTCTGTACACATATGCCTTTAGATTGCTTTTTAATAGAAAAACTATAGATTAAGATTTTATAACTTGCATTTTATATCAAATTATAAAATTTATGTAGACAGATGATAGATTAGATAGATGATAGATAGATAGATAGATAGATAGATAGACAGATAGACAGACAAGACAGATAGATGGATGATAGATGGTAGATAGATATACACACATTCAAACAACTAAGAGCTGAGCAAGTTCAAGTCAGGTGAAAATCAAGTGACTTTCCAAATCTCAGTGTTGGTTATAACACCACAGAGTTTTTATGGTGCTTCAGCACCAAAATAAGGGGATTCCACATATGAAAGCTGAGGATTATCTTGAAAGAGAGAATCCTTTACCCAAGGTGCTGAGTAGAAAAGGAGGCAGGCCTGGGTAGACCACCATCTTGACCAGAGATAAAGCCCATCCAGTTAATTCAGAAGTGCCTTTAATTTGCAAAGGGGTTTATTTCCATTCTCACTGCTGCTGGCATAAGTGTAATGAAAAGCCACAGAAACTTCACACTGCCAGGAGTTCCAGGAGCTGCTTGTACAAACCAAGTGGTTTCACCCTTCATTTCTGGGGCACCAACCCAGCTCATAAACTGCGTAACAAACTGTAATAAACTGTGACCTAAAGTCACAAAAAAATGAGTTAGGTGGTAATAGGCAAATGAAGTGACCACTTGCAATTCAAGCATCACTGGAAATAAATGTGTGCACATATGTACATTTGTATAACATCTCTTTAAATTCCTGATAATAAATCCTCTTGGTTCAAACCTTAATGTAACAGATATTACACAGAATGCTTTTAAAACCAGAATCATCATAATTGGTAAAAAAGAAATCAGCAAAATGAAGGTAAGTAGAAGGATTTACATGTGGTTTTAATTTTTTAAAAAATTGACTTATTGACTTTTTACACATAGAAAAAAAACAAAATTAAGCTTTCCCTAGCAAGGACCATTATTCAAAGGACAAATTATTCTGGTCCACAAGTACCATCTGCTACTATTACAGCAAAGGAAAGAAAAATGTAGTCACTTTCTGCTTTGAAAGTGCTTATTCTTCTCTCTTGTGATGCTCAGAGGTGATGATAACTTTGCATTTTTCAGTCTGTCCCCTATCAGGACACAAAACCTGCTGTCTACACAGGAGAAAGGAAATCCAGCACAGGTTCCTAGCAGAACAGCTCTGGTGGGAGGAAGATGAGGTTGATAGGTGGCTATAGGGCTGCATGTTAGGATAAAAAAGCATGAAGAGATTGTGTTGGAACTGAAATCAAACAGTAGACACCATCCAGCCAATTGCAAAAGCAACATTACACTCTGACAACAAAAGAGCTCTGCAACTACCTACTAACTGAAATGGTAAGAGAAAAATAAATGGATTTCACAGTTTAAGCAACTGCTCTACTCATACAAATGTAGGTCAGGAAGAAATTAAGTTACAGATCTAGTGCAGCAATCACATGACTATAAAAGAAAGGTTATTCACAAGCTTAATTCAAACAGCTATCTTAAAAATGGCAAATTAAGAAATGCATTTTACTACACAGACCAAAATGTTATTTAATTAAATATCCAATAAACAGATAGCTACATGCCCGTGCTGGGTCACAACATCATGTTGTTTGATAAGACACATCACTCTAAATGCCAAAATAGTGCATCTGAGCTTGTTTTTCAGACTGCACCAAAGAGTGGCTGCCACAATACAGCATGTCCTGATGTCACAGCTCTGCAGCTCCACTCCTCGCCAGACACCGGAGAGCCTCTGTCAGGGTAGACTCTTCTGTCTCCGAGGTGCCTCTCCACATAAGAAATGCACCTGGGAAATGCCAGTCCCCAGAGGATTTGCCTGACATCCATCCATCCATCCATCCATCCATCCATCCATCCATCCATGCTATACTGTATATTAATCTTTTCTTCCAGCTACTAGTGAGGTATCCTGCAAAACTTCTCCCACCCCACATGGTGCAGCTACCACTGGTACATCCCATCCAGGATGCTGCCTTTCAGTGAACCCTCTCCTTGCTGAATTTCAAGAGGCTTTAAGTTATTTTTACAGTTATGACAAAAGCCATTTCATTTCTTTAGTCATCCAGAGGACCACAGTGTGTATAAGAGGTCTAGATTGCCCAGCTGACATTCATAAAATAGTAGCAGAATATCCATAAGCTTATCCAAGAGTGACTCCATTTTGGTTCATACAGAGGTTCTCAGGAGTGCTGATTCTTTCACTTCCTTTCATGAAATCTGCTGAACCAAAGGCACACATGACATAGCTATATTTTTCAACCTATCTCATGCTATTTCATGAAATAACAGTTTGCCTTTTAATTTAGCAGCATTTAATATAGAACACACATTAATAGTCACTAGTTTTAAGATCTGTGTATTATATCAATCATTGCCAAATCAGCTCAGAAAAGGTACTTGGCTATGCAGGCTGAAGAGTGGCAAAAGTGGCTGGATGTCATCCTTGATGCATCCCTTACTTGGTTGCTACATTCTGCAGCCTGAAGAAGGACTGCAACTGTTCATTAACACATCTATGAACCCTCAGAACCAACGCCTGTGCTAACAGAAATTGGCACCACTCCACTGAATCAGCTGAATGTTTGTAACAAATGAACAGCTCCTCCACAGCAAGCAAAATTCTGCCTTCCTTTATGTATCATCCCACATGCCCATAGGATTTTGCCTTCGTGATTAAAAGAGAATGACTCACAATAGTGGCTGCAGTGTCTTCCAAGCCAGTCCCGGCTTCGTCTGCTGTTCTCTACCCTCATTCCAGATGACCTTGTTTTTGTGGCCAAAAGAGAAGAATCCCTTGGCTGATTGTGGGAAATGGGTAATATAATAGATAGTATAATATTAATAGTAATAGTATAGATAATACTATTTCATAATACTATCACATGTTTATCCTTAGAATTCACAGCACTTCCAACATGCAGAGTCAATCTAAATGAATTTGGTGTCCATGTCTTGTTCCTGGGACAGGAACAGTCAAAACATTTAATTCCTAAAGTCAGCAGCAGGTTCACAGAAGTCTGGAATAAATAGATTACATATACTATCTATTCACCTGAATACTGTGTAAAATTTTAAAAAGGGAATTGTCATGTGAATTTAATATACAATATAGAACCTTACTGCTTCATACATAATTTAGTTTTAGAACTAAGAGAGCTTTCATGAACTCAAGTAAAAAGTAAGTTTTCTCTTCCACTTTTAATTTAAAATCTCTCCAGGCTTGTAAGCCCACGAGAGGAAAAATTAACGTCACTTCGGAATTCTCAAAAATAGCAGTTTATGCATTCAAATATGTACGTTTTTTTCCCCAGGCTCAAAATGTTTTCATCTTTTTTGATACATCTCCAAGCAAAAAAATAACAACTGAGGTATAGAAATGTGGCTTTTTATGTGTTTAATAAGGTGAGGGGTGGCAGTGAGCCTGTATATTAACATGAGAGAATCACCGTTTAAACTCCTGACAACAGATGCACTGCAGCTCACATTCATCTTGGATTTTCACTGAAAATAATTACTCTTCATAGTTCCATCTTGTAAGTTTGGATTACACTTAGGTGTATAATGAAATGTCAGAATAAAGGGGACCCACTATCACCTTGTGCAGCTTCCCTGAGTCTGCCCACCATGCAGACAGGCAGGCAGGTACCGCAGCACAGCTCCAAGCGCTGTGGAAAAGGCTTTTTCTACCTGGGAAGAAAAAGAACAATGGCCTTTTGCATTAAGTGCCTTTTTCTCTAGTTACTAATCTGCTAGATTTCCACCTAAATGTAAGCTGTAGCCTAGGTATGAGATGACAGGTTTGGTGTTGAAGCATGCCAATCCCATGAGATTGCTTTTTTCTTCAAAGCCACAGTCTGTATTTAAGCCAGGCACGACCTGAAAATCCTACAGTACCAACTGCATGTATGGCCATGACAGTTAATGTGACAGGCTTTGTACACCTGAAGACAAACATAAAGATAAAAACTGGACCTGATTACAGAAAAAATTACACTACACAAGAGTATGCCCACCATGATTATATTATAGTCAGAGTAATGTAATTGAATTAATTTCCAGTTCCTAGAAATATGCTGAAGTCCCCACAGAAGTGTAAGAATTAAACAGGCTCTAACTATATTGCAATTTTTGACTTCAACCTTCAGGCCACTGTGATCTGTGAAGGCTTCATCATCCATGTATGAGCACAGTGATCATTCTGCTCTAGTGGTGCACTGCCAGGTACCACTTCAGCTCCACACCTCACCATATCCAGGAGTATTCTGTATATTTGTTCCTATCCTTGTATAGGACAGGAACTCCAGATGTAAAATGTAAGGATTAGGAGTACTGGGAACAGATTCTCACTCAGTTCCAGTCCCAGATCTGTGCTTCTATCCTTTTGGTTTACCTGTCTAGCACATATTTAAGAGTTAAGGAAAGAGTGCATAACAACAAGCCAGCCAGTGCTCATTCCTATAGAAGACTCTCAAGAATACATGCTTGATAGGATCATACAATCCTAGGATAGTTCAAGTTGGAAGGTACCTCAGAAGGTCTCAGAAAGTAGGGCCAGCTTTGAGGTCAGACCACGTTGCTCAAGAGGCCTTAAAAACCCCCAAGGACGAAGACTACTCAACTCCAGCCCCGGAGGCTTCAGTGCAGAAAAGACATGGACTTGTTGGAACAGGTCCAGAGGAGGGGACACAGGAATGACCAGGGAAATGGGGAGCATATCACCTCTGCTATAACAGATTGAGATATGGTCTTTTCAGCCTGGAGAAGAGAAGGTTCTGGGGAGAGTTTATAGCAGTTTTCTGGTACCTAAAGGGGGCTACAAGAAAGCTGGAGAGGGACTTTTTACAAGGCCGTGCAGTGATAGGAAAAGGCTTCAAACTGAAAGAGGTTTAGATTTAGAAAGGTTTATATTAGATTTTAGGAATAAATTTTTTACTGTGAAGATGGTGAATAGACTGCAACTGCTTGTCCAGAGAAACTGTGGGGATACCCCATTCCTTGAAGTATTCAAGGAGAAGACAGATGGGGCTTTGTGTAATCCGGTCTAGTGGAAGGAGCTTCTGAACAAATTCAAACACAAAAGGAAGCCCCCAGAGGAAGCAAGGACATGAGCACCTTGACAACTCATGTACCTAACAAAAAAGTTCCAGTGTTCCTCAGTCCTGGGAAACCACTTTCTAGAGAAGAGCTACATTTTCCTTAGTCTTCCTTTTATAACCCACATACCCTTAAAGAAGGGGTTTTTTGTTGCCCTTGATGTCTTTGTCCAGATGTAATTCTATTAGGGCTTCACCTTATCTAACCCTATCTCCAGCTGTTTGGCAAATCTCACTGTATTCCTTTCAAGCTGTCTATCCTTGCTTACATCCTCTGTAGGCTTCCTTTTTGTGTCTGAGGTTGCCCAGGGGCTCCTTCTTCATCCATATAGGCTATGTGGCATTTTTGCCTAACATGTTTTTTGGAATACATTGTTCTTGGTCTTGAAGAGGAAACCCTTGAGTGTCAACCAGTTTTTTTGGGCCCCTCTTCCCTCCATGGCTTTATCCCACAGTACCCTGAGGAGATCCCTGAGCAGACCCCTGAGGAGGCCAAGGTCAGCTCTCCGAGAAGCAGGGTAGAAAGCCTGTCGTGCTCCCTCCTCACTAACCTAAGGATCTTAAACTTCACTGCTTCATGGTCACTGCAGCCAAGTTGAATTATGCTGTATCAGTCACTAGAAACACATACTCTTGTCCTTCTGTGTGCTCAGTGTCTCCCTTTTATCTTCACTGCTACCAAGACTTCATTAACCTCCCCCTCAGTTACCGTACCTCTTAAGCGCGTCAGAATGGTGTTGCAGTAGAAAATAAAAACAAGTCATGAGAATGGAGATTAGTGGCACACTCATTTTTAAGCCCATTTATATACACATATCTCACAAGGGAGGTGCTGATAGTATGGTCAGGAGTGTATTAATCATAAGAGCTATATAAGAAACATGCAGTGCAGGTTACCTATGTCACATATGGTGTTCATGAAGAGCACAACTTAATGAAGACCTTGTTTAATTTTTGCTGTAGGTATCACTATGACTTTGCTGGGTATCCATTTAATAGGGTTCACAGCAGTCACAACTCACCACTGAAATGGATACTAATAGCAAATAAATTTTTTTCCATGAGTTTAGCTTTACCCCAATATGCAATAAATACAGAAGAGGCTATTCATACAAAAAGCACTTTTTTTCCCCTAGCCCTTGGTAATACATTGCTGTATTTCATGCAAACCAAAACATTTTCTTACTCAGGTGTTACATAAAATATAATACCCAAAAAGCATCCTTATCCTGCAGCAGGTTTCAATGTGAATAAGTTTTAACACTCATAACTTCAGGAGGATTCTTTCATCTTTTGCACTTAACAAACATAAATACAGAAGATTTATTTCATCAAAGAGTTGTACATTTGCACTTTTGCATGAAAACGTTGGCTACTACTGGTTTGATCCAAAACATTACAGTTCTGCTATCTTTTCACTGAGATGTTCTTTTCTCACATATATTTCTTGGTCATAATAGGTTAATTACCTAATAGGATTTTTCCCTGTTAAGTAGCGACTTCGTGTCTTTGAGGTCAATGGAAAACACAAGGCATAAAATCTATTTGTTATTAATGTACTTCTTCCAGCCCACATAACCAGAATTTTTTTTTCCAAAGTGAACAAAGCAGTAGCATTTTCTTTATAAAATGATACATATGCGTGTATACTTATATGTATATACAGTTCCTGTACAGGAAAAATGGCAATTTTTGTGCTCTGATCTTTTCATTTTACTTCACATTAGCTTCACTTTTAAAATTTTGAACACACTGGAGTCTCTCTTCTACTATCTTTATATAATGCTCTTCTTTCCTTTCCCAAACCTTTGATTTTCTTCATCAGTCACAAGCAGTTTTTCCCACATCTTTTTTGCAACTGTAATCCCCATTCAAACTATGCTTTACAATGAAATATAGAATGTCTGAATATCACCTTATTGGTATCCTTTATGTATGATTTAATGACTTGTGAAAACACCAGTAAATATTTTTGATATTCCAAAGTAATAGAACAAAACATTCAAAATAAGAATGCAATTCTCAACAGCAGACTGTGTTACAAGCCCCTCCAAGCTACAGTTCACATTTTCTCACTTGGGAAAAATTTTAAAAGTTATCACAATGCCTCTAAGAAGAGCAGATGCTGCTATGCAACTACATGTACCATACCAGCAATGCATATTAAAAGTAATTTAATTTTTTTAAAGCTATTTTAATAGATATTAGGATATTTCATTAAAAAAACTAGCTTAATGTAGAACAACAAATAAGCAAGTGTGTACTGCTTTCCAACACATCATTTGATCAGCTCACTTCAGGAAAATCAATCCGTGCAGTTTGTCTACAAACCGCATTATGTACTAAGCCACAGTTCAGAGAATTAATGCTTAGAAGGAAAAGGAGAAAACACTCATGCATCAAGGAAAAAGTCATCCATTGAGAAATGGCAGTGGAACTTTCCTGTATGCTTGAATATCCAATTGCAGCCCTGACATTGTGGCATGCAGCAGGGAGGGAGCAGCCAGGTGAGCATTTAACAGCACATCATACCCGGAGCAGAGATGCATCTTTAGGTGAGGAGCAAATAGCCCGTTTTTCATGACTCCCTTACACCACCTTTTCAATAATTCTTTACACACAGAGTTTGTGCGAACATTACCAATGCAGGACTGTTGTTTTAGCCAAGCAAGAAGCAAGATACGGCTTGCTCACACTGCAGGTTTAATACACTTGCTACAGTGACACTGTATTCCCTAATACTGCCCCCAAATTTTTCATTTAAAGGGCCATGACAGTTTCAATTATTAGAATTGTGGCATCAATTGTACAATTAATCCCAACCATCCCACATCTGAGCTGTTTATAAACACGCAAATTGGGCCAAATTCTTGTCACATTACCAATAATCTAAGACTCACAGATTTTGAGACTATGAGGAACAACTACAAAATCATCACCTTGCATAGAACAGACAGTAGAAAATCAGTCCGAGACTGGGCCCTCCAGCAAATGGGGCTGGAGCTGCATAGGGCAGATCTACGTGTCCTGCCTTACTGTAAAGCAGGCTCTCTGCTTTACACTCACCTGGGGGGCAATAGTACAGCTGAGCACTCATAGGATACCAGGACATCTCGAGGATGCAGCACTGTCCATCCCTGGACCTCAGCTAACCTTTCATCTCTGCGGAGACGCTCCTATGCTGGAATCATCTTCAATGCTCATTTTAAGCCTGTTTTAGGGAAATGGTACAAGATGCACAGAGGGCATACCATGAAGACACTGATTCTTATTAATCCATTTTATAAGGAAGAAAATAGAATATAAGCAAATCTGTGATTTTTATTGCCCAGTTATTCTTCTTACATGCCACAAACATAAAATATTTAATAAATCTGCAGGGAATTTGCCTGACAGGCAATTTTTTTTTTAAATTTAATAAATTTGCAGCAAATTGGGTAAAGAATGACTTTTCCAGAAACATACTGCATGTTTAAGTCTGATGTGACAAGATTCCTAGGACCATGATATAGCAGACTACCTTGCAGTAGGAATTAATCCATAAAATTCATTACACTTCTGCTGATGAAGCAGTGGTAACTATTTTTTTCTTTTTTTTGCACATACGAAAAAAAAGGCAAAGATTTGAAATGTCATTTAACACAGTTTTTGAACAGCCTATTAAATAGCCTTTGGACTAAAAGCATACTTTCAGACCATGAAATTACTAATTTTTTAATAGGGTAAAAAATTTCTCTTGGCTTAAGTAGAGACACAATAAAAAGTTGCCTTTGCTTTAAACAAAAGCACTACTCATGCTATTACAACATGTCTTATTGAAAAAACACTTACAGGTGATCTATATCTACCTGATGCACTGCATCTCAGTCACAGGTGATATTTCAGAGTTCACCTTTGAAACATTAAGAGAGAGCAAGATAGTGAAAACTGTTGAGTTGGGGCACGAGTACAAACACCAAAGAGAAATAAAATCACTACCAAACTTCTGAGCAAACAAGTAAATAATTACAAAAATAAGGTCTCTAGGCATTCCATGGTAATCAGTTCTACCCTTTCTACTGTTTTAATATCTCAACTTTAGTAACATCATCCTGTTACAAATTCACATGCTAATCTGCCAATATATTTCTGAATCTGTCAAAACCAACTGCAAAATTCCACACACAGCTGAGCAAGGCCAGGATATCATTCCCTTCTATGAGACACTGCAGCAATAGGAAAAGGTGTGTTTCAGATCTTTAGGGTTTTACATTTGCTAAGACATGATAATGAACACAGAGAGTATTGAACTAAAGCCAACACATCTGTGACTACAACTATAAATCAAATTCAATACTGCTAATAATTCCTCTGCTTATTTTTCTGTTCTGTCAGGCTGGAAAATACCCATTTGATTGTATACAAATTTTATATGTATATTTATATAAAAATATATATTCACCTTATTTAAAATAAAACCAGGTATTAAAAAAACCTCTACATCTTGTCTCCTAAAAACAATATGCTTAAAATAATAATGAGCCAACTGGGAACACTAATGATCAGACAATAACTGAAGGGACTGTTTCATGCTCTCTACAATTATTAAGTTGATTAATGTCAATTATGATGGGTAGTGCAAAATATGTTTGGTCATATCAACACTTCAGATATTTAATCACCCGCACACATCTCTTGATATTTAAAGATTTCTGAAAACCACATTAATTTGCCACATTTCATCCAGTTCTATAAATAACGGTTTGGTTTACTGAGAAATAATTAACACTAAATGGCAAAGCCTTTATAACTGTCTCACCCGCTAGCTCCTGCCAGCTGGGAGAGGGGCAGAAGGTGTGCGCTGCTGTTAATTCGGAAGGGAACATGTGACACAACCTGACATGTCAAAGTGTGAAGACATTTCTACCACTTTGGTAAAAAAAAGTGCACTGACTGGAGGGAAAAAGAAAATAATGAAGAGGACTTGGGGGTTGTTTTATTTTCATAACATTATATACATAAGGGAATCAGAGCTATAGCCATTTTTAAATGCCTGTAAGAGTTTCCCCCTCCTCCTCCCTCTTCTCTTGCTGTTCGGAGCTGTTGAGTAACAGACATTTCAGAGCGTGCATGGGGGAAGTAAACAAATGCATTGGTACTGTAGTTACAGGGCAAGGAAACATTGATGTCACTGCTGTTACAATCACATTAGTAGTGTGTGTTAACAGTAATGTCATGTTTGATCAACTAGTCAGGTCAAAAGCCCTTCAAAATACAGTCTGAACAGAAGCACAAACCGAAATGGCAAGAGAATCGCCTTCCGAACAGTTTCCTCTGCATAGAGACCCCTGTTGCAAGAATGAGCTTTCAGTCACCAACACTCAATGTCAAATCACCCCGAATCACACGACTGCACTTTACAGTTGGCTGGGTCCCTGTTCCCCTGCTTGAAAACTGAATTTGATTTTTCTCCTCTTCCCCACTGCGTACACGTACTCACACCCTGCGGCACCCGAATACATCCCTCCAGGGATAACGCACACAGCTGGAGTTTGCTCCTATTCCTGACAGCTCGCCTGTCAAGGACAGAAACAGTTACAGCCCAACTGTTTGGGACCATTTTTCTTTCAGCAGGTCTTTTCCACTTTAAACTCAATGTGTTGCTGTCTCTCCGCTACAGCACAGGGTGTTCAATGCAACCAAACAGTAAGAGCAGCAATTGCCAACAACAAATTCTCTCAGGTGGGAACACGGCTGGGCAGGATACATCCCCTCTTGTGTCCCAACAAGCCAGCATGTACATGTTCGTCAATTGTCTACTTTTTATCAACATTTTATGAAATTGCCCAGCTTGAGCATGTGGTAAACCGTTGAGTGTTAACCCTTTTAGCGAGAGTAGCACGTAGGAAATGCAGTGTCAGTGAGACCAGACACGGAGCGCTACCATCCAGAACTTCCCATGCACATTTTTCTGTCATCTCCACGACTTGTTTCCATCAGCCTGGCCCTAGAAAGGAGAAATTCATCCTGCTTCACATCCCCTCCCTCAAGTCTGCCTGCTGGCACTAGCCGGATACCTGACATCTTTCCTTCATTTTCTGTAACTTCCCGATTTGGCCCTGGACTGATGAAGCATTGACTTTCCCCCATCCCCTGGGCTCACCTTTTAGGTCTGCCTGGCGGCGCAGCCACCGCCTGCATACCAATGTGGGGCCGCAAAGGCAGCGCGGCGGCCGCCCTCCGGCACCCGCGCCCGGCCGCTCCCGCGGGCGCGCTGCCTTCTGCGCCTTGTCACCTCGAAAAATTTAAAGCGTGGGGACACGGGGACGGGGGCAGGCACAATTTATCCCGGCCAGCAGGACGGGTCCCGCTTGTCCCCGAGGGACACGCATGCCTGCGTGCAGCAGGCGCTCAGGCACGCACATCCACGGGTGTGCGTGTGTACGCGGCGTGTGTATGTGGATGTGCCACATCCATGTGCGTGCGTGTGCGAGTGTGTGTGTGTGTTTGTGTGTGTGTGTGCGAGGGGAGGGAAGCGGAGCGGGAAAGGAGCGGAGCGGGAGGGAGGGAGGCAGACCCGCCGCACCCGCGCATCCCCCGCGCCGCGGAGAGCGGAGACTCACCAGGTCACCCTGGTCTCTGAAGGTCAAGCTCAGGTTGGTTTCTTGATCGCAGTTGTCCTCCAGGCTCTTTCGGCTCGGTCCTTCGCTAGCTTTTTTTTTTTTCTTTCCTTCTTTCTTTCTTTTTTTCTTTTCTTTCCTTCCCCTTCTCTTCCCCTGCTCGGCCGCGGTGGCGGCGGCTGCCGCCCGGAGGGGCTCCCGCTGCCGCTCCCGGCCCCGCGGGGTGAATCCCGGCTCCTAAGCCCTGGCCCCGCGGCGCCGCTCAGATCCCATGGTCGCAATCCACATCGCGGCAGATGTACCACAGAATCACGTAGAGGATCAGCAGGATGGCGAAGATGAACAAAGCCACCAGGATAGCCTTGGTCACCGGAGAGATGAGGGACTGCATGTCACCCGCGGAGCGCCGCCGAGGACAGACGACTCGAGAACTACACGGGGGCAGCGAGCGCGGACGGATCCCGCGGCCCCGCCGCCGCCCCCGCCGCCGCCGCCGCCGCCAGCGACCCGGCGGGCACCGGCGGCTGGCGCCGAGCCGGTGGCGGAGAGCCGGGGGCTGCCTCGCTCAGCGCCCCCGCTGCGGCGCTCGGGCGGGCGCGGCGGCGCCCGGGCGGGCGGGACGGGGCGGCGCGCACGGACACCTCGGCGCGGCGGGGCGCCCGGCCATGGGCACCGCGGCCCCGCCGCGGCTCAAGCCCGCCCTGCGGCGGCGGCGGAGTGCGGCCGGGCGCCGGCAAACTTAGGCGCGGGGGCGGCCCATGGGGGACAGGTGTCAAGCGCCCGGTTGCCCTGCAGGTCTCCGACGAAAGCCATCCACGGGGGAGGGAAAGTTGCGGGCGGGACGCGGCGGGCGCCGCCGCCCCGGCCCCAGAGGGAGCGTGCGGGGCAGTGGGAGCCGCGGGCAGCCCGGCCGCGGCAGCCTGGGACCGCGCCGGCCGGCGTGTTCCGCCCAGCCGAGGTGTTCCCTCCCCTCTCAGCCCTCGCCCCCTCCTTCCTCCTCCTCCTTCTCCTCCTCCACCGCCTCCTGCGGTCCCCCCGCCTCCTGCCGCCGCCGCGCCGCGGGGAGCCCCTCCGGCCGGGTCTGTGCTGTGGTTCTGACTGTAGCAGGGTGCGAGGGAACGGGATTTCTTTCCCTGGCCCCCGCGTCCGCCTGCATTTGGCATCTTCATCACCCACATTCCCCATCACAGACCGACCTGGAGCGGGAGCAAGCGGCGAGGAGGACAGCTGAGGCTTTTCTCCGTTTTCTCAGCAGAAAGGTCACTCCTCCCCATCTCCGAAAAAAATAAAGGGTTTTTTTTTGATTCAGGCAGGTCGGCATGGGTCACAGCCTGCCCAGCTTCCCTCAGCGGCCCTGTGGCCTTTGGCATATGCACCAAAGGTGCACCAGGACAGATAGCACGAAAATAGGACAGGAAGATGGAAATTGGATGAAAGAGCATCGCTTGTATATTCACCCCCAGCAGCAGGTCTGGTTTAGCTTTCAACTCACCCCCGAATTCTGCAGCGCCAGAAGTGCCCGTGTAGTGGCACATCACGTGCACACCAACCTTGGCACTCAGCACCTGAAGTGTGTCCAGACACCTGCCTGCCTGCCCCGCACAGCTGATCAGGACCAGGCTTCCAGGCGAGGAGCCAGGTGCCCCAAGAACAGCCCTGCGCTGAGAAGCCACCAGAGATGCAGGCACCCTTCCATCAGGTCACCCGAGCAGGTGGCTGCTGAGGGCACCCTTGGTGGGACACAGGCTGCTCATGTGGAGTGAGATGCTTCTGGTACAATGCAAGGAGTTGCCACCTTTGATCTCTAGTGGGGACAGACCAGGTGCATCTTCACAGAAGGTTCTTGCTGGATTTCAGTTCTGAGTGCAGTTGTATCGAAAATACAGAAACACAGAAGAACATCATTGAACCATGTAAGTAAGAAAGGGCTGAAAGAAACCATCATCCCCCAAGAAGGACAAGAGCAACTTTACCAAGAGGGAGAAAGAAAGACTTAAACTTCAATATATAAAAAGTGGATAAATTCAAGAAGAAGGAGGTAAGGTACTGCTATATAGGTATTCCAGGCACAAATACTCTAGAGGAAAAACTGTTATTAATGCCAAGCATGGGGATTTAAGATGGAATGGGAAGAAAAATATTAGGAAAGAGAAATATTAGGTCCTTAAATAAGAAGGCCTCCAATTACAGTGGAATATCGGAAGAGTATGAGATAACATCTCAAGAATGTGTTGCAGGACACATTACACAGCTTTTCAAATAAGCTGAGCTTTTTTGTGCAGAAGGGATGGTTAGCTCTTTAGGGATACCCACCACACTACCTCTGTCTCTAATGCTTTAGTTCCTCATCTCTAGTATGCAGATGGCCATTTTCCCCACCTTTTTCCTTTGGTATGACCATCTTGCCCTACAAAATTTTCGCGGAATCTTTTTTGTCTTGAAATTATTACATCTTGTTTAGAGCTGTCTTGCCACCGGGGTGCCAGTATCAAGTTCATACATCGCAGCTTGGACTCCAAACAGCAACTGTGCTCATTAGTTTATCATTTCCAATTCAAAGGAGTGCTAGATTCTGGAGGCAGATGGCTGGGTAGTCATGTTCTATTCTTCAAGACAAATATTTTCTAATCCACTTGCTGGACATTAGTATTTCCTTTATAGGAAGGTGTCATTCCATGTAGAGTAGTTGTTCAGCTGATTCTCACACTCAACGGTTTGTGCCTTGCCATCAGCCTTCCTTGGTTTGGCAGCTCTCAATAAAGTGGTACCAAACATGGCAGTGCCAGACACAGCAGTAGGAATGGCAAAGCATGGCTGATAACCTCTGTACTTGTCAGCAGGAGAAGTAAAATAATGCACCATCATTTCTGAAACCAAAATGTGATTGTGTAATGTGCAATCTGTTCTGAACCAGCTTTGAAATCCGTTTGTTTAATTTGCATGTACTTATGCACGAGGGCATTCCTGAGTAATTAAAAATATATAGTCTCTCTGAGTTTGATGTTCTGTCACTGGTGGAGCCTGAGCCAACACAAAAATCACAAGTTAAGCAACAGATATATTGCCAAAGATGTCCTTAGTTAAGAAAGCTGATTTAAACAAGGAAGTAAACATAAAAACCATCTTAGTTTTCAGATGTCTTATTAGTAGGCAGCAGGGAAGAAGGAAATCAATCTTTACCAAGTGAAGAGAGATAACAGCGACAGAAAAATCATTTTAATTTCCACCTAGTAAGCTGATATTAAATTAAACAGGAATACTAATACATGTAGCTTTTAGTTTTCTCTTTCTCGATTCCCTTTGAAAATGTGCTACATCAAATGTACAGTTGCAAGGAAGAACATGCAGAAAAGATGGGTAAAAAGACCCACAGTCACAATGTAATGCAAGCAGCTTTAAATGCCCAAATTAAATCCCATGCTAATGTAAGGCATGCTTGTGCGATGTAGATGGTGCAAGGAGACCAGGCTGTTTCTCATTAATTTCACCAGCAATCTCAGCCAAAATGAAGTTATCCTAGCTCCCCGTCAGCTCTCCAGTCCTCCTGCCAGGATGCTTATTTAGACCTGCTAAAATCTATTGGAAAGACAGAGTCAGTTTTAAATTCCACAGGCTTGGACAGTCTATGTTACCCTGGGTTCCACTAATGGGAGCAAATCCTGAGGACTCATAGTGGGTCCCTGGCTTGGGGGGGGATCCAAAGCCATTGGATCCCTGAGAGTGGTGTTTGAGAAGGAAACAGCCAGTGGTGTGTGCTGGTGGATAAGGCTTGTACAGACAGAGATTGCTGCTCAGAGAAGTGGTAACAGTTAGTATTCTTTCACCATAATCTCAAAATTGGCAGCAATGCAAAACCGATGTGTTTCCCTCTTTCAGTAAGGACAGCAGCAGACTGGGGAGGACAATGATGAGTTAAGGCTGAAATAAATCACATTTTTTAATTCCTCTATCAATGAAAACATCTACACCAGCTGAATACTTTTTTTTTTTAGGGCAGTTGTTTTTGCATATAATTTCAAGGGTGTCAGTGAAAGGCCTGAGATTTACACTGGTGTTAGCTAGAGGCAATTCTGGTGCAGATAGTCAAACACAGACTGATCATTTCTAAATATGATCTCTCATCGCATGCCCTATTTCCAATAGCTTCACAGGAGTTTTGAATCCAAGAAAAATATAAGAAGACATCTGGTTTATTAGAATGATTTTCAGACTTACAGAACAACTCCTTGGAGAATGAGTGTCAGAAACATGTCTAAGATGCCCAGTGAGTGCACATGGCCAACTGTTCCTGGAACGTGTCTGCATTGAAGAGGGTCACACATTTTAGAAACACTAAAGGCAATTGTGAGCAAACAAGTTTGAGTGTAGCAGTTTGTCTGAGATTGCTACACAGTGCTCAATGCATGTTAATTACCCCAGCACTCAGTCTATTATCTTAAAAAAGGATATATTCAGTACTTTTTTGCTGTAGAAGTTTTATTACTCGCTGACTTCAACAAAAACAGCATTTTACCTAATTAAAAGAAAGTATAGTTAATTAGTGAAAAATTGAGTCTAATCTACTCAAGTGAGCAGAAACAACAGAAAACACATGTTTAAAGAGACTGATGTTGCTTATCAGAGCCTTCCAACTTTATAACATCTTTCAAATAATTTCCAAGCCAAAAGTGATAGAACGACTGCCTGGCAGCTACCTCTGTAGCTTTAGTGATTTTTCTGAGTGGATGCATGTCTATATCATAAAAACACTGATGGAAGTGGCAGTAATTAGATTGGACAAATCCATAGATTACGTGTCAGGCTTCAAGTACCGCTTTTTTGGCCAAAATGCACTGTTACCGAGACAGTGTCTGTTCTGTGAATTCGAAGAGAATTAGCAGCCATCTCACATTTCATGATGATGGACACAACATAAAAGCCTGGGTAGATATGAACACGAAGCATGAAGAGCAATCAAACAAACAGAACATATCTGCCTCTCAAGAGAGTGAGCCAGAAAACAAGATCTGAGTTATCAGATATGCTAATTAATGGACCTCCCTTTGGTCAGCTATTTGGATGAACCAAAGTAATGAGAAAAATCATAGGAGCTCATAATCCACATGCAATATTCAGAAGATGCCGTTTAATGTAACGGGGTGTAAGAGTTTACATTTTGGAGAAACTCACAACAAGGAGAGGTATAAAATAATGGTCATTTATGGGATAAGAAAAAGCTCCTATTGGCCACAGCAACAAACAGATTAACTGAGTTTTAGGCACAATGCAGCTTTCAAAAAAAAATGTTCTTTATAGAATACTTGAGAGTAGAAATGCATGATGGATACGGGAGTTACATATTGTCAAGCTGCATCACATCAGTAACACCCTCCTGGGGTACTGGAGTTCCACTTATCAGGTTAGAGATTTTGGGAAAAGAAAGACAAGAAAAAGTAACTAAAATTACTCAAGGCTGTAAGAATTGAATTTTTATCAAATCAAAGCTTCAAATTGGGGCAGAAAATCAGGTAGGTCTACTTTCCCAGACTCTCTTGAAGCTATAGATAGAAGCCCTCCTATGTTTTCAGGGGAGGTAACAGCAGAGGATGGACAGATCTCTTTGTCTTTGGGTTTGCTTAGAGGCGCTCTGGGCCTCTCTCAGGGCATCTGGCTTATGGCACAGGCATAACATTTGAGGTAGTCTTTGTGCTATTGCCTTATACACTGCTGGGCCTGTCCTTGTGCTGCTTGTGATCCAAACCTGACACCTCACCCAAGAAAAAGATGGAAGATGGTTTGTGTGATGATGCAGGAACTGGCATGGCCTGGCCATAGGGACCATATTCGCTGTATTCCCCAGGTCGAATTTCATCCTGTACCTATCTGAGACTATGTTTGATGCCAGCTGAATTTATTCTTGATACCATTATCTGCTAGAGTGACTCGGGTTTCTAAGATGCCACGAGAGCAAGTTATATGTCCCTTTGGTTTTACAGTGGGGTTGATACTTGAGAAAGCTCAGTTGTACTCCTGCCTGTGGCACTGCTTCGATATCCAGGTTTGGGTAATTTACTTAATTCTTCTGTCCAGGAGGAATTGAATGTGGATGTGATTGCATTTCTGCATTGTTGTGAATGTAACTGTGAAATACTGCACATTCTTGAATATCATACTTTTTCAGATATCAGCCAACTGTTACTGGGTCTTAGGGACAGGAACATGTGATTTGACAGATACACTTCCCTGACGAGAAAAGTCAAGCTGTTTAGAGAATGAAGGTACTGCTAAAATTGCCACTTACACAAACTCCAGATGCAATTTTGTTCTTCAATTTTATCAACAGGAATTTGAAAACCTGGAATAAACTCAGCAAGCAAGTTAAGAAAAAGGAGGTTCAAAGGAGTTATCTCTGCCCTAATTGTCTATGACACTTGTCTTTTGGATTTGATACATGTCTTTTGGATTTGAGGGCAAAAGAGAGCTTATGTTATGTTCATCCTAATAGATAGTTAATATGGCTCAGCTATGTTTCCATCAGATTTCAAAAGAGAAATCTGATGAAATTTTAATGCCTTCTCCTCCCTACCTGGTACAATGATGGAGAAGTCTGTAATATTCTTTTTGTTGTTTTACTCTTTAAATATGCTAATCTAGTCTTTTTTTTTCAGTTAGTTCAGGGAGATAAAAGTATACAAATTAATTAGGCCCTTCCCTTCCCTTCCCTTCCCTTCCCTTCCCTTCCCTTCCCTTCCCTTCTCTTCCCTTCCCTTCCCTTCCCTCACCCTGCACACTCCTATATGAACATTTTACAAATATCTTAGTTATAGATTTTTTATTTGCACTTAAATAAAATCAGTCCTTTTATATCGTACAATTAGAATGAAAAATATCTACTGAAAACCAAACCCAAGGTGAACTATTTAGAAAACATGTAGGAGTTGCCTGACATCATATTGAGATCAGTGGAAGAAGAGCTGGTGGATAAACTTTTGGTTTTGCATGCCCTTTTAGAGAATCTCTAATGAGTTAAAGATTTGGATATTGAACATCAAAACAGAATCCTTTCAAGTTTAAATAATTTTCTCTAGCCAATGACCACAGAACTATACTTTGGGACTAATAGCTCCATTCACACAGCCACTAGGTAAATACAGTTTTGCTGTGATGGAGATTGGCTCCAACAATCAAGCTGTCATTTAAAGAGCAGAAAGATGTCCTGAAAAAAAATGATAGCTCATGTGCAGTGTGAAAGAGATCAATATGCTTAACAAAAGGCTCTATCCTGGATTTGTTTAAAAGATGAGGAACAATGTATTCTTCAGGGAGTGAACTGATTTTGTCTTCTGTCTCTTGATAGTAGTAAAGAGAGGTTAGACGTGGTCACTGTTAAATGCTGTTATCTTTTAATGGCATTTGTATTTTCTTCTATAGATTTTTCTTTTTGCAGGAGTCACATGTTTATGTTCAACTTGCTCTTCTGTTTCCATGCCATAAGTCAAACTGGCCTGCTTGAGGAGCAGGTTAATACCTCTGGTTTGATGGGTGCTGGCAATATATTTCTTCTCTGTGTAGCAAAGTGGCGTTGGTGTCCCTTCATCAGGGTCCACTTTGCTTTGAGCATTTAATCTAAGAGATAACAAAAGGCAGCCCATGTTTGGAGTATAGTCAGTGGAAAGCTGAAACGTGTGTGCAGCAAATAAGGCATTGGGAAAAGTAGGTCAAGGCTGGTCATGACAGAACCACTTGTTTAAACAAATGTGCAGGATTACCAGGTTTGAACAGATCAGTCCTGAGTGAAACATGTAAGTCAGCTGGGAAGCTTTGTTTATCATGGCATCTCAGGAGCCTCTCAAAGTATCTGTGTTTACTAGCAGATGCCCAGCCACTGACAGGATGAGGCTTTGATGAAGTTTAGGAGGAGGAGAAGACTGCTACTAAATAGGAGACTGAATTTATTCAGAGTAAACAAAAACTTGGTTTAAGAAGTATAATGACTTCAGCTAATTCAACTTATTCACACTAGCAGAAATTTCTAACATTCCAATAACCTATTGTGATACTGGGAGAAAATATCTTTGGATGGTCCAAAGAAGCCTTTCAGATTAAAATTTGACCCAAGTATAGCACTCAGAATGCCAGATTTGTCTTTAAGGATTTTATTATTTTTCCACTTCATTCCTATAGGCTGCACTGTGCTGCAGTAGGGGTGTGTTTTCTGAAACAGATACTCAAAAAGAAACCATATTGGGATACACATTACAAGCACTGAGCACTTTTCCAAAAAGACAGGCAAAGAAGTCAAGAAAAGTGGATTTATGCTTGCTTCAAAGCATCATGCCAGATTATTGGATGAAGAAAAGAAAGATAACAGTGTAGCATGATCAGTAACAGATGAAGATTTTGGCCGTATAAATGTTATTTTCCTATCAAGATCACACTGTCTCCCTTCTGAGCCCAGAGCATGTGCACTGGCTGTGTTCTCAGACTCTGCTTTTCAAAGGGGCAGCTCAGCTTCAGGTGCATGGGTCAGATGCAAGCTGAGGAGATCCATCCAGAGGGTTTGTGTGCCTGCAGCCTCCTGAGAAGTAACAATCTGTCATTCCTCACCAGCGTTTTGTGAAAGAAGCACAATTTGCTGCACAGCAGAACTTATCACACAGATTTTGACAAAGCCAGTCACAATAGCTTGGCACTTTTAATTGAACTTTATGGAAATCCTGGTAGTTAAGTTTGCCTGTCTGTCTTTTTTAACCATGCTGTATTTTAGGGAAATACCAAATCATGGAAAAGCAAACATTCTCACCCCTTCAAGGACATGGTCACTGGAAAGCAGGAGGGGAATTAAGGGGTCATATAGTGGATTGTTGAGAATTTTCTTCTGGAAAAAATTTACAAGGAAAAATATTCATCTCCTAAAAACAAGCTCTTGGTATAAAAATTTCAGATTTGAAAAGAGCATTTTAGTTTACACTGGAAAAATGGGCATGTTGGTTCTGCCATGCCTGGCTAAATGAATCTTACCAGCTGTGCTTTCTGCCTATAGGACTTTATCAGAGGCTCACTGTGGGGCACCAAAATGCTTCAGTTCTGCACCATCTTGGCCCTTCTCCTGCTTACATCTCTCTGGAATGTAGGCAAGTGGGGTAAGACTGCCATAACCTACATTCCCACACTTAAATCAGACCTACACTCATCTCTTTGTGTAAAGGCACCTTATCTTGCAGTGTAGTTCAATGGGCAGAGCTGGAATGCATCAGAATTGGGGTCAGTTTCCTACTCTGCCCCGGACTCTATGGAAAATGCTAAAGAAATCAAGTAGCCTGAAGGCATAAAATAGGGATAATAATAATTCCCTACATTAGAGGTAAGGGTCTCAGGAGAAGTACAGTAGTGGCTATGAGGAGCCATATATGACCAAGAATGGAGCATATCAAAGCACAGATATGTATTGTCTTCAGAAAGGGGAACAGATTCAGAGACAAGAGCTTGAAAACTGCCTACACATGCTGTAGTCATTAAAGCCATCCTGAAGGCAGGCAAGGGAAAGTTAAAAATTAGGTGTGCTCCTGATGCTTCGGCTCTTTGTGCCTTCTGCATTTGAAACAAGTTGTGGAAGCTGCAAGGCACCAGAAGCAGTGTTCTGTGCCCAGTATGACCAGAACAATCCTGCTCCATGTCCTCTGTGCCAAGAAGGAAAGGTCAGATCTGACCTTTGATCCCTTACTAATGCCAGTGGCAGGTGCCCATGGGAAAAATTAAAAACTTAAAAGATACTCCTTGTCACAAAACATTCCTCTGAGGAATTGTGCAGAGCAGAAGATGGAAATGGGGAGAAAGCTTCAGTGTTGAGGAAAGACACCCTTCCTACATTGCAGCGTAAGATTTATCTTTACATTAGTGAAGAAAATGTATAGTAATGTTTAAAAGTATTTTACAAAGATTGAGGCCAACTGATTTCAACACAGAAACGAAGTTGCTAGTTCTCATGCCTCATGGGCATTGTATATTTTTTATTTTAGTACAATGTGCTAAAAGGTGGTTTTGGTACAATAGAGTACAAATTTTAAAAAGTCTGAAAATGGAACAGACTTGCAGACTGCTCAGGTGTCCACAGAATATTTTGCTGCAAAATCTGGAACCAGACATGATATTCAAGCCCAAAATACAAACCACCTTCCAGCATAATACCTCAGAAGTTATGAAATGATCATATTTTTGTATCAAGGATAAATTTAGCAGATAGCCTAAGCTTTGCTGAAATTGTCAGTTACAAATGTGTCTTGTTCACCTTCATAAAAGATAAAACTAGCAAGATTTGATTACAGTTAAATTGATTAAATCAAGTTAATCATTTCTCTTAACTAAGGTGTAGAATCTAATAGGAAACAGTTCAGACTCTTTCCTGCCGTGTATCTCTGGACAATCTCTGCTAATTTCTGTTAATTCAGATAATATTCTTTATAATACTGTTTATGTTTTTCTAGTTTTGTCTATTTGGCAAAATTATTGACATTTCTAACACTGCACATAACAAGCAAGTAGTATAAAAGCCAATAGACTTGAAAATATGTATCCAGCATTCTGTCCTTTGCTCATACAGTGGTTTAAACAGGATTATTTTCATTCTTTACCTTGCATAGGAATTGGGAGAGCTTGTCCAAAATTTTTCAAGAATGTATATGTTAAATATGAGATCAAAATAAGAACAGAAACTAGAACGGGAAAGCAGCAGAAAATCACATAGCAAACCCTTTGCCATTTTTTTTTTTTTATTTATGCCCATGCATTTGCATGGCAACATTTTCAGCTGAATCCTGCACCGTCAATATCAGTGAACTTCTATCATTAATGGTCAATAACCTTCTAGAATATTCTGGTTTTTATAAATTGCTCTTATATTTTTTTATCTGCTCTTCTTCCCTGTTCCATAGCTATTTTTTTTGTCGGTCTGGTTATTTATGTTGAGACCAATGATGTAACCTGCAGCTAGAGATCAAAGTTTGCAGCTTGATCTCAAAAATGTCTTGAGCTAATGAAGACCTAGCTGTAGAGGCAGGTTGCTGAATAATAGCAGGTTTGAAACCATGTAATAAATTTTTTAATTGGATAAAAATTAATTCTATCAAGAAAAGAAAGCTCTTGGCAGGGAAAAATACCCACATAGTACGGGTAATAGTAATTCCTAAGGGTGCCTTTGCTGGGTTGTTTTTTTCATTCATTTCTTCTTGTCTGAGAGCTCCACCTAATGGAGTCAAAAGGAAGGTATCAACTTTTCAGATTTTCCACTAAAATCCTTCTCTTTGCTTTCATGCTGGTGTTTGCGTGTCGCCAGGATGGAGTGTGGGAGGAGGTGCATCCTTTGACTTTTGGAGTAAAGGACAATTAGTGAACAGGAATTTTGTATTATGCAATCTCCTTTTTTAGTTGTGCAGGATTTGAACTTACTGCAGTTTCAGTAAAGACAAATTTAATATAGATAAACTAAATGCCTCTGAATTTTTGCACTCAGTTTTCTTAGCTGCAGGATCTGTCATCTGGCACAGTCAGGGCTTCTTCCCTGTGCATACCACTACTGCATATCACTGCAGCACTTTTCAGGGGTAGCTTTTAAGATCAAGGTCCGAATCTGCAGACAGAATAAATGAGACCGTAGGACTACTCATATTTACACAAATTCAGGACAGAATGCTACTGTTACTGCTCTAAATTCTTTGGTGGCAAAGCATTCCCAAATATGAAATTTCCACCATCACTATAACCCCTACAAACATTCAGAAATAATTAATGACTGTCCCTTCCCTCTGCCCTCATTAAAGTCATGTATAATCACAAAAATCTTGAACTCGCCTTTTATATTACATTGATTCCAGATTTTTAATCTTTTTATTGTTGCTGCAATAATGTTTTCAAGGTTTTCTTTGCAATAGGGAGGGGGAGATATTTCCCCTTTTTGCAGTGAAATCTGAGATTCTCACAGTAAGCAAGATTCTTCAGTATCCAAGACCTGAGGGACATGATGTAGAACATCATTAAACCCACAGCCTATAAAAACCAAGACAATTGTGTGTAATATTTTTAATAGCTTAACCCTATTACTGACAAGGTGTTATTTTGCCTCAGAACAGTGAGTTAAGCCAAATGGAAGATGCAACAGGGCCAGCAAGAAAAGCAAAACAATATGAATCCTTGAAAAATCAGTGAGGATGCTCTTTGTTGAGGAATATGGCTTCCTGATACCTGTCAGACTAAGAACATTTTACTCTTCGAAGTCTTAGTCTAAGCCAAAGGGTGCTGCATTAGAAAGAGGACTGTGGATGCTGAGAGTTGTCTAAGGAAATAGAAAAGGCCATCAGCA
This sequence comes from Lonchura striata, assembly GCF_050655825.1. Lineage (NCBI taxonomy): Eukaryota > Metazoa > Chordata > Aves > Passeriformes > Estrildidae > Lonchura > Lonchura striata. Next base: position 84,286,452 of record NC_140703.1, on the reverse strand, counting down.
GACAGGAAGCTTCTACTGGTGTAGAAAGAGAGCAGCTGAGTCAGATGCTCTGTGTTCAAGGTTGCAGTGAATGGCTGGAGGTCAGGGAAAGGGAAATACATCCAAACAATTGCGATGCTTTAAATACCATATCAGTATGCCAGGACTCAGACAGTAGTGTTATTATTGTATTGATATTGTTAAAAATATTGTATTATAAGCTATGGTAAGCCGCCTCAATTCAAAAAGGAAAGAACTCAAATAAAATCCCTGTGTGACTTGGTAGAAAAGGTAAGGAGGTCACACTATTGCAAATTTCAACTTATGAATGAAATTACTGGAATCTGAGGATGTACAAGAGGGAATAGACTGTGGGAAATGGTAAACTCACTGTAGGAAGGTGATTGTGCTGAAATTAGAGAAAATGGGGAAGTTGTATGTAAATTCTAATGGAAGTTATAACAGTACAGAAGTTATAGGGTAAAATGCAATTGCTGCTTCCTGGATAGAATGTGGTTGGCATGCATGAAACCTATTCCACAGTGACTCCCCACACATTCAACCTGCAACCTTAAGCACATGTTGAGAGGGATGAAATGGAGGGTAGAGCATAGTGGAAGCATCTCAGCCAGGCTCTCCTGCAATCCTTGCAGGGAGGGGAACTCGATGGTATCACATAGCCAATGAAGTGCATAGCACCTGCCAGCCAGGGGAGATGGGAGCAGATGCACTGCAGCTGAACCAGCAACTGTGGCAAAATCACTCTCCTCGGATGAACTTGGTTCATTATAACCTAATTGTAATATTAACACACACCTCCCAGGTGTGCCTGCCTCCAAGGTACAACCACCCCTCACTGGGCATGTGCTGAATATTTTCCTGACTGCAGAGCATGGTGCTGATAACACCAAGGCTGTAGGTTTGAGCCATATATGTATAAGAGCTGGCCTTGATGATACGTCTGGGTCACTTCCAACTCAGAATATTCTGTGATTCTGGGATTTAAGAGCAAAGCAAGAGAGTTTTACAGCTATCAGTAACAAAAGTATGTATGACTGGAGTCACTTAAGGTCCACTCAAAATTTAAAGAAATAGTGTGAAAGTTAAGAATGGGAAGAAGTTATGGAAGACTCCATCATAGCTTTTGAGATCAGCTGACAAGGCTGAACCTGTCTTCTCCTCCATAGGAATGCCTACTGGATGAGAAGAAACTTACTCTACGTGTGCTGAACCATTATCTCAAAATAGCTTTCATTGGTGATTACAGCTTGTCTGTCTATTGCTTTAAATTTGGTTTTTGCTATCAACTGCAATCTTCTAAACTTAGCTTTTCACAATTTTCTATTATCAGACTGCTTATTGATAAAGTGTGTCATTCCATAAACTATTCAGTGTGTCCTTCAAGAGTGCTAGCAGTCATACTTGAAAAAAAGTGGGGACATCCAGGAGGAGGTTCCTATTCTTAAATTTTTATAAAGTATTCCATTCTGAGAGATTGTCAGCGCATGTCCCTGAGCAAGTCAGCTGAACCGCCCTCCAATACAGCACACTGATCAGTGGAGTCCCTGTAATAGGACACTGGCACACTGGGCAGACAAGAGGGTCTCAGCTTTCCTGGGGCACCCACAGACCGAACAAATATGAATGGTTCAAGGAAACCCCCTTTTTATGTGACATTCACATACTTGCCCTAGAGAATATCTCATGCTGCCACCACTGAAGTCAGAATAATGGTTCCAGGGACCACTGGGGGATCCAGATAGGTATTTCTACATCCCTTTTAAATCTTGTGGTTTGTACCTGTGGGTAAGTGCAGAAATAAGGCTTTGTTCTGAAGGCCTTCCTTACATGTCGCTGTAAATTTGTTCTGCTCTGGGAAGCTCAGAAATTACACATATGGCCATGCTTACACTTCTAATGTGGTGAAGAAAAAACATGAAGGTGTGAGTCTCCCAGAACACCACTGCTCATGACTGCTTCTTGCCTCAGGCTGGAGCTAGGAAAGGCTGCTCCCAAAAAGCTGTGAGGAAGCAAAAGGTTTCTTCTTGGCAAGGAGGCTTAGCTGATTCCTAGAAACGAGCAAGCTGACACCTACTTCTAGCAACAGACAAATTTTAAGTAATCCTGTGCCTAAAGTCTACGTAACATCTAATGTTTTGGTTGTGGTACATCCCAATTTGTCAAGTGGACACTCAAGAGCAATAGTACAGAAAAATCATATTTCATTCAACATTGTTTTCTATATTAAATAGAAACCGAAACATGCTTTGGAAAATGTAATGGTTTTTTAAATGAAATTTTGATTGCATTAATTCAGCTACATCTTGGACTGTGATAGTCTAATTTCTGGATTATTTTATTCCTTATATATAGCAACAATGACTGATCTTCACATCATTAACTTTATGTGTCTGCAGTCTTGTGACCATGTCTGAAGCACATCTGAACTCCCTTTGCTTTCAATGGAGGGAAACAAGCACTTTCTAGTGTACCATTAATTTCAGAAAGCAACTTTAGCATGAGGTGTGTGACTTCGTAGAAACAGCCTTTTCATTATATGATAAACGGACTCTAGACAGCTAATTCAGATATATATGTCCAGCCTTGGTCTGATGAATCATGCTCCTGATGCCTACAGTAGACTGCCATATAGATTTGGAAGGACAGCATGACTGTTCCAGGTGCTTGGTTTTCCATTGGGTATTACTGAGAAGCCATGGGTTAAAGCAGTCTCTGCTTTTTGAGGAAAAAAACAGTGAGAGGTCTAGAAAGAGGGGATGGTGAATAAAACTTGCTGAGATTTACTTCTCAGTTGTTTCACCACCCAACCCCATGACTTCTGTCAACAACATGAGGCACCACAATCAGGCTGATCCTTTTGCTCTAGCCTAAAAGTTCCCCAAGATGCTGTGAAGTTTTTATCCTATCAGCTCTCTGGAGTGTCCCCTCAAGTGGAATATGGAGAGAAGATTTTGTGGGAAAGAGTGTGGTTGACTGCAATATGATGCTGATTCAGTGCTCCAGCTGAAGTCCCATAGAAAATGCGTTAAAATTGCCAGATGATGCAGAACTTATTTCATGTGATTCCTGTCATAGCTAATACTTCAAAGTAACTGATTTCTGCTATGTTGTATGCCATGCTTTTCATGCATTTCCTGCTTCCCTCCTTTCCCCTGCTCCAGCTCCTCCTTGCCTCAATGTCTGCTTCTCCTCACTGTACTGTATCACTGCCTGATCTGTGCATCATTTATGTGGTGGCTGTGTCTTTTGGGGTAGTGCTGCAATAGAGAGACAGAATCTGAAAAATGAGAATCAGCAGCAGTGCAAAGGATATTATGGTTCTCAGGTTTTATGGATCTCAAAGACAAAATGGTATAAGATGCACTGATCATTTAACCTGCTTTAATTCTCCTAAGGATCTAAAATTAGTAAATGCTGCAACCATTACTTAAGAGAAAATTAATACAAGTGTGAAGTCACCTGAGTTGTAAAGATCAGGCTCATTCTTTCATCTTTGTGAAAATTGTTCATCCACTGTTGATTGAGATGAAAATTAGTTTAGCTGTACTGCTGCCTCTTAAGCTTCAGCTACACTAGTAAGTTAAATATGCAGAGGACTGTTCTCTGGCAGGGGCCAATTGACCCCAAAAACCTGCACCTTTCAAGCTCGCAGACACCGACAGCAGCATGGTTACTTGCACACTGTGTATTTGGACCTGTCAATGGCCCATGCTGACCCCTGAGCCATGCCTGCAAATTCTCTGGGCATCTAGTCAGGCTAAAACCATGACCTGAAACAGTTTTTAAGTTTAACAATACATTTCCAAAGTGAGTTTAGTGTGAACAGCCTGTACGTGACCTCGATGTCCAACCTAGTGTGACTGTCACCTAAGTGCTCTGCTGAAGGGTCTGGTGGTTAAGGGGTGCTTGTCCACCACTTCAAAGCAGTCATGGGGAAAATAAAACTGTGTATGAACTATGCTGAATCCTGAAAGTGACTGTTATTGCTAATATTTTAATCTTGGTATTCAGCTCATGAGTTACCATTAATTCAAAATTTATGAAGGTTGAAACTTTATTAAAAAGTGACAGTTCGAACTGGAGAACAAATTGTGAACATTTCTTTTGTAGTGATCAATTTTATAAAATCTTTAATCCTAAAAATTCTATTAAAGTAAAAATATTTATAAAGATATGGGACTATCTGCAACAAACTATGAACAATTAGTAGATTGTTCTGCCAATTATTTATAGAAACATGTATTCCATAAATATGGAAGTATGTTTGGTATTATAAATCTGTCCAGATGAGTATTTTCTGCGTAAACTTAGCATTGGAAAAAAAATGTGATTAAACTCATTAAAAGTAACATTACTCCAACAACACTTTGTTAAAATAGTTTATATTTTCTAAGTCAGTAGCTCATAGGTATTCCTTTAGGGAGTATTAGCTGTGCAAAAGACAAAAATTATCTGCTCTGAGAAGTTAAATTATTTCCCTGGCTAAAATCCAGAGACAATATTTTACTGTTTGAAATATGCAGGCAAATTGGCAAGATCTATGCACCACCCCTCTTTAACTGCACACTGTGAACATCTCTATGGAGAGGTCCAGAGGTTTTTGCATGAAAAGTGGGAGAGAATAGTCCTACATACAATCCCATGAGGACTGAATAAGTGATTTTGGAACTATATGCTGTGTCTGTCAAATTTGACTAATAATACTTTTCAGAAGGTCACCTGTGAAAGAGTTCAAAGAAGGAAAATGCAAACAAACCACAGACAAAGCCAAATAAATATGGATAAAACTGAGGATTCTCCTGCTTCCTGCCAAATTAAAACCTGAGAAAAAAATTCTTCTATCTGGTCAAATGAAACATCTTTCATTTAGAAGAAAATATTTCATTTCTTTCTGTGACATTTCTGGGGGAAACAAAGGGGTTTTTGTTAAAAACAAAAGTAAATTTCAAAAACATCAATTTAAGGTGCTATATTGCATGCATCTTAACATTAACTGGAGCACAGAAGTCATTGAATGAATCAGGTGATTTGTCCTTGTGGGGATTATTAAAATTCATAAGGTCTAACATTCTTTCCATGCTGCAGTGTAGGTTACTTTGAAGTTTCTTAAATTTCAGACCCACTCGCATGTATTTCTTAACCAGAAGCAAATCTGTTCTTTGAGATAAACCTCTATGATTCTATGAAATCGATGTTTTTTTTCCTAGCACTGTAGCACATTAGGAAACACCACTGAAGATACCACTTTACTACCATCACCTTCAGAATTATGTCTTCCACTGACTTTACTGATAGCAAGGTGGGCTGTTGCTACAGAATACAATATTTTCCTGTGAAACCAAGATCTGCGCTGACTTCAGTGGAAAATTTCCTGCTAATGGAGCATAGGATTAAGTAAGATGATTGTATTTTTCACCTCAATGAAAACAGAAATCATGCAGTTGCCTTCCTTAGCTCATCTTCTGTAAATAATTAGCTATACTGCAGTGATATTCACTCTGGAAGTATAATTTAGTAGGCTAGAAATTGTGAAATGTAAATATTAGAGCTTAACAGTCTGATTTAGTTGGAAAATATGACAGCAATAGTTAAGTTCTTCAAATCCCCTGGACAAACCAGCAGTGCTTTTACTTAAACTTAGTCTTTAAAATAAAAAAACAAGTCTGTCTGGTTTTGTAGAGATACAATTTGAGTAGCAAGAAAATTATTAGATATGATTCATATAATCACTTGAATCATTCTTAGCTTGAGGATAAGATTATGAGTTCATGTTCTGTATTTGTGCTTGAAAGTTATTTGTTACTATTTTATGTTTACTAATAAACCAATAGAAATTCTGTACTACGCACTTATGGTGTGGTGTTCGTGGTGTTCTTAGAAGAGGTTTTGGATTAGACATGGTGCAAATATTTCTCATTCCTTCCTGAACATTAAAGTGAACAGCAGAATTTGGGGAAAAAAAAACAAACACTGATAATGAATCAACCCTGCATGGTATGTGGTCCTCTACGGTGAAAGCTTTCAAGAAGAGAATTTCATAGAGAAAACTAGTGAGATTTTAGTAGTGGATTTAATAGATTTGGAGAAAAGCCAACAGCAAACCTGGTGGAAGACACAGAGAGGGGAGCCCAGGCTGCTTCATCCAAGTCTGCCATCATGTCTCCCCTGCTCCGGAGGCAGAATTTTTGAGGTGCTGGTCAATCATAAACAGCATCTCAAGCCAGACAGAGAGGGCAGAGCTCCAGAGGCCAGCTCCCCACTGTGATGCTGACCTGGGTGGCACATTTCCCAGCAGAAATAGAGCCCCTTTCCCTCCCAGGGGGACCTTTGGACAGAGCAGCTCCAGCAGTAGAGTCCCTCTGGCTGCAGCAGCATCTGCATAGAACTGCTGCATGTGTTGGTGGTAATCCAGTTTTGCAGAAGACCGGTCTTAACCAAATTATTTTTGCAATCTGTGCACTGGGTCTAAATGAAAGATGGCTGTGGCTTTGCTGCAGTGGATGGCAACTGCCAACATAGAGGAGGGTTTCTGTGTTTCTGGGACTGTGTTTCAGGGTCACAGATTTTCAGCTTCAGCCCAGCTGGGCATTCCAGTTTTAATGCAAAAGCACTTAGATTCAATTAGGCCAAACTATAGGAAATCATTAAGAGCTCAAAGATTTCTAAATTAGATCTAGCTGAAGGGTACAATGTACATTTTCACATAGCAGGCTCAGTGTCAGGGCCGTTCCAGCTCCCTCCTAGTAACTCCCTTCTGACAGAAGGAAAAGAACTTTAGCCTGCTTGAGGCATTATATAAAATCAAAAATAGGGTTAGAATGAAATTACAATTACAAAGTGCTAATTGAATAATGGGCAAAGTGACTGCTGAAGCTAATTAGAAAGGGACAGGTATGTCTGTGTACCAGTCCCTCACTCAGGAAGGGATTTGCCCCAGTTCAGGTTCTTCGTAACACTTGATTTCCACTCAAAGCAGTTACTGGCAGACAGAGAGGAGTTTGGCTAATACAATTTCCCATCTTGGCATTTTAACATACAACATTTCAAGGATACAATGGCTTAACCACATGCAGCATTCTCCCATGACAGATTATTCTGTTTTAAACTCTTGATTTACTGCAATTTAGTGCCAGGTAAATGAGAATTGTTCTGCAATTGTACATAGGCATGTCAAAGCTTGAATGCTTCTAAGAAAAAACACAAAGCAAAAACCTGTTGGCCAACAAAATGACACAATGTTGTCAGTTATATCCAGTATGAAGAATTAAGCTTCCCTTCTTTATTTTATACATTTATTGGGTATTAATTCCATTCCATATAGTGCAGCGTACCTTGAACAACAAAATAAAAAGCACTGCAAAACTAATTTTTACCTTTCTGAAGCATTTATGCTTCTTATAATGTAGATACTGTAAAAGATAATCATATGCTATTATAGATAATTTATTCATACATTGTTCTTTAAAAGGCGAAAAAATGGCTGTGTTATCATAGCAATTTTTGGCTTTTTTTGCTATTCTTCTACATTTGTCATTTTATCATGAAGTAGAGCAGACAAAGCCACGTGCTAAATAACAGCACCTCTCTCTCATAAAAGCAGGAAATGTGAGGAAGGAGAGCTTGTATTAGAGGGCTGGCTACTAAGGAAAAAATAAATCATGGCACAGCACAGCTTCACCCACTGTTACTCAGTGTGAAATAAAAGTAAGATCCTTTACCATTTCCTGGCTTCAGAAATACGCATACCTACTTAAGTATTATGTGCACTTAGGTATGCACAAAACTGAAGCATGTGTTATGTGCCACTGTCTGAGACCTACAAAAATCAATGGATATTGACACTGACTTGGGACGGGATGAAAGTGGGAGGAATTTTGCCCACTGGTACCATTAACTCCTTGGGTTTTCCAGTTTGTAATGTAAAAAATGTTAGATAAAGCAGGAACAGATTGCATACTTATTAACACTTTATACAATTAACTTGCTCCCTAGTATCACAGCTCAAGTAGTTTTTTTTTAGTGTGTTAGCCATAATTATAATTGATTTTTATCACCCCTTCTGTAAATCATGCTCACAAAAAAATAAAGGAACTTACTCTTATCTTCATGTTGAAGTTGTGTGAGTGGAAATTGCTGCTGAAAGGGTGCTAGGAATTCATGAGAGAATTACATTGATATGTTTGCAAACTCAGTTTTTACTTCCATTGGTACTTGTAAATATAAAATATGTATAAATTGTTAAGTCAATATTGTAGAGAAAAAACACTGTGCACTTCAAGGAAAAATGAGAACAGCTTCTATCATGTCTAATTTAACACAGAACCAGTCTATGGCAGCTCTTCCTAGGAAAAGAATATGATATCATGATGCATAAGAGACATAAGCAGAATTAAGTCTTCCAGATAGGTGTCTTTAACAGCACTGAGGAGCTCCAGCCATAGCCTGAACTGTAACTTAGGAGCTGAATAGAGTTTGAAGACTGTTCCTAATCCAAAGAATTTCGGAAATGTTTATGGTAGAGTGCAGGAAAGGCTGAGCTCCAGGACGGTTTGGATGAATGGAGACGAGAAGGCTGCTCTGAAGGCTGCTCTTAGGATATAAGGTTTTTTAGGGATGGTGAAAGGTTGGAGCTGCCAGATGCAGCACGTGGCAAGGCCTGAGGGAATGAGGGAGGGGAGAGACAAGGGGTAGAGAGGATGGTCTAGGAGAGGGTGGAAGTTCTAAGGGGGTGGGGGTTCCAAGAGAGGGGAGTTCCAAGAGAGGGGAAGTTCCAAGAGTGGGGAAGTTCCAAGAGAGAGGAAGTTGCAAGAGAGGGGAAGTTCCAAGAGAGGGGAAGTTCCAAGAGTGGGGAAGTTCCAAGAGAAGGGAAGTTCCAAGAGTGGGGAAGTTCCAAGAGAGGGGAAGTTCCAAGAGAGGGGAAGTTCCAAGAGTGGGGAAGTTCCAAGAGTGGGGAAGTTCCAAGAGAGGGGAAGTTCCAAGAGAGCATCTGGCTCCTCAGAGACCCCTTATCAGGGGGCTTCAAGGTGGGCTAGAACAAGACTTGGGCCAATGGGGTCTCAGACACCTGATGTTTCAGGGGAGGGTTACAGGTGTGGGATGAGCCATACATTTTAGGGGTTGAGACAGAACAGTCCATTTGACTTTTGGACCTATCTGTAGGTAAGGGCATTGTCCAACCAGTAGGGGGGATTGTTTTCATCCTGGCTGTACTATTGTAAATCTTTTGCCAGGCAATCATATTTATCCATCCTTCCCAACAGTAGAGGAAATACAGCAAGGCTATTAGACTCAAATAGAGGAGATACAGCAAAGCTATTGGACTCAAATAGACTTTTTAAGCAATGCCTTGGGAGATTGGTTATGTGTAAGATACAGTTTTTTGACCATGTTAGGCCAAAAAGAGATGACAAAGGAATGTGCAAGATATGTGCAAGATGACAAAGGAATGTGCATCCCTGAGAAGATAGGGATGGTGTAAGGAACAGATGCTGCTTTCTGCAGGAGAAAGGAACCTAGCCTGCATATGGCTCCATGCATGAAGACTGAAGAGCTGGTCCAAAATGCACAGGCCATTCTGAGTGTTTCTTACCAGAATTTTAGGTGTCTTTCTAAAAGAATAAAAACTTTAGCAGGTTTATCTTGGAAAATTAAATAATGGTAGAAATTCAAACGTCATCAAAAAAAGTAGCCCAGCATAATTAGCTGCCTTGAGACCTTCAGAATTTATTTGCTTGCCTATCACAATTTCCAGAAAGATAGGAGAAAAAACAGACTTCTCTAAGCTGACTCAAGCAATGCTAAGTAAAGAAAATGTTAGACAGAAGTGCAATTATGGACTTGATCATATTACTCCAAATATATATTGATTAAAAATATATAAAGTTAGAACAGGAGATCAAACCAGGCTAAGAAAATGAAACAAAATTTGCTAATTTCATTTCTTTAACTCCTTGTAAGAGTTAAAGATTTCCTTTCTGCCCTATCAGAAAAAAAAAAGAAAATTAATTTTCTTAATTGATTTAATCACTAGATTTATATGTTAATATTTTAAAGCTCATAATTTTTCTCACAAGCTGAACAAGGGATTGTTGATTTTATGGACCTAGTTCATTTGTATCCTGCCATAATCTCTTGTAAATTTATTTTCCTATAATTTTAATGTCACCCTATGTACTCCAAGCAGTTTGCTCAGTAGCTGTAGCAAGATCCAGGAGCATTATCCTATAGGTGCAGAATTTTCCAGTTGGATTTTTAAGGACAGATGAGGTTATCAGTATGGATACAACTGTTGTATCAGTATGGATACAACTAAAACTGCTGCAGTAAATCTTTCTTCACCTCAGCTTTATGTATTTTGTTAACCAATTACTCCAAAGTCATTGTAAAGTGAGGGTGAAAATACAATTTCAATCTTCAGAAGCAATAAGAGATGAAGCAATAAGAGATAAAGCCAAAGGGGAAAAAGTAATATTCACAGTGCTTTACACACCAAATGGGGTTGTAAGGTTCTGCTCCTAAGATCATAATCACATCATCACACATTATTCTTTTATGTTTTTTTTTTTAATCTTTGTTTATTTACAGGTGATCCCTTCTATATAGTATATTGCCACTGGCATAACTACAATGTGTATAACTCTGTTTTTTTTCATCTCACAAGCTGGAAGAATGCAACTCACTAATAAATTTCATGCCACTTGAAGACACTTTCATGTATCTTCTTTTGTGTGGAACGATAACATTAACAGAGAGGGATACTTGATTTCTTGTTTCTGACACTTCATCAGATCCAGGAGGGATTTTTTAATCGATGGTGAAGGTGCTAGTTTTCTAAAAATCCCCCCTTCTTTATTTTTCTACCATCCTCTGAGTGCCTAGATTGCAAGTGGCATGCCAGAGCAGCGTACTTCCAGCCTGAAGGATTAAAAGGGGGAATGTATTTTTGTGTTCAGCCTGAATTTTGAGCACAACCTAGAGGGATACGTGTGGGACTGCAAATGCATCCTCATGCCCACTTGGCTGTACCTCCTGGTGCCTCAGTACATACCCTGAATATGCTGGCTACTGGGGGACAGGTGGGCTGCAGGATGAAGTGCTGCCCTCAAAACCCTTGCTCGTAAAAGTGTAGTCAGCAAAATCCTTTAACAGCTTATAAAACACAGCTTGCTCATCATTAAAAGTTTGTAGCCAGACACAGCACATAAATTTCTAGGCTTACTTTCATTAGCATGTTCTGTGAAAACAAAATTGAATGGTTATGCCCAGTGGCTGCTTTGTCATTTATTCAAAATAGGACATAACAACTGATGAGAAAAGAAAGTAAATAGAGCTACCATTTCTGGGAAAAATCTAAACAAATCCTAATTTGCAACTAAATTTCACCCAATTTTGGTGTACTAGAAAGAAACACAACAGAAGAGAAAGTAACAATATACAGTCACAGAGTCATCAAAGCTGGAAGAGACCTTTAGGATCATCAAGTCCAGCTATCAACCTGGCCATATCAGTGCAGCCCCTAAACCACTAAACCATCATCCAGCACCAGACCCAGGCACCTCTTAAGCACCTGCTGGGATGGTGATGTGTTTAAATGCAGCTTGTGCATTGCACTTGATCAGCATATTTTTCCTCTTTATGACTTGCAGAATGCCTGACTGCTGTCTCTTGAGAGGCAAATAATTTAGACTGTGTCTAGGAGAGCTGTGATCTAAGATAAATAGCTATCAGAGTGATAGAGTGGCACATACGAATCATGAAGCCTCATGGTGGCAGTCTGATTGCTAGTCTGGAGTCTTGTATTATCTGTGCTAGCATAAGAACAAATTTATATAAATATGTGGTAGAAAGGGAGAAATTTGTTCTTCATATAATACCTGTTTTATGCTCTAGTGGACCCAACTGAGCCACTGAAGTATCAGAACACTGTTACAGTGCTTTTTTAAAGAAATATCCTCACAGAATCTGAAATTCTGTATGTCACTACTTATGTTATCATCAAAATTTATAAGTGAATATTGGCACCCTGCTTCTTGCAAACTGCAGCTTAAACCCAAGTGATAATATAGGGTGCTCTCAAAAAATCAGGCTGCAGAGGATTCAGGCTGGACTTTCCAAAACAGTGGGAAGATTTTCCTCTGTTCCTCTGCATCTCATTTGCTTCTTGCTTAAATGTGAAGGGTACAATCTCCCTCTCCCATGGGAGCAATGTGATGGTGAATTCATTCAGTTTCTTGAAGCACCTTTATCATAGAATACAGACAGTCACGGAAAACAGATACATCACACAAGCTGGGTTGAAATAATGACAAGTGAACTTCCCACAAAGCAGCATACTGACAAAGGAAATAGCTGCTCAGGAAAGAATTCCTTCCTCCCTGGGCACAGAGTGGCATACCAGGACCAGTGTGAAATACCCCAATCTTTTTAAGACTTACATCACACTACAGATTCCCAAATGGTACAAGACAGCAATTAACAGCTGCAAAATGTGCACCTCCAGTATATATTTACTTTTGAGACAGTAATTTTGTAATTTTGCCGAAGTACCATTAACAATTTGATTAATGTTACTGAACACCTCTGTTCACACAACCTTGAAAAGGTAAAAGTGGGAGTCTTCTACAAAGCTCACCCTGATTAAAATGAACTTCTCAGCTGTGCTTACTCTGCAAGTCCAAAACTGTGCATTTTCCTCTGTTGGAAAGATGCTCACAGTTTTGCACTGGAAAAGCTGAACACTGCCTTGTGCTGCTCTCTCAGTATTAATAAAAGGTTATGAAAACTTGGACTACTTCTGTAGGAAAATTTGATAAACACATTGAGAATTTATTTATAGCCAGCTCCCAACCTTTATCATGTGCTTTTCCACAGTGAGTGACTAAGGGTCCCTTTTCTGTCTTGTAGCAAGGACCAGTGGGAATTACATTTTACAAAGGATTAAAGAATCTAAACTGTGGGTTGTCCCTGCAACAGGAGATGTGTGTCATATACAGCTCTGTCTTAATTGTGACATTAGAGATCCTGAACACCTTTTTCACATTTTCATTGACAAGGGACTCAGAAGCACACTATTTCCTTACTGCTTTTGTTGATTAATATTATGCAAAGAAGTATCCTGCTTTGATAGTCTTAAAAATTGCTCTATTGAACAGTAGGGAAGGAAACATTCACATGGAGAACTTAGCATAATGCTCAGTGCTGCCTGTGCAGCTCTCCCAACAAGTCCCAAAAAGCTTCAGAGAGAATCAGGCATTTTGTGGTGCCACAGATACCAGTGTTCAGAGTACAAACATAAAATGAGCTTTGTCTACAGGGAGAAGCAGGCAACTTCCTAACTCTGTGTGGAATCTGCAGATATTGTTTTGCTTCAGCTAGAAAGGCCTTAGTTGTTTTTCAAAGAAGGGTGAGTATAAGGTCCCCTTCTTCATGTCTTCTATATCAAGTCACTTGATACAGAGAGAGCTCAAGTCCACACATCCTCCTCACAGCACTCATATCCCAGGAGTACCTCATGGCCTGTGAGATATGCTCCCGTGAGGTTCTCTAAAACCCTTTTGCTAAAGTTTATTTTAAATTTCATTGGATAAAATGAAGAATCAGAGGTACAGTAATGCAGAAGGCTGCACACTGCACCTGCAGGAGGCATGCTTTCTTTTCTGAAGACTAGGAACTTTAATAATTTTATATAAGGTAAAAACCCACACCAAAATTTGAAAGATGGCAATGACAGTGTTACTATGAAAGAATAGCCTCCTGCATACTGATGAGAGTTTTGCAATGCAAAACTTTTAAATGTTGGTTCAGCTTCCTTTGGTCTTCTTTAGACTTTCTCATATGTAAAGTTAGAGAAGGAATTAATAGCCAGTGGGGGTTTTTGTCAGGTTTTCAGCATATGACAAATGCTTTATTTCTGTTAGAGAGATTTTTTTTCTTTTCGTTTGGCCCATACTTTCTTTGCTTGCCTGGCATATGCTGAAAGGCCAGAACAACTCTTCTCCTTCAGTTCCTGGATCTCTGTCTGATTTCATCAAACATCTGCAGATTTCCTGTGCCTCAGCTTCTCCATGTAAACACTGTCTTGAGATATCATTAGCTGAAAAGTATGAAGAAAAGAATGAGGATACAGGAAGTGTGGAGAGCTGGCAGGGTTGTATTTCTGGAAATTTTACTTTAAATCATAATTTAAAAAACTTGTCAGCTTGTACAACTTACTGGTAGCCCAAAGCCATATTCATGAAAAGAGAGATTTTATTTATATGGAATATAAACTGTGAGGCCAGGGAGAGAGGCATCATAGTGTATTTTTAACAATGACAAAGAAGGGATGAAGAAAGAAAGCACTGCTGATAGGACACTTAGAATATTAAGTTATATTGTTTGCACTGGCCCTAGGTATACTTTCTTCTTTCTGCTGCAACTAAAATAATTATTCAAAATTCACCAGTATTCCAGTTGGAAGTAGGTGGAATTTATAACACTGGAAAAATTAATTTTGGAAGAAAGAACTGTGAATCTTTGGCATGAAGCCAGTTACAGTTTGGAAAGCAGAGGAGGAAATGTTTTTTCTGCTGGTTTTGGCTGGTGTTTGGGGGGTTTTGTTTGGGTTTTGGTTGTTTTTGATTTGTTTGTTTTAATTTAATCTCTGAGTGTAGAGCTGGATCAGAGCAGCTACCACTCAAAGATCTCCCTTAAAAGATGCACAGGACTGTATAACTCCTTTGGATGTTGACATCAGCTTCCCCTGCTAAGTTTCTACTTTGCAACCTCATCATAAAATTTCACACTGGGTTAAATTTTGGCATGATTTGGAAGAAGATGAGCCAGGAATTAATGAAGAGGAAGATTCAACAATATGATAACCAGAAGCTAACGCTACTAATGCTTGAAAAACTGGGGTAGGGGAAAAGGAGAAAGGGAAACATTATGAGCAGAAGATATTTGCTATTCTTCATTTCTTTATAATCTATTCCTTTTAACTTCAGTTCTCCAAAGAGATATTTTTATCAATCCTTATTGTTAGCAATATCAGTTGCTTCTGTGATTTCCTTACAGGCTAGTTACCAAAAAATTTGTGAAGTTGTTGAATATCAACTGCTACCTAGAGCCAAGTTTTGTTTATAAAGCCAGTTAGATGAAAATGCCAGATTCAAAGGCTGAATACAGAAGAATTTGTATAATTGTAAGTTGAGCTCATCCATAACAAATGTTAGTAGAGCAGATCTTTTGTTTCCCCAACCAACAGAGGCATTCACCTCTGTTAAGCTCAGTCTTGCTACATCTCTGCTACCACTACATAGTAAAAAAAGAAAATCTTATAAAAAAATCCAGCAATTATTTCCTTGGGAATATGAATGCATTACAGTGATTGCATAGTACTCTGACTGTATGTCCTTTTGCTCTGTACTTGCTCACCAAGGAGTTGGGATTAGTGTTAACATGAGATCCCAGCTAACTCAGCTGATAGTCCTTTATAACAGGTTCTACTCTGTATCTGAGATGAGACTGCATGTCTGGTTAAGCACTGGCCTTGTGATGCATGCTAGTAAAGTCATACTTTTTGTATTTATAAAGGAAGGAAATTATCTTGTCCTGGAGTTCTCTCATAACAAGATTCTGCTGTACAAAATTCTAAGTAGTTTCCTCCTTCCATCACTCTTAAGTCTCACCTAAATGGCCACTAGAGTGATTTATTAAAGGCTTGTTAACAGCTGTTCCCTTCCTGCCATTTTCCCCTCGTGGCTGTTGTGTGAAATAACTTTCTGTAGGAGAAAAGCAAATGAATCATGATTATTTTAAAATGCATCCTCACTCATCATATGAGCCATCAGTGTTTATCATGTGGACCCTACAATCACCAGTGATGACAAATGCAAAGTCAACAAAGTCATCACCTAATTTTGAGGTCCATTTACCTCCCTATCTCTAGGAAAAATTACCTGGCTGGAAATAGAGGGATTTTTCATTTTATACATAAGACAGGAAATTGTAACTAATGTACAACAGAGCCTTGGCAAGAATATAAATGTAGGTTATTTGTTCCCTCTCATGATGTTCTAACACTTAAACTTGTTACAAGGTAACAAGTGAACATTTCTGCATACTCAGTGCTGAAGCAAAACTGTTTGCAGAACTAGTGGTTTTCATCAGGATCTTGAATATTCAGTCTCTGCCTGTTCAGGTTGTTACAAACTGCTCTGTAAATGGTTGGGTTGTGTGACCTCTGTACCATGGTTGGTTGCTTTTTTCTCCAACAGAATGTCTTTGTTATCTTCAACATTCTTAGGAGTGTTTCCTGATTAGAGCCCTAACATTGCCAGCTGTATCTTCCTGATAACCTCAGTATGCTCTGGGGTCACTGAAGAGGTTACATGCACATTTTAGGTATTCATAGTTTACTAATAAAATTAATGTCTGTACTGCTTTTGGCAGCACCTGTTATTAATATATATTCATATATATTAATATACACTCATATATATTAACGTACATTAATATACTATTATTAAAAATATGCTAGTAGTGATCTTTTCAAGTTGGAGCTCAGAGGTAGCCATAAGTACCTAGTGTGACCACAAAGGTGAGGGCTCTTCAAGACATCCCTTGAAGAGATGTGGGAGAGAAGGAGTGAGAAGTAGTCTCCTACTCTGCCCCTCCACTGCCTGCTCTCTGAGAAAAGGTGTGCTGGAAAGGAAACTGAAGCCACCCCTCCTGGCTTGCCATGTCCCATCACTATATCAGAAGTCACCATCTGCATCTTCACCTCTATCCCAGACACATCACATGGCTCCACACATGCCAGCCTCTGCAGTGACCAGAGGCCCCTTCCTTGCCCCCTGAGACCCAGCAGCTGTGTGTTCATTTAAAAGGGAGATCAGTGAGTGATTTGTGTGCAGGTGGCTCTCACGTGAGGGTCACTTTGCTTAGAACAGGGTGCTGTGCCATAGCCAACTGTCCTCCCATTGCTACAGCAGAGATCTGAAGCGCTGGTGGGTCAGCTCCTTAACAGCTGCAGTTTGCAGCATGGATTTTTCTGGTTTATAACCAAGATCTGTCAAGTTTATAAAGAACAAGATGGGTTCAATGCATCAACTATATCCAGCTGCAAGGTATCTGATGAGAGAAAAGGGACACGAGCAGCTCACTAATCTTTCTCTCAGTTTCCGCATCTATTATGTTCCTTTCAGTCAGATGGAAACAAAATGAAACTTTGGAAGACTCAAGTGGTATTGAAAAGAGAAGCAGGGCAGGAGCACTGCCCAGAGGAAAACTAATAGGAGCACCCTAGAACAGGGGGATGAAGAAAAAGAACTTTACTTAGCTTTCTTTTTCCTTTCTGAGAGGCCTCAAGAACCTTCCTCAAGATTTACATCTATTGGACAAGTTATTCTTAACAGGAAAATTGAAGGACCCACCTCAGGAATTAGGTCATATATTCCAGCTTCCTGGCAATAAATAATGGAAAAGGATATGAGTGAAGGTGTCAGTAAACACACAGGTGTGTTTTCTTCCTTAAAGCCAGGAAGCCCAGTCTGTATTTTCTACTGCACTGCTGTCACGGTGTAACCACAGTCACTAACAAGGTACCATACAGCCACTGCCTCTGTCCTCATCCCCAGTGGGATGGGGAAGAGAATCAGAAAAAGATGAAACCCATCAGTTTAAATGAGAACAGTTTAATAATTTCAGTAAAATATTATTAGTAATAATCATCAAAGTAGTCATAATGGAGAGAAATGGAGAGAGAGAGAGAGAGAGGAATAAAACCAAAGAAAGACAAATACACAGTCCAATTGTCAGCACCTGCTGACTGATGCCCAGCCCATCCCCAAGAAGAGATCAGCCCCTCTTGCCCAACTCCCCCAGTTTATCTACTGATATTCTGTGGTATGGAATACCCATTTGGCCAGTTTGGATCGGTTGTCCTTGCCATGCTCCCTCTTTGCTGCTTCTATACCTGCACACTGGCAGGGAAGATGTGAGCCTGAAAAGTTCTTGACTTAGACTAAGCACTACTGAGCAACAGAAATCCAAAACACAGCACTGTAACTTAATTTTGTCCCAGCCAAACACAGGGTGCACGCTCTTGTGATTCGGAGTATCATGACTTCTTCCAAAACACTGGGAGTTTGTCTTTTAATTTCACTTGGCAGATCACAAACTTTATTATAAAATTTGTTTATTAAAATTGACAATTTATTTTTTTAGTGTTTATTGATTATAATTTCTAATTTTCCCCTGTTCATTCAACTCTGACACAGTTGTGTCTTTTGATCAATATCCACTTTCTAGTCGCTAATCAACTTTTACTTGCAAAGTTCATATTTTATCAATTGGCTTTCATATGGTTATTTTCAAGAAAAAAAGAACATAAACATTTCAACAAATATTTTTAATACAAAACCAAACATCCCAAAACCAAATCCAAATTAACCTCAGCAATCCTGATCACGATGTAATATTAATTACTTGGTGGCCATTTTTTCTTATTTTTATCTGGACTCTGCACCCCTGCCCCATGTGTTTTTGCTTAGCGTAGAAGCCTCTAGAGGCTATATAACTCTACACTACAGTTATGGATGGGAGGGCTGCCAGTACCAGTGCAAAGAGAACACTCAGCAGTGCAGTAGTCCTGTAACAGAGCTATGGAGAAAATAAGAATATAGCAGATCTCTCACAACTCTCTCCTTTCAGTATTATGGAGTTATGCATTAGAGCAGTGTTAATCTGCAGGGGTTCTACTTGAAAAAAAAAAAAAAATTGAAGTCAGATGAAAAAATACAGAAAATCAGATTTTAAAAGATGAAGCTTTTAGAAGAAGATATATTTCTCTAAACAAAGCCCAAGATAAGATGTCCTGTATCTACAAATAAATAGGAATAGAAAATAACCTACCAGAAGTAGACCCATTTTTGGTAAAAATTCTCCTCTAGGTCATCTTGTAAAGTCAGATCAGATTTACTTCAATAAGGCATAAAAAGCCATTTTCAAGGTCAATAGCATCTTGTTGAATAGGCCCCTTGATTGATGCCTACTGGTAGTTGGCAATATGATGTGAGATAAAGGAATTCATAGTACCCATGGGAAATTTTAAAACAGTGTCAGCTTTCTCAGAAGTGATATAGTATGCTTGTAGAAAAGTTAGAGGGGCAAAAAATCAATTACCTCTACTGACCCCTGTAGCCAAACCAAGCCCATCAGAGGATCTTTGAAAAAAACCCAACCACCAACCAGCCAAAGAATTTTCTGGCTCTACCTGTTCATTAATTTTAAGAAACCAACCTGTTTGGATCCTTTGAAAATCCTAGATACATCATGCCTGAGACATTACTCACAGAAGTAGGAAAGTCTCCTGTCTCCAGGACCTTTATGGAGTACTTAAATGAATAAGAACACGTTATTTTAAAAACAAACAAACAAGCTCAGGGTGAGGTAGATGTAAATGTAAACAAGGAGGGTGAAAGGAGAGTTATGACAAACAGGGATGGGGATGAATCACTGAAAGTCATGTGATGGAAATGCAAATGACGTAAGTAAGAATTTGAAACTTCCAGAAGAGGAAGGGAAAGAATGCTTATGGCTATTTGTAGATTTCAAAGTAATTCATCAACATTTCCCTCTCCTTTGCTGTTTTTGAAGCAATCAATCTTTGCCAAGAACAAGTGGAATGGCTCTTTCATTAAAAAGTCTGATGGTAGCTGAGATCAGCTGTGGGTTCTTTCTAAACCAGTTGCTAGTTTTCATCCCTGAGATGAGCAAAGCCTGAGGAAGTTCTTGATTATAAAATACATTATTTTCACACTACAGATACTTAATTCATATCCACTGTTCTGCTCAAGGGCTGGATGTTAGTTCTAGATTCTATATAGCTTTGTGTGGAGTCTAGAACAGCGGTGACATGCTGTTTGCATAATTAAAAAATCTCTGTACATTTTTTTTTGTCCTAAAACTTCAGCTCTTGGAATCATGTGATTAACAGACCTTTGTTTTCTCAGTTACAACTCTTCACTGTCATGGTTTCAGAGAAATAGTTACAAACAGGAACCATGATTGTTAAGTACAGAATCTGGTAAGACAAAGTACATTATTTTAATAAACTACTGTCATTTTTCAATAATCCAGTATCATTTGATGATCAGTATGAGGTTTGTCCTGAGCAGCTTGCTCTGGCTTACCTTGCTTCAGATGGGGTGCTGACTAGATGGTTTCAAGAGATGCCTTCTGACTTCAATGATTCTGTGATTCTGTGTTTGCAATGTCAGACTCTTCATTATGATTGTAGAAGAGTTCATCTTATAAATAGCAAAAAAGACCTATTGTTTTCTGTTGCTATTTGCCAGTCATTTCCCAAATGTTTCTCCCTGTAGCAGTGAGTGAGTGCAATACCCTCACATACAAACACAAAAATAGACAGTCCTTGCTCTTATCTACTCTGTATGAATAATCTTATCTACTCTATATGACCTGGGTATGATAAAAAGTAGAATTTAAATTTCTTTCAAATACCTGTGTCAGAATGATAAGTTGAGCCAATATGAAGATGCTATTTCATTGATTGTGTTAAGTCATGGACAAAAGTATGAATGTGCCAATCTCATAATTCTCCCAAAAGAACACACCTCTGATATGTCACATCTCCACCAAGGAGGTAAGGAGATCTGAGAAATAAGCCTTCACATGCAGCTGCCATCTCCCACTGTGATCATGACAGCCTGTGTGATGTGTGAGTCATGGTATTTCAGAGGACTCTTAGGGCGCTGGCACCATTCCCAAGCAGCCATGTGTGAACACACCTTGAGTACATCACCTGCAGAGCCTGAGCATTGCAAACCTGAAACACAGTAAGAGACCAGTAGAATCAATTGCACATTCATTCTATGGAAAAGGTAAATCATAGAGTATTACTTGCATTAAGACAAGCAATCACATCTTGCCATTTTTTGCAAAAGATATCTTTCATGGTGGCTCTTAACTGGCTGAAGTCAGCGCCTCCAGAGCTCTAGTGAAACTGTAAACAATAGGTCTAGCATTTACCACTAGTTTTAGAGCAGCTCTTTCCAGCATTTACTTTCTGCTTTGTGCCCTGCAGGACTAAGAAGAGTACTCTACTTGCCTTTTATTAGTCAGATTTCATGTACGTTACCAGGAAGATTCAAAATCGTTTTGTAAATTGTTTTGAATGCAAACACCTCTATGAAGCATGCTTGAGACTGTAATGTACTTTTGGAAGACAGTTTTTATAAAAAGTTTTCCTTCCCTAAAAGCTGTTACAATATGTTCAATATACAGGCTGCACAGCAAAGAAATCCTGCAGGAAAGAGAACAAGAAATACAATTACCAAAGACTTGGGGCTCAGAATCCATAGGTGTCATACCAAAAGTCAAGACTGACACAATACTCTGAGAAAATACAATACATTAATTGAAGTTGTTTTCAGCCTCTTTTTATGGAAATCCTAGGCTATTACAAAACTAGTCCTATTTATAAAACAACTGAGTGTCAAGGGTACACTAATGAATCATCACTCTGCCAGATCTGATGCCTAGAGAGGCTGATCTGGAACAGCAGCTAGACAGTTAAAGGAACACAGTAGGTATTTATTAAAAGCATCAGAACCACAAACCTCAGGAATGGATGGCTTGCAGAGAGGGGGAAGCAGTAGTCACAAAGCTGTGAAGATTATTTTGCACTTGCTGATAATCTTTAATGGATGTATTTTACCCCTTCTCTTATTCAAAATGAAGGACGTTATTTCAAATTCTCAAGTTCAACTAAATAACATCACAGAAGGTCACTAGCTGAGAATAAATGTCAGTTTCTATCAGCATTCTCACTAGCAGTTCTCCTTATCTGAAAAGCTACCCAAACTGTTTCACACAGCTGCTTGCACTAATAATTACTTATGTCCTTGCTGTGTTAGTTTAAATGCTTATTGAAGTTGGACACAAAACCCTTATGTCTGTGGCTAAACAAAACAGTCCTTAGCTTATGGACTGTTTGCAAATGGATTTGTATCTGGGACATCAAGACTAACATTTCCTTCATGTATTACACTCTGCATTGCTGAGCTTCAGCATGGAGAGTATACAAAACTGACTTCACTGGTACTTCAGTAGCAAATCTATGGCTGGAAATGCTACTTCTCTGAACCTTCCAATAAACTTTTCATAGTTAGCATGTAGAACATCATCAACTTCATCTGGCTCTTCCAGTACAAATCCAGCAAAGTGAATACAGTGATCTCTTTGAAAACCATCATCAAATGGTAGGTTGTTTTACTTGACATATTCAATCTATCTGTATGGAAAGTTTTGCACAATGACACCTTCTTAATTTTCCACTTATCTAGTAGGAATGTTCATACATTATCATTTTACTGAAAAACAGAACAGTTATTCTAGCTGCAAGGATAACCTTGTTCTCTAAACTGCTTAAACTCTTTTTGTTGTCCTTTTGCCTTCCAGAAACAAAGTAGAGTAAATGAAAAAGGACCACAACATTAAACAGAACAAAGTTCATCTCTTTTCAGTCACATTAATCAAGTGCTAACAATGCACTTGTAGTAAATATTTACAAAATGCTTTCTCTTGCGTTTTGGGAACACATCTGAATTGCTGATACAAGCCAGGAAGGATGTCACTGGCCTTCTTGGTCATCTAGGCACACTGCTGGCTCACGTCCAGCCAGCTGTCAACACAAACACACAGCTTCTTTTCTGCTGGGCAGCTTTCCAGCCACTGCCCCCAGCCTGTAGCACTGCTTGTGCTTCTTGTGACGCAGGTGAAGGACCCAGCACAAACCTCACACCACCCATCAACCCAGATCCCTCTGCAGAGCCTTCATATACTCCTGCAGATTCAGTGTCATCTGCAAACTGACTGAGGGCACACTTGATCCCCTCATTCAGATCACTGACGAAGATATGACACAGGACTGGCTCCAACACTGAGCCCTGGGGAGCACCACCAGTGACCGTCTGCCAGCCTGATGGAACTCCAGTTACCACCATTCTCTGGGCCCAGCCATCCAGCCAGTTTTTATGAAGTGAGCAATGCATATGTCCAAGCTACATACTACTAGTTTCCCCAGGAGAATCATGTGGGAAAAGATGTGGAAAGTTTTACTAAATTCCAGGCAGACAACATCTAAAGCATTTCCTTCATCCACTAAGTGAGTCACTCTGTCATAGAAGGACACCAGGTTGGTCAAACAGGACATGCCTTTCCTCAACTCATTCTGGCTGGGCCTGATCCCTGGCTGTCCTGTGTGTGCTCACAATGGCACTCAAAATTATCTGCTCCATGACCTTTCCCAGCACGGAGGTCTGGCTGATAGGTCTGTAACTTCCTGAATCCTGCTTCTGATCCTTTTTGTAGATGGGTTTTCCTTCACACTTGTCCTTCACACTTCCTAAGGTCCAGTCAACTGGGACCTCCCTAGTGTGTCAAGACTGCTGGTAAATGATGGGAAGTGGCTCGGTGAGCTCTTTCACCAGCTCCCTCACCTGTATCCTGGTGGTGACCACACAGACAATGAGGAACAGCAGATACATCATGTTTTACTACTCCAGAATGATTTTTAAAGCATCACAGAGGCGATGTACAGAAAAAGATAAAAGATAAGAAAGTAAGTATACTTTTTGACTTTGCTTCCTTACTTAACTATTTAGCAAATTACATCCATTTTATTTTTGCTAGAATGAATTTTCTGCACAGGAATCAAAATTAAAGAAGGTAGCTACATTCTAATTGTAAAAACTTCTTTTCAGGGCAGGCAGGAAGCAGGATGATTTACGGACATCTGTGAGTCATAGCATGCAAACAGAAGACAGATGGACATGCTTACTCGGCAGAACATTTTTATAATTCAGTGTAACTATTCTTTTAGCTTTTTCCTTAATTACATTTACATGAGGTGAAAAGAATAACAGGTCCCCTAGGATGTTTGACTTGGATTTGCCCGATTTGTACAACTATAACAGACAAATATTTCAGGATTCCAGAAGCTAGGACCAGATAAAGCCAGTGATTTAAACAGGCCTATGTTTAGTACTCCATTTCTATGAATCACATTTACAAAACATTACATTGAAAAGGCGACTAGAAAAGCTTGGACTCAGTGCTGTTAGTGCTGAAAATCTGCTAAAGCCCTGTCTGTCATTATAGCTTTAAAACATATTTTTAATACTGTGTTTCATTAGCCTTGACAGTATCAACCCACCAGAACGCCATGCATGCATAGAAAAGCTGAAGGCCCAGGAATAAGGTTTAAATTTTCCATGAGCTGAAAGGATCTGACCAGTTCAACTGCAGTGGAAATGGTTTGCTACTGCCTAACCCTGTCCCAAGCATCAAGTTTTTGGCTTGCAAGTGTTCCCAAGAACCTAGGCTGTTACTTAATATCCTATTATCTAAGAGCAGTATTTTTGTATTCAGCTCAGTGTGCTGCATACTCCTCCCAGAAACACAAAACTGCTGCAACATCCAGTAAAAAGTCCACTGGCCTTCCTCTCCTTGCAAGTCCACACCTAGACAGAGATGTTTTGATTTTCTTCTAAACCCAGTATCTATGACTAAAAAAACCCAAACAAACAACAAAGCCAAACTACCTATGATTTTTCTATGCTATCAGACCGTAACAAATTAATTTTGTTATCTGGATGATGTCTGGGAACAGTGAAAATAGGAAGCCTCTAGACTGCAGCTGTGCTGATCTTCAGTTTTCTTCAGAGACCATCTATTGAGGAAGGGCTAGAGATTTAAATAGAAGAGATTCTTCACAAACCACAGGTGCTGTAGCAGTTAGAGTTTTGACATACATAAATACTGCAGAAGAAAAAGAAATAGTACCATACCTTGGCAAACTTTCTGGGGTAGACTTATTTATTTTGAGTTTTTTGAGTATGCAGTCTTAAATGGATGGCCCATGAATTCCTGTTATCTGTTTTTAGTCTCTATGAATAAATAAACTGCAACCTATGAAAAGATTAGCAGTGTTTTCTCATTGTTGATAAGTTAGAATCCAGTCAACCAGTGTAGTACTCCAGGTTTCTGCTGATTAAAAGGCACTCAAAGACTTAACTGATAGAAATTTAAAGTCTCATAGTTTCACAATGGAGCTAATCTCCTTCTGAGGGGATGATAAGATAAATAGTAGTTCTTGGTACAGCGCCATTGGGCAGACATTTAGTCAGTACAGGCTAGGACTCAGAAAATAGTCTTGACTGAGGTTTTGAGGTTTTGCCCTGAAGTATTTTACCAAATCCAGAGCAAGCAGAACTCCTGTGAGAAGTCAGCTCCTCCACCCTGTCAGTAGAATATATACTCCACAGCTGCTCTTTTGCTGAGAGAATTCCATTCTCTGGAAGAAGGGAAGAAAGTTCAATCTTTGTTCAGCCAGAAAGTTCAGACTCCTCCACAGATGCAGCTGGGGGCTGTACACTGCCCTACACAGCTGCATCTGGCCTAAGCAGGCAGCTGGGATCTGACAGTGTAAAAGCACAGAAAATACCGATGACCAATACTTGCCACTCACACCCTTGTGTTACTTCCAGTTTGACTTAGAAAAGACTACTGTTTTTTGGTATTTTGTGTTGCCATACTCTCAGTCACTTCCAAAGGGTAACATATCTGACATTGATTTTTGTTATTTAGTATTTGATCTTTTGATGAAAGTCAGCATTTGGTCCCCAGCAGGCAGTTTTAGGACAGCTGAACTGCTGTCTAAGCAATCACAGAGGAGCTGGTTATATTACATAAAAGCCTTTTTGTGTCATGACTAATTTCAGATCCTCCCTGTTTCTTATGCAGATTCCAGCCTTGTTCCCTCATGCACAGAGAATTAAATTCTATGCCTACATCTCCTTCCGGCTTCTCCTCTGGGACACAAACTTATTCAGACAAGCTCAGGAGGCAATAGAAAGATAACACCAACAGCACTGGGTACCAACCCTGCAGGACTCCTTTCACATTTCAGTGCATTTCAGTGCATGACTGTCCTTGGCATTGTAGGGCTACAGGAGCCAGCCTTCTCCCTATAACTGCACTCTAGGTCAATGGCCCTCTTTTTTCTTTCCCTTTCCCAAGAAAAGTGTCCTGCTAGGTCTTGCACTCTCCTGCCCACACTGAGATTTTAGCTTTCTGTGTTTTTTTGCATATTCTGGCTTTGGTAGGAGAACTGACACCTATGTCAGGTGAGTATCTCTGCAGCTCTGTTGTCTACAGTGCTCCTGACTAACATCTGCAGAAGGATAATCCTCCTCACCAGCGCAGCAGGGGTTGTTACAGAATTTTATCTGGCCATTGCACCTCTGTAGCCTCATACATGCAAATGCCTGATACTGGTAAGAAAAATCTAAGATGATGTAAAGGGAAAGTATGATTGCCTGCACTATTTTAGGTTTATTTATTCTCTAAATGAAATTAATGCACACACAGGTGTCCTGTTCCCAGGAAGCCATACTCATTATGAAATAAAATTCAAATATGAATAATTAACTTACTCTATTATGTCGAACTGGGGGCAAAACAAGGCTACAAAGAGGAAACCAAAGACAAACAAGTACATAGACCCTACTGAAACAAAGACATCACTTCTGTTTTAATTCTGATGGGACAGCTGTCTTGCAGCTTCTGCTGCTCAGAGTAAATCTTGCAGGTTTCTTCACTCGAAGAGTACTGCTTTCAGAAGTAAAACTTATTTTGGTTACAGCTCATTACTCACATGTTTCTTTATATATTTTATGAAAGTGACATCAGGTGTGTCAAAAGGCACTGCATATGACTGCTTCTGCAATTACATAGCAAGTCTCCTAGATATTATTTTCTCTTTACTTGGGTAGATGAACTCCTTATGTAATAAACATGCCTTCAATTTTTTAGCATTTGTACTATATTTATGTCAAAGGACAGACATAATCCATAGCAGGACCATAACATATTGTGATTCCCAGTCACTGTGATTATGGTGAAAAATCTTGCAACTATCTCCGATGCTTAACTTTTCAAGAGAGATGTGTATCTGGGTCTTCATCTTAATACAGAAATGGTGCAGAGAGGTACATCTGAAGCCAAGGGGTGGGAATCACTCCCAGGTTCCCCCAGTAAAAATGCAACTTGTGCAATTGTTGATGGAATTTTTTCATCTATTTGGAAGAAAGTGAATGTTCCAAAGTGAATGTTGAAGAAGAAAGCATTTTTCCAAGACAATTTAGCTATTTTTTTGTTGTGCATCTCTCTCTATCTGCCTGCTTTCCCAAAAACAGATAGCAGGAGTAACACATATAGCCTGTAATTTGAAGAAATTAAAGAAATTAATACTGCTTTTTTCAGGAACACTGGAATAAAATCTTTTGCACTCCATCCATTACATATTTAATAGTAAGGGAAAAAAATGGTGAAGAAACCTAATGTTCTTTGCCAGTGTTTTCCCTGGACTATTTTCATTTTCATCCTGTTGCCTTTGCTTTAAGTTTTCTCAGATTGCAGCTCCATAACATAGCACCACTGCCAGTGATCTCTTCAGGTTCCCCATTTCTAAAGAAGAACAAAAGGTTGTCTTGGCTTTGCAGGTGATGTCAGCTTTTCTTCTCAATACAAGGTTCTGAGTCCTTCCCCAAACCTCAAAGACCAAGCACCATGCCCAAATCTCTTAGAGCTGCCTTCTAGAGCTCTGAAATCCAAATAAAAGCTGATGATGAATTCTTCTCCTGATTTTCCCCTAGACAGCAGAGACTAACTTCACTCTGCCAAGAGCAGGAACACTCCCTCAGCCCTATCCTCATCTGAGATGTATTTAAGCAACCAGTCAGCTACTTGGAACAGCACAAACTAAAAGCAAAGAAAATATTTTAAATTATATGCAAAGCTTATAGAAATAATTAGTGAAGTATAACCAACATGAAAAATCACACTGAATATGACATTTGAGTATGTACCAGGGAAAACAAAATCAAAATTATAGCTAGTCTAGAACAGAATTTATAAGAGAGATATAGAAATAATCCATCCAAGCACCATTGGACTTGCCTTTGAGCCGAAGATCTGAAAATGTTCAGTCTTTAAACTAAATATTTTGTGACCAACTGTTATTTGGGACCAGCTTTATTAGTAAGAGTCACAATTTAAGAAGAAAGGTGCAATAGCCTGAGGCTGGAATTCAGTAATTTTTTTTTCCTTGCAGTTCCTTTTTCATACTGCATTTGGTTAAAATATTACAAGTCCAATGCAGGGAAAAAAAAAAAAAAAAAAAAAAAGCACTGAATTTTTCAGCTTCAGTTGCTCACAGCACAAACTATGCTGACCTTTTCCAGACAATTACATAAACCAGCAATGATAAGCAGTAGGGATCCCTATTAAAATACAACCCACAGCTTTTGTATGTGTGCATGCCTTCTTTTGACCCATGGTTACTGGCTACACAAAAGAAGATTTTATGAAGAAAAACAACAAATATGACAAATTCCAAAATAAATCAACTTCCAAATATGAGTGGCAAGCATAATCACAGCTGAATCCAGCATTTGCTTAATTCACCAGGGAAGTTCTGAGGCATTTTTTTTTCCTTCATATTCAACTCAAACTAGGCATGCCAGTAAAAGTCCATTCATCTGTTTCATGAGTCATAAGCATCTTTGTTCTGTGCACTTTGCTGACTGTTTCCTCTATCTGAGGGTGGAGAATGTGCTTTGTATAAAGTTTCAAATTTTTTGTAAGTTCTCTCTGGCAGAGTGCATGTGCCCTACCCAAAAGACCACTTTCCTTTACCACATACTTCTGCAGCTGAAATTAGCTGAAAAATCTCAGGCAGGAAATCTGCTAATATGAACTACAGAGTTGTGCTTCCTATAGCTCCTATTGCTCATTCATTGTGCCTGCTGGAACTCCCAGTTCCTCTTTGCCCAGACTTTGAAAAGAAATGGAAATAACTGAGCAGGTCATTGGTTGCTCGTATTTTAACATAATATGTAGACAATTGCATCTAACAAAGAAAGTAACTAAATCTAGTATCAATATTGCCATTTTGGATCACCAATACAGTGACTGAGGTTGGGAAATAAGTTGTGGTGGGCTCCTGTTTGAAGAAAGTACCTTCCTATGTAAAAAGAACAGCAATCTTTCCTGTACAGTTTGGAGGAGACCACGTATCAGTTCATGGCTACCCCTCTTGACTTTTCCCGCAAAAGCGGGCATTTCTCAGACATTCCCCAAACAGTGTTTGAGGATGGCAGCATAAATAAATTATATTTTCTTCTTGAAAATAAGCTCAAAAACCCAATCAGTAAAGCACTCCTGGCAACATAAAAATGCATCCTCCTCTCAGCAAAAAAAATAAACAAAACAAAAAAGAAAAAAAAAAACAAACAAACAAAAAAAAAAACTTAAGCTTCTGAAGGAGCATACTTCTGAGGATGTATAGTTAATTATTTTCTTCCACTCTTTCATTATCTACTAAGGAATGTTTCTGAGCTCTAAAACAGTTCCACACAAAATTAACGTTGAAATAATGCAAGTCAGATGCCTGAGAATTTGATCAAGTGATCAGGTGTTGATTTTTACCTTCTCATATGATAAACTAGAACACTTGCAAAAGGATGTAAAAACTTAAGTGATGTAGACTTAATCTAGTTAAAGAATATTATATTTTGTTTATATAGCAAATTACTTGTGTGCATCAACCTCATTTTATTCTTTAAAATCCTTTATATCACTGTACAAATGCTTCACTGAAGACATACTGAGCACAGAGGAGAAGACAATATATATTATACTGTGAATTACACTGGTAATTAAACATACTTGGAAACTTACAGGAAACTTAAAGAGTAGTATAAAAAATTTAAAGTTATATAAATTATTATTTGTAAATTAAGGCAAACAGGCATGTGCAATAACAGCATAAACTTGACATTCAACTGTTGCCAAAACTGGTGTGCTGAGCTGATGTTTTTCTTAAATCCCATTGTGTTGAGTTTAAAAAGTTCACTGCAAAAGCGCTGGGTGAGAACAGAACTTGTCAGGTCAGATGCATATTTGTCCATTGCTTCATCCTCTCAATGCATCCTCTCCTACCCAGCATTACTTCTGAAGCAGAAAATTCATTACTCTACGACAAATAGATAAGCAAATCTTGATTTTCCTTCTCATTTGCCAGTCTTAAGATGTGAAGACTAAAGCCAGTGAGTAGAGTTAATGCAGCAGAGAAAAATGCTGTGAAACCTGAAGGTGTTTCAAAATATTTTCAGCTGTGCATAAGACAGTAAAGAAGAGATGCTTCTACCTCCTTCTCAGTGTTGTCTTCAGAAAGTGGGCTGGGAAGCTAATGTAGAACACGGCTGGCAGAGCAGGGAGGAGACCTTTGTGCACAGTTAAGCCTCTGGAAATCAATGGGTTGTTGCTGCTATGTCAGAGATTGTAAACATCTGCTTTTTCTGGCAGTATCATTTTCGTGATGCCGAGTTCCCCCAGCACCAGAATGTAACACAGCTGAGGTTCAGTGTGCTGCATGCTCCTGCTCACACAGCCTTTGCAAAAATGTTGCAATAAAGCTTTGGTCAGTTTTTCAGCTGTGCTAATTTCAGCTGCACAGCTCAAAACATATCCTTCCTGGTTCTGTATCCAGGAAGACATAAATTATGTTTATGCTACCTGTGGTTTGTTCAAGTCATCCAATGAATCTGCATTGGCTGTATCCAAGGGCAGCACCAGCCACATTTCATCTTGTTAAAAATATCTGAGCTAAATTTTGGAAGTTTCAAGGGTGTCAGTCCACATGTAGAACTATGGAAAGAAATTAGAAGCAGAGATTCTGGTGTTTCAAGATCACAAACCAGGAAGAGAAATCTCATTTTATCATCTCCCTATTTGCATCACTAAACAATCACTGCCTTTGCTCAAAATATGGAAGGCCCTCTTTGAACATTTATACAAACCAAAAATAATTTTGTACATTCTGTACCCTAATATAGCAGTGGAGGTCTGTAGGACTGGGCTACTTTAATTATAAAAAGACAGTTCATTCCCCATAATCATGTTCCCTCACAGAATATTCACAGAAAGAGGCTAAGGGCACCTTTCTCTACCTTTCTGCAATGTTCCCCTAAACCACAGACTGCAGCTGTCCCCAGTGTGCCATTACATGGTAGTCTTCTAAAGGAACCCATGCTAACGGGATGCATGTGGAGGGAAGGGTAAAATATATATTTGGCACACAAAGCACAGATGTGAACACACAATTAATTCTTACTAATAAGCAGGAAGAAAGTAATTATAGACTTCTGTAGTATTTTTTACCTTTAGAAAGATTCTCCCTAGCACGTATATTGGCAAATGCCATCTAGAACTGCGGACCACCTATAACAATTATATGTAATTATGGTAGAAATGCCCTTTGCAGATCTATAAATTTTACTGCCCTTCTGAGATATAAGATATGATCAGCTGATGTGTTCACTTTCTTATCTGGTTTTGAAGTACTGAAGACTGTCACTGCACTTAACACAATGCAGACTGAAGCATAACAAACCATCCCAGTCATTAGGGTTTGGCAGCAAATGAGATGCAATGTAGTCAGTAGCAATGCAAGAACTCATCAATACACATTTGTGCTTTTGATCCCTACTCGACATCTGATATCACTATGTAGTTTTAGCTTATTTTAAATCTTGGCAAGCAGATTTTACATTAGAAGGCAGCAGGGTAAGGGTCTGCAGTTAATCTCTCTCTTAACATGTTCTCCTCTCTGACTTCATAGCACCAGACATAGCTGGGGGTGCTTAACATTAAAGCTGTAGTGAATTCCTTTGCTGGCTCCTGTCTAGTGCTTTCTGCTGACAGCAAGGGCAAGTCTAATTGACTTTTCCTATTACCCAGATGCAGAAGAAGGAGACAAGGCAACAAAATGGAACAGCATCTGGGGAAAAAAAGGTAAAGCAATGATAAGAATAGCAAAAAATAATAACTGAGATTTTTAAACCTAGCAATAACAAGCTCTGTAAGTGAAAATCTGTCTCCATAAGGACAAATAAGATGTCACTCCAATTCCCCACTCCACTCCTGGAAAAAATAAAAGGCAAGAGCATTTGCTGTCATTTCTTTAAGCTTTCTGATAGCACTCCGGGCACTTAGGAAAACAGCAGCATAAAAATAAATGAGTCACAAAAATGGATGTGGGAATGACAAATGCATGAGCTATTTTTCTCAAGTGACACTTGCTTTCCACGTCTCTTACATTCTGTAGAGAAGTTATTCACAGCTAGTTTTCCCAAGGCAGAAAGAGTTACCCTAGCTTGTTTAATGAACTCAAATTTTATGTGTTCAAATGGAAAATGCTGTATTGTTTGACTTAATGGTTTTTCTTAAATTACACAGGCAGGAAAAAGAGGTGCTCCAGCTGTGTGGTTTGTATTTCACATACATACCAGTTTGCCATTTTGCCTTGTATTTTTTTTTTTAATTTTGCAATGCAGTAAAATTTAGACAATCAAGAACATTATAATTTTACTTTAGAAAGCTGAATTTTCTTTTTTTCTTTAGATAAGAAGAGGAAAATATTATAAAAATACAGTTGTGAATGTTCTTGATAAGAATTAAAGTGTAGATCTGCGTCCCCAGATCCCAGCAGTAGCAACAAAACCACATGTAAATATGTGTATTTTTATTCATAAGATATCCTTTAAGGGAAAACAAGTAAAAGAGAACTTGAATTATTTAGTCTGACTAAGTGCCTTTCTGTTATATATGCTTTCATTTTGCATGCAAAGGGAGAAAGGCAGAAGTGAAAAGAAAGCAAATAATTAGCACAGAATAGGAGGAAAAACTACTGCTGCCTGTAGTATGGAGAAAACCCCCAACCTACAGTTTTATTCATGACCTTCAACTAAAAGAAAGTCCAAATATGCATCAACTGATTAATTTGTGAAACAAATTATGGCTTCTTGGACGTTGAATGTAATAATTTTAACTGCTTTTGTTTTCTTCTCAGCTGGACCACAATATCAATTATCAGCAACTCCTCAACTCTCTGCTTTCTCCACCCAGACAAATATCTAGACTTCCCTATCATTGCACTGTTCTTTCCACTACTGTGGCACACACTGCAAGGGAAATGATACTAACAGCCCTCCTCTGGGAGCCAAACTCAGGAAACCAACTTCTTTTCACCAACAAAGTGCACAAGAACAGCCAAGAACAGACATGTATTTCTGTGTCATGATCTGAAAAAAAGCTCTCTGGGCTGAGCAGGGAACCTCAATGAGCTGACTCATGGAGCACAAAGACACAGAGTGTCATCTGCTTCTAAACAGATGAAGAGATAAACCACAAGAAAGATCCTAAAGCAGGAAATATAGTGCAATGCTGAAAATTATTTTTAAAGGAGAATTTTAAAGTTTTCAATGGCAAATAAGAACTGTGGTTTCCTAGACATCTTTTCAAACACCCACCTCATTAGGAGGACATTTGACTATTTGGATTCATTTGTTCCTCAGACCATCCATGACTAGCAATATGTTTAGTTCTCTTGTGCATGACAACAGATATATTCTGGGTATTCCCATATTCAAAACACTGGAAGTTTCTCATAGCCATGATTTTACTTTGATGCTTATAACTATGTCTTTTCTATATCAGTGTTTTCCTGTCTTCATGAATAGGCACCAAATTGAGCATCTTTGCCAACACATACATGACTTGAGTTTCTTTTGGTCTCTGAGTCCATATCCAGGCTATGTTCTGACAAAGACCACTTTCTTTCAAACTGTGCTAGGACTTGAAGCATAAATTTAAAAGCTTTAATCATAGAATGGTTTAGATGTGAAGGAATCTTAAAGATCATCCAGTTCTAACCTCTTGCCATGGTCAGGGACACCTTCTGCTACATCAGGTTCTCCTAGACCATCCCTTGTCCTCTCACTACACTCCCTGATAAAGAGTTACTCCCCCTCTTTCAGGCTAAGTACAACAACAGTACACTTTGTAACATACTGGAGCAGCTGCAACACAGGACTAAAAAAGTTTATTCCTGTCAGGCTGTAGATGGCTGAAGTTGCCAACAGCATTTGCCACAGCATCTTAATGAAGGAGATATAAGCAAGGAATAGAGATGGTTTTGTTTTACCAGTGGAGCTCAAAAGATTTTGCCCTGATGTGATGCATCTTGTGTGCATATACAAAAGTCATTATGAACAAAATGCCTTCACAGATGGCTGCTAAATTCTTGCCATGTTTGTCAAATCTGCTGGCCTGTTTCAAGAATCTAGCTACACCCTCACCATGTGGACGAAACTGAGCAGTCACATAACTCATCCTACGTAACAGAGGTGGAGATACAGAAGACAACAAACCATAGAAGAATAATTAGCATTCATTAAACCTTAGTTTTCTTCCCTGTTCTAAATAAGGATTTTTTTAACCCGAGCCATGAGATCAGCACAGCACATAACCTGGGATTATCTCATTGGAAATTCCTAAATCCTGGTCATAGAGTTCATGTACTTGGTATCAAACTAAGAGCCCCTCAAAGGCCGCTGGTCCAGCTCATGTCCCTGGTGCAGGTGGCCTTGTGGCCCACACTGCAGGAAGCTTCAGCCACATGGATCAGAGGCCACGCAGGAAAGAAAGCCCTAACAAGCCCTGGTTACACAGTGCTGCATCCCTGAGGCAAGGAGTGCAACACATACATGTATGACTGTTTCCTTCCATTCTTACAGGAGAGACATTTTAGGATACTTGTTTCTGAAACAATGAGACATGCAGACTGGAGCTTGAAAGGAAGATTTTCAAGAATAAGAGAACCTTCTTCCTTTTATTACTGTATAGACAATGTCAGTTCTGGTAATACCACAAACATTGCTCTGTTAATGAATATGAAGGCATTCCAACTCTGTTTTACTTCTTGTGAACATAATAGGTTATGACAATGAGCTATTTTTCCTTTGAGGAGAAAATGCAAATGGGAACAAAAGCCTTAAATAGCAAATGTTTAGATAATATGACAAATGGCAGCAGTATTAGAACAACTAAAACATACAATGTTCCTGTTCTATAGAATAAAAGACCTGTAATATATGTCAGGAGTGTCAAAGTCACATTCACTTAGACTTGGAAGGATATAGCTCAATCAAACAATATAAATTGAATGTGGAACTTACCTGTTTAAGAACAGCTGCAGTCAGTTTTCTCTTTCCTTTCTCTCTGAAGAGCAGAGACAAATAGTATTTGGTATCAGGAGAAATACAAAACCAGCATAAAGTTATCACCTTAAAAATTAATTGTTTTCTTGAAACAAAAAGAAAGAAAAAATTGGACATCAGAGTTTTTTTTTAAAAGGAACAGACATTTCATTACTAAAAATGTCACTTTGCCAAAAAGAGAGGAAAGCTATTCCGGATTTTTTTTTTCAGTAAGTCAAACATCTATATTAAATAAAAATGACTTAAAATACTCAAAACAAATTTTCATGGTAAAATTAAGAGATAGAAGCAATAAGTTTCAAAAGACATGCAGTGAACCATGATACCCGAATGTCAGCAGTTATATACAAAGACAAATTTATACAATTAGCATAAAATTGAAACATTATTAGAAGAATCAAGAGCTCCTATCAGCAAAAACCTACTTTACTTTCCTTGGAAAAATTTATACCATAGCCCACCTTAAAAGGCTTTATCTTAAAAAAAACCCCAAACAATCTTTTCACTGTAATTTACAAGCCTGTGTAGAGGTTTATATCAGCTACTGCTACAACCAGACTACTTTCAGCATTTATACTAGATACCAGATATTTATAGCTCACAATTTATGAAGAAAAATTGCCATAAATGTCTCTTTAGACACCAAAAAGTTCATCTTGCTAGAATTCAGCGAAGATATTGTAGTTTAAGAAAACAGGAGTTAAAAAAATAATGTAAAGGGTTGTTTTTGAAAGGGGTGCATGAAAAACAATATCCCTCTGTTTCAGATAAAATACAATATTACTAAGAAAATCCTTTTAAGAGATATAAATTATTTCATTACTTCATTAATCAATAAACTGGATATTCTCTTATGGAACTAATATTTGATAGTATTCATGTCATAAAATAACAGTTAATTTATAAACAACTTTTTGCCTAATGTCTCTTCAAATGCAGATCAGTATGCAGAAAAATTATCTAAAAATTGTATTTCCTTTTATGATATGACTGTTAATCAAAAAATGGTGTAATAGGCTTTGGACATAGAGAGGTATTTGGACAGTTACTGAAAGATAAAAACCAACAAAACAAAGTACAAAAACAGATGGGGAAAATCTGAAAAGGAAACAATATCCAGCTGGTATTTATAGTGGGAGAAATGAGCTGAGCTTTAAAGGAGATGGGCTCTCAGTTGCCATAGACCTTGGTGCCAAAGCACGAAAGCCAGTGCTGAAAGTCATGTAAGCACACTGCAATTATTGCTGCTTCTGGAGGCAACAAGATGTATGAACAGAAAGAGGACATTTAGTGCAGGAAAAGCTCAGAGTGGCAAAGATCAGGTAATTTGCAGAAGTTGTTCAGAATCACCAGCAGAAACTCCTTTCTGAAGTACTATTTGTTATCAACCAGCTCGTTTTAGAGGAATATAGTTTGCTTCCTTGGGAAGCAACACTTAGGCTACAACTTCCTGAAGGGTGGTTGTAGTCAGGAGGAGGTTGGTGGTCTCTTTCTCCAGGCAGCAACTGACAGAAGGAGAGGACAGTCTCAAGCTGCATCAGGGGAGGTATAGGTTGGATATATGGATAAAGTTTTTCATGGAAAGAGCCATAAAGTTCTGGAATGGCCTGCCCAGGGAAGTGGTGGAGTCATAATCCCTGGATATGGTACTCAATGCCATGCTTGAGTTGAGGTGTTGGGGCATGGGCTGGACTCAATGATCTTGAAGATCTCTCCCAACCTAATCATTCTGTATCTTAATGTCTCCTGTCCTGCAAGATGGAGAGCATCAGGGGGAGCCAGCAGAGATTCTGGAGCCTCTTTGTACTCTTGCTTATTCTGAATATATCTTTAGAATTGGGAATAATACTGTCACTTAAAAAAAAAAAAAAATCCAACCAAAACCTAACCAAACAAAACACAAACAGAACTGACACAGTTTTTATCATTTGTGACCAAAGATCAAATAGGGCTTAACAAGTTCTTTATATTTAATCCTTTACAAAAAATCATTATTGTATTGACTGACTATACCATACCAAATAGTTTATGGCCCTAAAACTTCCCTTACGGATAAAATTTACAGGAAACTTTGCCCCTTGGAACTAGCCCCTTGTCACAGCTCAAGATGAAAACACTGTGAGAAAATAAGGTGTTACATGTTTGACTTTAAGTTAAAAATACATACAAATGTAAACCTTAATATCCTCACAGAGAGAAGAAACTTAAAGATCAGAGCTCATATTTCAGTAGATGCCATGACAGAAACCAGAGATGAAATCCTGCCCTTCAGTTTGATCTCCAAATGAGTAAAAAAGATACTTATGGCAAATACTATTCTAATAAATGCTGTCAGATGGAGCCACAGCATCAACATATCCAAAACCCCTCCTTGAATGTGTGTTCATAGAAACACTGTACCTGAAATATAGTCATTACAGAGTATTGCCAGATTCTGGTGAATTGTAAAAGCAAAAAAGGCAACATAATTTCTAGGGTAATTTTTGTGCTCATACCAATTTTATAGCAGGTAACAGAACACAAGGATGAATCAAATCATAGTTTGCCAATCCTGCCCATCTCCTTTATTTTTTTCCTTAGTGCTGTCTTTGTCCTTCTACTTCACCATCCACGGACAGTGGCCCTCTGATTGCAAAGAGCGTCCCTGGGGGACAAAACAGTAAGGTTTTAACTGCACCATGAAGATCTGGTTTTTAGCTAATAAAAATCCATTTGTCTTTGCTTCTTTGGACACCTGGAGAGCTATGATGTTTCTGGCAAGGTTGAACACTCATAAGTAAAAGAGAAAAATTTAGGGTGAGACAGTAAAAGAGCTACAAGGATCTTATTTCAGAAGAGGAATTGGGGGAATCTGAAAAGAAAGTACATTTACCTTCATAGCTCAGAGACAGCTCTTCAGCTGTGCACACCACAGATTTTATTCAAGATTGAACAGTTTTGCTTAGGTTTATAACTTCCAGCCTTCATTGTGATGCTCTGTAAGTCATATTTTTTTCAGGTCAAACCACAGACCATGCAAGTCTTTTAAAGTTCCTGTTCTTTAGAAATAAGCCATAAGGCAACCTTTTCTCTTATCACAGCTTCTTCAGATCAGAAAAATGCCCACACTATCTGCACAAACTTCCTGGTAGAGGCTATGAACAGTACAGAGAGTGTAAAAGACCTGCTAAGACAACCATTGCAGGCTGGGCAAGACAAAGATAGGTGCTATTGGAAGAGGTGGGTCTCAGATCACAACTATTACTCATACAATAGGAAAACCGGCCTTATTATGAAATGATTTTAATTTTTTACAGATGAGTTGGCTTTATGTGTGAAACAACAAAGCCTGGATTTTATTTTTAATCAAATCCACACATAGAAGAGCTGGTAACAACAAATCAGGAACATAATTTTCACAAAATATTAGTGAATTTTTCAGATTATAAAATTAGTAAAATTGTAAAAAAAAACAGATATTTTTAAATTTGGAATATTTATTAGCTATAAAGTGGCTAGTGCCAGCTAGTTGTGCCCCTCCCTCAAGGATTGAACCAAGTGGAAAACACAAGCTCTAGTACAAAGTGTAGTTATTTCATGTCTGTTCTAACGGGAAGTTAGTTTTACTTCATCTGAAGAAGGTACCTTTAATGAAGAGTAATTCTGTCAACAGGAAGTTACAGGCCCCCGTCCTGACACGGTAATATCCTAGAGATAACTAGGTTTTCTCTGTTAGCTCTGCAGTTCAGTTCTTAGGCAGGATGTATGTTTTGGTATGATGTGATTATAGAAGTGTGCAGTAGTCTAAGGAGTTCCAATTTATGTTCTTTTTGGCAAGGGACCAACTTCTTAGACAATTAACAACAACCCTAAACACTCTGTTAAAAGACATCCTTTGAGCAACATTAGTAATTTCCTGTGTATGTGCACATAGGATTAATGGC
Organism: Lonchura striata; assembly: GCF_050655825.1. Lineage (NCBI taxonomy): Eukaryota > Metazoa > Chordata > Aves > Passeriformes > Estrildidae > Lonchura > Lonchura striata. The sequence continues at coordinate 84,247,343 of NC_140703.1, read as the reverse complement.
AAGATCCATACTGATGGATTACACAATGCATGTGCACATATTCAATCCTACCTTCTGGCAAAAATGGGAGCTGCTAACCACTACATAATGTTGATGTCAGTACTCCTGCAAAACTCAGATATTTTAATGAAAAAAGCTTATCCTTAATTTAAAACACAGCATAATATTGTTTTTATTTGTGCAGTTAGACTATTTTCTGCCTTAGAGTAAATCTAAAAATAACCTGATTAGGCACTGTTAAAAATGAAAAACAATAAACACACATCATTTTCTGAACTGGTGACAATGATTTGACATTTCACCTTTCCAGCTGGCAAGGTCCTACATTTGCTAAATAACATCTATGGACCTCTCCGAGGACAGTATAGGTCGATGACTACTGAATTCAAGTCAGCTGCACATAACCAGCTACCTTCTAAATCACACTATGTGTGTCACTACACTGTTATTATCCAGTCAATAACCAGTGCATACCCAGCAACTGAAGAAGAACCAGGATTTGGGGGCAGTGTATTTTCCATACACGTCCCTCAACAACACAGCTCAGCACAAGTGTCAAATACAAAACACAAAACTATTTTCTTCTGACTAAAGAAAAAGCAAGCCTACCATGGGCAGCATTATTAGGTATCCTGGCGTGTTTTGAGTTGGGTGACTTTTCCTGAGGAAAAGCAATGAAACGGAGTGCCCGGCTTAAGAGAGGGCAGCGGTACTTGAGCACCTGAGCGTTCATCTCCGCTATTAAAACCTGGCACCAGAGTTTAAGCGCTGTAGCCACCTATTCGGCGCTCCCTTCGGTTCGTAGGCAGGCTGCACGGCAGCGGTCAGGGCCGAGCAGCGCGAAGAAGTCCCACTCCTTCTTCATCTCGGCCGAGACTACGAGCCAGCCGCCAGCGGCGGCAGGCGGCCCCGCAGCGTCCCGCCGCCCCGCTGGCAGGCAGGCCCGGGGCGCGGCGGCCCGAGCGCGCCGGGCGGGGCGCGGCCGCGGGCGGCGCCGCCCTTGCCGCCTCAGGAGCGGCGGGGAGCGGCTGTGGGGCCGCGCGGGGTGTGCGCGCCTGGCTGTGAGCGTGTGTGTGTGTGTGCAGCGGGCAGCCATGCGGCGCTGGGGGCTCCTTCTCTTGCCGGCGCTCCTCGCCGGCCTGGGCTCCGTCACAGGTGAGGAGGGGTGGGGGGGCTGCAGCTCCGTGCGGGTCGGCGGCCGTGTCTCATGGACCGGGCAAACAGCGCTCTCCCTCTGCAGGCTTTTATTCCCCCCCACCTTCCTCTTTCTTTTCATTTAACTCGCTGGAAAAGTATTCCTGAGCTTTCTGCCCGCCTTCCGCGCTGGAGCGGACTAAGCAGTCAGCTATCATCTGCGGAGAGTACGCGGTCTTCGCCCCGGTAGCGCCCTTGGTGCAGGCTGGTCCCCGAAGGGGGTTTCGGGTGTGGGGAGCCCGGCTGGAGCGCAGCTTCCATTTTAGGAAGGAAAGCGGAGTCACGGCAGTCCCAGGGCATCGGATAGTTACTCACCAGAAAGTCTGCCGTCACACGACAGCCTTTAAAAAGTAATTATGGCAAAACCGCACAGCGAAACACACTGGTGTATTTTCTGAGAAGCTTCTCGTTGCTTCAGTATGTATCGGGGACAATTTTCCTGAACCCTGATCGAAAAAAAAGTCTGTATGCCCCTTGGTATTTGGTAAAAATAAGCAGTTTTGGGTGGAGAAAGTAGTAAAGCCCCCGGTACGAAGGTGTTTTTTCCAGGCAGAGGACTGCTGAACTGCAATATGCAGTCCAAACTGTCGTTTCCCATTCATATGATTGTTTTTAAGACATTTCTTTTTTCTTTTACTATGTTAATAAGCATACTTGTTGCTATGCCTAGGTTGTTTTTTTTTTTCAGGTACTTCATAAAAGAAACACCTTAAGTCTTAAATATCTACCTCTTCACTGTAAAAGAGAAGGAAAAATGCATGTTCTTAGCGTTGATTGGAAGCCGTAGATAGTGCACATGTGATGCCAGATAAGCAGTTTTGACAGCAAGGCTTGAATTCAGTTCGGCTGTGGCCCTGTTGTGGTCTTGATTTGCAGGTTGGAAAAGCTGAGCTCTTGGAAAAAAGTACAGTTTTGTGGAAACCACCTTTAAAACTGGCAGATGATGCAGGCTACATTTATCCTCTTAGTATTTGTGTGGAAAATTTCCTCCTCTACTTCTGCAAGCAGCCCTCATGGTTGTTGACGGCAAGATCTTTGCTGTGATGCTCTTCACACGTGGAAGTATTTAGGGCCACTGAGAAACAGTGTCTTCCTATACTTCACCAAGAATTGTGGAGATGAAAAGAGATGTCTGGATTGTGCTTTACTGGAGGGGAGGTGCACAACTGTCTCTACGAGTTTTGTTTAGAATTCTGAGGAAAATTATACTACTACTAAAAACAATCTAAAAGATTGCTTTAGAAAGCTAGTGAATATATATGAATAATGGTTAGCGTCAATAATGCAAACCGAGTAGATAGTTACAATTAGTTTGGACACTTTTTCCTTAAACAAAATATGTAAGAATTTTAGAACTGCAGAGAATGTCAGCCTGGAGAGGGTGGGGTCCTCCAGGGGAATTTCAGATTTGTGCTTAGGCTGTCTTAAATGACAAAAGCAAAACCTGAATTACGTGCTTTTGAAAAAGTTAGTTTCACTGTTGGTGAATTTACAGAACTTCTACAGAAAGTTAATCTTGCTTTATCAGCAATTCAGTCATGCAACTCTGTGGAGTTGACTGTTTTCACTGAGGGACTGCCTGCTTTCATGATTCAAGCAGAAGAATCTGTGCTCTGGACTGATAACTTGTTATGGGATCATCCATTTTAGGCACAGGAAATTTGTTAGTGTTAAATCAATATTCAACATATCAACAAGGATTTGAATGTCTTATTAGGCAAGGGTGAACTGTGTTATTTGAGCTTTCTTAGAGAAAGAGCTCACAGTTTTAACCTAGAAGCTGCTGTTTAAGTGTTGTCTCATATGCCAAGTATGAACTCTGCCAGTCTGGCAAAACTGGAATTTAGATACCGTTGGGGCTGTATCCATCAAAGGTTAAATGTAAGATTTTATATCGCCAGTTTCTATAGGCAGTCTGACAACTTGCCCCTGCTGAGGACCAGGATCTCTATTTCTCTTCCTTTTTTTTTGGTCTGGTGCCCATCGAGGCCTGCACTGAGATCATTCAGCTTGGTAAATCAGCAAATGACTAATCTGCATTGAGTTTGCTGTGCTGAGTGTTCGGCCCGAGTTCCAGCCTGCACAAGGGAGTGGCAGGGCCTAGCATGGGAGAGTGGAAATGAGGTGGGGACAGGGAGGAAAGGACAAGAGGCTTCCTGTTGTGGCTGGCTGTGAGGTAAGACCAACTTAGCCATCTAATACCTGCAAAATCATGAGGTTAGCCCTGTGTCTTAACTTGAGGCATGTGATTTTCAAAATACAATGCAAAAAAAAAAAAAAAAAAAAAAAAAAGCATTAGGCAGAATGAGTTCTGTACAATGTGTATGAAGACCACAGCAGGTGAAGAATCAAACAAAATTAAAAAAGCCTTGCATGATACTCTACACATGAACTTGGTGATATTAGAGGTTTAAACCAAGCTCAGTGATTCTCTGTGATTCTGTGCATGATGAGCAGCAAGAAACAGCTGCATTCAGACACAAGGCTCAAAAGTCTCCCGTATTCTACTGGAGAAAGATCAAAGCATGAAAAGCTGTCTGCTTACTGTGGGTCTGGAGTTTGGACTGGCATACATGGTTTAAGTGTCTGTTGCAGGAACTGGGAGGAACTTTTTGATTGAAGCACAATTGCCAAAAGGACATTCAGAGGTGAGCAAAATACAGGCTGGAAAATGATGTACCCATGTTGTAAGATCAGTAGCCTAGGGTGAAGTGCAGGTGGAGATCCCTTCTTTCTAAGACCTGTGTAATTAGAGGGCCCTGAGCAAGGGAAGGAAACACTTGTGCTCCTGACTTCTTGCTGAGGCAAGTCAGTGTTGAAAGAGATGACTAGTTGGGTGGAAGATGGTGAAGTGGTCCTGTCTGTAATCCAGCAGATGGAGCTTTCAGCTGGGACAGAGAGGTGCTGCAGGGACTCCTGGAGACTGAGCTCTGCTTTGTGGGCTCTGGAGTTGTTTGCCTTTTAAATCTGACTTTTGAAAACCTAAACAAAGCCAATAAAAAGCCAACAAACCCCATAGTTTTCATTGGAAAAATTTCAGTAGCAGTGCTGGAATGCATACATGGCAGCATGAACTTTAAAAATGCAGCACGTGTTTCTCCATCTATTTTCTCTAATGTGAAATGGCTATTTTTTTTAATGTGGTGTTATATAAAATGGCCACTGCACTATTATATCAAAATTATGTCACTGCAAGAATCCATAAGCTTTCCTTAAGCTGTAGCTCTTAGTTATAGTGATTTAACTTGGCAAGAGCTAAGTGTGACTCAGCCTACTGCCATCTAGCCGAGACCAATTTCAATATTTTCCTGATGTTACTTGGGTTCATATGATTGGGTTGCCTGTGCTTGAGACTCTTGCCTGCTTTAACTCTTGCCGTCTTGAACTTCCCACTGAAATGACCTTGCATTTCATCAGGTGTCAGCTATGTTAGAAGATGCAGTGATATTAGTAGCCATTGGTTAAGATCATTTTGATAGGAGCATACCAGTTTTTTCTAGCCTTCTGCAAACTGCTTTTGCATGCTCTGGCACAGGAACCTGCTCTTTGGAGTCTAGTAAAAATGTTTTGAGAGAAAGTTATGAGCAAAACAGTCTCAACTCATGGGACTTTTACTTACATTTGCTGTCCGTTAAAGGCAAACTTCTAATCAGTGAGTTTGAGAATAGAGAGAAAAAAATTGATCCATCAAACCCTAAAGGCTCTCCCTCTTCCCTGCTTTAATTTTAAACCCAAACAACCCTACCCACTCTATATCATCATCCCTGGTTTTCACTGCAGGTTGTGTTCAGCCCATCTTCTAATTCTTTGCTGGGGTAACATGCAGAGCCAGAAGGTTGTAATGAGCTTAATGGTGTCTTTCTGCTGCTGTTTCATGCTGATCTTCCTCTGCTCCTCTTTGCTTTTCAGTGTCCCACTCTCTATGAGGATCTCTTATGGTCCCTCAGGGCTATCACTGTTCTGTTCTGAGTGGCCACACTCCCTCAGGGGTGTCTTTGCCACAGTACCTCCAGGAGCTCTCCTGTTGGCATGGAACCTCTACTGCCCAGAGCACATCTATAGCCACGTTCCCTCTGTAAGTCTCTCAAACCACAGTTTCCTGTGTCTCCTGTCTCTGCTGTCTGACTCTTTATGTCTGCTCCAGCAGGAATACTCTGTGCTCCTGAGACCGGTAGAAAGTTTGGTGGTGTTAGAGTTTAGGATCTTTCCTATTGCTTCTTTCTCTCACGGAATTTTGCTGTCTGTCACGAAGAAACCATGACTGATAATTAGGAGAGACGAAAGAAGTTTCCACAGGAAGGGTACAGCTTGCCACTCTCTTAGCTGGGGGATTTCTCTTGGAGAGCAGATATACCACGAGAATTGGGGTGGGGAAAAAGGGGGCTAGGATGGCTCCTAGCTCTCTTGCTCTCTTGACTTCAGAGGAGGATGGTGAGCTGCTGTCTGGTGGGGAGTCCAGCCCTGCCCTGTTTTCTCATGCCGTGGGTGAGCCTTTTCTCGTGAAAGCAGCCATTGAACTGGGACCTTATTGGCACCCTGCCTCACTGTAAAGGACCCTTGCCATCTGCTCGGGTGTCTCAGGGGGAAAAACTGATACACCAATCCTCTCTCCCCTTTCCTGGAGGGTGTGTCTCCCTGGCTGCATGCAGCAGCTGCTGCACAGCCCTGCTGCTTTCTGCTGCTGCCTCAGGCTTTTTCAATGCACTCTGACTCACACCTCCTGCCTGCTGGGACACCCCATGGCCCCTGCAACAGCTGCTGATTGACATGACTCCGGTCTTTGAGCCATTTATGGACTACATTAGTGATTGTTCAGGAGGCTGTGTATATGTATTCTCAGGGCTGCTGGGGCTCCCAAGCATGTTCTAAGGCTAACAGAGGCCATTACTTCTGCAAATTCATGGCAGCCTCTTCAGCATATAACTTGTCGTATGCTGGGGCATTTTATAGCCTGAGGAGTTCAGCGTTCATGCTGATTTGCTGGCTTCATATTAATCAGTTCAGGTTGGGGAAAGACAAAGATTACTTAGTACTGTTTTGAAGGTTTGTCCTTCAATCAGTATATAAGCAATACTGTGGAAAAATTCTCCAGAGGTGTTGCCTCAAACCTTTGTGGATGGTGCCATGGAAGATGGTAGGGCTGCATTTCTACCCCTTGCAACAGCAGTTCTGGATATATTGCACACCATTCCAGGTGAAGGTGGACCCAGAGCTAGTGTTTGAAAGTTGCTTGGTATCATACAAGGTAGTTTTGGTTTATTTTTCATTTAAAAAGAATAATTTCTCTATATGCTTGTAAATTCTACTCTGGGAAAGATTTCCCATCTTGGTGCAGAAAATCTGTTGTTCTTTCCACAGGTACAGTTTTCACCTGTTGAAAATAAATGCAGTGATAGTCATCACAAATTCCTTTTAAACTGGTTTAGTCTCTACATTTGATGTGACTCTGATGCCCAGAACAATAAGATCCAGATTTTTTTACAAAGAATTCCAGATGTCATAAGGCATATTACTGTGAAAGTCCAAGAACTTACATCTTTGTGGTGTAAGGCCTGTTTACAGTAGTGTTTCTAAATACTGGACAATTTTTTTATATGTAGAACAATGCCTTCAAAATATATAGTTGACATGTCAAATGCAGGAGTAATTCAAACATGTTTTGGGAAAAAGATCATTTTGAAAGAACACATTTACATTTTAAGTCAGGTCTGATCACACAACATCATTGGCTGCATAACAAATGCATTTGGTTTACTCCGTGCACATTTCAGTTACTTGTGAAGTGCCCACATGCTATAAACATCTAAAAAAGGCATCCTTAACAGTACTTGTAAAAGGAAGGCCTCTTGAGTGGAGCGATGTTTAGTTAAATGCAGATGTTAATTCTGCTCTACTTTTCTTATAGCTTGCTTCCTGTAAAACTCCCACTGGATCTCTTCTTGTTCACAAATGTTTCACAGGAAATGGTATCCATTTCTTGCTGTGAGTAAAGTATCCACAAAGCTCATTCTACTCTGAGCCTAAGAGTTTTAATCATGGTAAATTCAAACTTTTTTTTTAGGATAGCAGTCATTCTTTCATTGGTTAAAAGTTAAAATCAGTATACAAGTTAATCTTTCCATGAAATAGAAGTTCTTTTTGATTAAACACCCATCAAGGTGTTTAAAATCTGATTTTAATTATCAAACTGTCTTTGCATGCTTTTTTGCTTAACCATAGAGAAATGTTGCTTGTATATTTTCTGTTTGTGAAGAAATCTAGCATTCTGAGGATAACATAAAGTGAAAATTTTTGAAACACTGATATTTCCAGGAAAACAAGTTCAAGCAATATTGGTAGGATTACTTTTTTTATAACTGACACAAAAATATTGCACTCTAAATCTTCTGTTTCTGGAAAAAGTGCAGTTAGTGTTTAGACTTCTATTTTGTTCTCTGTGATTTGGAGGAGAAGAGTAAGCTGTGTGAAGAGGAGAGGGACTAGTGGTGATAGTAGCAGTAGTAGAAGTGAGATGTGAATCAAAAATGAGGCTGTTGTGTTGGGTAGTATACGGTGTTTATTAGAGCTGATGCTATTGTTGGACAAACCAGACAGCTCTAGAGTCACACAAGTCCTTGTTAAATTTAGAAACAAGAAATTTCAGGATACGCTTTGGGGGAGGGCTTGGAGAAGCCTATGCAGAAAGCTTTTAGATAAAGCTGTCTTTTTCTACATTTTATATCATTATATTTCAATCTGCTGATTCTTCCCTCATGTCCTGCTACCCATGCCTGTCTGTATTTTTTCTCTTTAACACCAGAAATGCCTTCCTGCCTACTATGTGATTCTCATTCCATCCTGGATTCCAGGCCTCTTGCAATTGGATCCCAAATTCACTAGCTACTTTACCATCTATTCCCTGCTCTCTCCCTTTCTAAATGTTGCAAATGGTTATTGAGACATCTCTTATTCTTCTCAGAGCTGTTGCTGTTTGTCGAAGGCAGCAAGTTTGCAATCTGATTTACAATATTCTTGTCACCGTTCTCACAATAATTTTCAGCTTTCATTTTTTCTAATTTGTCCTTCTGGCTTTTCTTTGTATACTAAGCAGAGATGTGCATCTTTTTTCCCCAAAATTCAGGCAAGACTTGTGATTCTGAAGCTTGTGGCTTTAGTGAGCTGACAGCTCCTCTGCATCCAGATTTTCCCCTCTCTCTCTCTTCCTTCCCTGTTGCTGTTGCTTCTACTCTTATCCCTTGGCATTGTCATTGTATCTTTGTCACTGGCTCCATTGCCAGTCCTATATTCTGGCACAGTTCCTTTATTTTGCAGTTCTTACCTGTTCTGCATGCATTCCCATTGCTTTCCTGTGTTCTAGGAAATTATTAAATTTCTAATAAATGAGTAAAATTATAGTGCAAACTGAAATTTGGCATGTGTAATAGCAGCCTGCAAGTGATTAACACTGGAACATTAAATGTAATTTGGTTTTAGGAGGTGATGCAGAATCAAAGTGAAGATTAGGAAAATAATTCTTAGAGTGGCCATGGAAAATTCTTGTTAAAGGTTTTGTCTAAATATAACAGTAGTACTTTCACAAGATGCGTTTGAACTGGAAATGCTTACAGTTCCACTGTGAATGCATTCCAGCTGTTTTTCTGGGCTCATGAACATACTGAAACTAAGAACATAATCTTAGTACAAAAGGGAAAACTTGAATTTTTCCTCAAGTACTGAAGGATAGGAAGTTAAAAGGAAAATCTCTCAACCTTCTTTTAAATAAGAAGCAAACTTACATAATGTTTCTGGCTTTTCATGTATTTGTGCCAACTCCTATGATTCAAATCATTGCAAACACTAGTTTTCTCAACCCACACCTTCCCCACAGGAAACCCTCATCATAAAACCCAAAGTCTTCCTCTTTCTTTTAGCACAAGAGGTTGTTGCTCATTTCAAGTACACAGATTGAAAAGCCTGAAGAGTCTTTTTAGCCGTAAATGAACAAACCACAATTAAAATAGTCTGGAAAAAGTCAATTTTTCTATTTCTGATTAGATTACAGATTTTGTTTGGACTTTACTATTAGTATACAAACTATATTGAATTGCTAAGAACTGTGTGGAGGAAGGTAAAAGAAACAAGCTATGAAATTGTCATCTTACAAGTATCAGCAGACATAGGAGTTCTGCTTACTATGAATCTTCATTTCAGTGTGCTGCTATAAAAATAAGTGTTAATCTGGCTCTGTAAGCATTGCAAATGTATATTTCAAATAAATTTTATTTTAAAGAAGGAATTTATAAATGAAGATCCAAGTTCTATTAATTTGTTCAACTTAAATTATAATTTAATTATAATTATAAATTGGCTTTTTAAAATTATAAATTTTCATTATAAATTAACTTTAAAAATATAATTTAACTTTTACTAATTATAATTTAATTTTTTTTCCTTAATCAGAGTGAGGCTTATTTACCAGTCCAGCAGTTGAGGTTTTGGGACCAATGCTTTTGCCAATTATTATCCAGTGTCTGCCAGATCACAAATTTTGGGTTCTTAGTCCTTCCTCATTTCTTGTGCTAAAACTTTACCATAATTCATCTAATGCTTATTGCCCTAATCTTTTGGTTCCTGCACCTTGCTGCTAAACTTTCTTTTTTTTCCTCTGAGTCCCCCACCACACCGGGATTACTTTTTCTTCCTTTTCTTCCTGTCCCAATCCAACAGGCCAACAGAGATGCAGAGTGAGATGATGCAGACAACACAAAATGCTGATGTTTCCTGGCTGTTTGTTGTGGAGTGAAACCTTTAATCTATCATCATACACACTTTATTGCTTATAAAGTGTTTTACTGATACGGGATGAGCAGGAAAAGCACACAGCCCTTGAAGTCATGCCCCAGACATCACAGAATTGCCCTGATTACACTTCTCCCTTTCTCTGCACTAGACTGGGCAGGGTACTGAGTGTAGAAATGCACGTAGAGGTTTGACTCCTTGTGATGTGGCCACTGTTTTGAGGTGCACGCTTCAGGCCAAGAGGCTTCATGAATGTCAGTCAGAAAGATTCTTTCAAGAACTGCTGAAGCTGTTGCTAGATGTAAGAGCAGAAAACCTCAAGGAATAACAAGAGACTTTGACACTGGAAGAGAGATGTTGTGAGAGATGTTTGGAGGATGTTGTGAAAATTTGCAACAGACACTTGTGGACTGAGGAGAAAGACTAGGATGCAAAATACAGAATTACAAGAGTAATGAGTGTGCATGAGGTATCCTAGCCAAACTGGGCCATCCTGAATGTGGTTTTACAGAGGGTTCTTGTAGCTTTCAAATGTTGAATATAACACAATTTGACTAGTCACTGACACCCACAGTATTGAATATTAATAATGGGAAAACTTTGGAAAGCACGTGTATTTCTTACTACTTTTCAACTAATCCAGACATTCTTGGAATCAGATTAACTTGATTTAATTATCTGGGATACCAGCCAATATGGGCAGGATTTCTAAGAGGTGTTAGAAAGCTGACATGTTGGTTGCCCTGGCATATATTTTATATCTAAGCTTCTAGGAAATGAGTCAGTATTTAGAGGGCCAAGCTGTCCTTTGGTTTCTTTTACTTTAGCATAATCAATACGAAAGTGTCCAGTAAAATTCCACTACCACATTACATGGTAATGTAAAATGTGAACTAATATACATTAACAAAGTTAATACACTTTCATGCTACAAAAACTGATTGATATAATAGTTAGGGAAGGAAACTTACATAACAAGAATAAATGTGAGCCTTGTGGTCAGAATGCATCTGGTTATGGAAATTTATGGTATGTATTTGCAAGAGTAGTATCTGCAAGATTTGTCAGCTTTGTGAAAGCTTAAAGTCCTGTCTGTTGAACAGCTTAAACTTTGAAGCTCTAGACTGTGAGCAACATGTACTTAAAGAATTTTGGTATCTTAGGCTTATAAAAAATGAACTACTGACATTTCTTATGCTAAGACAGAACTTCAAAAGTGTCTGAATGCAAAGCATGTGCACAGTGCCTTCTTGATCTTAGTGAGCTTTGAGAACAGGTTTTCTTAAGACTACTTCAGAGCTCCTGATCCAACCCCATGACCACAGAGGCAGTGGTGGAAATCAGAGAGGTTCTTGGCCCATTGTGAGCCTCCCTAGAGGAACAGAGATTACACTGAGACCTGGGAAGAGGGGCAGGGGTACTCCTTGCCTGCTCCAGGGGGTGAAGAACAGGGCTGGCTTTGCCCTGTTGATGCAAAAGAAGGCAGTGGTAGCAGTGGCTCTGGGTCTGGCCTTGATAACATGAAGTAACTTCATGTTTAATGCATAGAGTGCCTCAGCGTGGTTTAGGGGTTGCTATGGAAGGTGTTAGAGGAAGGTAGAAGATAGGGAGGAAGGTGCCATGACTGCTGCACATGGATGTAGACAAGCCCATGTTCTGGCTGCCAGTTGTATGTTGCTTTAGTCCCTGAATTGACACAAAAGGTAACTTAGTAATAATTAAAATGCTCACTAATTTTAGTAGTGCATTTATGTTTGGTAAGGGCAAGTATGTAAGTGAAATAGCAATAAGCATAGTATATGACATTTGCAGTCTTCAGTTGTGGTCAGGCCCTCCTGAAATTACAGGTAAGAAAAAAATAAACAAAAAAATCAAATAAATACATCCAGTGATTTCTGATTGCTTGCTGTGTTACATTTGCATTTTGCAAAATGCTTTTCCTCTCCTTCTACTTCCCATCCCTACCTCCAAAATTTGTCATTCTTGTCATGCTTCCATCACCCAAATGTTCTTCTAGCAGCTCTTGTTAGTGTAGCTTAGGTTTCTGCTTTCAATCTGCAGGAGACAGAGCAGTGTATTTTAGTTCTCATTTATAAAAAAATTGCGGAGTGACTTACTTTAGTTCTATGACTTTGCAGCACAAGGAGTATAGCCCAGTGGCTAGGACTGGCCCATGTCACAGAATCATAGGCTGCTGAAGCTGGGGCCCTTTTAGTCTTACCCTCTGCTTCAGAAGGGTCAGCCACTGCAGGTTGCCCAGGACTGTGGTCAGCTGGGTTTTACTTATTTTGAACATGAGGAGGTGGTACTTCTCTGCCTTCTGCAGTGAAATGTGAATATGACTAATCTCATACTGTATCAGGAAGTACCTGAGAGCAGTGACAGTTCTTTGCAAAGGTCTTTGCACTCTGATTTGCTTCCTTGGATCTCTTGAATACCTTCTAGTTCTTCAGCTATTCAAAGCCTATGTTTGCTCCTTTTCTTTTACCTACTGTTTCCCCCCCAGCTAAGACAAACTATGTTTAACCAAGCATACCAAACCAAACTAGAGATGGTCTGGTGAAGATGTGTGGGGGAAATTCAGAACTCCTGGACAACTGACTAGTATGATTAAGAAGAAGCTGCTTATTGTTTACATTATGCACTTATTTATACATCCTAACTCTACTACCCATGCTGATCACACATTTTTTATTGGTGCCTTTGCTTGTCCACGTGTTTTGCATGCACTTCTCAGAATATGTGATTGGTTACAGCCCAGGTGGCTCACAGCTCTCTGGTATCTCCTTCTTGTGGTCTTGGAATTAGGTTTCTCAGCTTCTTCTTCCTTATTTTAGTACAGTTTATGTCTTAGTAACCTTGATGAATTCCAGAGAACCCTGAGAAAATTCTGATAAGAGCAGTTACAAGCGAAATGGCTGGTGCACACTGTTGTCTAAGTGGTTCAGATGCATTGCTACAGATCTGTCTCTTGAGATCCAGGTATTTGAGATACATATGTGAAAGGAAAATAGTGTAGACAATTCTGAAGTATTCAATCTGCTCACTCCCCTAGGACTAAGAAATACCTGTTGTTCTTCATATGCAATGCAATATCTGCTTTATTTGTAAATATCCTTATTTAGACTAAGCAAATGCTTGTAAGCTTAGTTTCTCTGGGTGTTTCTTAAGTCTGCAGGGAGTGCAGCATATTCTTGCTGACTTTTCCTTCTTGGACCCTGATAGTACCCTGTTCTAGTTTTGTAGCTTTATTTGTTGTTTTCTAATTACTTTTTTCCTGGAACCAGCTGAATCATAACTGAGCTCTTCTCCTTTTAGACTAAACTATCACTGAATTTCTACTTTTGTTGGACCCACTCATACTGAAAGTGGAGTGAGTACATTTATAAAAGCAACTGCTTTAAAGACATAGGAAGGTTTGTCATAAACAGTGGAGAAATACCTTTTCTTGGTGGGAAAGCTGACTTCCAGCACCTTAGAGGGCAGATTATTTTAATGAGTTCCATGAGCTAAATTTTTATACTTTTTGCTATCTTATGTCAAAAAAGTAATGTGTATGAGAAGCCTGATAATCTTGCTGCATGCTTGGAAAGAAAATTTTGCATTCAGAATAATAATTCTAGTCAATAAAGCATGATTATGTTTTTCTTTCATTGACTCACAATTTTATTTATTCCTGTCAGAGCATTTTTTACACGAGCTTGGCAGTCAGCAGTCTGATCATAAATTATTTCTCTGTGAAGCTCATGTGCAAAATCCCTTAAAATAGCACCATCACTGGAAGCACACCCTTTTACAAAGGTTTCCTCCTCTTGAGGGAAGCTGCTGCGGCTGAAGCCATTCTGAGTTCCTGGACTGAGTTTTATGCTGGCAGTGGGAAACTCTTCATATAGCCTCTTTTCTTCTCCAGGTAGAATTTCAGCTGCACTGAAGCATAAAGCTGAGCGTATGTGCTTGTTTTTCCATCTGCCTGGAAAGAAACAGGCATGAAATATGCACAAACATGTGTAACATATACACAAACCAGTGTAATGTTCATTGTGTTAGTGCTATACCTTAGCACTAACAGATGGTGTTACCAGTTGGTTATGGTCCCTCTTCTGGGTGCTACTCTGGTAGAGTGTTTTGAGAAGTGCATATTTTCAGCAAATTCCTCTGCCTGCCCTCTTGGAGTTAGACTACCAAATTCTGATCAGGTCCTGTCCTAGGCATACATCCCAGAGGACTCTAGCCTGAGAGATGTATGTGCTTGAGAACACAAGCAAACTAGAATTCAGGTTTGAGGAACAGCTATGCAAATAGCTGTTAAAATTCCTTAGGAGTGCTTTGACCTTTTTTTGCCTGTTAATACAGAGGTCTCTTGGTGTAGTCCAAGCAAAAGAGTAACTTCAGAAGTAACTGGCATTTGTGTCTTAGCACCTGCTAACTTTACAGGGGTTTGTAAAATTATATTGCAAATTTATGTAGACTTCAGATAAATGACCTGCAAATATTTTACATTCTGTGAAGTACTTTCTAGTAATCTAACAGAGCTGTGGTCTCCACTTGAAATAAGGAATACCAAGTATATCTTCTTGCTTTCTGTTCAAGATCTATACCTACTATTTTATTCAGGAGATTTTAAATGCGCTTTGCTCATGCACCACAATAAAGCCATCAGTCACCTCTGTTTCCATGAAAGGGCTTGTCAGAGACCAGGTAGGTTTGTTTCCTTACTTGGCTGTGAGCAAGGTGGTTTTAGTTCAAGTGTTACAGTATGGGAATCACTTCTTAGACTTCAGATTTCAGTTTCTGCTGTGCCAGTTTAGTTGGCCAGAGTGCACTTTTTGTTTTTTATTCCATTGCAGTTGCTTCTCTATTACAAAAAAAAAAAAAGCCCAACATTATTAATGCAGTTATCTGAGAAGGAAAGGGATTTCAATTTTTTCAATTTTTACCTCAGTTACAGCAAAAGATGTCACCAGGTATATAAGCATTCATCATTCCTGATATTAGACTCATGTCTTGTCTTAACTTGGTCTGTCATGTAAGTGAAAGGTACATTCTGCCTCTAGTTTGATTTTGATATTTGTTGTTATTCCTCTCTTCAGACTTTGCAGTAGCTGGTTCTGATGCCGCTTTGGTGGTTACATTCTTAGAGGAAAAGTCAGACATACAGTGCTTTATGCAAATACCTTCTGAATTAAGGTAGTTTCTGTTCGGAAATAACAACTGCTCTGGCTGGCTTGAGCCTCAGTGGGTAGAAAAAGTCATCCAGCTTCTGTGGGGCTGAAGCAGTATATTTAAATGTCTTTTTCTTGAATAGTTGATAGCTACTTTCACGCCTTTTTCTTATTCCATGCTTCAGTGAAAGTAGGGATGGTGAACAATTAGAAACACCCCAAGCAGTTCTTAGAAAAAAAAAATTAGAAACACCCCAAGCATTTATGTTACAAGCCTCTGCTGCTGAGATCACACCACTACATTTGTGCTGTGAAATCAGTTTGTGTCATTTCTGTCTTGAGTTGGTGTGTTTGCAGTTGGCTGGGTAAGCAGCAGTACCTGTAGCAGCTGATTTGATGCAGCAAGAAACAGTATTCTTTTTCCTAAGGACTGAAAATATAATCTAATCTCCCTGTAGTGGAGACCCCATGGTTGTGCCAGCTGAATTTAGCTGTGTTTTAGGAAGTTGAAAAACTGTTCAAGATCAAATGTGCTAATATCTTAACCACCTCCATACTGCTAACCCTAGTTAGAGGGAAAGGGTTTGGGTTAGGTTAAGGGTTAGAGGGAAAGGGTTAGGGTTAAACCCATGACAATTAATTTTTAATGCCAAGATATTAACTCCATTACATAATAGCTTTCATAATGACCTTTGTGCTCCAAGGCTTTTCTTCACACCTGAACCTTGTATTGGAGCTGTCCTCCAGCTTATTTTGTGGTTCAGTGGAAAGAAGGTTGGGAAAGAATATGCTGTGGATGGCACTAAGGAAACATGCAATAGCAGTGGCAAGAATAAAGTGCATTGTTGGCTGCAGGAATGTATGTTCCAAGCCTTCAGGTAATTTCTATAGAGCAAATTTTTAGTGTGGTTCCTTTTTTTTTCTGAAAAGATGTATGGATAGTGACCTGGAGAAATAGAAAGAATGTCTGTCTTCAGCCCTGATTCAAAATATTTTCTAGACTGACTCGGGAAGCAGAAAACATACCTCATGATTGATCACAGACATGTTTATGACTTTATTAAATGTTGTGTTTGAGTAAGAAAAAGCAGTGTCTTTATAGTTTTTTATCTTCTACAGGCCAAGATGACTTCTCTTTAGATGAAGCACTTTTGGAAGGTAGGTAGGAAAATTGTGGCTGCTCTTTGTACTTGTTGATTTCTACGTATTACTGCCTGACCAAGCATGACAACTTTGCCACATATGGTTGGTTTAAACCTCAGTGAAATAATTCAGCCATGTGTTTGTCAAGATGTTGACCACATAGAACTCAAATTCGTCTTTTGAAGACTTAAAGATTTCTCTTAGAGGTGAAATTGATTTATAGATTTATTGCTGTATAGATTTGATTTTGTGCATTTTGATGTATAGACATGTACTTAGATTTGTCCTTTGTCCTTCATGTGTCTTCTGAATAGTGTGTTAAATAGTACTTGACTATTTAATTATTAGTATTTATTTATTAGTTATTTATATTTATTAGTGTGTTTATAGTTATTTGATTATTGCTTATTATTTATATTTATAATTTATTAGTATTTATTGATTTATTTGAATTAGTATTTAATTATTTTTCCCTAACCATACCTGACAGAAAATACAAAGAAGCCTCCTGTAACTCAGAAGACACCATCATCAGGTGCAGGTGAGATCTAATTGGCTTGTAATGCCTTTTACTGTAAAACCAAGTGTAGTACACCTACCAACTTGAGATCCTGAATCTTTCAATTTAGTGGCACACAGGGTTGTGATATTTCTATAAAAGAAAGCAGTTCCCTAACAGCAGAAGGATTTCTTCATTTTGGAATCTGCTCTCAGAAATGTGTTTTGTGATTTCACAAGCTTTAAAACCCTGTGAAAATGCCTTCCCTTGATTTTCGGTCTACATGTTTGGAGCTTGCTTACCTTGAGCAGGCCCTCGACAGGTCCCATCATCTCCAAAAGCAGCAAGTCACTTGGCACATAATCCTGGTAACTTTTTAGGGCTTTTCTGTGAGTGGCTTCACTGATGAGTGAGCATGTCTTTCATTTGTAGAGAAAAGGTTGTGAGGTCCATTTTATTTGAAAAGTAGTCTAAGAGTAATTTTTGCATTACATTTAAAACTTCCCTTCTTTCTTTGTAGATGATTTTGATTTGTCTGAGGCGCTTGATTTTGGTAAGTATCTTATTTTCCTGGGTACAGCTGAAATGTACCTGTTGCAATGTCTATCCATCCTTTATGACCTAAGTATAATAAGGCACTGGGTTGATTAAGGTAGCAGACTGTCAATAAAAATAACTTCAGCCTAGTTATGTTTGTTAATCTTAAGGATCTGGATCAACAAAATTGTAGGAATTTCAATAATTTTTTAGCCAGCTTCTACTTGTTTTGTTGCTGTTTTTTCACTAGATGGCACTAACTCCATAAACTTACTTACAGAAGTAAATGCTAATTCCAAAGTAATCTCTCCCATTTCAGGAAGTATTTTTAGTAGTACAAGGAAAGATTAATCTGTTTAAAATAATTAGAAGGAAAGTATTCTTTCTAATGTGAAGGTTGTGACAAAACTGTACACAGATAATTTCTAAGAGCTCTTATTTTCCTATTTTATGGCAAGCCAAATGAAATGTCATTGTGTGGACCTAGTCTAGTTCTATTCTCTGTACTTTTTTCTCTATTTTTCAAGTGAGGTACCAGGCTTTGTATTCGGTTAAAACCTGGTAATTCCAAAAGAGAAAACAACCAAGTAATTGATACCTGGTAGAAAAATTTAAAGCAGATGTGCAAACTAAAATGCTGAATAAGAGTTAATGAGTTTTTCTGTGTAGGTTCCATCCTAGCAAGGATCTGACGTGCTGGTCAATGTAGCAGGAAAGCCCTTATTGGCATTAAAACAGTATTTAGCTAAGACAACCAAGGAAATACAGCATTAGCTAATTAAAGGAAAATTACATGGTCAAGTTTTGATATAATATTTTAGGTCAGATCATCTTTCAAGGTTACTCCATACTCTGCTTCTGGTTTCTTCACAAGAGTAATTTTACTCAATTTATTCTAACTTATTTGTCTACAGGTGATCCCATGCCACATCCTTCTGCAAATCCTAGAGACACTGGTAAGACTGATCTGACAGGTATTTCTGAACAGTACAAAAGTATTTGTTAATCTCTCCTAGTCCCTTTGAACATTACTGTATTATAGTCTGGTTTTGTTATCTTAACATTTTCTCTTTTTTTTTTCTCTTTTTTTTTTTTTTTTTTTTTTTCCCTAAATCTCTCTTCTGTGATTAGATAACCCCAAGCAAGATCAACCTAAAGGCTCTGGTAAGGCTTCTAGCACAAACTCCTGGTTTTACTGTCCCAGTTACACTTCTAATAATTGATCCTTGTTAATTGCCTGCTATGTATGTCAGGTGTGGCATACATCAAACACTGAAGATTGAGAAAAGGTTGTCTTGGAAATAAGCTTTGCACCAGTCTTGAAATTCTGTAAGAAACCTGTTGAGTCACTTTCTCTTAAAAATAGGATGATGTGGGGAAGAGGCAGCATAGGACAGTGTGTGTGTGTGCTTGGGGCAATGCTGTTCTTGGCTGCCTGTGGCGAAGCACCCAGGTATTGAATTGAGTTATTTCTTCTTTACAAACTGAATCCCTTCGAGTTATGCTCAAAAGTAAGTAGCAATTGCCTATGATCTTTATTCTTAAAGGATCCAAATTAAAGGGAAAGCTCCAAGTTAAAGGGTCGCTTCTTTTTTTTAACTTTATTTAAAGGCCCCATTAAGAAATACAACTATTTGTATTTGAAAGATAGGTTTAAAATACATGTCCTTTTCTGCCTCTTCTGCTTTAGAGGTCCTTTCTCTTTGCCTAACCCAGAATAAAACAGATTTAGAAGGATGCAGGTGTGATGATGCCATTAATCACAAACATGGTGGTAAAGAGCCCTGGAATGCAAGCCTCAGTTCTTATTCTTTCACCTGATTTGCAGGAGAGACTTGAATTTGATTCTTCCATGCCTCAGTTCAGTGCTTTTGGCACCCAACTAAAACATCCTCTGATGCCATACTTTTAGTTTTTCTGCCTGAAAAACTGATTTGCATTGTGCAAACTAGATATTCACTTGGCAGCAGAGGGAAGGAGAAGTTGCCATGAGGAAGACAGGAAGGCTCCGTGAGGAAGGGTTCATTGGAAATGGAGAGGGACGACTTCAATGTCCTGCGATAAATCAGAGAAGGGGATTACATTTGGACTATTTGAGACTTAGAGACCCAACTCTGAAGAGTCATTCACAGTTGCAGCCTTGAAGTAAATGGTCCTTTTCTGTCCACATTGTTTCTTTGCTGTCCCAGGACAGTGAGATTTGGACTGTAAGAGTTAAGCAGCTTATAGGGCTCCTTGCTTGCTTGACCTGATTTGTGCAGTACTACCTGCTCTTGGACACTGACTTCTCTCAGTTGTTCAGGAAGTCCAGAGAAAGGAGTGCTGCAGTCAAACTCTGTAGTGCTGAGCTGAATGAGTGCTTAGCATTGTGAGGGCTTTTAGAAGGTTAAATGTTCTGGCTCTGGTACTGAGCCTAAAACCACCACAAACTTAGTTCAATGGTCTTGAGAAAATTTCCATCTTATTATATACCTTGGTGTGTCTTATTCACTGAACATGAAATGTGGTAATGTTATTTGCATTATTTTATAGACAAATTTGATGATTCAGATCTATGGGATGGCAGTTCCCCAAGAGGAGGAAGTGATGGCAGTGGCAGCAATGGTAAGATAGCAGGTTGTGCTTCCTATAGTTTCTATGCCTACCTGAGCTTTTAATTAAAGCTTGCTCACAAGCTGGTTAGACACTGTAATTGTAATGCATTTGGTTCTGGTATCTGAAATTTAAGAACATACTTTCAAGTTCAAAAGTAATGTGTTCTGTCTCTATCAAAAAAAAGCCCCACATGTTTAAGGGGCTGGTCTAGAGCAAAAATTTTCAGTGATTTTTGACTCGTATGCTAAGAACGATGGCTTCTAAAACTGAAATGTGAATGCGTTACTTACTTAAAAATTCACCATGAATATAGTTTTTAAGGTCATCCAAGTTCTATTTTGGATCTTTTATGACATACTCTTAGTTTCTTTTAGTTCTTGTAGGTAGGAAGCTTCAGAGTGGGCTAGAAGAGGATCCACCTTATGTTCTCAAAGATTTCCTTTGTCCCACAGGATGAACTGATATTTACACTTCCAAGTGATCCTTAGTCTTCTACTTCTTTAGTGGTGGTAGTGAGGCAGGTGAGAGGTGAGGAGGTGAGAAGTTGTGGATGCTCCATCCGTGGAAGTGTTCAAACCAGGTTGGATGGAAGTCTGAGCAACCTGGTTTAGTGGAAGGTGCCCCTGCCTATGGCAGCGGGTTTGAAGCTCAGTGATCTCTAAGGTCCCTTCACCACCATATGATTCTGTATTCTGAGCAGTATAAAACCATTTTCTAGCTTACCAAATTTCTTTGGTAAATTGCTATATCTAATTAGTGTGTTACTGCAATTTCACTATTTCCAGATCAGAATTAGTTTAAGTATCTTGATGGGGTTTGGGATGTGCTAATGGTTACTGACTTCTTTGGAGAGTTGTCCTGGATGGAGACTACTGATGCCACTTTTTTGGGTAGCTTCCTCCTTTTAAGGTTCCTTTGGGG
Source organism: Lonchura striata (assembly GCF_050655825.1). Lineage (NCBI taxonomy): Eukaryota > Metazoa > Chordata > Aves > Passeriformes > Estrildidae > Lonchura > Lonchura striata. The sequence continues at coordinate 84,226,514 of NC_140703.1, read as the reverse complement.
CAGTACTTAAAAATTGGAAGGGGCAAGAAACATCTGTGGAGACTTGTGTGGTGGTTTCATCTGCATGGGTTCCTGCCCCAGTGGTACGAGTTGCACAGTGACAAATAGAGTTAGTATTTATAGAATTTCTGGATTGCTTGTGAAGAGAATTACAAAGGTATTTTGTAGATGAGGCTGGGATTTTAGGAAAAGATTGTTGGTTCCATAGAAATACAGCTGAATGTTACTCTGAAATTATATGTGTTCTCTGTGGTGGGTCATTAAACCAGATTTCACAAATTTTATTAGCTGATCACTCAAGGCTACAGTTCATCACCACACTGAGCCATGCTTTGAAAACAGAAAGTTTCAGGGCAGTTTAGCACTGTATGGTCATAATAGATGGGTTTTAATTTTGCATAATTAATTGACAAAATGTTTTTCAATTATGATATGAGTGTTCTTTAGACATACAAAATGTAAACTCTCCATTCACTTTTACAGAACGGAAGGGTCCAACTCCAAAAACTGGCCAAGATGAGGAGGGTAAATGCATGAATGTGTGTATGATGGTTTTAGATGTATGAAGTTTGTTTTCTTGGGGTTTCTGTTTGCTAATCTTCTGCTAGAATGGTCACTACTGGGAGTGGGTTACAATTAAAAAGCTTTTGTGCAGTCTGGAATTCTTACTTCTAAGTTTTGCTTCCATAGTGCTTTAACATTTCTGTCTTACAAATTATTCCTAAGTGTTAAGGTCTTAGAGATGCTGGTGCAATGATTGCATGCGAAGTAGATATGGCTATGAAAGAGTTGCTTTTTTAATTAGTGGAACTTAAAACATTCATGCGTAAGTTCTTTAACAGTGGGCATTGCTAAGAAATCAATGGTTATAAAATGGAAGGATTCACTTTTCATTGTGCACAGAGTTGATTTTTACAATTACATGTAATTTCAGTGTAATGTTTCTTGGAAGTATTCACAGTGTTTACTTTGAGAAAGTAGTTTGATGTGGCTTTCGGTTCTGAAAAATGTTTATAAACATCTCTGGTTTTTTTCAGCTTCTCAGGGAGCAATAGCTGGAATTATAAGTGCTGTAGGTGCTACAGTAGTTGCATCGGTAGCTAGTTTCATTGCTTACCAGAAGAAGAAACTCTGTTTCAAGCAAAGCGGTAAGAGCTCCAAATTAGTTTTATTTCCTACTGTCTTAAGAGAGGCATTTTTGTATTTATATGTGGACTATAAATTGATCCTATGCACAAGGTAGTTGTAATAACCCAGTGAAGTTAGGTTTACAGGGAGTAACCTTTCCCACTAGTCATCTAAGACTGATGAATTCCTTGCCCACAAACTTATTTTTCTGGCTAAAAATAAGCAGGAGAGACTGCAAAAAATACTTTTTAAGGAGAATCAAGTGAAGGTTGGGATTAGAGATTTTTCATGCAGAAAAATACTTCGTACTTTCTAATTTTTTTAATTTTGCCTTTGTGTCTTCACAAGATGCTTGCCTACTCTACTAGTTTTATAACAACTTAGTCCAATATTCCACTCCAAATTATTCTTTTGCAGTTATCTATTGCTTGCTTTGTTTCCACCTAAATAAGATATAACTTGGATCAGAGAATTTTGGGAGTACTGTGGATGATAGGATGGTTGGTTTTGTCTTTCTGACTGCTTAGTGAAGGGATAGAGCAATCATTCAGCCAGGCACTACTGTTTTATAATTTGGGAAGTTTGGAAACGGCAAAACATCTCTACCATGTATGTGAAAATTAATGTGCAGACAAAACAGGGCAACTCAAGTACTTTATCAGTAGCCCATTTTTTTCACTGCTGTTTCTTCTCTCAAATTATCTCTATTTATCAAGAAAATATAAGAAAATTTGAATGCTAAATATCTGGGTTTTTCCCAGCAGATGAAGAGAATGTGAATATGGATAGCCACAGAGGAGCACAATCTGAGCCACCTGGTAAGATAAGAATCTAGATGGAAGATCAGCTCTTCACTGGGGATCCTATTAAATGCACTTTATTGACAGCTAACATACTGGAGAAAATGAATTGTACTGTTATGTTAAAAAAAATGACAGTTTTTGCAGAATATGAGCTAATGTTGTGCCTTGGTAGCCAAGAAGGCCAGTGCTGATATTACTATCAGCAATAGTGTGGCCACCAGGACCAGGGCTGTGATTGTCCCCTTGTACTTGGCTCTGCTGAAGCCACACCTCAAGTGCAGTCCAGTTCTGGGCCTCTTACTCCAATGAAGACATTGAGGTGCTGCAGCATGTCCAAGAAGGGTAATTGATATGGGGAAGAGTCTGTAGTGTTATGAGGAGTGACTGGGGGAGTTGGAGAGGTTTAGCCTGGAGAAAAAAAAGACTCAGGTCATCTTTTCACTCTCTGCAGCCACCTGAAAGGAGGTTGTAGCCAGGTATGTGTCAGTCACTTCTCCTAGGTAACAAGTGATAGGACAAGAGGAAATGGCCTCAAAACTTTGCCAGAGGAGGTTTAGATGGGATATTTGGAAAAATTACTTCATGAAAAGGTTTGTCAAGCATTAGAACATGCTGCTCAGAAGCTCCTCAGGAAAGCAGAGGAGTTGTCATTTGTGGAGGAATTTAGAAGATACATAGGCATGGCACACAGGGACATAGTTTAGTGGTGGACTTGGCAATCCTAGGGTAAGAGTTAAAGTGGATGATCTAAAATAATTTCCAACATAAATGGTTCTCTGAGTCTATGGTTTTACCATCTCAACAAAGTTAGAACTTAATCAAGCATTCAGTTCTGACAGTATGGCCCCTTTTCTCGAGTTTTTTTATTAAACAGATTGGTTTATTGTCTTGAGAATGCATTGAAATGTAGGAGCTTAGAGAAAGTGAAGAACTGAATTTTCTCTGCAAAAATATAATTAAAGGCAATTGTGAAAACACAGGCCTGCTCCATCAGTGTGATGTATAACTGCAGTTGGAAGTTTATTAGTGTATATTTTTTCAGATTAGAATCTGAAATGTTTTCTAATTATAAACTGATACAGAACTCTGCAAGAATATATATTAAAAATGTTGTGAGATTTGGACAGAGATAAAACCACAGTGGAGGCAAAGAGGACTAAACTCACTAGCATGTAATTAAAGCATTCTCTGTTGTGAGCGGAGAATATTCTTATATGAAAGAACCATCACATAATTAATCTTTCTACAGAGGTGAGAGCTGTGGAAGGATCTCTTTTAAAGCAACAAACACTGAGAACCTCATCTTCCATGTATGGTTGTATAGGGGATTTGGCTGATGGAGCAGATGATAAGCTCCAGGAATCCATGGATAGAACTGGAGGAAGTGGTATAGGTGAAAACTTGGTCTTCTAGCCTTTGTGACTGGTCAACAAAGGAAGAAGCACTGTAACCTCATGCTGAAGTTGACTGGTTTTGAAATACTGAGTATTAAAATCTCAAAGCAGTATGTATTTCCAGTATGTTCTTCTGTGAGTTTAATCTTAAACCTGCAGAACTATTTCTGGGTTTTTAATAATTAAGTAATTGTGCCTTATTTCTCTCAGGTATTTAATCAGTTTGTTACATCTGGTTCATTATCTTCTTTATGATAGTTTAAGCTATTAAATACATGAAACTCTCAAGTACAAAACATTTTCTTGTGATTGGCTATAAGGACTGAATAGACTCAGTTATCCCCAATTCAGCTGTGCATTAGGAAAGCAAGTAGTATCATTCAAAGTCCTCTACCAAAGGCAGTTAAAATACAAGCTGTAGTTGGGTTATGCTAAATTTCTGGCCAAGATTCACCACAACTCAAAAGTGAAATCCATCAGATGATGCACACCTTATTTTAACCAGTAAAGTCACACTTGGGATGTTATCAGATGTGCTTACTTATACCTACATATTGATGTCATATTATGTCCTAGATTTCATGCTTCTGTTACATTTTGCAGACACACATGATCATGTGTTGAGCTCAGAGACTAGGCAGCCATGGTCATCATGGTGCTGCTCCTGATCTTACTTCTGGGACTCAGAAGATGTTAGGTCTGCCTCTGGCGATAGATACACCTAGATGGCTTCCAGTAAGAAACAGTCTCTTCATTAAGCCAGGTCAAATGGCATAGCAGAATAGGTCTGTGTTGTTAAAATGTTATGTAAACCTATCTTTGACTTCCTGAACTTAGGAGCTTACTTTCAGTAGCTTTCTTTTTGTACAAACAGCCTGTTTGCATCTGCAAGAACTGCAAGCCTGAACTGAGTGCTGGATTAACACTGCAAGTGTAGATAGCTACCCTGTCTGTAGTAGGATGTGGTTACTTGAGTGAGAAATCTGGAGTGTAATATCCCTTGCTATGCAGCCTGTTGGCTTCAGAGAATCAAGTCTCTGCTTTCCTAAATTTATCACACAGTGTCAAACATCTCCTGAAAGTTGTTGACTGCATAAACTGTTACATAGTAATGTATAACGTACGTTGTGTGCTAAGTGCGTAGTATGCTAAGTGCATAGTGCACTGTGCTTACTGCACTAATCTTGTTTTTCACTTTTTAGTTCAGCGCACACTTCTGGAGAACTAAAAGAAAGAGTGGTGAAGAACAGATCTTTGGAACTGGATAAGCAACCTGCATTCTGCCAATTAAAAAAAAAAAAAGAAACAAAAAAAGCATAATAAACAGCAGAGCCTGAAGTTTCATGAGAAAACAGCTCTTGTTTGAAACACCTCTGAGACTGTGACTTAGACCTGAGTACTTCTGTATGGTTAGCCCTGTGAAGCATTGTTGCACACCAGCACATGGCCTTAATGACAGGAGTGTAGATGTATGTTGTGCCTTTACATTCTTTCCTTGACTCCTCTGACATATAGGTGTGTCTCAAGTGCATTAAGTGTGTTTAACTTTTCCTTACCTCTCCAAAACCAATATGCAGTTATGGTTTTTGTTATGTTAATGCTCTCAGGCAATATAAACATTTTTGAAAATAACCTGGACTCAGTGAGTGGACCAACCAACCAACTAACTTGGTGTATGTTGTGGGCACCTGAAAGCAAATGGCTCACTGTGTATGGATGGTGGATCTGGGTATGGGTGCTGCTGATCCAATCTATGTAGCTGCCTGGGCCAGCTGCCATGGAAGAGATGCTTGTGCTTGAGCATTCAGGAGACAAAAATTTTGGTTTGTTTTTAGTTTTTTTTTCATTTTATCTGTCTGGTACAGATTGAGAAAACCCAAAATTAATGCACGCCTTAAGTCTTCATCCTTTCTGGTTCTTCCTGCTTAGCAAGTACTGAGCTGGTCAGTTGTGGAAAAGCCTGTTTTGCAGATCAGAAACATAATTTGACTTAGCATTTCTGGTGACATGGATGTTTGGCATCACCTAAACAGTTGTGGATGAAATACCTGGGAGTGGGGATTAACATCTTAAGACTTCTATAGCCAAAAGCTTAAGTGAAAATAGTGTTGAATTCAGAATGTTTATCATACATGTGTAAGGGACAGAAACAGTACCACATTTCCAGACTGCGAACAGCAAGACTGACCAGAACAAGGCATCCACTGAACAGTAGAAATAGCAAACATGTGAGAAGTGCTTTTGGACTTGTGAAGGATTCCCCCTAGGGTGATCACCTCTGGTTGCATCCTCCTCTGAAAGCACTTGTGACCTGTGCTGTGACTTGAAATCTACAGGAAGGTTTCAAGGACCCATGGAAACATGGAAAACTACAACTCATAAGAGCTAAAGGACTAAATCTGGAATAACAGCTAGTTCTGTCAGGAAGGAATGGTCTGACCAGTTTTGTTTGTCTTCATTCTAGTTGCTTTAAATTTCCATGCAGTTTACCATATGTGTCTTATTAATGGGCTTCAGCCACCTGACGAAGTTCTACAGGAAGATGACATTTCATGGAACATCTTAGAATTTAGAAATGAATAAATTTGGATATTAAGGCTGTAAATATGTCTGTACATTGAAATATGAATTTATGCCAAGGATAATTCATTTAAGAATTTCTTGTACATGTTTCTTAGCTTGCAACAAAGCTTTACACAAATTCTAGTATTTTCTTATGGAATTAATTTGTAAGTCTCTTTTTGCCCCATGTCTGCTTTTAGTATAAAAGCGCTAAAGCCTTTGTGTGTTTGAGAGTGCAAAAGTGATTCTTACATAAACATTTGATTTATGTAAATACAAAGGAAAAAAATGTACTGCTTGTCTTCATGAATAAACAGATCTATCTATGCCAAGTGTAGAGTAAATAAAAATAACTCATTTTTTGTTAGGGATAAAATGGCAGGAGGAGCTCAGACTAGCTTTTAAGACTCTTGAATCCTTTTTCAGCTTTTGTGAGCCTGAAAATTACTTACTAAGACCTATCAGCATTATGATTTGTCTAAAAATAAATTTTAAAAAAAAGGTTTATGTGTTTTTCTTCTGAGTAGTTCTGAAAATAAAAATCTTGGTGCTCACTCACATAGAGAAGGATCCTTTAAATAGTTTGTCTACCTGATCCATCAGCAGCTCAGGTTTATTTCCTACAGACATTTTAATCATTTTGGAATGAAGTTGGCCAGAAGGAGCAAAGCTTTGAGCTGCTTACAGAAGATGCTTACCTGCATGAAGTGTAGATCTAAAGACATCTGTCTGTGTAAAGGCCAGGCATGGCTTTTGAAGAAAAAGATTTGGTAACTCAAGATCTACTGAAAAAATGCACTTAGATGTTTTAGTATGGGCAAACTTACTCCTTATCCAGTTATGAGATCCTGGAGCAGTAGGCACTTTTGCAAAGCTATGTGTTGTCTTACCTTCTGATGTGAGAGGACCATAAATGAATGAGAAGGCAAAGCAAGACTTGCCAAATTTACTGATTTTTCCAGCTTACTGATTTGTCCAGTTATGGTTCCACAGTCTGATGTTGTAGAAGAAGGAAGAAAGACTGGCTGCTACCACCTGGATATAAAAGGTTAAACAGAAGACCTGCAAGTTTCAGTCTGTTCTCTTGTGAGCAGGTGCCAGTTTATGGGATAAAACATAGCAGTTCACTTGTAGTTGTGGGGTATATTAATTGTTATATTGCTATTTGCCTCACTACCCACAGAAACTTTGAACTTTCTTTCTTGCTCAACTGCCATTACATTACAGAGCTAAATATTCTAATTCGTTGTTTCTCCCACACATTGGGACAGGAAACTATCAGTTAACCATTATTCACCACGCTACTGAAGTTCTGAAGTCCCATCCCACAGATCAGCTGCTGCCCATCATGGCCTTATGAACTGCCATTGATTTTCAGATGTGGGAATTAATGTAGTTTCTATACATGTTTCAATCAGACTGTGCAGTGGAATGGAAAATACTGTTCTTCCTAGGTCCAAACTGCAACTTGATCCCTATGAAGTAATGTTTTCCATTAAACTGAGTTAAAATGGTTGGCAACAAAGAGCACTGTCCTGTTCTTTCTTCATTTATTCTAGTGTACCTCCTTTTGATGCTTTGTGAAGGTTGACCTAGAACAGAGACTAGACAAAGCTAAAGAATAAAGTAGGTATTTATTAGGAGGCCTCAATAGGTCCACCTTGGGCAGTACAAGAGCCCAGCCAGGGCTACACCCACGTGAACCCAAAATGGTCAAAAAGAATGGATAACCGGTATCGGGGTCTCACACTTTTACCAGTTTTAGTCCATTAGCATATTTGAGCTAATTGTCCAATTACAGCTTTAGGCCATGTAGTCCCATCCTTGTTTTTCTCTTTTCATTCCACTGTTTATGTTCTCAAGCCTGAGATCTGGATCAGTTGTCCTTGGGTTCCCAGCTAGAGAAAGAATTGTTTTGTCTACCTAGTCTGTGAAGAGACATTACTGTCCCCTTATATGAAGCCCAGACCCACACACTAAAGCAGTACAGAATCTGGAAAATAGAAAAGCTAAAACCTGAGGCACCACTTTGAGGATGAGGAGGAGTTACCATTAGTAGTAGTAGGAAAAAATCAAAGCAGGATCTTGTTGAATAATACGTCACTCTGGTTTCTACAAGATAGCTGCCGTGGCAGTTTATTAATTCTATTAGTGGAAAAGACTGCTTGAAAAATGTTTTTATGGTTCTCAAATGCAATGTTCATTTCAAATACTTATTCAAAGATCAAAATTAATTCATTGGATTTGTACAAATGAAAGCAAGCAAATATTAAACATAACATTTAGCAGCTTTATGCTCTAGCTCTTATTTGTGCATATATCAGTATCTGTGCCAAATTTTGAATGCTAAGAAAAACATTTTAGTGCACTCAATTTTCAGTATATCTTGGGCTGAATTGCACTTTCAAGGCTGCTTTTCTGTGTTGCTTTTATTTTTTTTTTTTTCACTTATTACTTTAGGGCACCATCTCAACCAGATGTTTTATGTTTGTCTTTACTTGAGAGGCAAGTTGAAAATGCTACTTCCTTTTTGCTCTTTTCTGTTACACAGATATAAAGACACATTTAAAAGAAGTGAAGAAATTATTAGGAATGGGAAAAGGACTTAAATGGAGCAAACCCACAGTTTTCCCAATCACCAATTCACTTGTGGATTTGGCTTACATTTAAATTAATGGCTTATATTACTGGATGCTTCGATATTTTAATTAAAGTACTTCTGTTTTCATTAAAAAAGATGAGCAGTGTAGGATATTAGTGGCATTCCCAAGTAGTTCTAGTGTATAATTCAGTTCTTTCATCTCCAATAGACACATACAGCAGGTTACCCCACGCCAAAGAGAGCAATGTCTGACCTCTGCCCCTAGGAAGATGTGGCTGACACTGTCATGAGTTGTGACTGAACTCTTGTTCCCTTTTAGCTTGTCTCCCCTAAAAGAGGCCTGATGAGGTAAAAGTATGTGATGTAGGGAATAGACAGATACTCTGACTCCTTTTCTACCTCCATTTGAGTTTCTAAAATATTGGAGTTTTCCTTAAAAAGACAAGTGAAAAAGCAGGCAATCATCCACCTTGTCAGTTGAATAGCAGAGAGAACTTTGCTTTCCTTATGCAGAAAAGGATGGTCCAATGATTTTTCAAGTGCTAAAACTGCTATTTATGGTCAGGTATTAGCTCATGTATTACTTTGTAATATACAGTATTTTTTACTTGCTATCTTGGGAAAGCTGTTGTATGTTTTTGACAACATTGAGATTAGGAAGTTCCTGTAATGCTCCCAAGAACAGGAGGGGGATAGGCATTCAAGAAATCCTGACTCCTACACCAGATCCACTCCTTCAGTGCCACCCACTTTCATACTGTTATTGAGCTAGACGGGGCAATAGCTGGCTTCAGAAGAACTGAGCAAGATGTGCATCGTCTTCAAACATCATCTGAGAATGTTCTATAGCACAATGAAGTTGTATCAGCAGGCAGGTGAGACAATGCGTTTTGGGAAGACTTCACTCGCAGGAAAAACTGTTTTGAAGTAAAGCCACTGAACATTTGTAAGCTGTTCAGACCTGCCTGGGACTAGTACCTAACCTTGCCAACATTCCTGTTCCCTTCAGGCAAATTCATTACTTGTATAAAGATCAGCACATGTGGGCCTGCTTTTGGCATTCTGGAAAAAAACAAACATACAACCAGTGGATTTGTGTGATTGCTCATTTCATGGTATAGTTCTTGTTTTAACTGACTGAAAAAGTCACCTCTTCAGGCTTAAATATCCTTAACTTTTCTGAGACTGAGCAATTGGCCCTGACATGGAGAATGATGATATCCAAATTGAACTTTAGAGCTTCTATTAGTAGCTTTAATCCAGACCTTTATAAACCATTTTGCTAGTTCAAATTTGGGCAAGGGAGAGGGAGGCAGCTGAACATCAAGCTTCTTGAGGATCCAGTACCACCAAGTTCTATCAGTCCATCTTATGTTGTTGCATCTGTTTTTTGTAGTTAACACAAAAACATGAGTTCAGTTGTATGTTCTGGGTAACTCAACAGAAATGCAGTTGGGGGCTGCAACATCAGACTGAATCACCCAGCAACACCACCAAGGCTCAGATTGGCCACTCATGGTAGCAGAGTCCTGAGCTGTTTGCTGCCCTAGAGAAAACAGCTCTGACAAAACCCCCTGCAGCTCATCCCCCAGCACAAGGGAGGGTGCATGCAATCACCCTGCTGGTGCTGGGCACCAAGGAGATGGCTGCAATCCAGTTCAAAGAACAAGACTGTAGGCACATGTGTTTGCTAGAGAGACGCCTGAGATAGCTATGATGCTATAACAAAACTGATTTTAATCACATCAGTAATTTAAAAGTAAGTCCATATATGGATAGATAGATCACAGCACTATCTGACTAAGGATATGCATGGATATTTATATTTAAAAAAAAAACCCAAACAAAACACTAACAATCTAGATCAATGGAAGCAGTCATGATGGGAAATGTTTACCTTTGAAGATAAGCATCTGGGGAGCGGAGCATGCTTCAGTTCAGTAGTCTAACATCACATTTTATATTTATAAAACTAGGTTTTTTTGTCATCCCTCTGTAGCCAATTCCAAGTTGCTGAAAAGTGGATTCCTAACCTCCATCCATTTCCTTAATTTGGTGGCCTGACTGAGGGGTTAAGTCTGACATGATTGCTTTTATCAGCTGTTGTTGCTGAGCCAAAAAATAGGCAGGAAAATGCTGCTTTGAGGACAAAGGATGTCAGTGATTCTTTCAAGCATGCTTCAGAGTCCAAGCTACCCGAGCTCCCACAGCACCACACCCTACGTTGGAGGCAAGGATGTCAAACAGGTTGGCTTTCCCCTCTGGGAAGGAGGTGGATCCAGAGTGCTCGGACACCCTCCCCATTGGGTGCTACCACTGCTTCCCCGGCACTCCGTGCTTCCTGCCTGGCTGATAAATAAGTTTCTTGGAGCACAGGTGGCACCTAATGTGCTGCTCACAGCTTGGCTGTAGCAGGGTAGCTTGTTTTTGTTACTTGCCTTTTTTTGTTACTCTCTTGCAGAGCTTGGGTGTGGTGGTGAGAAACCTTTTGGGGCAGAGCTGCTGATTCCAAGTGTCTCCCTCAAACCTTGACACTGCAGTTGCAACATCTACTGTCACTGTTTGGAAAAAACCAGCTGGTGCAATCAAGGCACTGCATAAAAGAGCATGGAGAAATTCAGAAGCATTTTTCTTCTGTGGCTTAGCTTCCTTCTAGTCCATGTAAGAGGTAAGTGACCTTTACCTTGGGTTATTTCAAAGACTAAATTATTAAAAATGAAAAACCCCCAAAAAACCAAAAACCTAAGCTCCCAGCCCCTGAAAGGGACTCTTGTTTATTTGGAAATGCTTGCTAGTATTTTTTTTTTTTTTTTTTTTTGGAGCTACTTTTTCATGAGAAGCACTCAAAAGTGTTTATATGTACTTTGCCAGTTTCTAAAGAGATACTGGTGAAGTCTCCTGGATGATTGTTCATAATAGGTGTGCTAGTTTAAGTTTGTTTATTATAATTTCTTATTTTCTTGCTAGTGTTGATTCCCTAAAATGATTCACAAGCTGAGGCTTGAGTATAAACTTTTTAAAATGGAAACTGTAAAATGAGAGCTTGCATGGAAACTTAGAGTTTTCCAACGAGATCATTAGGCAAATAATGACTTCTTGTTTTAAAGCTTTTCTTATTTATTAATATTTTGAAAACTATGAGTTCTATTGTAAAAACAAATTTTGATTCAGATTAAAGGTATTCATGCTTTAATATTGGTGCATATGCTTTAATAATTATAAACTAATAGTGTATTTACCTTAGTAAATGTATTCCATGCACTAGCATAGGTTTTCATTAAGGACTAATTAAGAATTGAATTAATTTTGTATATATTTTTGATGAATGAATAGCAATAGGGAAAATGTAGTCTTTTCATACTAAGTAATTTTACTATATTCAAACATAACTTCCTTCAGCGAAATATTCTTTAAAACTTTTCTTGGTGTCAAAACAAAGAGAATTATCTTTGTGTGCATCTGTCATGTGGTGTACTTGTAACCTTTTATTTTTTGTATATTAGCAATACTGCAGTAACTTTACTACAGTGTTGGCTGCAGGAAGAAATCAACCATTAATCACTAGTTCCAAAATAGCTGCTGCTGCTGATCCTCCCACCACCCCTGATTTAAACAAAGTCCCTAGGAGATCTTGCAATGATGGGCAGTGAAAAACCCCTCATCTTAACTTAGTTCAATGGTTTGATTAACAAATTACGAATTATTTAGAGGTCTTCAGCAATTAGCATGGCATTGGAAGAGCAGAGCAGTAGGACTGTGCTGGCCTGCATATTGTGTTGAGAGCAGTGGTGATTCATGCAGCCTCTTACCTCTTGGCATGCAGACTTTCTTGTTCTGTAACTGTCATATGTTGAATAGTTCTGTTCAGACAACCTGAGCATGAGCAAGCCAATTTGCATATACTCTACTGTTGTAATTACAAGCGTAGTCAGCCTAATCATTCTTCATTTATACATATGTTAATTTAGTGCCACTTTAGGCTCTGCTTTGGGGGAGAAGTCATTGCTGAAAGTTGCTGTGGGCTTTGGGCACAATCTTATGACTCTGGAAAATATTTAATCCCCTTTGACAAGCAAACTCAATTATTTTATGTCTGTGGCAACAGCTACTGAGTTTTATCATCAAAGTAGTCACCATGTTTCAGGGATATTTACAAGAACCTCCTCTCAGTCCCAATCAAGACATGATATGAGAAATGCTTGGCTGTGCTGGTAAAAAGCTGGTCTAAGTGCTTATGAAAGGAATGTCTATTACCCTTTGCCCTTTTATAGGCAGCTTAATTTTTTTCTAAATTTTAATACTCTGTGATAGCATCCATGATCTACTGGACCACCACAGCTAGACCAGATGACATTATTCCTCTTACCATCCAGCATTTCCTTTATGTCCAATTATTTTGAGTTAGTTAGCTAGACTACCTTGATGGACATATCTTGACAGAAGTATAACAGAACCAGGAACCATATTGCACAAGGAAAGTGAAATCTGATACAGTTCAGAAACATATATGCTCACTGCAGTATTCCATTTTTAGCTATGCTCCAGCTTTTGGGACTTCCAGGCTTAGGTATGTTACATGAAGACTCCTATGTATTTGAGCTTCAACACCTAATTGTCTGTGAGGCTTTTAGCTCAATCCAAATGAAATAAACTTCACAGAAACTTCTTCCACTGAATTTCACGGTGACATCCCTCATGAGTTCCTGCAGCTTTCAGCAATTCAGGTTTGCCTGTGTCTACACTTCCCATTTAAGATCTGCTCAGAAAAAACTCACCTTGCTCCCCAGGAACTGAGATCATGCATCTGTTTGAAACATAGGTCCCGTCTGAGCCACAGACCTGTGTGCACACCTGCAGTGGGGAAGCTGTGCAAGCTGGGGGCCCTCCCCTAGATGGGGAGGCCCCTGGAAGGCAACTGAGACTCTCCCTCAGACCTTGTGCTTGGCATGCTCCTCAGGCTCCCAGTGTAGATATAATCTATATATCCATGGTTGTTAAAGTTGACTCATGGATCGCATGTTTAGCCAGTAACAAAGACAGTGCAAAGACTGGTATGTCTGAGATGCTTTACATTTATTCCACCAGGTATTGAATGGTACACAGGTAAAGGGAACAGCATTTGTTGCTAGTCAGTAAACCATGCACCTCTGTTCAGCTAAGGCTTACAAAGCTTTTGACTCAGTTGTATCAGTTGTAGTCTCAGTTTATTAGCTGTGCACTTTGTGGGGATAAAATTGTAGACCAGTTTGAATTTGAGACCCTGTGTGACTTAGTTCTATGAATAATGTAGTTTTCACTGGCGTTAAAAGACCAAATGGGAGCGATGACAAACACAGTCCTGTTTTTCATACACTGCCCCATGTATCACTGTTGTTCTGTGTGAGGTCCCTGTGGACGTGCTGAAGCACTTACGGATTCAACAGGCAACAAATTCTCTTCTGCTGGCTGCCAAAACTATTTCACTCCCAAGACCTGAACTGTGATTATCCTCAGGCACATCAGTGCTATCAGCTAAGGATGTAATTGCAGTTTGAAAAAACCGCATACCTGAACTGGTTGAAACACTAACAACAGCAGAACTGTTGCAATATCAGAGCTTGTTAAGAGAAAACAACTGCTGCAGTTTACTCAGCTTCTCAGGTTCACTTTTCAAACGTTGCTGCCATGTTGCAAGCCTGGCAGCAGTGACCAACCTGCCTGAGTATGAATTATTAACTTATTGCACTCTCAATTATCAAACGCTTTCCATCCCATTGAGGGTAATAAATAACAAATAAATGTCAGCATTCTTTCAAGATTAGAAATCAATAAAAATAGACCTTTCTGAGGCATTTTGCCTCATAGTAGGAAGAGAGAGATGAATTTTTATTAGAGTCTTCTTTCCTTTCCACAGGCTGACGTGTATGAACATTATAGGAAAATACTAAAAATACTGACCTGTAGTACATTATCTTCTGAAGCCAAATACGCCGTCCCAGCTGAAAGAAAAAGATTGGATGGGTTATGAAAATATAAGTCCCACTTCCACTGAATAAACTTTGCATGTAAAAAATAGATTTTATCTAAAAATAGATTTTTAATTAGTGAAGAAGTCATGTAAAAGTTAAATTGCAGCAATATATTTTCAATGCTACAGAAAAAAAGGCATTAAGTAAGTTGGCATAAGATTAGCAGACAAATTGAAGTCCTTCCTTAAATCCCAGTCTAATCACACCGGTGGTGAAGGATCTAGGAACTATGCATGTAGAAGGTCAAGAGCTCTTTTGCATGGATTTTACCAGAGTACCTGGTGTGAAAGTGGGAAAGGGAACATTAAAACACATTATGTGAGCAAGAGAAACAGCAAAGCCTGGCATCTCTCTGACCACCTATTCAGTTCCCTCTGTCGTCTCCCCACTGGAGAAAGTGGGGATTAGCCAGCTGGTACCTAGGCAGTGAGTGGTCACCGAGAGCCCAGCACAGCTGTTGTCTGTGCCACACTAGGGATTTCAGTCAGAATACTCACACAGGTCTCTTGTTTGAGAGACCACCAATGTGGCCATCATTAAGCCTGAGACTCTCACACCAAATGGCTGAAAAGGGCTGGCAGCTTCATGAACATGTAGTGACAGAGAGAAGCTTTGGATGAAGAGCCTACACCGTGGGCTAAGCTCTTCTGCCTCATGACAGTTGAAAATCTGAGTAAGGTGCACAGGAACATGTATCTTGTTCCTTCATGGGAGATCCCAATTCTTTTGCTCAGCTTGCAATTTTACAGCACACACCATCTTCTTCTGTACTCACTCTCTAGCAAAATACAGAAAATTATATCTATTTTATGTATGCAGGGCATATCAGATCATAAAGAACATCAGTTACCTTTGAACAGCAAGGCAAATATAATAGAACTAACAGATTTTTCTTTGTGTTTGGTTTGTGTTGCACAGAGCTAAAGCAGTACTGCCACTCCTACTTCATTAGTGCATCTTAGTTGCTGGTAATTATTTAAATATATTCCTGTATGAATAAGCAAAAGAGTTCTTTTCATTTCCCCTGCATTTAAACTAAAACCAGAAGTGGCATAGGAAAAAATATGAAGCCAATAATCAGGTTCACATGTTGTGGTCTATATACTGGACCTTGGATCTTAATTATAGATTTTAAAGCATACTCATTTTCCACCCCAGCATCAAGGGGTTGTAATGGCAATCATTGTTTATGAAACTAAAGGTCCTTGATGGAAAAAACAAGCTACAGAAACATCATCAGGAAATATGGATCATGGGGCTATTACATGAAAGAAATAGTACCTGCTCATGGAGATTTTGTCCAGAGTGTCCACTCTGGGGCATAAACTTTTGTGTTCTCCCAGAAATGAGGAGATTTAAACAATTTAAACAAACATAATTGCTTCCTGAACAAAGTTGGACCAGTACATGGTTATGCTCTAAGTCCCATGCATGGGAAAATATATCCTATTTTCTATAATGGAGTAAATAGGTTTCTTGATGGTATTATAAACAGAAGTGGTCTGTACAAATAATTACTTACAATTTCAACTAGAAGAAACCCATAAAATTAGTCTCATGAGTGATTTTGGTAACATATTGTTCCCTTTTATAATATTTTTTTCTCCTTCTTAAGTCACAGACTTCTTTCTCAGTCTCTTCCAGCTTCATAATGTTTTAAGCACATTGTATTAATAAAACAATTCCTATTTAATTACACTGAAGAAATCATACTTGTTCAAGTTTTTAAATACTGTAAAATCAACTTATTCTCCCTTTCTATCTGGCTCAGAATTAGAAGTTAGTTGCTTCTAATTTATTTGTCACACAGGTGAACTCATCCCAAACATATGACTACTAGCAATGTACCAAAAACCAATTAATTTAGTCATCTTAATGATAAAATTATTTATCTAACACAATGTACATATATGCCTTTTAGGTGTGTGTCCAGAAACGTACACATTTTCTCATTTTAGCTCATTTTTTCTCATTTAGGATTTTAGCTTCCTTTTTAATACTAGACTCTGCATATTAAAAGCCTGAGAGGTTAATTTCATTTGTCACATAACCTGATCATCACTTAGAAATATTAATTTCTGCCTTATCTGTGTCATTTTAAGGTCCACAAGCTGTGTTCATATGGAGTTTGAAAATTGCAGAGTGATGTCCTGGTTGTGTTTTGTCAGAAAACTTGACTGCTCTTGTCATGACAAACTGGTAACACTCACCTTCAGAATCCAGCCTTGTTCCTTACAAATTCAACTCAAAAGCTGTAGGACCTCAGACCCATGTGATCAAACAGATACATGGTTAAAGGGTGGTTGATCCATTCAACATTTAGAGAACAAATTAAACCATGGACAAAAGATGCTACTGTCTGCATTTTAGTGACTGGATATTTGGGTCACATTTTCAGAAAACTAATATTCAAAATTCATGAACACTAAATGCAGATGTGCCTGAGGACATGACTTTGCAAGCATTTTCTCAAATTCTCTAAGTCATTGAGGACCACCCACAAAAAACATTATTTCAGTTATTTTATTTCTTTGTCAAAACAGGGATACTCCCAGAAGAAAAGTTAGAAGTAATGCCAAGAAATAGCATACTAGCCAAAAAGCAGTAATAGCAGAGATAACTCTGAGATAATACCACCTGCACATTTAAATCTCTTCACAACTTTATCCAGATTAAAATAAACAACAAAGACAACAGCAATAAACTCAAAACTCTCAACCAATTAAAAAAACCCAGTGGAACAAAGCTCTTTCTGCCCAACTAAAATTTCTTTCATTCTCTTTATCATCAGTATATTTCCAATTCTTTCTACTATGGAAGCTGATCCAAAAAGCAAACAAAAAAAAAAGATTATGTGGAAAATTAATTTATTTCAGTCTCTTTTTTTCTGTGGAGAGCTTCACTAATTTATTTCCCATGTCATTTATCTTCAGAGTTCTCTGAATGCAGCTCGTCTTGAGCTAAATATTTTCTGAGACTCTAATGTGGTTTTGTTGTTAGACCAACCATGCTGTAGGTAAAGTCTGAGCTGTTCTGCTATTAAACCAACTATTCTCCTTCAGTTAGATTCTTAAAAATGTCTAGAAGCAGTCTCAGGAATGGTAATGAGCATTTAAAATTCTGCTCCACAAAATCTTACTTCTTGTGGTCATTTTATGTTATTATCAGAGGAAGTTGGCATCAAAGTCCAGGCAGAGGACTTTTGGTTTATTGCAGTATAATTTACCATGATGCACAGATGTCCTCATACAAACTGCCCATCTGTCAAGGTTTATATCTATGCAGTCAAAGAGATTTCACTGTGGATTTCTGTCTTACTCCCAAGCAGTCATTCTGAGTTGGTGTCCTTTTCTTTTTATTTCTTGGTCTATAATCAGAAATATTTTTTTTAAAAAATTCAATCTGAATAATTACTGAAGGAGATTTTCAATCTTCATTTTTCTCTTCCTAAAATTTCTATAGCTTTCTTCTGTTTCTCCCTTGAAGTCTCAAAACAACACCTTTTGCCTTTTCACACCTTTTCCACAACAGAACAAACATAACAATAGGAGGGGGAAATGTTGGTATTGTGTAGAAGAAGGGTAGGTGTCAGTAAATGTTTCAGTCCATTGTTTTGCTTTAATTCTCATGCTACTGAAAGCCATCTGCATCATCGTGCTTGAATTTCATATCTGATTCGATTCCACCTTCTATTTTTATTTTTCCTGAACTTCAAAGAAATATTTTACTTGAAAGTTTTCCACAGTCTTTCTTTGCAAGATGATTTTGTCACATTCTCTTTACAGCATTAGGACCTCGGTAGTTGGTTTCTGTATTGTTAGTTCCTGCTTGTCATGACCTGTAACAAAGAAGCTGGTTTGGCCAGCGGCTCTTCCTTACTACGAAATTATTTCTCCTGGCTCTTATTCTGATTATGGTTGCAAAATTATTCCTGATAACTCACTCCAATAAGAAATGGTTTTAGCCATTTATTATGGTATCCTGAGGCAATGAGGTTCAGGTCAGACAGGCTCCTCCAATACTCAGAATGCTGATCAAAAATGAGGATTTTGCCAGAGGTCAAAATCAAAGGACTGTCAAGCTTATATTGCTTGTACTCCTGGCACTGAAGAAATGCTTCAGAAAAATATAATTTGACCATATATAAGTCAAGGCAATGCCAGGATGTCTGCCTGTGCATAGCGTGTCTGCATCAAGATCAGAGGATTCCATGGCTGGGGTGACAGCCCATGGGCAGAAGTTCAGGGATGGTAAGAGCTGGTGATGCACTCAGGGCTCAAACAGAAAATATCTTCTTATGAAGCAACTTGTTTATTTTATAGATTCATGTATTTAATGGATTAATATTTTAAAACCTGTCAGAGTCTTAGATTATGGTTTTAGTAATGGCTTTAAATTGAAAGAGGGTAGTTTTAAATTAGATATTAGGAAGACTTGGGTTTTTTTATGAGTGTGGTGAGGCACTGGAACATGTTGTCCAGAGAAGTTGTGAATACCCCGTTTTTGGAAGTGTTCAGGGTTGAATATGTCACTGAACAATCTGGTCTTGTGGAAGGTGTCCCGGCCCATGGCAGTAAGAGTGGGAAATATATGGTCTTTAAGGTCCTTTCCAACACAAACCATTCTGTGGTTCTATAATTCCATTAATATTATCCACCTGAAGACCCAACCCAAAAGTTACTGGGCTTGGCAATGTTGGCTGAGGGGCCAGGGCAGAGGAGGGAGAGGTGGCCAGGTGAGGCAACACTCCAAGAACAAATCAAATAATTAATAGATAACTTACCACTCTGCTAACATTAGTGGGAAAGTCTTGTGGTTACAAGGTTTTACTTACTTATATTTCTCTTAATATTTTATTGGGACAGTTTTGCTTTAGAAGCCATTCCTACTTTGCATTCCAGCCTTGTTTTATCTCTTCCATCAGACCCCAACTATAATTAAGTTCACAGACTTACATTAAAATCCTTGTGGGAATCAAAACATTTCTACTTTATATTCCTGTGCTGACTGTTATTTGAAGATCACACAGTGTTTCACCACTGATCATTAATCTTTCTGGAAGCTCTTTGACACAGGTAAGAGCTATTATTCAGGAACAGTGATTAATGAGAAGAATGCCATGAAGATGTACAGGACCTGTCAAGATGAAGGAGCTGAGCTGAACCCTGAGCACTGCTGTGCTGACAAACCTCTGGCAGCCTCTCTCTGTTCCTCAGCTTCTTCACTTGAACAGTGATGCCTTTCTTGCTGTGAAGTGTTCAAGACTTGCCAAGAAAAACTCCTTAATGAACAGTTAGGTATTAAGCCTTTTAGAAGGGATAATAAACATATGCAGATCAAGTGCAGCTTGAGGCTTACTCAACAGAGCACAGTAATGCATTTCTGTTTAGAGAAGTCATAGCATGTCACGACTTTTTGTGGGTTTGTGTAGGCTGATCCTATGCTCAGAATGCAAACACAAGGATGAAAACCAGTGGATACATATTCTGCAAACATGTTTCATGAAGCCTGTATATTACAAGGAAAGTGGCAGATTCTAGAGTTGAAAGTAAAACTCACATGAATAACCATGTGTGTTCAGTTCAAAGTCATCTATTTCAGTTTATACATTTTAAATATTTTCCAGTTTTCCTTGCCTGCTCACTTCAAAACTACAGATGCTAATTACTCTGCTGTGGCATTCAAAGATATTGTTGTCATCTAACGGAGAACAGGAAGAATTTTTCTCCCATTTTCAGATATTTTAATTTACAGAGGAAACTAAATTAGATAAACACCTCTTAATATCTTTTATTTATGGCCCATGTTACATTAAAAAACTGTTGATTTTTGTTGCAAGTGATCACAAGGCTTGACACTAAAGCTGCTTGCTAAGCTGAACCAGTAAAACAATAATGAAGATATTAAAAATTCTCACCTAATGATTTTGGTTCACAAGTATTATGCTGAATGCTGCTTTCAGCTGTCTCCTGGCAACAGTCCAGTGCTCTCTAACTGGCATCCTGTGTTCTTCAAGGGGTGTTTGCACAGCAGTTGAATATGATAACACGAGTGAGCAGCCTCTCTTTGGCCTACCTGAACAAATAAATTCCTTGGATTAAATGAGCCCATCTCTCACAATCATTCAGGACTGTGCTGTGCAGGGATGATAGCTGACAGCTTGTTCTGTGCCTGCTGCTCTTTGGATGGGTCTTTCTTTTGCCTCTTTACTGGTGTTCTGGTTTTGTACTGAGCACTCAGGTCTGGAGATCATGGAAACCTGCCTGCTGACTTAGTGTCTTCTGTCACATTCCTTTTAGGTCAACATGATTTTGATTTAGCTGATGCCCTTGATCACCCTGGTATGTAAATTTTCTATCCTTATTTTAGTATGGCATTTACATCTAATAATAAATCTTAAGTCTTTTTCCTTGAGGAATGGAATATGAAGTGGCTACTATTTCTGTTAAGGATTGACAGAACTAAAGAACGCTAAATTTCAATGTTTCTATCATGAAATGAAAAATCTTCTTTAAAACAAACAAACAAAAAAATAGCTTTGAAAACTATATATCATATTCCTTCATTTTTGGCTTCTGCTATGGTACATTAAGATTTATTGAAATAAATCTCTGCAGCTCTCTACATTTGCACATACCTGCTTTTGTTAAGTTGAAGCTGTTAATGTTTATTGGCATGTCATTGTGTTCAACAGATGACATAATTACCAGGAAGCCTACAGTGATCCGAAGACCAACAAGACCTGTGTTCAGTGAGTAATAAATAATGGTTCAAAAAACTGATATTGTATTTGTAGGAAACTTTCATATGAGGTTCTTTATAATATTTGCTGCTGTGCTTTAGTTGAGATAATGTGTGAATGACAGTTGTTTTCTTAAAGTAAAATAAGTGCTCTTTTGATAATTATCAATTACGTGTTTTTACTGCTTCCAGTGAGGAAATTGAGCATGGCTGTCTAGTGATAGTATTTTATTTCCTGAAGGCCTTCTTCACCCTTTTTTGTTCTGAACTCCCTGTGGAGTATAACAATGGGTAGCTTTTGCTAAAATTGGCTAACTGTTCCTCTACTTTTTTCCCTGTTATCTTTATTTTTGTGTATATTTATTCATGGTGCTTGATAACAGAGTTGGAAAAGAATCAGAACAAAGCTGGAGCTATTCTTTCTTCTCACCATGTATTTGATTCATATAATCTAGTATTGATTGCTACAACCACCTGTGTCAGAAAGGAAAAAAGGCTCTGAACAGTGGAGAGCTGTAGTCCTGAGAATGCCAAACAATGAATTCCAATGAACACTTGTTAACGTTGAAAAAATCCAAATTCCAAACAAGAACAAAATTGCATTTGTAATGGAACAGTTTATGACAACATAGATTTTTTTTCATTTTCACCTAAACCGCATTTGAATAATTTTCTGTCTACCAAACAAAGTGCTTGGAAAATAATGCTAGATAAGAAAAACCCAGCAACTTCAGGTCTTTTTCTGGACAAATTTTGAAATAAAATTTAGGTGCATGAAATTAGTGACATTTCCCATACAATTTTCCGGCTCCCTCTTTGAACATACAGGGGGAGTATTTTGTGAAAGTAGTAGCTATTGTATACTTTAATGGCTGCATTCTTCCTTTCCACTTCATTTGGCAAACAAAATTTGTGTCTGGCCTAGATTAGAAGCATCTGTCTGTTCTAAAATATTACGCTAAATATGGATTTATTCCCATCCTAATGTAAACAATTCAAGTTATTTGAATTGTGCCCTAAAATACTGTATCCTTGGTCATGTTTAAAGGTAGCCTAGGGTGCCAATATCTTCACTCAAGCTGCCTCAGTCAGGTGAAAGTAATTTTTATTTTTAGGGACTTCTAAATCTGTTAGAGATCTGAACATCAGATGAATATCTACCCTAACCAAATCCACTTCACTAATTTTTGGGCAGGAAGAACCCCATGTTTTCCAGACTATTTCAGAGTTTCTTTCAGTGCTACAGAGCATTGCAGAAAGTTTAAAAAAGCTATTAAAACTTATTAGAAAACCCAAGATCACAGTGTTACAAATCAATTATTGGACTTGGAAAGTGCAGGATGTTCAAAAATATGTTCTAGCATCTGCTTAATGTTTCATCCTAACTTCAGGATTTCCTCTATGTCTCCTTCAGAAGTGAGGCTCACTGAGATTTTTGTTCAGCTGATGCCTGTTACAGGATGTGTCCTCTAGAGCTCTCCTGTAGGCATCTCCCTAGTGTAGCAAATTCATGGTTAATGAAAAATTAATGGAAAGTAAAGTTTATCTACAAAATTTCAACATAATTTGATGTTTACCCACTCACACTGTTCCTGCATTCTGTTTAATTCAGCCATACCCTCACACCCCCATGCTCACGAGCACCAAGATGTGTGTGCTTAGGTGGTCTGGTGAGCATCATGTGCAACAGGAGACAAAGCTTGCCAGGTGCTGAGCTCTTATCCTGTCTCTGTGCTTCTTTTTGATCAGAAATGACAAGTAGAATCCACAGATCTTTAATATCCTTTAGGAGTAATCAGGTACGATAGAGAGGTCCTTTGCCTCATAATATTTCTCACTCCAGAGTCTCTGAACCCTTGGTCAGGTTGCTGCCTACTATATATTTTTTTTTACTTGTTCAGAGTTCACAGGCTATATGCACAGACTTATTTTCTGGGTGACAATCAGAATAGTAGTGATATGCTGCAACCTTTGGTTTTAGAATGCCTTTATGCTTTTTGTCTGCTGACAAGTCATCTCTGCTGTCATCAGAGCATAGGCCTGCTGGTTTTGACAGAAACAACACATTCCTCAGTTTTACTGCTGGGAACATTAACCTTTAATCTGTTCTTTTAACATTTTGCTGGTTTTTGTGGTCCCAACACACACATGCATTTCCATTTTTATTATATTCATATCAACCTGAGCAATTCTGCATCAAATCTCTATATGAAACCTCCAGAGAAGAATTTGTGTTTTTCCTGAATTCTTCATGTCAATAATAAATTGAATCCAATTTTCAATTTATTGCTTCTTACAGTGTTAACTTTTGACAGGTAAATGTATTTTTAAAATGCAACACTGCTGGGCAGACACAAGGGAGGACCTACTCCTGACAAGTAAAAACCAAGTAATGTATTATGAATTTGTTTATTTTTTTCCTGCCAGATTTCCTGGTGACATCAAAGCACTTCTGAGATGTTACCCAGATGAGACTAGATAGTGTGCAAAAGCAGCTTCCCACCCTCCTAGGTATAAAGAACAGAAGAAATCAGATTTCTGCATGGTGATTTTCCTGTGTTTCAGGAATTCTGACACATCTATAATGAAAAAAATATTTGTTTAATTGAGAGTCTATCTAGTTGCCTGTGGCAACAAGCATGGTTACAAAAATTTAGATAGGTTTTGCTATCCCTTTTCTTCTGATTCACTGCACCACTCCACACATATGTGCATCAAGAAAGGGATTCTTGGAGTTATACCATCCATCTAATGTATTTCTTTCAGAACCCTCCATCATTCCATACACCTCTTAAAATACCACCCAAATACTCATATCCACACCTGGTGTTAGAAACAGTTTCTCCTTACCCATCTGCAGCTCATGGACAAATTTTTGTTGCATGGAAAGATTCTGTACCAGATACAAAGTGAGACACATGTATGGTGCTGGGTAATGGTCATGGCCTGGTGAATTACTGGGTAAATTTCACATATGGATGTTTAATTAGATCTAAAAATCTTTATAGCTCAAGCAAATAAAAACAGACAGTCTCCCAGCCTCAGACAGGTGTATATAATTGCCTGAAGGAAGGGGTCATTGTGACCCTTACATAGATATTTGATTCAATATCTCCCCAAGTAGGTTTAATAAATTCTACTTGAGCCAAGAATACATATACCAATTTTAACCACAGACATAAATGTTAATAATTATGATAGCTCAGGTTTAGTTTTTATATTTTTCAGATTCTGTTCTGCTTTAGTGTGTAAGTCTAGGCTTTTTATTAGGGGATAGTAAGGTCTCTTCACAGACTAGGTAGACAAAAAATTCCTTCTCTAGCTGGGGACCCAAGGACAGCCGATCCAGATCTCAGGCCAAAGAGCATAAACAGTGATGGACAGAAAAGAGAAAAATAAGAAGGATGGGACTTCATGGGCTAAAGCTGTAATTGGACATTAGTTCCCATATGCTAATGGACCAAAACTTATAAAAGTGTGAGACCACTGGACCGGTCATCCATTTTTTGTGGCCATTTGCGGTGTGCTGCCCAGGGTGTCTCCATCGAGGCCTCTTAATAAACACCTGCTTTAGTCTTTAGCTCTGTCTTGTCTCTGTTCTAGTTCAGCCTTCACAAAGCATCAAAAGAAGTATATTTAAAAATGGGTATAGTTACATATTATAACCAGCTAATTTTAATTTTGTATATTAAAGAGGTATTGATCTTGATTCATCTGTAAAATTTAGTTTGACATCATTTAAAACAGGAAAAAACTTTGTATTTTGAGTAGAAAATACTCTGCTATTTGTCAATTAGTGTGACTCTAATGTTAGAGTCAGAGTTTTCAAGAAAAGTGTGATAAGTTATTTGAATTTGTGGCACCGACTTGAAAAAGGTGCTTGTCAAACATGCAGTTGTACATATTCTAATGAAAATAATGTTTCATTTCCCTCAAGAATTGTGTGTAACTCACTTTTCTATATCTTCCTCCTATTTATTTTCAGACAATGACCTACATTTAGGAGATGCTCTTGGTGGGGGTGAGTACTGCCTTGTTTCCTTGAATATGAGGGGATTTTTTTCTTTCATAGTCTCTTCCTGAATGTTGACTAATTTGTAAAAAGATATTTCAGTACTGCAGGAGGTGCTATGGTCATGAGAGTTATTATAATTCATGTACATGCAGCCCTTCTGCCTGAGGCCGTCATGCAGAGCAGGGACAGCACCTGGTCACCAGCTGCCTTTGGGAGCTTCCAGCTGCCCTGCCTTGCATGAGCTGAGGTTATCTGGGGCTTGCTGCACCGTGGCAGAGCACCCCAGGCGTGGCTGGGGAGAGCAAACATTGCCCATTCAGCTGTGGTCGCTCAGGGTGCAGTCCTCTGAGAGAAGCTTGAAGAAGGTGATGGCCGTAGTTTCTCCAGCTACCAAAAATGAGCCTGTCTAAGATTAGGAATCAGAGGTAACACTGCCTTCATGGGAGGCAACGGTGACCTGGTTGCAGGGAACAGCACGGCAGCCCGGTCTCGCCCGGACCACTCGGGCCAACGACACGCAGGCACCAGTGTGGTGGACGGTCGAAAGCCTTTATTATCTTATCTCATGGGTTTAAATAGTCTTGGGGGATTTTGCTACATCAGGGGGGGTTTGGTAGGGTCTCTAGGGTTAGTCAGGAGTGGAAAACTACTGGGTTAGGTGTGGTTACATTCTTTGGGGTAATGGATAACGTGCTGCAGGAGGAGAGGGGGAAGGGGGTCTTTCTTTCCGCCACATCCCGAAAATCTTCCGATCGCCTGTCCCTATCTACTACACACTGGATGGAATGTTTGAGCTTCTTGTAGCTCTGCTGATGGCATATTAGAAATTCAGGAAGAAATGTTTCAAAATGGTGAATGGTGAATACAGCTTAAGCTTGAAGAAGTTAAGCTTACATGCCTTTAACTTTCAGGTATTCCCATAACACCCAGACCTGACCTCAGAAGTAGTCACAGTACTGTACTGTGCTGTGCTGACATATGAAATCCTTGAGGCTGGGAATTTGTACACCAGATTTTATTTCGTATGTTTAGAGATATACCAAGGACGTGAAGTACTCTAGAAAGGTTCTTGAATACTGCAGATACACAAAATGCAATTAGTATTGCAAAGCCTAGAGTTCCACTTTAATCACAGCCACACAAAAGAAAAGTTACTTCTCAGCCAATTGCACAGAACCTCTGAACCAGCAGTAGTGGTCTGGTTTGCTCACATTTCAGTCTTAGACAGTGACTGTTCTTTTATATTTTGGTTTCTTTTCCTACTTCCACCTTCCCCTGTGGCACTTCAGGCCTATGTGTCAATGATATATTAGTCCACATTTTACAAAGCTGGATCTAATTTTGTTAATAATTCCCATGTTTATAATTTCATTTATTCCTCCCTGTAATAATTCTTCCATTCCAGCAAGCTTCTATTGAATGCTGTAATGAGAGGATAGGTTAAATATATTGACTAAAGTATTAATGAATAGCTTCACTATCTTAACTAAACCAAATCTTTTCATTCTAAGGATAGAAAATTATATTTCCATTGGTTTTTATTTCTTTGATCCATTTTCAGTTCAGGTTCTTAATTGACCTTCATACATGGTATAATAAGGTTAAAGTTATGTATTTCATTATCAGTATTTCTGAAGACATTATTTTTTCACCAGCTATGCCATGCAATATATCCTCTTATGCTTAGAGAAGACTAAGTGCAGCACCACAATAGAAATTAAATGTGGGATTGGTGGTTTTCTGCTCTTGTCCCACAGTGAGTCTTAGTTCATTACACAGAGCTAGAACAGAGCAAGTCCTTCCTCTGCTGAATGTAATTAATTGGGCAGAGTCAGATTCAGCAAAGCTTTATGACTCTACCTAAAATCCATTGGATGTGGGCTAAACTCACCTGAGGTTAATTATATACCTAAGTAATTTTCTGGATCAGAACCTAAATGGTGCTCAGAAACACAAGCAATGCATTTAGCAGCTAGGCAAGAAGAAAACATAGCAAATGGGCATCTGGCATGTTTGGAAGGTGAAAGATTTGAAGAGAGGGACTTTTTCGACCTAATTTTGATTTATGCAGAATAAAATGCATTGTCTGGCATTTTTAAGAACAATTGAATACCTGGTTGAATTGGTTGAGTAAAGAGTGTCAAGAGAAGACTGGATCTATACACACAGAGCAGCGACCCTAAATATTAAATTTGACAGGTTTTGACCTGAGTGAGCTCTTCAACATTGTATATGCAGTTTGGAGACTGCTTTTAGTCATCAGATCTCCTACTCTATCCAATGCATCTGTTTCTAATCCTTTGGCAAAAAATTAAGGCGAAATGCTAGCACAAAGTTCTAAACAACATCAAAGCTGAAGTCTGAGATCATTTTGCACTGTTCAAGAGCAGAAAATTCATTATGCATTAGACAAATTCAGCATCTGTTAGATGAAACTAATCTGCAGGCCGTATTAAAACCTGCTGATGGCAGTGAGATAACCTGTTGCCTCCTGCCCAGCCTAGAACACCAGTTTCTCTGTTGGCTTTGACTGCACCACTGGCACCCACAGTGACACATTGTGCCTCCCAGCTATCAGCTTTAAACAATGTTAGCATTAGCCAGATATAAACAAAATATTTTCCCTCAATGTTTTTTTGTAAATGCTTCTCTTCTTTTGAAAATATTCCCTGAAGTCAGTTTTTGCAGCTAGCTATTTGTTGATATAGTGTTTAAATCTCCTTAACTACTGAAAAGATCCTTTTATTAATTCATGGGAGGACAAATTAGAAATAGGTATAAAATGTTTTTATTTAAAGTTCCCAGTTTTGCCTGTTCAGTCATCTAGCAATATTAATTATCAACAGGTGACATCTCAAGAAAACCTTTATACCCACCTCTTCCACCACGCCCAGGAACTTATGGCAATTCTGGTAAGACTGCTTGCTATTGAGAAAATGTAGTGCAATCAGTTGTTCAGGGCAGACATTTTGAATACTTTAATCTCTTATTTCTCTAGTAGTAGCTTTTATCATCCTTTTCCCACATCTTCCTTTTGTAATCACTGTTTCTATCTCAGAGTTGAGAAAGCTTTTTTCTGAATGTTAGTGTTGGTACCATAAAGTTTTTTTATTTGTTCAAAATGTGGGAAACTGCATTTTAAGTGGCATGAGACTAACATTTAATCTTGTTTGTGTTTTCATTTTGGGTGTGTGTACACTGAACTATGCAAAGGCTCAAATTTGACACCAAGCCACAGGGCAGAGATAAACCTGTGCTCATATCAATTTGAGATATGCATCTGGGATGGCCCTGGGGCATAGAGCAGATGAGGCTGGGCAGCTTGTATTACTTTTGAGTTTGGTTCCAGACACTTAAATAAAATAATGTGGCATATCTCTTCTGGCTTTCGCCCTGTACCTGTACTTACTTTGGGTATGCTTGAGCTGTGGACAGGTCCTTCTGGAGTCTTTCCTGGAAAGAACCCACTGACTCTCTGCTTCAGGGATCACTGGGACTCAGGATGTCCATATTATATAAGTATTTGTGTTACTGGGAGCCCAACCACATATCCCACAAGTGCCCAAAACAGAAACAGAATACATAGAGACCAACCATGTCAATACTTCAGCTTTCAGGTGAATTTTGGTAGGTGACTGTTTGGTGCAAGACATGTACCCACCCACCATGTCGAGGCTAGGATCTCAAAGGTCCCTCACCTCTCCCTAGAATGCTAGAAAAGGAGTAGACAAGGGAGCTGAAGGGGTTACCATTGTATATAATTTTGCAACTGCAATCTTTATCTTGCAGGAGGTTTTGATGACTCAGATCTCCTTGATGGAAAGCCTTTACCACCAGGTAACATTTGCCTATTTCCCTTGCAATGTGCTCCTAGCACCTGTAGATTGGAGTTGGTTGGTTTTGTTTTTGTGGTAATCTTTTTGTCTCTGAAGGTATAGGACTGGACTCCACTGTTTTAATTTAGGTTAATTATCCTTCATGAAAGACCATGGGTTTGAGCCTGAAGCTAAAACTTGAAACATATTCTAAAACATTTTTTAGATGTCAGAAGCCTGCAGGTTTTATTCGTTTGAATTCAGCAAGGAATGTCCAAAGGCAAGGGGCATGCTGAAATAGATGGGCCAAGACTAAGATCTTGGCATAAACTACTGATAAATGATCTGATTGTCTGGCAGTAGAGAAGAGATGGAGTCTACTGGCCTTCCTGTACATCAGCTTGGTGTATCCTGTTACATAGGGTCCCTCTACTAGATGATAACATTCTTCCCCAAAAAAGAAGTGTCAAGAGGTTGAGCAGTTATTCCCCTGGCCAGCACAGCTGTCAGTGGGGAGTGGAAGGGCTGCTCTCTCTTGCAGTCTTGTTGGGCCACCCCTTTTGCCCTTTGTACATCACACTTTGCTGCGTAAAGAATTAATTCTCAAAACAGGATGACAAATGTTTCTTTGATGAAACTTCACCCTCTTTTCCAGGAGAAGAGGAGCATCATTTCAATCATGGAGGCAACACAGGTATAGTAAATGATTTACATTATTCTACAATTGATTTCTGATCTTTATGAAATATTAAAACAATGATAACCTTATAAAGTAGTACATATAATGAATTAGGCTTTAAGACATCATTTTTATTGCATCAGCTGTAATATAACACAATTTTTATTCATCTGCTTAATTATGTAGTTTCATCAAACAATTTTCATAATTTGGTAAAGGCACACTTTAGTAGACAATATACTTAGGACAAACCATTTAGGTGCCTCTGAAAAAAAAACAAAACCCTTCTCTTTCTTTTTCCACAGATTCGGGTTTAATAGCTGGAGTTACATCTCCTGTAATTTCTGCTTTTGTGATACTGGTTGTTGGATCAATAGCAGCCTACACTGCTTACAAGAATAAGAAACTTTGTTTCAAACCACGTGGTAAGGCCCAAACAGTTTTCTGCTGATTTAGTGCTGAAGTAGATGAGAATTTGACAAAAAATTGTCTCTGCCAGCACAGAGGTGCCTGGAAATTCTGGCTCTGTGTGTGGAAACCAGCCTGGATGGCCCAGATGAGCCTCAGAAAAGCTGGCAAAGAACACCCATGGTGGAAATACTGAATGTTTAATTTTTATCTTTCAGGTGGGGCTGCAGTGTAAACCATTGAAAGAAGAGTTGCTGTCTGATCACAGGCTCCTTTGGTTGGTGACATTCTACACTGCCATTCTGACAGAAGAAAGTCTTCCTCTATCAAATGTTTTCTTGAGATGTTGCAATCCTGCTCTTTCTAACCTGATGTCACTTTTGCACCTCGAGCTTCATGTCATCAGAGATACGCTTAAAACATCCAGGGATTGTATTGCACTCTCTTACCTGCATTCATAAAGGTTGGATACAGATTTTGACTCAGAAGTTACTGTAAACAACGAAGAAATCAAGTTTGATATAAACTAAAAATCAAAGGATTTGTGTTTGTGAGGATTTGAGTCACCAAATAATTTTTTTTTTGCTTTCAAAATTAGACAAAACACTCAGTCCTGTGATAGAATAGGAATAAGGAGTTTGCCATTTCCTTTCACACTGTTGGGCTTCTCCAGTATATTTCTGTAATATTTACTATGTTTAAAGAAAAATTGCTGTTGTCTAAAGTATTAAAAATTTGAATGCCTTTACTTTGTGTTTATGTCTGAATTTTAGCAAAGGGAAAGGAATTCTAGCTAGAAAATTCATTCTTAATTTTATAATATACTGAAAAGATTATGTATATTGACAAAACACTGTTTAAAATAAAACAGAGAGGAACATATGCTAAATATATTTATTTATTTATTTTATTGATTAATTGTGGAACTGGAGTTTAGCTCTTCTCAGGAACTAGAATTTCATATAACTTTCATTTCTCTTCTTGAAAATTAAGGCATGACTCTAGGAATCTTTGAAGGCATTAATCTAGCAAGATGGGTTTAAAAAAACCACATATTATTCATAATGTCTGAAAAGGGAAAATGGGTACAAAGCTTTGTCTGATTCATTTAGAATGAGTTTGTGATGCTTCAATCTCTAAAATCTAAGTCACAAAGACTTTTCAACTTCTACTATGTGGAGGTGTGGTTGACACAGATTTTCTAGCTAGACTGTTTCACTTCTTTTCCTCATTCCTGACTGACCTTGCTGTGCTAGCAATGTCCCCACGTAGACAAACCTATCACGAAAACTGACTTCTCCTATCTCTCTGCCTTCATTTACCTAACTGGATCAAAAAACCAGCAAGTGAATGAAATACAGATTAAAGTTGGCAAAACTAGCAGTTTACTGACATAATTCTGCAATAGAGACATTATAACTAACTTTTTAAAGCATAAGGAAATTGGTGTGGTTTTATCTTAATTTTATATGCAAAGCATGGTTTTTGTTACTGCAATTCCACTTATATGGAGGTGACTATGATTTTGTGTTTATTACATCACTGAGAGTAAGACATATACTAAAGAATTACTTTTTCATATAATAAAATATTATTTATCTAAATTATATTTTAAATGGATATATATCAGTTGCTTGCTTAGACAACCTTGTTTTTTGATCCTGAAAGAAATAATTATGTACATCAGTTTAAACATAGAAACATTTTGACCAGATTAACACCTTTGTGGCTATCACTTTCAACTTATGAATGAGAAAATATCTTTAATATGGTTTTCAAGGACATTTGGTGTTTCTTTTAAAACACTAATTTTCCATGTTAAGAGTTAAAACAGACTGATATATATTTTGTCAGACAGACATAAAGATTTGATTAATCAAATGACAAGTATTTTGCTGTTACAACTTCAGTTTGTTCAACCATGCAAATACATATTTTGCTTGTTTCTCTTCAAAATTTCAATAAACACCTACTGTGTTTTATCTAAGATGACCCAAGCTTTGTTTGCTACTTTCTGGGACATATGCAGATTGATACCTTCTGTATAAATGTTCAACTATGTCCCACTAGGGAAAAGAAGGAAATGCTTCAAACTAAAGAAAAACTACAGGAAAATAACCCCAACAAAACAGCTTAACTATCTATTCTTTTTTTCTCTCTTTTTTTTATTTTACTAATTGTCTAGAGAAGGATCTATGTGAAACATTTTTGGTTTTGCTATACTATGACAATGTATTTTAAATTGTTCATAATATTTTCAAAATAATTTTTTACTTGTGTTGATATTAATAGCCCAAAACCAGATTTATTATGGAGAATTTGAGCAAAACCCATGAACCTGAATGGATAAACCCCAAGTACCCAAGTGTTTGTCCCTCTGAAGATCTTTGGTCTAATTTGTCAGCATATACCCAATATATCAATATATCAATGTGTAGATTAACACTTTTAGGTGCTAATTTCCCTTTTAACTAGAATGATGATAAAAATAAATTTATAATTATTGTATTAACTATTTTTATTATTATTATTTCAGGTAATTGAGAAGTTAGGGTAGGGGAAGCTCTAGAAGGAAGGGGGGGAGGAAGGAAGGAGGGGTGGAAGGTTGGTTAACTGGCTGTTAGAACATTGAACTCTAGCTTGTGTTACTGTCTCTGATATTTAAAATTTATTCTATATTGTAAAAAAAAGTTGCTGTCACACAAGTAAAACAGATTATTATCTAAATACAGGCATCACTTTTATTACCACAGAGAAACTTTTCTGTCTTCAAGTCCCCCAGCTGAAATAGATCTGCCAGTAAAATTATCTACAACAATAATCATGCTATTAATAAGTATGTTGTCTAGTTTGTCTACATAAGTCAATGGTGAACACAGGTCCCTGAGAACTTTGTTTCTGTGGGATAAATAAAACTTCATTTCCTCTGTGTTTTATGTTCATCCTCCCGTCCTTTAAACACTTCACCATTACTACAGAGCAATGACACCCTCTTCTCCAGTAGACCTTTAGGGTTCTTCCAGGGTGTGAGAGAACAAATGCTGCAGCTTCGAGTGGCAACAGAGATCTCTTGCAAATTGTTGGAAATGAAATTTTAAATAGCTGAGTGGTACCACTAGGCATTTTTTCTCAGTGGCACACTCCCTGAAAGTTACAGACCTCTGCTACATAGATACTGATGTTCACAGCACATTTTGACACAAAAATGCCTCGTCTGAACCACATCAGCCTAAAATTACCTTGTATGGCTGTATTATGTCACAATTACATTGTATGTAATACAATGTACATTAAATAATAATTACTTAATAAAATGAATAATTAATAATACACTATACATTATATGGCTGAATTACATCACAATTACATGACTTTTAAGCTAGTGGCAAAAGCATGCTGTGCAAGTAAATGTGCATTTATTTATGCTCTTGTGAAAATATTTACAGCCCTCTGAATAGTTTTCCTGACACTGAAAACATCTCCTTGCTTATCTGGGTGACAAGTTATCAGACCCTGAGTATCTGTAGGGGATACGATGGCCCCAGGGAGATAGGGGTATGGGGTAGACTCCCGTGTATCTTTGTGAACACATGCCACGCTGGAATCACCCTACTCTGAGACGTTTTTCTACACTCTGTCACCTTCACCATCACAGATGTTGGTATTTTCCTCTGGGCGCTGCGCGGCAGCGTCTCCCCAACATGTGTCCCTTCCTCTCGGTTTCTGCAGAGATGTGTGCCTGCTGGGGAGGCTTTGTCGCAGCGGCTGAGACCCGGAGGGCACCCAGAGCATCGGGCAGGGGGCGGAACGGGACGGGAGGGAACAGCAGGGAGGGGAGCGAGGGTCTCTTCCATCCCGGGGTGGGCGCAGCCGCGGGGCGGCCAATGGAGCGGGAGCGCCGCGTCTGCCGGAGGAGCCGCGCCCGGCGCGGGCAGCTGCGGGCCCGTGTAGGACTGCGGTGCCGGGCCGAGCTCCGGGCCGTGCCCGTGCCGGGAGAGGCGCCGGGCCGTGCCCGTGCCGGGAGAGGCGCCGGGCCGAGCTCCGGGCCGTGCCCGGTGGGAGCGGAGCGCTGCGGGCCGGGAGCGGGCGGCAGGAGCGCGCCCCTCTCGCGGCAAAGCCGGCGCCCGGAGCGGGGGCGGGGTGGCTCGCACCAGCCCCCCCGCCATGCTCTCCGCCGCTAATGCCTTTTCTCTGCTGCTGCGCAGGAGTCCCTGCGAATGCAATTCACCTGCCGCTGCCTCCAGCAGGAAGGAGGTTAATCCCATCGCGCGGTTTAGCGGCCCTCCCGCCCGCAGGTGAGCGGCCGGAGCGGTGGGCGCCGCGCACCGAGCCCTGCCCGGCCCGGCCCGGCCGGCCCCCGGCTGCCCAGCATGCCCGGTGAGTACCCCAGCCCCGCACCCCGCCTGGAGCCCCGAGCAGCCCCTCGGCGCCGACGGGGACGAGCGGCGGCGCAGCCTGGGCCCTCGGGGCTTTTGCCCTTCTCCTATATCCCGGTGCGGACCGGGGTCTCTGCTGCTTTCTTATCAGCAGAGTGCTGTGCTGTAATGAGCAGCTCCAGCGGAGGATTTTAACTGTCTGGGTGATGGATGAAATAGGTGAACTCGTTTATGTATTCTGCTTGTATGTACAGCTTGGCCTGCTTAGGGCTCTGCATGCTTTCCTGGTGGATGCCCAGGGGGACAGGCTGGGGCTGGCTGTCTCAATCTAAGGCAGATTCTGAGAAACCTTTGTCATGCCCCTTCTTACACAGCAGTGGTATTGGTCTTAATCAGTTATCCTTAAAGCCATGAGGTACTGGTTTTAGGATAATCACAGGGGGTAGGTGCAGGTGCTGTTCTGGCTCTTGAACATACTCAACTTTTTTCCTTTTTTCTCAGTTTTGAGAGCAGCAGCCCCCACAAATCTTGAAAATCTCAGAAAGTGAATCCGGAAATGAAATGATTGGAACATTGTGGTTTCATTTGGTTGAGGGTTTTTTTTAAAATTTTTTTTCTTTTTTTTTTTTTTGCTTTTGGTTGAAAGGAAGGTATGGAAAGACTGGAAACATCTAACTTGATATGTACCATGAAATTCCCTGCGCTGCCTCTGGATTTCTTAAGCAATTATTTCTAATAATTATTACCAATTATTACTAATCTTCAAACTGGTGTATTACTGTTTTGGGACTAGTTTTGGGTGTAATGTGTTATGCTTGTTTGCATATTATGATATTGTTGCATTTGAGTTTTCATGAGGATCATTTACCATCTGTTTAATAACAACATTGCGGAGTCTTGAAGAAGAATGTAATGGTTTTTAACTGAAAGACACATAATGCAATCTACAAAGAGCTGGAATCAAGTGCTCTTCCACCACAAGAGCACTAATTCTGCCTACTAAACTTCAGTATTGTTTTAATAAAAGATAAGAGAGAATCTGGTTTTGAATGAGGTAGAACTTCATTAGGCCAAGAGAAATATTGTACGCCATTGAATGTCAAATTAAATTCTGTTGTAAAAAGGTCTGTGTAAAGTGTTTCTTGTTTATCTTCATTAGTAACATCAATGTTTCTACTATTGGATCTAAGAAAGCATGGGAATTAAAACTGCTAGCTGTCATTTGTTTACTAGGGCAATAATTGCCTCTTTGCTGGAATTTTGCATAAGAAATTTTGATAGGGCTCTGACTCAGGTTATTGTCTGACACTGCTGTTCATTTTATCTACTTGTAATAGAATATTTCTTGATTGCTTATAAGGTTGTGGGTGTCAGGAGGAGCAGAGCTTTTCATTCCTGGATATAACTGCGCTAGGCCAGAGAAGTGAGAAGCATACAGCTTGTGCTTTCTTTTTAGCAGTCGAACACACCTTTACAGGGTGCTTCTGGGGAAAGATCCATAGAATCCTTCATGTGGGAGAGGGAGCAACAGAACTGGTGTCAGGAAACGTGCTGTGATCTGGAGCTGTGTCATTGTCACCTGGGATTTCAGAGAGGTGCTTGGCTCAGGGGGCACAGGTCGAGGCTGCAGCCCGCTTGTCCTGCAGATTGTCTTTGGAGTGGAAGGGGGGAGGTGACAAGAGAGCAACAGAGGGTATCAGGGAGGAATTTAGGAAAGCAGCTGTACAATGTTGGTTAGTCTGAATGGCACTGGGGACCTAATCAGCCTGTTGGAGACTTTTAGCTATTGATTTATCTGCTCTTATTTTTATGCACAAGATGACAATTGTGTAACTTAGAATCTTCTTACAGGAAAATCATAACATAGGAGTGTCTGGCCTCCTGCTGCCATTTTGCAGAGGGCAGCTTGGCAAATTTGAATTGTTACATTAGGAACTACAGTTGGACTAAATTTATCGTTCCTCTGTCTATCAAAAGAAATATAAAAATATAATTTAAAAGCTATGTCTAATGCATTATGAAAAAAACCTCCCTCCCTACTTTAACTTGTCTTGATGTTGGAAGGTGCACTTGGGTCACTCGGAGCTTGTTATTATCAGTCACTTCTGATTCTCACAATGGGTATCTGGTGTTTTTTAATTCTCTTTTTCTCTTTGAACATGAAAGTGAGCACCACTCTGTCTGTTTGCTCTGTTCATATTCTAAATAAAGCTTTTAAGTGCCCTAGAATTAGTTTCCACACCTGTCAAAGAATTTTGCCTCTAGCAGTGTCAGAGGTACTACTTCTATGAGTAAGTAGCA
Organism: Lonchura striata; assembly: GCF_050655825.1. Lineage (NCBI taxonomy): Eukaryota > Metazoa > Chordata > Aves > Passeriformes > Estrildidae > Lonchura > Lonchura striata. Next base: position 84,189,682 of record NC_140703.1, on the reverse strand, counting down.
TAAAAGATGGTGATCTTGACTAAAAAAGCTGTTACAAATTCCACATAAGATCACCCTGTCTGTAGTGGTTCACGTTACTTTTGCTGTCTCTCCTGTGTAGCTGCAGAGCAGATTTGAGAATAACTCAGCAAGTGAATTCCTTGAAGATCCTTGTTTTGTTCTAAGAAAATATTGTTAGGTGATAAAGGAGGAGAGACTACTGATGATAATGACTTCTCAGTTTGCATCTTTATGTGCTTTGTGGTAATCCAGGCAAGACAAGTGATCAGACTGATAAATTCATATGACAGAAAATACACTTTCTTTTCTCATAGTTCACTTATAGCCAGTGGTATTGCATTAGCCATAAGGATCCACAACTTGAAAACAATTTGCTTGAAAACTTAATACCATATAGTAGGTGCTGTCCATAAAGAAATCTTATTTTTATTCAGCACAAAGAATTACAGTTATGCTTAATGGTCTCCTTGAGGCTTAAAAAAAGCCAAACAAACCAAAAAAACCCCACCAAACCAAAAACAGTTGCAATGAATTTAAATATCTACACTTCTGGCTTTCAAACTTAAAGAAGATGTGTTCTTTTAAACTCAGTGAGAGAAACTCTGTGTACAGTAGATTTAATGTGTCAGCTAAATAGAAACTTTCAGGTTAATCATTAACTTCCAAAAATATATATGAAAACCTGACCCTTACTTTCAGTTATAAAAACAAAATGTTTACCTATTAGGCTATATTTCAAATAATTTTATAAACAAGGCAAGATAAATAACACTTCTTTCTTGAAAGCAAGGATTAGATGAAAGGAAAAGTAATTATAAAATATCCTTATTTTAAAGCCCCAATGGGTCCTTAATGAATTAGTGATGCCCCTGTATGATTTTAAAATCATTAGGATTTGCTTCTCTCTTAATACCAGAAATGTTTTAATGTTAAATATTTTCAGTCAATAGTTTGATTATCTATTCAATTATCTCTGTGATGGTTTACTGTATTAAGAAGGCTGTAACATGTATCCCACATCTGATTCTCAAAACAGACCCTTAGTTTCTGTTCTTTGTGAGGTAGCAGCAAGAGTTTCTTAGAAGCAGCAGTTTGGCAGTTTGCTTCCCTGTGGTTATGACCACAGAGGTACAGGGCAAGGAAACATTTGGAGGATGTGGTAATTTTCCATACCAGTTTGCTGAACCATTTAATAAGTAGCTTGTGTATTTTTCTATGTATTACTTAAGTAGAGATTCAGCTTCTGTAGCCAAAAGAATTTGGAAAAGTCATGTGAAGATCGTGCTCAGTTTTGTGGTTGTTATTTTAAACTGTATTTTAAGATTGGAACTCAACTCATTTCACAATTTGTTTTTTTTATATTTACCTAACTCCCACATTCCTCTCAGTAGTTGTTTTATTACCTTTCTTTGGCTGAAGATGCTTGTTGCCTAACACAAGACTGCTTTGCTTTCCTGACTTTTTGCATCTTTTCAGAATAATTTTTTTCAGAAGTAGCCTTCAGCCATTTTCTGGTTTACATCGATTTTTAGGGATGCTTATGTTTATTCCTTTAACCCTCTGGGAAAACTGAATTAGGAGCAGTTTACTTCACATCTGTTGTTTTAAAGCAACTCTTTTTTCACTGATTTCTGGGGCACCCATAACTGGCTTGAGCTGTTATTATAATGGGACATTGGAAAGTTCAATTCTTCATTTGCTTTGTCTGGAAATTTTGATTAGAAATCTTACTGGAGTTTAGTCAGCTGTGAGTTATGCAAACTATTTTAAGTTTGGATGGATGATTTGGGTTTTTTTTTTGCCAAGTCTGACACTTTTTGGGATTCTCCTGAGGTGCAGGGATGTGTGGCAATGTCAGCAAATGTGAGGTATGTGTGCTTGAGATGAAGCTGGCTGGAGATTAGTGAAAAAGTGCAAAAAGCGGGGATAGAAGGCAGCACAGCAGTGGGCCTGTGCTTTGTTCTGGATTTGGAGGATGTGAAAAATAAAAATGCTTAGTGTCTGTTAGCTTATCATGGGCATCAACCACACTTTACTGCATACCTCAATGACAGGGACTAGAACTCATTCATTTTGGCAGCCTCAGCCAACAAATGAGGTCATTTGTTGAGTTCTCTGCAACTAGTTCTGTGAGATTCTTTCCTAGTGTTTCTCACAGACCCTGGAAACTGTATGACAGGTTGTTTATGTTGGTATTGTTTTGTGGTTTTAATTTATTTAATGCAATTGCCTGTCCCTTAAGATGATGGTGCGTATTTTAACAGAAGTGTTTATTGAAGTTTCAGTCAAGCTCAGTGGAATTCCCTTCATCTGTGTGACCTGCTCATCTTGTTGTGGTTAATTTTGCAGCCTAGTGTGTATCATCCTTCTGCTTCAAGGAGGCTGTTCACCTTGCTGAGTTCTCCCCAGGAGAGCTCTGACAGTGGTGATTCTGTCACAGGGCAGAGCTGAGGAAGCAGCCCCTTATGATCATGCCACAGGAGTGGGGTCTCTACAAAATAAATTTTCTTCTGTTATGCAGGAGTGTAGGTTGTTTTCTTTTCTATTGTAACTTGTTTCCTCATGTGTTTCCTGACAATAAGGAATCCCTGGAGTTACCTGAGGTAGGGATTCTCAGCTTCTGGGAGGTGTACTGATCTCAGTAGGAATTTCTCTGCACTTGTTCAGCCAGCACCAAGTACCCCAGTACAAGAAGGCAGAGCAAAAATAATGTTGGGTTGATTCACTGGCATTATGGAAAGAACATTTCTGGCTAATACTCAACATCTTGTTCTTTTCCTTAGCTTTTGTCACTGCATAAACAAGAACATTTTCCTTGTTGGTTGTATTATACTGTGTTCATTAAATATAAAATCTAAATTTGTACAGATCAGCTTTTTTTGACTGAACTGTGTTTTGGCAATAAGACCTAGAGAATTATCTGTTTAGGGCTACTGCAAAAATTTTATACCTACTATTATATAAATCAGGCAAACAAAAATAATAAAAAGCATAAATATAAGATTCTGCATTCACATTCACTGGGTTTTCTATTCAATTGTGACTTTTGAGGGGAGTCTCATCACAGGAATTGTTGTTATAATCACAATGTGGTTATTATAAGCCACAGATTGTTGTTTATCTGGAAGAGGAGAGAGCAAGAAAAAAGGGCTTACATTAAAGTTGTAAAGTGACTCTTCTGATGATTTTTTTGCAGTAACAGATCAAGCCTTTGTGACCCTTGCTACTGATGATGTGTACTGTCAAGGTGCTCTTGTTCTTGGGCAATCATTGAGGAATCATAAGACATCCAGAAAATTGGCAGTTCTAATTACTCCAGAGGTTTCCAGTGGGATGAGGTAAGCATTAATGCACATTTGGAGATTTAAATAGTGAAAGAATAAGCAACAGCATTAAAGATTTTAATAGGTTTCTGTGGATTTCACAGCATTATGCCTAGGACTTCCCTCTTGGCTAGTGATTTCTAAGAAGAGTCTCAAATAACATCCATTATAAGCTCTTAACCTACTAAGAATTTACTTGCAGAAGTAGAGCTTGTGGCTGGAATTTGTCTTATAAATGAGAAGCTGAAAATTTGGAATGAAGTTTTAGTGTCTAGCACTGCTCTTGTTTTTCCTCCAATTTTTTCTCTCTTGGAGCAAGATACATAACCACCTGTGACATCAGAACTCTCCATAAACCTAAGGATTTCACAAGACTAATGTTCTCTAAAATATTGATGCACAGATATCTTGATAAGAAATTAGGGTGGGTTTTTTTGTCTTTTTTTTTTTTTTTTTGTTTTTGTATAAATAACTTTGCAGTTTGTATTGTGATTCTACAGGCACTTCAGAATAGCATTTACAGAAATCTTATTAAGTCTGAACTCAAGCCTGGTTATTTGGAGGGCTGTAGCACTTGTTAAAAGGCATGCCATGCCATAGCAACTTAAACTCTTAGTTCTGCTATGTTTTCAGAAGTGTGCAAGCTCCTATTTTCTGTATGCTATGTGAAGGTATTTGTAATGCATCTGGCTCAAGAAATAAATTTTGATATTTTTGCTATGACTGGATGCAAAAAAAAAAATCTGTTTTTACTGACTTTTGAAGTATGGACTTTGTCAGAGCACTGTAATCTTCCTGAGGGCATACTGTATCCATTTGATGTGTGGGTGGATACTAAGTCTATAATTCTTTTCATGTATGTTGAGTGAGAAGAAAAGCATTTATAATATGTATTTTAAATCAAGGATAATATTAAAAAAAACCAAACCAAACACAAACAACAACAAGAAAAAAAAAAAAAAGAAAAGCAGATCACTGAAATAAACGTCTAATAATCTCTACTTCATTTAGTTCTTTGCCAGGTAGTTCCTGTTCCTTGAAGATCAATCAGGCAACAGCTAATGACCCTGAAATTTAGACTTCAAACAGCAAAGGATTTATTTTTCTGTGTTTGTGAGGCATTGAGGACTTAGATTATAATATTGTAGTGTAAGTAAATAAGCTGTGTTTTAAAGACTTTTTTTTCTTGCTTCTTGAAGGAAAATTAACCTACTTTGGTGTTAGCTATAGAATTCCCATGAAATACATGCACAGAATAAAAATGTTTAGCTTAAAGTCTCATTTGAGATGCTGCATAGTAGTGAGGAACTATATATGGTAAGCAAGTATGTATGCACTTTATACAAGGTGCAGTTTTGAAGCAGTGTTTACTTGGGCACAATAGATACAAATGAATGTGCTGCAGTGCATGTCTCATCCTGTAAAATGCAGAGGGGACACGATATGGTGCTGTTCTTTGGAATCAATTGTGCAGGATGAAAGCTGCTTTAATTTCTGTTGGTGTTTCCATAGGAGATAGTGACTAGGACAAGGACTGTGTTTTCCCTCAAACAGCAGCTCTCGCTTTTGAGATGTGCTGGCCCCCATAGCGGAGGAGACAATGTTTTATGGCCTGATAGCTGCCTGTTCAGTAGGCTGTTTCCAAAGGCTTTTCTCTTCTGACTTCTCACTCTAAGCAATCAATCTAGCTTTGGTTATTGTCATAATTAATGTCATGCTATGTGTCACTGTTTTCATGCCTGAAGTGAACTCATGAACTTGTCTAAATCCCCTTCTTTGTCTCCACTGCTCTCCCTGGTAGGTCGGTCCTCAGCAGTGTATTTGATGAAGTGGTCGAGGTGGATGTGCTTGACAGCGCTGACTCAGTCCATTTGGCTCTGATGCAGAGGCCAGAACTGGGTGTAACCTTCACTAAGCTTCACTGCTGGACACTTACTCATTACAGCAAATGTGTCTTCATGGATGCAGACACTTTGGTGAGTGGGGAGGGAGCCTTGGAAACATTTGTGTCCAATTGTGGGATGCTTCCTTGCCAGGCAGCCTTCAGGCCTGTGAAGTGACCAGATTTGCTGGCGGTCACAAGGTTGCAGGAGCTCCATCCTGACACGTTTTAGCAATTCTCACAGTTGTGCTGGCTGCATAAAAATAAATTCAGTTTGGAGAGTAGCGTTAGGACTGTCCTCAAAAGAGATCACAAACTATATGTACTGGGTCTTCTGACAGAAGTTTAAAATAGATGTCTCTCAAATACTTTTGTTTGGAATTATTCTGTCAGGAAGAGAGGATGGTTTTAAGATAGAAAAAAAAGACATTGCAGACTTTTTTTCACAGTGGATGTGAAAGGTGGGGTCCCTGGCTTTTACTGACTGCACAGCTGTCTTCCCACAAACTTTATCTCTGCCTTAACCTGATTGATTTTCACACTTCCTTGTGAAGCTTAAAAGAAAACAGAAAAGCAAATCTCTGAACTTAAGTTACATCAGAAAACTGGCATCAAGACACAGATTTTCTACTACCCTTTATTCAGTCTGTTGCTTACTAAAATTATTTAGATTTCCAGTTTTCATTCAGCTCTGTTGTACTTATCAAAAATAATGGACTATGGAAAGGTGAGTTAAGAAAGAAGTAAATTGTGAGTTTTCATGGTATAATATTTAAAGGGACCTTGGGTGGTCTCCAAGCTGCATGAAATAATTTCACAGGCTTTGCATTTTAACAGAGAAGTCATGGAGAATCACAATTAATGTTGCCTTATTAGATCAAAAATAGAGGTTCTGACCTCTAGCATATTTTACAATGGCACTGCTTTCATGCTCTGCAAGTCATGTACTAGGCCAGACTATTGATTTACTCAATTGGTACTCATTTGACAATGCTTGCTCTAGACAAACATTTTTTCCTTCTTTTTCTACTCTCCCTAAGGTACTTTGCAATGTTGATGAGTTGTTTGATCGAGAGGAGTTTTCTGCAGCTCCTGATTCTGGCTGGCCTGACTGCTTCAATAGTGGTGTCTTTGTGTTCCAGCCCTCCCTGAAGACTTACAACCTGCTGCTCCAGTTTGCTGCTGAGCATGGCAGCTTTGATGGTAAGGAGCATAAGGACTGAAGCACAAGACAGTTTCCATGCTATCAAGCAGAATAAAGGAAGGCAGGAGTTTTCTGGGCTCTATGTAAGAATTCAAGGTGCAGACCTTTGCCTCTTAGACTGTATTTAAGACCTGTTGACTCACTCTGGACTGTGCTTCCCAGAAAAGGGCACTAGAGAGACATTGTGTCTGAGTCTTGCTTGGTTAGTTTTAATTTTGCCACCTGGCTTAGGAGAGAGAAATACATCTGATCTTCAGTCTTCTGCTCTGAAGGAGACCAGACACTATTCCTTCCTTCATATATTACAACAGGGCTCCATTTACACTGAGCTTGCATTGGAGTGAATCAGGTATTATTCACTTGTGCATGCTCATATATCCATATTTTAAAGTCCAGGTTAGAGTCCCATGAACACACCAATCTCAGTCCCCAGTCTCACTCCCATCCAAATTTTGATACAAATTTGAGTGTACATGTGTTATGGTAATACTGTTTTATGTACTCTTTAGGAGGTGATCAAGGCTTGTTGAACAGCTTCTTCAGCAACTGGGCAACAGCAGATATTGGCAAACACTTGCCTTTCCTCTATAACCTGAGCAGCAGCTCTGTGTACACCTATGTTCCTGCTTTCAATCAGTAAGTAACAGCACTTCTGTAAACCTCTGTAGTTTGTTAAAGAGAGATTGTTGGTAAGAGAGATTAATAATGGCATATTCTGTTAAGTATAAATTACAGTATCACAAACATAGAAACCATGCAATAGTATCTTAAATTTGATGTGAATGTCTGGACACAGGGAGAGTCCCAGAGTTAGCTACACTGTCTTTTATGTTCTTCCAAAGAAGCTTCTTTCATTTTGACAAAATGTAATTACTTTGGCATTAGTTCACTAGTTTACAAGTTTACTTTTAAGCTTGTTCCTTTGTTCTCAAGTCATTTCTTAGAGAAACAATTGTCATTGCTTAAACTTTTTGAGCCATTCCTTACGTCCTTCTATGAAATGAAATTTGTGCTACTAATTATATGATTCCAGACAGTGCAGTTAAGAATGTTATCTGATAAAGGGCAAGTTGGATTTAGGGTGTTGTGAATTTCTGTTCCAGTTCCACAATACACTTTTATTGAAAGATGAACTTAGGCCAGTGTATTTATTAGTAATTTTTAATATGGGATCAGTAATACCCAATTTTGGTGATTAAATATGTGAAGTATATGTGTTTTTTTGTGAATAGAGCATGAAGGAGGACTTGAAATTGTACTGCATGAGCCTGTCAGTTTCCTTCATGAACTTTTCTACTAGAATTAGCAGCTGGAAGCAAATGGCAATGTAACTTTTTATTTTCTGTATGTTAAACAAGATGAACTAAACCAGGAAGATAGAAATATTACTACATATAATCTCAAATGTGTTGCTGTTGCAAAATGTTAAATTACCTCACCTGTAAGCACGTTTCTTCTAGAAGTTTATATAATCTAAAAATATTTATGTATAGACCTATATATTTGATCTCTACAGTTTTGGTAGAGATGCCAAAGTTGTTCACTTCTTGGGAGCAACAAAACCCTGGAACTACAAATACAACCTTCAAACAAAGAGAGTTATGCTGGATGGCACCACCTCTGGATCTTTTCATCAGCTGTCATTTCTTGCCCTCTGGTGGAACATATACAGTGCCAGTATATTGCCTTTGTTGGAAAAACTTCAAAAGATGGAAGAATCAAAATCTGAGGAATGCAAGGTAACTGAGAAGGAGTTAGTGGGAATATGTTGGAATCAAAACCAAAAATTCTGAACATTGGTAAAGGAAGAAATTATATGATATGGTGGGCTGACTCTAGCTGGATTCCAAGTGACCACCAAAGCCACTCTATCACTCTCCTCCTAAGATGGACAGGGGAGAGAAAATGTAAAGAAAGGCTCATGGGTCTGTAAAAGGACAGGGAGAGATCTCTCACCAGGTACCATCAAAGGTGAAACAGGTTAAACTTCAGGAAATTAATCAAATCTACCAATTTAAATCAGAGTAGATAAAATTTACCATTTACCAATCAAATCAGAGTAGAGTAATGAGAAATAACCCCAAATTTGGAACACCTATACTAATCCCTCACTTCTTCCTGGATTCAACTTTACTCCTATTTTCTCTGACTCCCCCCACCCCCACCAATGCACATGGGGATGGGGAATGAGGACTGTGGTCAATTCATTACATGTTGTCTCTGCTGCTCCTTCCTCCTCCTCCGGGGTTGAATTCCTCACACTCTTTCCCTGCTCCAGTCCCTCCCATGGGAGACAGTCCTTCATGGACTTTCCTAACATTAGTCCTTCCCATGAGCTGTGGGATCCTCAGGGACTGCCTGTCCACAGTGTGGGCCTCCTATGGAGTCACAAGTCCTGCCAGCAAACCTGCTCCACTGCAGGATCCTTTCTTCATAGCCCCAGTGGTCCTGCCAGGAGCCTGCTCCACCATGTGTTTTCCATGGAGTCACAGCCTCCTTCACACATCAACCTGCTGTGGTGTGGGGTCCACCATGGGGTGCAGGTGGACCTATAGTCCACCATGGATCTCCATTGGCTACAGAAGGACATCCTGATGCACTGTGGGATGCAGGGCTATCTCTGCTCTGGTACCTGGAGCACCTCTTCCCCTTTGTTCTTTGGTGACCCTAGTGCATACAGGGCTGTTATTCACACATATTCTCACTCCTCTCTCTGTCCAGTTGCAAGGAAACTCCTTTCTCCTTTTAAGAAGGAGGATTTTCCTCCTTCTTAAATTTCATATCCCAAAGATGCTACCACCATCACTGATGAGCTTGGCCTTGGCCAGTGACAGGTCCATTTTGGAGCCAGCTGGCATTGGCTCCATTGGGTTTGGGGGAAACTTCTAGGAGCTTCTCACAGAATCTACCCTGCTACTAAAACCTTGCCATGCAATTCCAATATGTGTGGGAAAACTTGGTATCTGTTGGTCGGTAGTAGAAGTGCCAAAAATAGCCATTTAGGAAGGATTTCTTGCACTATCTGCTTTCCCAAGATATCCTGCAGCCATCTTCATAATTGATAAAGTTTTTATGGTAATATGTGTGCATATAGATACAAATTAGCCAGAGAAGCGATAATCTGGCCTATGAAACAAACAGACTCTTGTTTTTCTTGTAGCTAAATTGATATAGACCATGTAACTAGCTCTTGAACTATAATAAAATTTACCTTTTAAGAACAACGTTATAACTTGTTTTATGAGGTCATAACAAATAAATCAGGTTTGTAAAAGCAGTGTTAATTTCATTTAAGATCTTATGTACAGTACTCCTATGTCATCAAACATTTATTGATCTTTATGCTTTTTTTTTCCAAAGGAAATGCAGCAGTGTGCTTTTCATGAATAGAATTTAAAAAATCTGTTTATAAATAGATGATTTCTTAGAGACCAGTAGCATAAATCAATGTGTAGAAGTACAATATTTAATTTTGTATCCAGACATGACAAATTAGATCCCATTTATGCATATGCAAATATTTTCTTAATGTCTTGTAATATTAAATTATTAACATAATTGAACTAATTGCATAGTCCTCTTAAGATCAACTGAATATTTACCATCAAAGCCCCAGAGAATAATTTGGCTTGTTAACCTTATGACAAATTGGAAAGCAGAGGAAGGAATGGGTACTTTTTGATCTTATACTTTACATGCTTTAATTTTTAAGGCATTGTGTATTAAATAAATATTTCAGCTATGGTAAATGAAGGTAGAAATACCTGTTAGATTTACTTCATGATGCTGGTGTACTTATGAGTGCAAAAAAGCAAAAACCTAAACTGCAGCATGCTCTAAATCTAGGACCATATAATTTTTTTGCATTAAGTTATTCCTTAAATGATGAAAACCCTCTAAGGAGGTGCTACTGTTGTAAATAAGTTATTGCTGTCCTGAAAATTGTATTTCAGTGGTGAGATATTCTTGTGTTCATTAGCATGCTTTCAATGGAGTTGAAGTTACTCTGAAGAAGGAGAAGGTCAGTCCTTATGTGGCCAGCTCTCTACAAAAGCCTGAGCTCCCAGAGCAGACAAGTGAAGTAAATCCCACAGCATGCTCACCTGAGGAACTTGCTTTCAAAACTGTGAGTGTGTTGTATATTATTATATGCAGAAACAAATTAAAATTATATGCTAAGAGGAGATTTTTTCATTATGCTTCTGATCTGGAAAATCGTATCTTCAATTTAGCTGTAGCGATTGAATTTTCTCACTAGCATTAAAAATAATCTAAAGCCTATTTATTATCTTTAATCTTTAGTTATGCATATATGATGTGTCTGGAAGTTGAAAGAGTTTGCTTTGCATTTTATGAAGAGGTTATTTATTCAAACTTGTTAAGTACTTAATCAAATGTTATATAAAAAAATCTGCTACCAGAGTAATATTTTGAATGTTAATATTTTTGTGAATTAATATGTTTAAAACTAGAATCCTTTCTATCATTCTTCTGAAGAAAGTTTTTTCCCCACAACTGTTGTCCCAGAAAACTGTTTCCCAAATTTCTGTGACTTGAGCAAAAAGAAGAGCCTTGAAAAAATCCACTAATGAATATTGCAGTATTTCTACTTCTTTTGTCAATTTTCTTGTATTTGTGTGTTTATGTTGCACCGAGTCTCCTTATTTTATGCAGGAATTAATTTGGAAATAAGAGCACAATGCCTCTGCAGGTGTAAGCCATTACATATTGCGTGATAAACCGTATTACACCATGGTACAACTGGGAGAAAATAGAATTAGTGTTCTAATGTCATCTGCATTGTAATTTATGAAATACACTCTAGAATGATGACAACAACTTTCAAGATGTTCTTTCCTTCATTTCTTTAGGCTATAGTTTCTCTATAAAGTAAAACTCTAATTTTCCTTTCCCATTTCCGCCCCTCATCCTCACCCTTCTTCCCTTTCCCTTCCGAATGTGAAGGAGCTGAAGGAAAACTGCAACCCTGCAGTTATGGAACTGCAGTTCCATAATAAGAATAAAGAATAATTTATTTGCAAAGGATGTATTTTCTTGTATGCCTTATGCATCTGACTTCATTGGAAAGGACTAAACTAAATAGGGACATATTATCAAGATGTTTGTTTGGAGTAAAACAAATCATGATGGTCACCTAAAGTAGTGATGGTCACCAAATTAAATTTTCATTAAAATTTAAATTTCTATTACTAATTTAATTACTAGGATTGGCTTATCAGAAGACCTTATTAATTGGAAAGTAATAGCCTGGTTCCCTTCTTACTAAGAATACCATTGTACCAGTTTTTGTTGCCCAGCTTTAATAGTCTTGTGGGATTGTTTTGGGGGAAAAGACTTTTGGGGTCTGTCTATTCATTTATGTTTTGTTAGCTGTCTAAAACAAATATTAAGGACAATATATTTTGGGCAATATATTTTACCACTGTTTCGGAATACTTTGTTCTTTTCTTATTTTGAGTTTACCTGAGAGCAAGCTATAATCCTGAAATTAGATTTTTCTTGTTGAAGTTTGGCCTCATGAATAGTAGGAATCATGAATGGTAAGCTTGTTTCCCAGGCTGTATGTGTAGTCACTGAAAAATGACAGCCACTTTGAACCTATTTTAGGATGAGATGAGCTGCCCTCTAGAGGTCCTTATCCTAGATTAATTATAGTAGGAGTTTTGATTCAATACCATTTTTGATAGCTAAAGCTGGGTGACTTGAATTTTCTCCTTGGTGATAATGTGCTTCCTTGCTTTCCTCCCATCCATTGCATTACCCTCCCCCAAGACTGAAAGTGATTGTATTGTGTTAATTCTCATGAAAAGGAAATTATGAGAAAATATTCTCTTAATAAAACCTCAGTGGCTGTATTTTAGCAACCTGTATATGAAGTCGAACCAAGAGATTCTAATAACCATCCCTCTGAGCCTGACAGACCTTCAGAAGAACCTGTATTTCAACCTGCATTTCAGGAAACCTCAGAAATGGTACATGTAGTTTTGTGCATTGAACATGTTTTGATAATTGCATGTGCATCTTTGCTGCCAACATAATTTTAGGAAAGCTCTACTAATTATAATGCAGTGTGCAAATAAATTCCTTAATCTTTTAGCCATGTAATTCCTTAAGTGTTTCCAATACTGCGTTGTGATCCCTTTCTAGTTTTATTTTCAACACTTTTAGTTTTTAAATGTGTATTTTCCTGTGCTAGCCCCCAAGTAATCAATGCATGGTTTTAATTTTAGTTCTCCTGTACTAACACAAGCAAAGCTGTCTGGGTATTTTGTGTTTGTTAGTTCTGTTGTGTTTTGTTTCGTTGTGGGTTTTTTTACCTGCTGAAGTGATGTTTCCAAGCAAGTGGGAAGGGAACATGCAGGAGCCAGAGTGACTAGCTTTCCTTTGTGACCTTGCACTGCATTTAGAGATACTTGTACACGTGGGCAGTGTGACAACAGGGGCAGACTTGGTGTTGATGGGGTTGACAGCATGTTAAGGATTTGTGAGGTACATAACACAGCTCTTTCCTAATGAGTTTTTTTTGTATGATTGCGAGGCACTGTAGTGAAATACTTCAGGACTGAGAAGCAAAACTGTAGCTCCTGGGCAGCCAGGGGTGTTTAGGCCCCAGTTAACATTCTTAATTTCTAAAAATATTATGATTCTGGTCATCTTGGTAATGTTATCCAAAGCTGTTGATAAAACTTGCTAATGAATAAGAAAGAAATCTTCACACCTTACTGTGTGTTGGTTGTTTGAAATACCTTGTCTTCCATAAGTCCTATGCCTTATCTACCCCAAACTCGCAGATGTAAGGGATATTCCAGGGAATTTAAACAGTTTAAGACATTGATTCCTGCCCATTAATTCTATTCTGAAACATTTTTACCTTGAATTTGTGAAGACTTCACTACAAAGTCATACTTGTTGATTTCAGTTTTGTTTACAACATGAGATGGGTTGTTTTCCCATGAGCCTCTTTGAATAGTACTGAAAGCAGGTTTTTAGTGGCTGGCTTGGTTAGTCCTTGTTATTTTTCATCTTTATTACAGGTTGTAATTGTTGGGATGTTCCTTTTTTGCTGGCATTGGTCAGCTGGAGACACAGTTTTCCTTTTATGTGGTAGAAATTATCACTAATAATGTGTCTTGCATTTGTGCACCTATGATGACTTGACTTTGAACCAGCATTTATAATTTTGGAGTGTCATTCAAAATGAACGAGCTGTTGGTATAATGAACAGTGTCCATACTTTGAATTAATTTATTAAATAATGTGTCTCACATCTGCCAAGTAATATTGATCTCACTGGAGTTCAAATAAGACTAATTACCAAAAATTCTAGAAATGTATGTTCACATGAAAGCCTGTTAGAGACACAATTTGAACAGGTAAATTATAAACTCTTCAATGTAGCATGTATTCAACTGTAACCAGGCAGTATTTGTAATATTTTCATTGTATTGTTGCTGAGTATGTAAAGATCTGAGTTAAGTTCAGTAAAATAAATGTTTGGTATGTTCAAAGATGCCATGGAAAGTAGTAAAACCATGGGAAAATGAGGCCACATATCAAAACAGGAGTGAACATTTGAACATTGTTTATTTCATTGTTTTAACTGGGAGTATACAGTGCAGAAGTTTATAATTTAAGGTTTAATGTCACAATATTGAAAAAAGAAAAACCAAATGATTGTTTTCCCTCTCTTCTTCTTCTTCCCACAGAATGAGGTTTCACATTTTGTTTCAGAGCTGTCTATTCACTTCAAACCAGCAAAACCAACTCCAGAAGATGAACGGAGAAAATGGGAGGAAGGACGCATGGACTATATGGGGAAAGATGCTTTTGAACATATCAAAAAGAAATTGGATGCATTTTTACACTAAGATAGGGTGTACTGTTATGCCTGTCTGATAGATTTCTTTATAAATGCAGTTCTTGAATGCTTGGCTGTCTTAACCAGTTTAGCTGACAGCAGTTATGGATCCTCATGCATTCTTGGGGGACCTTACCAGATACAGAATCAGGTATCAGGTTTTTATAGGTTTTTAACTGATAAATGTGCCTCAACTTTATTGTTACGTGTGTCTCATCTTCATTGTTCTCACACAGTGCCTTCTAAAGAATAATGAATGGTACCTTTCTGAATATGAACACTCACGTATTTATCACTCTTCCCTGATGCACCCCATCTGCAGAAACAGTCACATGTAGGAAACATGTTGGAAGTTGAGATTGTTTTGGAAGTTGAACTTTTCCCAAACTGAGATTATTCCCAAAGTACATTCAGAAATTGCTCTTAAGTATTTAAATAAAAATAACTTATTTTTGAAACCAAATGAACACCTTCAAGGATGACCATGATGTAGACTTCAATATGGGAAACAAGTGATGAAATCCTGGACTCATAGTAGTCTGCAACAAAACTTTTTAATTTAAACATATTTAGGATTAGAGGAACTTCAGACTTCATCTGAGATCCCTAATGGATGCTCTACTCAGTTATTGGCAGCTGCTCAGCTCCATAACCAGTGTGAGGAAGCATGGTTTAAAACTCTTTAGGACAGATTGATAATGCAGGTTAACCTTTTATATTGTTGCCATAGGATATTGATGCTTTTAAAGATATTGTAAACTTTAGTTGCATATTCTGAGTTGTGTAGTTGGAAGAAGAAACACTAACAGTATAGTGTAAACCTTCTGGTGCTTCTTATAAATTTGTTTACAGTTCTTCAAACTGCAGCTGATAAAGGCCTTCTTTGGCTTAGCATTGTTGCCCCATACTGCAGGCAATTTGAGTGCAACTGAAGACAAAATTAGCACTCGTTTTAGTAAACAGGCCCTTTGAAGATCTTTTAACAATAGCTGTGTGTGGGAACCAATAAATCTCCAAATTCCAAATAATAGAAAAAATCTACTGATGAAACTGCATTATATTAAGGACACTTATGGGGGAATGTTTTGTGTATTTGTGTACTTATCTCAGTGAGTTTAACAAACAAGTGAAACATTTTTTTCAAAGCAAAAAACTTTTAAAGAAAGAGTCTTGACATTTATGCTATTATATTAATAGATTTGACGATTGTTTGTGACCTCGCTCAATATTGGAATAAGAATTCGGCAGTGATGTTGCAGGACTTGAAACGTTTTTGTCTAAATACATCACAAATTTTGGCAGAGAGATACCTAATGAAATATCTTGGGAATTCTGTCTAAAAGCAATGATGTACCATTATGTATAGATGCTAGCAGGAAAAATGGATAGCAGGATAGGAGGGAAGAAGAAAATCTTATTTCTTTTTCCTCCTATCAAAAAGGATAAGAGGGTAGGGCAGGGAATAAATGCACAAATTAGGAAAGGAATGAAAGAGTCAAAAGGACCCTTTAAAGGAAGGAAAAAAAAATTGAGTATCTTAGAATGACTTCCTAATGTTCAGATTAGTGAATTTGCTTTCACTTTTGTAGGATATTTCTGATTTTATCTAGTTCTGATTTATCCTTAAACTTTTAACTGGGGAATTGCTCTATTGAATACAAGCTTCTAGGTCAAGTGAGGTGTTCAGGGGCAGCAGAGAAATTGAGAACAGCTCCTCCTCTGCCTAACCTTGGCACCCTGGCTAGCCTGTGTTCCTGGGCAGGTGACCTTCACACATTAACACAGGTAGGTGTGTTCTACCTCTGGTGCTGTGGCCCAGTGCAGCAGCTGCAGTGTGCCCTTACTCACGTGGCATTTGGTTATCCCTGTTTCTTAGTGATGCACTTCTGAGAAAGTCCTCTGTTTTATAAACATTGTTGCTGATATACTCCCAACAGCTTTTGAAGACTGTATAAAGCTGTAGCCAGCAATGTGAACTCATGCTTCATGCAACTGTACTTTTTATATTAACTACTAGATCGTATTTCAGGTAATGGAAAAAAAAAAATACTGATATGAAATCAGTAACTGAAAGGTTTTAAAAATAGGCATGTGAATTTAGTCAAATGTGTCATTGAGTACATTTCAAACTGTTAATATGTACAGTGGAACTCTGTGTGGCTTATACAATGCTTTGCAAAGAATTGTAGTACAATAATGTAATGGCAATAAAAGAAATGGAAAAGATATATGAAGTCATGTGCTTATCAGGCGATGAACAGATATGGGTTGTTTATATTATGCCAGGGAATATTACTTGTGAATAACTAGTCATTTAATTTATTTTTTAAATTTTGTTTAATTGCTTTTGAGACATTAGCATTACATGCTGAGCAGAATTAAAAGTTGAGAGTAATAATTATTTCTACAGACGTACATAATTATAATATTTAGGATCTCTTGAGTTAGCAAACAGTAGTTGGTTCATTGTATTTCATGGAAAAGTGTAGCTGTTAAGAATCCTGCCCTAATTTTTGTGTCGTGTCTTCGCACACAAAAAATTGAACTAGTTACTGGCAATTTAGTATTGCAGTGGCTTCTGGCACACAACTGCTGCCACCAGGGTGTGAAAAGGGAGAAGTTTGTATGTGAATCCAGTGCTGTGTTTCAGGCAGCATTCTGGGCTTTTATGGCCATCAGTTCTGAAATCCTGGGTCCAGGCAGGTCTGAGCGGTGTTATGGGCTGCCTGTGGCCATGAACCACAGTGCTGAGTCAAATGTGTCTTGAGAAAAAAAAACCTACCAAGCTTCACCTGCAATTTTTTTCCAACATTAAAGTGTGGTATAGCCTCAAGTATTTGAAGGCTAAAGAAAGCTAAGAAATGTAATCTTTTTGGTGGCACTATTCATCTTCAAACAGGGCCAGACTATGACTTACTGTTGTGGAGTAGACTGTATTTAGAGAGGACAACTTGTGTTTAAAACAAAACATGCTAATTATTCTGTCATTTGCTTGGAATTAGTCACAGCTTTTTATTTGCCATGCAACAATTTTATTGGGTGCTCTTCATGAATAAGAAGGAGATAGTGTGGGTGCGCCACAAGGAAAATTCTTGAAAATTTTAGACATGTGGGTTAATGAACTTTCCTAGCCTACAGGAAAAGGAGATTGGTGCTCTTGAAATATTCCTTTATTTACTGTCTAATGTTTTGTGAGGATATTTCCATTTGGGTTGTTCCTGGCAAATAAGTTTTCTTTGTCTCTCCATATCAGTCAGCTCACAGCAATGTTTTTGCTAAAGCTGGTACTTGAAAAAATGCTTTCCTTTGTTTGGTTTTCTTCCCCTTCATTTTTCTATCCATGAATGGGGGGCTGAGTTAGTAGCAGGTGCTCAAGACTTTTATGTGCTCCTATAAACAGCTTGGTTTTCACCAGTAAGTCTGCAGTATGTCTGTTTATTCCTTAATAGATCTGATGCTGTTGCTTTCCTAATCTAAACTGTTTTGATTCCTATGACTTTGAACGTAACATTAAATGAACCTGTTTTCTTAATTCATATCTCATTAATTCAAATCTCACATTCCAGTTTCCCCCCAGTTTTCTTTTTATTATGTTGGAATTTTATTTCTGTGGTTTGAATTTTTGTTGGTTTGGGTTTTTTTTGTTTGGTTGGGTTTTTTTTATCAACCCAATATATGAGATTAAATTCATGGTCGTAAATTTTTAAATAGGCTCCAAAAATATGGGTCAGTTAAGACTACTCACTGAAGTAGTCTGCCTTGTCAGTATATTGGTTGCAAAATGTTTTAGCTAAAATTCTGTTCATCCTAAGTTGGGTGGCTCATAAATAGTTTCTTTTGTACTAAAACTTAAAAGCAGTGAGACTCAAGTTATATTTTGCATCATCATATAAACTTTCATTTTGTAATAACATCATACCATAATTATAGCAAAGGTAGCTAAAAATACAGTAATATATAATTTATTTAAACTTATAAATAATAGTTGCTAGAAAACAGAAAGTTATATTAACAAAGGGGAAAAATACAGTTGCAAGAACTTTTTTCTTGAATTTCACTCTGACTGCTGTCAGAACTCTTTCAACTTCAACAAATTGGAGGTATAAAATCCCTAAGATTCAGACAGCCATTATAGTTGTGATTATCTTAATACTTTTCAGGATGGCATAACATTAACTACCTTGGAGAAGTGTTTGTTCAATTTTATGGCACTGTGCATCATTCTGAACAATGATAAACACATAAAACAGATAATTTGTTTATTTTATAGCAATAAGATTTTCAGAGCTTTCTCATAGGATTAAGTACTTGGAACCAAACTAATTGCATGCCATGGATGGGTACCTGGTTTACCTTTTGTTTAGTTTAGAAGGTTTTGTTTTCCTTTTCAAACCTCCATAAATTCTTTCTGTTTCCAAGCCTTTTACTTACAGCTTTTAGACAAATAGCAGAGCAGAAGCCAGGGTTGTTTGGATCCTCTAGTAACCCCATTTATCTCAACATGGGGAGTTGCACTCTGTTTTTTATTTTCTGACATTCAAAAAAATCTTAGTAATGCAGTAGTGTGATAATCCAATAAGAAACAAGGATTTGGCTACATATGAGTTTTTTTAATGGAGTTGATTAGGTGTAACATTACAATCAAAACATCCTATAAAAATCTTCCAGGGTCATATTGAGTTCAACACTATATATATGCCTCTGTTTGTGTATGTTAATCTACAATCTGTCATGAGCTAAAGGTTTTTGTTACTCCTTGGTCATTTACATAAATGCCTCTCAAATTTACTCAGTTCTTGGGAATTTCAAGCTGTATAAATTTTGAGCTCAAATTGCTTTTCTCAGTTTATTTATTACACAACTATTTTGCATCCTTAGAAGATGGGATCTTGTGATCTGTGTGCTGACTCCCTTGAGTCCCAGCAGGGAGCAAAGAAATGTGTCTAATATTTAAACATGGTGAAGTGAGGCTTCTTAGAAGCTTATTGTCTCACTCCTGTGAGACTTGACAATTACTCTGTTGAGTCAGTCTAATGCAACAATTCCAAATGTCATTTAATAATGATCAAACGAGTTAAGTGGAAGTCAGCTTCATACAACATGAATTTCAAACATTTACACAGTACAACCACAGTTCTTTCAGTAAAAAAACTTCATTTGTTACAGAGTAATACTTCTCTCTCTATGGTGTCTATATTAAACCATGTGTAGGCACATTCTTGTATGGCTTAGAGATTGGCCATTTATCTCAGGTTTTCCTAACAGGCCATTTTAGATAGTCCTTGTGCCTTGCTACAAAGAGACAAACCATGAGAAAAGAAGGAAGAAAGCATACAATTTAGGTTTTAATCTTGTATTAATATATTTTGAAGAACATAATTATAGATGATTTTTTCAAGGAAACCTACAGAACTGAATTAAGAATTTCTTCCTTCCAGTGTTATTCAAGAAAGTTTTGTGACAGAATTTTTGCCTAGAAATTCATTTTATATGAAAGAGCTCATGAGGACAACTCAAGTGCGATATTGGGTTCATCTACTTTATAGGGAGTATACATTTGCCAGAAGATCAGAAGAACAGCTTCTGCAGAGCTTACATGTTCTTGTTAAGTTGTATACAGACAAAAAGATTTACAACCAATCCATGGCTAGGATCTGCATGTAACACATAAAATAATTAACTCCTTTTCCTGCTTACCACTGTCTCCTCAAAATTTGTACATTTTAAGATACATTTAGCTTTAGACAGTGAAAGTAATTTAGGAGTGAAAATAGTTTTCTTTCCTGTCTTTTCTCTTTTTTTGAAGTGATGTGCATCCAGTTCAGCAATTTCCCATTACTTTGCTCTCCTTCTTGCCTGCAGATCCTCTGTGTGTATTGTCTGCCCTCTCCCTCTCTCTGTGGGAAAAGCACATTTCCCTGTGCCTGGCTGAGGCCTCCTAACAGTTGCCAAAAGCTGGTTCTTCTATGCTGCCAGTCCTAATTTTTCCTCCTCCTGCCTGAAAGTGTCTCTGGTTTTCTAGAGATGCCAGCTAAGATGAAATTCTGTTTGGATATCAGAAAGGCAATGTGGATATCCATGTAACTCCTTAGCACACTCCTCTGACTCTATACAGCAGTTCAGCAAATTTAATTTTCAGAGGAATGAGGTGTTAGGCCAATGTTTAATGTTTACATTTACACAGGGTGATTTTTTCACACTGTGTTTAGAGATGGAGTTTTGGGTCTTGCTGATGTACTGTCCTTTCTAGTCAGGCTTCCTAAAGTTTGGGTTTATGCTTGCATGCTGAGTGGGTGCTTGAACACCATCCCAGCCCCTTGTAAATGCTCTCATCATGGCCTAGTGTGGGACTGGACATTTTCTTGTGTGTAAGTCATAGGACATGCTGAGTTGGAAAGGACCCAGCAGGATCACAGGGTCCATCCCCTGGCCCTGTGCAGGACATCCCAAGAGTCACACCATGTGACTGAAAGCATTGCCCCAGTGCTGTTTGAAGTCAAACAGGCTTTGTGCTGTGACCACAGGCATGGGGAACCTGTTCAGTGCTCAACCACCTTCTGTGTGAAGAACTTTTTCCTGATACTTAACCTAATGATTGGAGTGGGTGAGTGGGGAAGCCAGTGAAGTGAACTGAGAAAAAACTTGTCCTTGTACTTAACTGATAATGTAGAT
Source organism: Lonchura striata (assembly GCF_050655825.1). Classification (NCBI taxonomy): domain Eukaryota; kingdom Metazoa; phylum Chordata; class Aves; order Passeriformes; family Estrildidae; genus Lonchura; species Lonchura striata. The sequence goes on along the minus strand of NC_140703.1, from coordinate 84,168,722 downwards.
TCTACTGAGTTGACTGGATTGACAGCTTTTGGCTTTGTTCCCCACTGAGCAGTAGGATTTGCCCTCCATTTCTGAATCTGCCAAACTGGGTTTAAAATGTGTGGTCTTTTATGCACTTTTCTCCCTGCATGAATCCAGTGAAATGTAGCTTCTCTGGTTTCAGTCCCTGTCAGCCACAGAGAAGTGTCAAATCTGACAAGTCTGTAGCAATGGGGGTGCAGATTTAAGCACTGAAGAGAGAACAAACATATTTTTGGATACTTTTATTAAGTGTGACACTGAGGCATCCAATCAGTTCATTTTCATGCATGCCCTATTATTTATGTGGAATGTTTTCCACATAACTTTCTTGGTGACCTTTTAGAGGAAAGGTGAAATGGCAAATAACCTGGAGAACTGCCTGGTCAGCTATTAAGAGACTTGCATTTGGTGCTGCATCATGGTCACAACCTATGCTGTTTAAACAGCAGTGACTCACCACACCCCAAACTAGCACACTGAGGTCAGGTAAGTCAGGAGGTTCCCCAAAACACTGCACAGGGTGCATAATCTAAGCATGCACTCTCTTCTGTCCCAAAGCTGGTGAAAGGGATCTGCCATGGCAGCTCAGGAGCTGAGAGAGAGACTTGCTATGGCCTTCTTATCTCTTCCTGCTTCTAAAAGGCAAAAAATGACACTCAGGCAACCTTGGTCCTGAATAGAGCTGCACAGGTGTGGCTCCTCCAGCCAGCAAGCTCTAAGGAAACATGTCACCTGAAGCACCTGCTCTGCAGCTCTTACCATCCCTTGATACTTTCTAAAGCCTGGGTGACCCTTACCTGTATAGTAGGAGTTGAATATATAGTGTTCAGGAAGACTTTGAAGTTTGAATCTGAGTCTCTTGCCCACAATCTACTTTTTTGAGGAGGAAAAAATACAGGAATTTCAATTTGAAAATCTGATTTGACACAAAATCCCTGCAAAAGCGTGGTTAGGATTATATCTTGAGAGATGAATTTATTTAACCTAAGGGCAGCAAGAGATTAGGTATTTTAATACCCTCCTCTTTCCTAATGGCTGTACAGAGTGCTGACACTTGTTAGGCTTGGGGAATATGACCTATACACAGAAGTGATTAGACTGTGAAGTGAATTTTTTTTAACACCTCCTACTGAAAACATAGTGTTTTTTCACAAAACAAAGAATATTTTTCAGGAGGCATAATGGCATTCCTATGAAATCAGAGGAATTGTCACTCAAGTGGGACATGCAGGCTTATGAAGTGGTCTCACAGATATGTCCCAAATTTTGCAATCTTCTCAAGGCAGTGGGAGGATGATTTTCAATGCTCTCACAAGTGAGACAACCTAACTACATAGAAAACAGTATCAATATCAGTAATAACAACATCAGTAATAATTGTTGTGATTTAACATTTCAGAATAGCTAGGTACTTTGCTACTGATCTTGACATGCTAAATTTAGCTATCTAATTTTTAAGTTATACTTGTCAGTTCAGTTTTCCCTGGAAAATCTTACATGACAGATGAATGTACAGGTGATGAGGCAAAAAATTGCTGTAATTTAATATGTATTTTTTTTCTGAGATGACAATGCATTTTGTATATTTCAAAATTAAATGTGTTTTATTTTTTCATTGTCATCATCCTTTCATTTTTGTACAACAGGTTAATTTTCATTAAAAACATAAGGCCTGAACAAGGATATCCTCTTGGGCTCAGTCCTGTTCTCTCAACAAGCATATTTCCTATACAGAAAACTGCTATTGAAAATTTGCTTGAATCGTGAGTAAGAAAAGAAATTTTGATTAATTTATTTGGTATTTAATCCGGAATGATTCACTTGAGGGGTAAATTATACAAATGATCCCTAATATTTTTTAAACCACAGCCTTACTTAATTTCTGTGGGTATGAGAAAAGGTTGAAAAAAACACAATCCCTTTTAGTTAATTGAATCTATATCTTTCAGTATAATTTAATCTATATAGCTAATCTCTTTTTGACTGTAGTCATGTGAATGTGAAAAGTTATCAATTTCTTTAAAGCTAACTGTACTTTAACTTTGGTTTTAGACTACGCTTTGTTATTTTCTTCATGACACCAACAGAACGGGAACGTCCCACAGCATGGCTGCAGCCAAGGCTTCCATATATTATTGTAAGGAGACAGCTGCTGTGGGACTGGAGTCAGAGTCTTGCGATGCTCTTCCACAGCTCTTCTTATTCTCCTCACTACGGTGTCAAACAAGGGCTCAGTGTCAGCTGATAGAGGATTTGCCTCAGACGGATCCTGGGAGAGATTGAACAGCAGCGGAGGGTCATGATGGGTTACACCATCCCCGAAACACGGACAAATTCCTCTTCTGAAACAGGCCCCAGAGGCTTCTGGCTCAAATACTGGAGTGGCATAATGAGCTTTCCATACGGTGCCACCTGTCACAGGAGAAGCACATTTGAACAGCTTAATGTCTTTAGGAGCTGGGGGGTGGTCCCTGAAAGGTTGGATCATGTTTAAGTGATCTGCTTTGTTGTTCCAAGGGGAAGCTTATGTCATGGTTGCTGCATACAGGGAGAAGGTGTTGTGGAAGCTGGCAGGGATTCAAGTAGTTTCAGGTACCTTAGCCCTCCGTACCATGTGCAGTATATGGATGGTTAGCCAAATATTTTCAGTACAGATGGAGTATGCCTCTTTCTTGTTCTCCTTTAAAAGTTTCCAAGCCTCTTGGAGGAGGGAAAATGGAGAATGTAGTCCCCAGTTTCTGGGTGTATATATTGATAGGTGGTTCCTCTTCTGGCTTTGTATATCTAAGTGAAGAAGTACATTTAGGCAGAAACTGACTGCAGATTATTTCTCTCCTCATGTTGCAGCATGCTTCCAAAAAGGGTGGTAAGTGCAGGCCTTTAAAATCTGGAGTCTAGTTTTTAAGTTAATATGAAGAAGGCAAATGGCTCACAGTTTTGGAGCTTGTACTTCATCAAGCTCTTGTACTGACCATGGGATAAGCACAGGTTTGTAACTTGTGGTGAAAAAGTGGTAAATTACTAGGACTACAGCTGAATATAGTTAATCGGGACATTTTACTTTTCCCTCTCGTCTCCTTTTTCTCCTATTCCTCACCTCACATTTAGAAAGCACTACATTGAACTCAGAGGCAAGGATGTGCCCAGCAAGACACTATGTCTGAAAAAGGACACAAAAAGAAAGGGAACATTCACCACTTGGAGTCATTTCTGTGCTCAAAGCATTAAAGAGCTGACAACTGCATTGTCCCTACATGCAATTTTCTTTTTGGTTCAATGGAATGAGCTGAACTTTTCTTCCTTTCTTCTCTTGTGTCCAGAGCTCTTCTTTATGTCTGAATTATTCTTCAGTCTCTCTCTTGTCACTACCCTACAACAATATTTTGTGAATAAATAGAATTTTAAAACTTCTTAAAAGGTGAAGGGGCATAAACAAGTAAGATATATTAAGGTTTAGGTAATATCATAGATCAAAATATCCAGTTGCTGGCTAGCTGGCTGGCACTGTATTTCTTTATTTTCACCACACAGTTTTCACATCATGCTTCTGCACTTTTATGAGGGATGGTGTCTCAATGGTTCTGAAATGTTTAGGTGTAAGAAAATGAAGATAAATGCTAGATATCTCAACTTCTGAAATTGTGAAAGAAAGGATAAAAAATGTTATCTGAAAGAAAAAGGGTTAGAGTGTGGTGGTGATATTGCCAAGGTTGTGGATTCTTGTGGATTCAGTCCCTGAATGGGTCATTTCCTTAAGAGTTGGACTTGATGATCCTTATGGGGCCTTTTCCAGCTCAGAATATCATGGATCTGGAAATAAAGATGAAATCTTTCAACTTTCTGACAGCTTATGAGGGCAGACAGATACTCCTTAGGTCTGTTTGAGTATTTGCTTTGCTGCTGGCTGGATATCCACTGCATCCTTAAGCTTATCCGTCTTGTTACTAAAAAGATGTTTGTTTTGTGACAGAAGTGCAAGCATCCTCTGTGATATCACGGTGCCCAGAGTATGGGATTTGCTTCTTATATCTGTTGGTCAGGCAACATAGATATTTCTTACAAGGAGTTAAACGAGCACTCCCTGGGACACATCTTTTTTTTTAATATCTAGCTCTAGCTGGAGTGCTGTTATGATATTACTAAAATAATAATTTATTATATGATATGGACACATGGGCTTACCTAGATGTACCTAGAAATTAGTGATCAGTGTTCAGAAAAACTGAACTAGGTAGTCATTATTTTCCATGAATAATTGAGCTGAATTCTTTATTATCATCACACTGTATGGCAATTTGGAGTAGTGAGTTGTAGAGTGTCTGGGGAGAACTGTTCTGATTCTGCTAAATTTTGACATTCACTTTTTACAGTTACAAATAATTACTGGAGTTGCAGAGTGAGAGACAGACAACTCCTTGTTAGTTCACTTTGAAGGACAGAGCAAGGCTGCTTCTAATTAACCTGCATTGGTGAGCTGAGTAGACAGCTGGGTTACAGAAAGATAAAAAAAAAAGGTAGTAGAAGTCAGTGCTGATAAAAACTGTGGGGGTTTCACTCGTCTCCAAGAGGCAAAAAGGGATATACAATTTGCTACTGAAGTAGCTCTGACAGAATCTGAAGGGTGCACGTGCATGTTAGGACAGCATGTTAATTTAATATATCCAAGGGAAAGGAAACCTGCTGCTTCAATCCAAATATGCCTCAAACCCATCTCATAACAATCAATTGGTTTAATGAGCAGAAAGAAATGGACTGTCACTAATAAGACTTGTGGTGCAGAGGTAAAGGAAAGGACTCTTTAACATATAAACAAAGGATTCTTCTGGCTTCAGGGAAGGCCTTAAAGGATAGGTCCTGCCTGAGTGACATCAAGACACAATGGCTTGATATATAGGTATCTAGGCTGATCAAGAGACAGATGTTAATAAATAAGTAATGATAATAAATAAGTATTCTGAGTGTGACATACTTGTAAATGAACTAAAACAGCCTGGTCTGTCAGCCCAATCAGAAGAAACTGCAGTTGCAGCAAAAAACCAAAATTTGGCGTGTCTGAAAGCTGAGCTGCATATTTGAGTAGCTGGTGTTTTTTATGCAGAACATGGCATTGTTTTAGGCCCCTTGCCATAAACAGTTCAATGGGAAAAATTGTAGAAAGGCATGCATAAGAAAGCTAAATGTGCACATGGCTTCATAGGAACATGAAATGCCACAAAATCCATCTTGCATCTGCATGTTGTATGCATAGCTACTTTAGTAGAACTTACATAGTTTAGAAGAACAAGCAATGTAATTTAGGCAAGGAAAATATCAGGAGAACCTGAAAAGCAATTCTTCAAATGCCCCATTTGTTTGGAGTATGAATTTAGCCTCTCACTAAGGAAGTGTGGAATGACTCTTCCAGCAGGAATATTATCCAGGAACTGGGGCAGTCAGACACAACTTTCTCTGCCCAGAAAAAAATGCTGTGCATTACAAAGAAACAAAGAGAGATGTCTAAGAAATGTGAGAGATTCTGGAAGCTTTACTTCCTAGGAAGCAAACCCCTTCATCTCAGATGACGCAAGACAACTAACACTGAGGCCTCACAGAAGAACTGAGAGTTTGAGACAATGAATGAAGTCCATACATATATATATGTATATTTGTGTATATGTACATTTTTATATTATATTGTAATGGAAGCTAGAGGGCATTACACCATTTCTGGCTTGCAGGAGGGGATGTTTATACTCACTGTCCTTCTGGTGCCAGCGCACTGCATGCAGGAACACACCGCAGTAGTGGAACAGGAACTCATGCCTGGAGTGCTGCTCTGTCCCCTGCAGCAGGGGCAGCAATGTGTGCCCATCCACAACCCTGATGGAGAGGATCAGAGTCAGCAGACAGCTTAAGAACTTTAAGTCTGCAGCTGAAGCATGAACAGTATTCATTCTGTGTGTACAGCATTAAGATTTCAAGTGTCATCACTAAACCAACGTACTGTTCAGCTAATGAGCCCTGAGATTTTTAATTGGATGAATGTGTGGAGACCAGTAATTAGCAGTTACTAGAAGTTTTTGCATTTACAGTTAGTTCACACATCCTGCCTGGGGAGATCAGACACCATTACTGTAATTTTCCTGGAAGTGATAACAATAGCGAAGGCATGGTTCACAGGTTTTAATTTTGCCACCTGAAATGGGAAGCACTGACAGCTCTGTGAGCTCCAGGCTTTGTAAAAATAATTTTAAAAAAAGAAGCCACTTACCGAAGTGCCTAGAAATTTAGTTACAATCTGGGTTGTAACTGGCTTTAGTTACAGTCTACCAGTAACATCTATGCTTTTTGCTGAAATGGCTTATCCACCCACACTTTCTCATGTCCTTTTTAGAAAAGTCTGGTTTTTTTCAGTCATTCCTAGTGCCCCAAATCAAATAAGTTTCTTTTCAGTGATAGGAGAACTGAGATAGTTAAATGACCCTTAATAAAACATAAAAGTTTTTTTCTTTGCCTTTTTCACATAAGCAGACAAGATGGGTAATGCTGTGCAGAAAGAAAGCTAGCAAATTGCCTGGTTTAGAAACAAAGAGAATTGAACGTGTAGCTGTTAGGATGCACGACACAGCTTCTGTCTGAATAAAGAAAGAGAAGCAATATGATTTATGAAGCCACCCCTATACCTGTCTTGAGGCACTGCTCCTCCAGCCAGTTGAACTACTGTAGGATAAAGGTCCATAAGGCTTGTAGGTTCATCAATAACTGTGCCTGCAGGCAACACTCCTGGCCATCTAACTATACCTGGAACACGGATTCCTCCTTCCCAGCCTCCCATTCCTTTTCCACCTGTTATAGAAGGGGGAGAAGTATCAAAAAGATAAAAGAAGATACCAGATGTTTATTGTGCATATATAGGAAAATGTTCTAAAACTTTTAGGGTATTTCATGCACCTTTAGTGAAAACATACTATATCCTGGAAAACAGTAGACTGTCATTCAGCAGTGGTTCTTCTCATTATTTGTATGTTTCAGCCCTCCAATCCAAGACTATAATCCCATAATATAGTTTATTAAATGTAGTCTGTTTGGATATATTTTTCCTATCACTCTTTATTTTAGGAGATAGTCTTATGCATGTACAAACTGCTAAAATTTTACCTTTATATATCCCATTCCATCCACCCAACTGAGAATTTCCTCTGTGAGCCTCTAAGAATCCTCCATGATCAGATGCAAAATAAATGAATGTGGTATTCTTCAAGCCCTCTTTGTCAATAACATCCAGAAGCCTGCCTGTAAACAAAGCAAAACATCATAATTACATCAGCAGATACAGTCAGATTTTTTTTAGTCCTGGACTCCACATTCAGTGAAGACTGAGTCTTTCCATTTGCCTGAATGTGTTCTGTTTTGATTTACCACATTCAGTACCATGTCAAAGACACCTTGACAAATGAGAGAGATAGGCAATCACCAGCCATGTGAAGTTTAACAAGGGAAAGTGCAGGAAAGTGCACCTGAGAAAAGGCAATCCTTGTTATCTGTGTGCACTGAGGAAGGAGATGCTGCAAAGCAGCGCTGCAGAAAGGGACCTGGGAGTCCCAGTCAATGGCGAGTTGAACAGTGCCCTGGCAATGGCAAGTCAGCAGTGCCCTGGCAGCCAGGAGGGCCATCCTGGGATGTCCTGGGGGAACCAGGCATAGCATGGCCAGACAGGTAAGGGAGAGGATTGTCCTGCTCTGCTCTGCACTGGGGCAACCTCACCTCGAGTGCTGGGCGCAGTTTTGGGTGCCACAACATAAGAAGTTCCTTTCTAAGCAATTAGAGAGCATCCAAAGGAGGGCCATGAGGATGATGAAGGGTCTTGAGGGAAAGCCTTATGAGGAATGGCTGAGGTCAATTGGTCTGTTCAGCCTGGAGGAGACTGAGGGGAGACCTCTTTGCAGTTTTCAACATTCTTATGAGGGGTAACATAGGGGCAGACACTGATCTCTTCACTCTAAGGACTAGTGAGAGGACCTGAGGAAATAAAATGAAGCTGTGCCCGTGGAGGTTTAGGTAAGATATCAGGAAAAAGTCTTCCACCAAGAGAGTGGTTGGGCATTGGAACAAGCTCTGCAGCAAAATGTTGACAGCACCAGCCTGACAGTTCAAGGAACGTTTGGACAATTCTCTCAGGCAGACGCTGTCTTTCCTGGGGTGTCCTGCACAAGGCAGGAGTTGGACTTTGATGATCCTGTTTGGTCTCTTCCAACTCAGCATATTCTATGATTCTATGAAACAATAAGAGCCCAAGAGAAAGCTGATGAATGTTTATAACATTTGTTTCTGGTGTGTATAAAAACAGGGAAAAAAAAAAAAAACAAGTGGAAAATAAATGAGTTCTACTTTAATTCAAGCTACTCAAAATACTCTGTCAGCTTTATTCTGTAGATTCTGCATCAAGACTTGTCGCCTCAAACATCTTGTAAAGCTTAAATAATAGTACTGCTCTGATTACTAATAGAAAACTGCTGTGTCCTACCAGGAACTGAACATGGACTCTGAGACCAGACTGCATACTATCAAGCAAAATAATTTCCTGATCTCGGCAATAAAAACTTCATAGACAATAATTCAAACCTAACTTCATAGAGCATGCTTTCTGTAGTGATCCCATTAAATGTTTATATAGAATGTGATTTATCTTCAATTAATTGTCTTCATCATCTTCTGCATTAAATATATTTGCCAAGAACAGCTTCCATACCTACAGAAGCAGCAGCGAAAGCTGAACTGCACAAAAAAAAGCACAAGCCAGCAATCACTACTTTTGCTCAGTTTCCTTTCCCTTTCCTTTCCCTTTCCTTTCCCTTTCCTTTCCTTTCCTTTCCTTTCCTTTCCTTTCCTTTCCTTTCCTTTCCTTTCCTTTCCTTTCCTTTCCTTTCCTTTCCTTTCCTTTCCTTTCCTTTCCTTTCCTTTCCTTTCCTTTCCTTTCCTTTCCTTTCCTTTCCTTTCCTTTCCTTTCCTTTCCTTTCCTTTCCTTTCCTTTCCTTTCCTTTCCTTTCCTTTCCTTTCCTTTCCTTTCCTTTCCTTTCCTTTCCTTCTCTCTCTTATTGAAAAGAAAAAACTAAGTAAAGTTAGGCTTTTAAACCAAATTAACCAATCAGAAATTTATCTTGATTCAAGAGCCTAGATTAAAAGCTAAGGGAGTTTTCACTGACTTCACACAATTTATTAAGTGAAACTCCATATCATTCTAACTTTTGGCTAGGATAAATTCTGGTGTTTTTTTTTTTTTTTTTAAATAAAAATGAATAGGTACACAAACCAACCATCATATCATGTAATATTCAGCAGTGACTACATCTTCTAAGACCAGCACTGGAGAAGTGTCACACATTTTGATTAACAACATGACCAGAGATACATTTTGTTATTTGACTGCATTTAACACTTCAGCATAGAAGCATGTCATTTAAAAAAAAGATAACAAACAAATCCTTACAAGGAGAGTTTAAGCTTTCATTTTAAGAATATAAAAAAAGTTGTATTGTATGGTTGCACTATGGCAATCTCTGAAATCAGCTAGGTAACCAAGGTGAGTTCACTGATTTTTACATATGCCAAAAGGGAGTTTGGTGATCAGCCCTTTAACGCCTTTACCACATCCAAGTGAATGAAGAATTTTCTTCAGGACCAACACTTACCTACCATCCAGTCCATCTCCTCTACATTATCTCCATACAGGCCATGCCTGCTTCTTCCCTGAAACTTCTCTGTGGTAATGAGAGGGGTGTGAACATGTAAAAGGGAAACAAAGAGAAGAAATGGTCTATGCTTGTTTCTGGAATAAAAGAAAACAATAGTCATTTATCTTCAAACTGTTACTCAAGCCGAAATATAACAGTATTTCTGCTACTCTATATTGTTGAGACCTAAACAATTTTTATTTTGACATCTTTTCAGCTTTGAAGTTTTTGGAGGCAGAGGGGATTAAAACATGTGCCTCAAAGATGTTTTTTCTATGTTAAGACCAAAACAGTAATGGGTTCTTTCTTTTTCCAGTTACAAATTAGGCATGCAAAATATTAAATAAACAACTAGAAGAGGTCATAGCCAAGACTGACACATTCCTAGAAGCAAGGAGACTAGGACTAACTTGCCTAAATTTAAACACGGATGTGCATCATGAGCACCTGAGGTGTCCTCATGGAAGAGGCAGATATCACCCACAGTGAAACTATATTGCTTCAATGTCAAGCCAGGTAAGATATCCTAGGAACCTGAGATTATCTATGCTCAAAGTTTTAGAGAAGGAATTTCTATTAACTCAAATTTCCTTTAAAAAACAAACACACAACCCCTAAATCCTGGCAGAAATATGGATATGCCCAGATTTAAGACAAAAATACTTTTAAAGACTTAGCAGTTTTTTCAAATCCAATTGAGGATATTGATAATAAATGAAGGCTATCTTGGGGGGGGGGGAAAGAAAAACCCAAAAACCGCAAACTAAATAAAACTCACTATCCCTCTCCTGTTTGCAAAATATTAACTTGATATGACACTTTGTAGGACAGTTTATTCATCACCCTAAGATCATTTTTCTGTGGCAGAAGGACATTATTTGGCCAGGTCCCCTTTGCATTGCTTGTTCCCCCCCAGTCTGCTCCTCACCTCTGCTGATTACCTTTCAATGAATGTAATTGCCTCCTTCAGCACATTAGAAGTAGTTTTTTGTAGGTTCATTGGTTGTTCAGTGATGTCATGGTTTCTCATCAGGATACAGTTCCAGTACTTGGTGAAACCATAGCTGGAGAACCAGGAGATGAAATGAAGGAGACCACAGATGGCCAGACAGATTATTATTTTCCATTTTACTGGGAATAAATTGGCAAGTTTTCCAATCACAAGGGTAAATACTGCAAAGATGATCATCTGAGTGTAAAACCAATATGCATCTTGCAATGACTTGGCCAATTCAGGGTCATCTGTGCCTTGACACTCACTGAGAAGGGTAAAAGGCATGCCATAAAAATAATCAAAACCATGATTTAAAGGATGGTGGCAGTGATCATGGCGGGTTTTGCAGTTCACACCCATATGCCACTTCCCTGGAAATAAAAAGCAAAGATCTTAAATGCTGTATTAGGGTATGTCTGCCTGTACTTCTCTGTTAAGGTGCAGCCAAGGGAGGAGCTGGTGTGGAATGGGGACAGACTCAGGGAGCAGTAGTGCAGTGACAGACATTGATGAGGCCTTCTCTCAGCCATCTCTTCTCAAGGCTGAACAGCCCATCTCCCTCAGCCTTTTCTCATAAGAGAGATACTTCAGTCCCCTAATTATCTTCCTTGTTGATGAATAAGTTAAACAATACTGGGCTCGGTGCTTAGGGACACCACTGGTGACAACTCTTCCCTGTGCCACTGACTACAGCCCTCTGGGATCAGCTGTTCCACCAGTTCTCAACCCATCTCCCTGTCCACTCATCCAGTCCACACTTCCAGAGTTTGCCTACAAGGATGCTGTGAGAGATGGTTTTTAAAACCTTGCTGAAATCAGTATCACTAGGACCACTGTGATGAAATTGATACAATTAAGACCACTCTGGTGTCTCATTGCCAACTGGCAGATGACATTTTTCTGCTCTAATACATCAGTAAATATCTCTGCGGGTTCATCCTAAAGCAATCTCTCCTGGGAAAACATGATTCTTTCCTTTGAATTTACTTCCATTTGCAGTGTGTATTTATGTATTACATACACCTCATATTGGATTTACCAGATATGCTGCACTCACATTGGACTTGTGGATAGTGTTCTAAAAACCCTGCTGATTTTTAAATTTATGCATACAAGAAACTCTAGTTTAACTAATCCTGGATATTTTGACAAAAAAATGTATTTACAGAAGAAAACTAATTAGAATAACAAAAAATGAAAAGCCAATAACTTTGTTTCATACCTATAAGTGCTGTAGAATAACCTTGCTGGTGGAGTATTCTGGCAAAAGTAGTTTCATTTGGTGGGAGCCCCCCTGAACCACCATTCCAGAAGAGAACCTGCTGTTGGGTGCTGGATGCCATGCCTAGAGAAGAATAATAGTCTTTAGAATAAAACAAGCCAGACTTCATATTTCCAGTCTTCTCAGATTGTGCTTTCTAATTAATGGGACTCAGTTGCCTAAGCCTAGTGCCTTTTTATAAGCCATTTCCTATGCCCTAGGATATTCTGCTTGACCTCCAAAATGACGTATTTTCCAAGTTCCATGTCAACATATGCTAATGCAATGTAGATGCCTCAGCTATGATGGGGTGTCTACAAATGGCAGACTGGATATTAGGCAACTACTTACTATCAAAGTTCTATCAAAATATGATGTTATAAAAAAAAAAAAAAAAGAAAAAAGAAAAAAAAAGAAAAAAAAAGAAAAAAAAAGAAAAAAAAGGCAAATAAGTTTTATCCAGAACAAAAGGCTTACAGGGTTAAGGTAACACACTTCTGAAATGTACAGTTCATGATTATATTTCTCTTCTAGTGAGTCAGAATCACATTAGAAGTTACACTGATTATTACTGCTATATGCAGTGGCTGAAGTCTTCTGTCATAAATTTACATGGCTGAAGTAAATGTGTTTTAAGACACAATTGCTGAGAGCTCTTTTACAGCCTGACACATTTCACTGGAAAAGGTTTGCAGGATATTAAAAATATTACACTTAACATAATCCTAGTGCCACTTAACATACAACATCACATATTTTTCTTCTTTCTTTTTCTACCTCTGGGTGGTATGTAGTGTTTGGATTTTCATCCATTTCTGTGTTTTCATTTAGCCATACATAATGTGTTTTATATGGGGATTTTCCCATAGAAATCAATCATTAGTAATCTCTAATTTTTGCCGATTTCACTGAGACTCCAAATCCCAAGATTAACTGTTCTTTAATATGGTTTATTTAAGGGGATTTTCTAATATCAACACTGACTAGACTAACTGCAGCAAACCACTGGAGAGAGGCCCAACCTGATCTGATAGGGTATCTGCCAGTCAGGAAAGCGGCTCTGCTTGGAGTGCAGACAGCTGCTGCAGCAATGTGCTGAGTAAGTCTCACTCCATCCTTTGCCAGGCCATCAGTGTTAGGGGTCCTAAAGAGAAAAGTCCCATCTCTGAGAAATTCATGGCATACCACTCCTCCTAGTTTTGTTGAGCATATCACCATCAAATTTACAAAAATATATTTACCTACAGCTCATCTAGAGAAATTCTGTGTTTTGCATGTATTTTTGAGATACCTTGACTCCTTATAAATGAGTATTCCAAGGGTATGTGTGTTTTTATAACACTAAAATAAAAAAAGGGGGGAGGGGAAAGACAAGGTATTTTGGTATGTCCCACACCAAAACCCATGCAGTACAGGGAACAAGAGTCTGTTCACAACACATCCAAGACAATAATAGGCTAGAACAAGGACACATCATTCTCCCAACTAATCTATATACAGATTAATAGCTGCACTAGGGATAAATATATCACATAGACTGACATGTCATTTCATCATAAATCTACTAAAGTTGCTACCTGATATTAAATTCTAATCTCATTCCTTCATATTTCAACATTGTAATTGTGGGAATTTATGTATTATACTCATGCCTGACAAGTAAAGTGCACAGACACATTTGCAAAGTTCTAAGTCCCAGAAAGTTTTACAAGCATGCCTATATAATTATGACTGCAGTAGGAATTACTGTAGAAGATGCATTTTGTACGTAGTTTGAAAAGAAGTGTATCTTGATAAATGAATACATTAATAATGAATTTTAATGCTAAGTATCATCAGAAGGTCTTTATAATGAAGTTCACCAGGAAGGGATAATTTATTTCATACCTTATTGTATCATTGCCATAGCAACCCACATCTCCTATACCAAGATCATCAGCCAGTATCAGTAAAAAGTTAGGTTTTGAAGGATCTGATATACAGGTTCTTGGAAACAGGCATAAAATTAGCCAAATGTTTATGTAGCTCCTAAAAGCAAAAGTAAAGTGGTAAGATTAAAAAAAAAAACAAAACAATTGCAAGTTTTACAGTAGACTTTAAACTACTATTCTTGAAGTTTTATGGCAACTCAGTATAGGTGCAACCAAAGAGTGCCAGCAGATGGAGCTCCTGAATATGCACAGAAGTCCTTGAGTTTTATAATATTATTATAATTTTCTGGGGTTATTATTATTATTACTATTATTATTTCATACAGGAATTTTGTGTCTGAATTTCTTTATTGACACTTGCACTTATCTCTTCAGATGTTCCCAGTAGAATGATGGATAATTACAAGTGTCCTGTGGCACCCCTTATATGAAGCCATAGGATGCTTCTGTTAAAGCTTCTGGAATGAGCGGGACAGGAGCACAAAGGTGATTAGAGTCTTGCTGGTCATTATGGAAATGGATTGATTATGGCGTTTACTACACCTCCTGCTACACACAGTGTCTGGAAAGTTCTCCTTAAGCCACGGGACCATCTCCAAAATCAAGGTGCAGCATCAGGCTTTAACTTGATTATCTTCCTAGGAAACCCTAAGAATATCTCTGCACATTTTAGTTGCTCAAAGTGCTTGCAACTGGAAGTTTACAAATGCTCACCTGAAGTAAAATACACATGCTAGAACACATCTTCTGACTGCTAGTTCATTAGTAGATACTACAATATGATCAATGTATAGCGAGTGTATTATACCACACACTATATATACTCCTAAACCTCTGTGTCTTATAAAAGTGGGCTAGTAGGTCTAGAAATGCCATTAGAGCCAAACCTGTATTAGCAACTAGCAGATCCTCACTGAGTCGGGGTAGTGGTAGCAAGGAAAATGCGAAATTATCTGGTTACATTTTCTGAAGCATAACACTTAAAATCCAGGAAAGGCATCAGTGAATGTCTTTCTTACCCTTGTTTTCCCTGGCAAACTTCATTGTTTTCCATTTTATGAAACAGGTACATAGTCAGTCATATAAATTCTGTTGAAAAAAGGAAAATAAAGAAATCGAAACCCAGAAGAAGTTCTGGTGATTTTGCATGCAGTTTTTCCAAGGTCTGGCCTGCTTTCAGCTGCTGCTAACTCCAGGGGAACTTGTGAGAATTGGAAGGGAGACAAAATGTTAATGGCTTTAAAAATGTGCTAGAGGTGCCTATTACTCAATACATGCACAGAACTGTTGGTGTTCACTGAAAGGAATGTTTTCACCATTTTACAAATGAGGTAAAATTATTACCTTACCTCTTACTTAACCTCAGATCGACTTTAACAAAAAGAATCTAATCTTTACAGTGAGCTTATAAACAAAAAAAAAATACATCAAATAAAAACCATCCTGGAAATTAATGTCACTGTTAGGAAAGGGGCTGTATTGTTCTTTGGTTTAGATACCATCTAACACATTCAATTGTTACTAAAAACTTCTAGAAATTATAAGTTACTAGAAGGATAAATAACTTTATGATTATTTCCTTAAAGGACTCCAAACCTTAATGCCATTTGTAAATTTAACAAGCCAATTTTTCTACCTGCCAACTTGATGAAGTCAACCTGGACTTTCAAAATCTAGAACCAATATTTTTGTCTGTTAAGTATTTATTTTTGCCTGGCGAAGCAGGCACCACTTCCAGTGAGTGGAAGTGATTTTCTCTGCTTGCTGAAATAGAGTCACTTTGGGAAAAAAAATGGTTTGGGAAATGTACTTCTTTTCCTTGTGAATGACCTAAGTGATCTACAGATAATGTTGCAGTGGAATTGTGCAAACTGTCCTGCAGAAGTACATGATAAACTGGCTCTGGTGGAGACTGGCACCCACCAGAGCTTTGTGGTATACACTGAGGTAAATTAGATGCCATTCATTCCATCACTGATAAGAGAGAAAAAAATTGGAACTATCCTACCCATGTAATATTCCTGCTTTTCCACACTTCTTGCTAGTTCAAAACAGCACAAGAACAAAGATGTTGTTGGCTGTATCAAGGAACAGCTTGAAAGTTATAAGAACATTTACTTTCTATAACAACTCAAGACATGTTTGTAAGCAGAGTCACTCCTAAACACAGAGAACTGAAAAGTTTTATCTTGATTAATGAAAGACGTGTGGTTTTTTCTCCAAAAATGAAAAATACAGCATTTTCCGAGAGCTTTTTTTCTGCCTTTTTGGTACACGAGTTCACTTGGAATGTCCAAGGAATACTAAACTGCCCAGAGTAGAGTAAATCCTGCCTTGTGCATTCCAGAGGATGAGCCATACGACAAAAAAAAAATCTGAGATACTGTCACTCTGATCAGGAAAGCAGTATTAAAAGATTCAGAACTTGGGGTCGATCAATGATTTTTCTAAGCAACATCTAGATTCTTATTTGGCTGAGACAATAAGGGGGAAAGAAAACCCAAAAAAACCCCAAAACCCATCACCACCAAAACAAATAAACAAATAAATCCCCCAGCAAAACAAAGATAAGCCCCTCAATCAAACAACAAAACCCCCAAGAACAACAACAAAGCAACAAAAACCCCAACAAACTCGGTCACTGTTAGTTATGGAATTTTCTACAGTGTTGATGTCTCCCTTTGCTGTTGGCAAGATCCTGAAAGGCAGTACTGAAAGCTCATCCTCCCTGCCCAGTGCACGGGTCAGAGATCAATGGGAAGGCACAAAAGTCTCTCTGACTCAATGCAGTGGCTGTTTGAAGCAAGACCTTACTGTGAATGCAGATGCCAGGACCCCACTATCAAAAGAGCAGGCTGTATTAATATGAAGCAAAGGACTTGGTACTAGGATTGCAAATCTTTTTGAGATGGCAGTGTAATGGTGTTTCACTGTCACACCAGTGAGCTGAGGCAATGATGAGGCAAGTGCCTGAAGCCATTAATCTGTGACAACAAAGAATGACTGATAGCTCTGGTCACCACCTATAACGGCAATATCTTCATGTTGCTTTAACAATAATTAACAACAGGCAGAGCTCTGCCTTCCCAGCCACTGTTAGGCAGCATTACATTTAAGGAGATTGTGGTACAGGATTAAGCCAAAACTATTACAGTGAAAATCTTCAGTCTACACCAAGTAGCTGAGGATCAGCCCTGCTGAGCTGTAGTGGAGCAAAGGAACCAGACAGATCTGAATGTCTAAGAAACCTCTTGACTTCCCAGGGTGTTTTTCAGCTTTCCAAGCTCATACAACAGCTCTGCTGTCTTCCACTTTTTCCCCCACAGGGTCTTGAATCACAGCCAGCTGATCACAGCAGGCACATCAGTGTTAAGATAGAAACTCACATAGAGTCTCTTAGAAAAACATAAACTTGAACTGAGTACTGGTGGTATTAAAAATATCTAAATACCATTGGATGTGGAACCATCTGATTTACTGCAGGCCATTTAAGGAGCACTTCTCTTGCTGAAGGACCATAAGAATGACCACACTTACTAAAAAATCACCACAATTTAAATATGCATATTCACATTTCTCTGTTAGGGTTTGATTCCTTCTGAAAGCAGAACTCTCTCTGACAGTGCTAGGATGTGATGAACCCACTACTGGGCCCTAGGGCTTGTCCAGTTTCCTTAGCTATTAAATGAGAAGACCCAACATAATTTATAAATCTAACAGCAGCCTCTAAGAATCAGCAATCTCTTACAGAATCCAAGAATATATCAGACAGTAATTCCCTCTGTAAGCCAGTAAACCACAATAAAATGATCATCAGGACTAATAAAAAAAGGCCAGCCCCTTTTAACCATGTGGAAAACAAACCCTTTTCTCAGTTATTCTTGTTCCAAAATCCCTCTTGCTCCTGGGTGTGATGAGCAGTCCAGATTCTCTAAAAGGCGTGTGGGTGAAAGCAGGCAGGAACTCGCTCCTGCTGTTCTTGCTCTCCCTTCCCCCTCTCTCCAGCATGGACACACTGGGATCCCTGCCAGCAGCAGCCAGCAAACTGGAACAGCCATCAAATGGGAACAGCTATGCAAGTTTTACATGAATTCCAGGCAAAGTACAAAGTCCTTATTGTTCAAATACTAGCACAGCATGGCTACTGCCTCTTCTTGATTTCCTATCTGGTTAAATTTGAGAAAATTTGTATAAAGTCTGTCACTGCTCTATTTCAGTGCTTCAGAAGAGATGATATAATAACAAAATATGCTACAACTGTTTTGTTTCTCCCACAGTTTTTCCAGCCTTCCAGATAAGATACAAGGACTTGCTTGTCCTCCTCTTCTTCAGTGACGTTGTTTCTCTGTTTTCATTGCATTTTCTAGAAAGGTAGATTTCTTCTTTCTAGATCTTCTTCACCTGTGCTGAAGATGTGTTTATTTACAGCGTTTACCATCCATCCCCTTCTTTCAGATCTTAACTCTGGTGTAATACATTTTACAATTCAGAAGGTCTGGAGCAATTGCTTGGAGGAGCCTTATTTATTTGCTGACATTTTGGTTCTCTGTGCTACTTGAATACAGCAATTGCTGAATTTAAGATTGTGTTCCAGACAAGTCAGTAGGAGTCAGTGAGATGGAAAGATGAAACAGCTAAAACTATCAGATTCAAATAATCCAGTGGCACGGATAGCCAGGGTGGGAGACAGTATTTTATTTTTTTACCTCCTTGCACTTATGACTATATTCAGTTATTTTTATGTTGTGACATTGGGATACTTTTATTCATATCAATTTGACTGTAATACGTATTTTGTATGACAGCTTAACATCTTGTGATGCTTCTGGTGAAAAGACTTGAAAAAATTGTATTTTTCTAAAATTACATCATGTGTTGGAAATGGCAGATTTTTGAAAACTGCCAATAATACAATTTACTTTCACTGGCTTTCATCCAAATTATGACTACATTTTTTTTTTTTTTTACTATTTACATCTTTCTCACCATGTGTTCACTACTGAAGATGGGCCCATACTACTGATGTTATGACCTTAAAATGCAAACTGAAATTGCACTGCCCCCACCACCCCCACGCCATTAAAAAAAAATATCCCACACCCTCACATTTTTCCCTGCTAGCAAAACTCTATCTGGAAGCAAAGATCTCACATTTCTCATCACTAGGTTACTGACCTAACACAGAGTTAACAGCCATGATTACTTATTGTCTTCCACAGAATTAAATTTTGAACAAACACTTTTTCTAAGAAAAAAAAGTAAAGTAAATAAGTAACACTGAAGAAGAAGGGAGATGATTTTTATCTCTGCAGCTTGATCCAAGTAGTATTTCCTCCTCTTCAGCTAACCAATTTTTCATTGCACCTGAGCACAGAACGCTGCTGTTTACTCCCAGCTGTAAACAGGCAAATTCTCTGCCAGCAAAAAAATTTTTTTTTGAGTCACTCTGTGTTTAATACTGCTGTTTCCTTACTGGCTTTTTACACATCTGAGTACTAAAACCAAACACTGGCATGCATTTATCTCCTTTTTCCTTTAACAAGCTTTCTGAGTGAAGATAGACTAGTGAACATAAACACTGAAATAACACACACAAAATTTCATAAGATCACTTCTATCTCAGACATTGAAGGAAAAAAATCTGTTTGCCAGTCTTGTATCTCTTAAGAGTAGCAGGACATTACAGTGGCACAAAGAATCCTTTCAGGGCACTAATACATTCAGGTAGAGCTGCAGAGGAAAGGTCTCTAAAAACCTTGGAAATAAGCAGTCCCTGACAGCCCCTTTGAGTCACTCAGGCATTCTTCTTTCCAAGATAGGGACAAGAAGAATGCTCTCCACCCCTGCCTGTCACATACTGAAAAGAAAAAAAGGTGCAATTTATGAAATCTGCTTTTACCTATGTCTTCAGTCCCATCCTAGCACTTTATTTTCTCATCGTATTAAATGCTGTATATTTGCTGATCCCTGTGGTGATCCTGCTTGTGGATTAAGATAGGGTCAAGGGCAAATTCCACCTCAGGCAACATACTGCTTACTGTTTCAAGTCCATATTCTAAGTTGTTATGTAGCAGTATTGTGCACTATAAAATAACCATGCTTAGAGCTCCAACTGATTATTTTTCAGCAATCCATGGAGAAAGACTGTGAGTATGTTCAGTTACTAAACACCAGTAAAATTTGAAAGCAATATGGAAAAAAAGAGTATAAAACATACCTATGACACATAGACATGTAAACCTTTCCAAAATTCCCCAGAATGCTATTTCTGGATATTATGATAGAAGCATAGCCATAGACTTCCATGCAAGAAACAGATCTCATTGCTTAAAAACATGAAAACATTCAAAGAAAAAAAATTGGCAGATAGTATTACTGAGTGATTGTATGCCATCTGCTTAATGAATCAGGTAAGTGCAAAACATCAGAAAAATACAAGCAACTATTATGTAACTTCTGTTTACAAGACTCATATGGACTTACACCATACCTGAGCTCACAGTACCTTATTAACAATGATCTTGAGCACAGATCAGAAGCTATTGGCACAGGCAATCAGATGTTGAAGGAACCCTACTAAACTATTAGAATTGGTGCTTATGCTTTCCTTTTAATTATGTTCTAAGTTGATACTGCTGTGCTCAATGTGCATCTGCAGAATGACAGCATTATAAATCATAGCATCCTCCTGTTCAAGAAATCTGCTCCTTCAAGATTTCACAGGGAAACTCTATCTGTGCAAGAGCCTTATACCTCACACTACTTTTGCAAGGGCTTGTACAAAGGAAGAGACAATTTTAGTTCTGTGGTGCTCACAGTCAGGGAAGGATTAAAACAAAGGGCGAGGGGAAATAATGACACAATTTTTATAGGGTTAACTTTCCTAAATGAGGGTAAAGAAAGGAATAACACAAACTTAAAGCAAATGAAGCATCAGGAAAGCTCATTCATTTGAGTCCAGGATTCTTTGGAAAAAAAAACAAACCCAGGTGGGTCAATTCAAACAACACAATTTTATTTCATCCAATCGCAAATGCATTCTGGAAGGAGCCAGACACTTGCCAACCTGAAGATAAGGGCAACAATGTAGCAATGCAATCCTGAAAATAAATTAAGCTTAAAGAAAGCAACAGACTGGGCACAATCACCAGTGTGATGTCAGAGGTAAAAGAGGCATTAAATCAATCCTTCTATCTTTTTACAAGGGAGACCTTATTGTTCTCTAGAGCTACCTGAAAGGAGGTTGAAGTGAAGTTTCCCAAATAACAAGTGACAGCACAAAGGGGAATGGCTTCAAGTTGTGCCAGTGGAGGTTTAGACAGGATATTAGGAAAAATTTCTTCAAGAAAGAATTTAAAGCATTGAAACAGGCTGTCCAGGAAAACATTATAAAGGTACAACCAGAAGTGCAGAGCATCAGTTATAAAGTCTGGTATCGCCACATAAGAGGTCGTAGGACACAAATAATCCAGCCTAAACATTTCTACAAAATGAGACCAAATCCCACAGAGGCTGAAAGAGCAGAAACTGGCCAGCAAATTTTGTGTGGACACAGTGGCATTAAACAGTTTTGATTTTCTGCAAACCTTATGCAAAACTTACTTTTCAGCAGCTGTTACTACATATGACTGCTCTACTATTTCTTTCTCTAAATCTGTCTACCATAAAAGAACCAATTTCCAAAATTCATTCCACTTGCCAGTAATGCCACAAAGTCTGCAGCTGCCTCAACAGTCACTTGAAGAGATTTAACCAAAAAAGTTTTGCCTAGTTTATTGCAGGGCTGAATCAGGTGGACTTAACTCAAAATGGATTGGTAGCAACATTCTCTAGCCAGTAGCCTTGTGCAGGCTCTGGTTTGGGCTTTGTTTTTTCAGCTTTTCTTTACAGAAAGCAAGCTTCAAGCCTTAAATTGCTAGAAAAGTAGTCCCTTCTTCCCCAACAGTAGTTTAGCATTGGGTAGTTCCCCCATCCTCTATTCCACTTGTTGAATGTATTCCTTGATTAGGATGAGTCATTCTTGATGTGTTGAAGAAAAAAAGAGATAAACTTACAGAGAATAAAAAGGAATACAAGCCTCCACTTTAAAAATATCTCCTCATTAGCAAAATATTTATTGAAGCCAGGCATATCCTATGTTTCACCATCATGCCCCAAAGCCTGGCAACACCACTGCTCACTGGGAATCCGCCAGAGTGAAAGGAACTTCTCATTCTTAAAAATGCTAAGAGAAATCCAACTCCAGCAGAAAAATTAGGAATAAATCCTTGTTAATTAGACTAAAAGACTGTATTTACACACAGCAAAAGAACTTGCCTCCTAGTTTTCTTTGTCTAACATCAGATTCTGGAAGAAATAATTTGCACACTGCTGCAAAACCAGAGCAAAGCTCCAAATTCTTTAACACTTATTTAAATATTAAAAAAGTTAATTACAATTATTACATGTATAGAAATATTTACTGATGATGCACAAGTCTCCCTCTGCTTAGCTGTTGGCTGAAAATAGGTGCTTGCTTTCCACCTTGTACAAAGGCATGCTACAGAACAGCTTAATCTCAGTAAACAGTATATTAAAATACAATTACAAATGTTAATTTCATATTACATTATGGCTCTGAAGGAAGCACATTCAGCATACCATATGCCAAATAATGTTCCACCCTGCCGACCCCTTTTCTTCCATAGCTTCTAGGTATACAGATGTTCAGAAGAGGAGAGGCAACAAGTGGGGAAAGACATAGAGAAGAAATTAAAAACTCCCAGCTGGTTTTGTGCTCAAGAAATTAAAAACTCACTGCCAGTTTCTCAGTGCTTGCAGCTGGTGAGCCAGAAACAGGTGCTGCTCATCAACCAAAATAAAAGGCATGTCCTTGCAAGAATGCCAAAAGTAGGAGATCATTAGTAGCCTGTCTTTCCCCACCCCCCCACCCCTTTCCATTCTACACTCTCACGGAACCAGCTTCAATAGTGCTCACTAGGGGGGTAAAGTTTCTATTGGCCTGGAAAATACCAATCCTTGCTCTCTTGTATCATGATATGTTACCACTTATCTTTGTGCATTTTCAATAAGTAATACTCTCATGGCAAGTTACCCCCACTTTTTAATCTATTATGGCCACCCTGCTGCACAGCAGCACCCTGCCATCAGAGCAACAGCAGTAAGGGATGGTCTGGCCCTAGGCTGCAAATTACCTCGAGCATTTTCACATTATGATTAGCAGTCCCTAGTCTAAATTATCTAATTGTGCCTTTTGGCTTCAAACTACTCACCCAGGAACACAGCACTTTCCTTCCATCCAGGACAAGAGAAATTCACAACTGCAAAATCAGAGACAGAAAGAGGGAGGAGGAATGAGATTAAAAGAGCAGCAATGAGGGCCATGGCTGCTAGAAGAAAAGTAAAAATACAGGGAAGCAAACCAGAGGTAAATCATGTTTTGTGTCTATCTCTATGAAGTAATAATAGCAATAATAATAATAACAACCTCCAAAAACTGGAGTTTGGTTTGAAACACTTAGAAGGGAAGGAAAGCACAGCTTGTTAATTATTGTACTCTGCTGATTCTCCCTATCACACACTGCTGCAACCCTGATCACACATTTTTTTTACTATTTATGACCTATTTATGGTCAGTTCCACCAGCAGGTGGAGGCTGCGAGCTTGGCAGAGGAGGATGGCACTAAGAGGCTGGAGGTCACCCCCGAGAAGAAGACAGCTCTGCAGGGCAGAGTTTGCTGCTCCAGGTCAGCTTCCCATGGAAAGTGGAGTGGAATCTGCCTTGGAAAGCTTTGCTGGCCTCAGGGTCCCAGGGCTCAGCGGCAATTGATGGCAAATTCCCCTTTTGCCAAAGATAGCACAGCTCTCTTCAAAGAGGAAAAAAGGAAGTTGTCTCCAAAAACATAGGCAAGGGTGAGGCTTTTGGGAGAGGGGGTATTTTCTGGTTTTCTGGGTTTTGTTTGTTTGTTTTGTTTTTTAATAAAACAAAACAACCCAGCCAAAAAGAAAAAATAAAAAAGAAATCCAAACAACCCAAAATTCAAACAACTCCCACAATCCTTTACTTACTCTGTGCTCACTCACTGCATGAGCTTTGTTGTCCCTTGCCTCTTCACCTCAGGCTTTTTGATCTTTGCTTCCAAGGAGGGGTTATCAAAACCCCGACAGTGTTGTATCAGAATAATTGGCAGATGTCAGTCTCAGTTAAAAAAGTGGGCAAAGGCATTTACTTCATCCTGCCTGCAGCAAGGGAGGGCTTCCCTGCCTTCCCCTGGTGACACGTGTTGAGTTAGGAAGAATTGTTCTAAAGCAGATGCTGGACCTCCAGCTGCTGTAACTGCCAAGGCAAACAGAACAGCTTGAGCAGCAGCTGAGGGAAAGCTTGTACATCTCAGGCAGTGAGACTGTCAGCTACAGCACACCGTGTGGAGAGCCACCCTGTGCATGGAAGAGCCCTGCCTAATGCAGAATGAGCCAGCCAGCTGCCTTGGGACCAAAGAAAATCCGTCACTGTATTATCACGTTGGTGAGCGCGCGCCAGGCCTGGCAGCCTGGCTAATTCCCTCTGATGTTATTATAGCTCCTCTGTGAGTTCTCTCCTGTGCCAGTACTAATGCATATGTGGTTGCACAGTCTGGCTTGCCAAGTTGCCACACTGTGTGTTTATACTGGTTTAAGAAGAAGGTATAAAGGTGTTACGCTGTAATACACTGAATAAGGGCTTTATTCAAAGAAAGGCAAGAAACAGGAGAGAAATTCTTGGTATAGACATATTCTTGCTCAAAGACCAAAATAAATATTAGTTAAAAAAACAGCAAGAAGGAGAAAACAGAATTTACTAACTAGCTCTTGATAATTACAATGGTATTCACATCATGGTTGGTGGGTGTGATGTACAGAAATCAAGGGGAGCATTAGGGTCTTAAACAGTATCAGCAAATTGTAGTGGTTACTGCAATATTTTCATGAAAAACTTCTGCCCAAAAAAAAAATTGGGAAAAGGGGCAGAAAAAATGAGAGGGCAAGGAATGAGGTTCAGGCTCCATTGTTGAGAGTAGGATGCTTGCATGCATAAGGGAGAAGATATTAACAGAAAGCTTCAGAAATATGAAGAGAAAAATTTTATTTTATTTTTCTTTTTTGAGAGACTCAGAAAAACTAGGTAGAAACAGTACAATTCAGGAGGCAGAAAAAAAATTCCTGGGTTACAAACCAAGACTCAAGGAAAGGATCCACTCTGCAAAGACTCGGTGAAGAAAGCAGGGATTTGGGTTTGGCCCTTTTACTCCAGGACAGATCTGATCACATAATTTACAGCTCTCACATCTATGGAAATTCGCTTTGTTCAGCTAGAAAGGCTCCTCCATCTTGTGTCTCTGGCCATCTGCCATAATCAGGAGCATAGTAATGTGATGTGATGCTTTTAAAGCACTCTTTGTTACCAGAATCTGTAGTTTGGCCTCCACAGAAAGAATAAAAAGAGTGAAATAAATCAACTTAAGTATCTCCTGGTTATTGACAGTTTTTCTTGATTTCTCAACTTTCATATAGATTGAACATCTATTTTAAAAAATACTTGCAAATTTGTGTTAAAAATAATTCATTAATTGTAGCAGTGACTAGTAAGAAATAAATGAACTGCCTAATAGTAGAAAGTCAACTCTGTAACTGGATCATGTTTGAATTTTGCAAGAATCCCAGTCTTCCACTGAGATTAGTAAATTCTTTTATAGCAAAAACTATTAACAAACTGTGAAGGATGCTAAAGTGTGCAAGAACAAAATAGTGAAGCCCCAGTGACAAAACAATGCAAGCAGAAGTGAAATCCTGAAAAGCAAGACAAGTAAGAGCTTGTTCTTTATATATTACTAGTAATTTACAGTAATAACTTTAATTGCTTCTTTTAGATAGGATAAAAATGCTTATTTGTAAAATACATGTGATGTTATGACACATCATATTGAAATTATGAGGCAACATTTTGTCCCTTCAGTTTCATGGTACCAACAGATGCTGTGTGATTTCTTAAAATTATAATCCCAATTTTGATGTTTCTGGGCACTGTCATTGATTACTGATATTTTGGTTTGCTCCTACAACACTATTTAACAGCATAGGCAGTCTTGTTTGAGATAGTGTTCAAGTGTAGACATTACTGATACCAACTTGCATGTCTAGGGAAAAAACTATTAATTAATCCTGACAAATTATCAGAATATTGTATCATGGTCCAGAATGGTTTACTTGAAATACTGAAAACTGTGATCTTTTTGATGATTAAGTGCTGAAGTCAAGCTGAAGCACTTGAACAATGTGTGTCCAGGAGAGTTCAAAACCAGCTTAAAAATATTGCTCTTATTCTATGTAAAAACAAACAAACAAGCAAACCACTATATACTACTTAGAGAACTATTCCTTTTCTTTTTCTTGTTCTTTACAGATCTTCTTTCAGTATAACAGACAAATATTTTATGCCCAAATGAAAAGAGATAATTATGTTTTTAATATCTTAATTTTCATGCTCAGATATTGCTTTCTACTGTGTTTGAAAACACTTTCAGTATCCAAATTTAGATCTTAGGAGTTTTATAAGATGCTCTTGAAATTGTGTCTTGAGCACTATCTACATCATCTTAGGCTATGACCAGCATTAACCAATGAGTTGAAAACTTTGCTGTGACTAAGCAGAAAAAGTCAGTCTTACCAAATTACTTGCACTGAAATAGTAGCCCATGAGTCTTGTAGGAAAAAGAAAATGAAATGTGAGCAAGCATGTGAGAAAACGGATTGGTATTTGCTAGTTAGCGTGCTTCCAAGTATGCTGTTGTCAAGGCAGCCTTTATCATTGCCTGACATCACTCCAAGTGTAATGTCCTTTCTGCCCTGACTGATTGTTGATCCCATGGCACTCTGGAGATCAGCAAGGGATGGCCACTGTGCTTTCATGTGCTGGCTCCAGGACAAATCCTAGCTCAGGTGTTTTCCAGTACCCCCTGGTCGTAATGGACATACATATCCTACATTGCTATGAAGTATTGCAGCACAAGAAAAACTAGTTTTCTCATATTCACAGATATTACACCTGTACATTTCAAAAGGTGTTGAAAAATTGAGAAGACATAAAATCCCACATACTAAACTGGTTTGAGAATGGAAGTGATATCCTGGAAGATGACTGAGAAAATTGAAAAATTCCAGTCTGATTACAGTAATTTCACCTAAAGGAAACAATTCATTTTGAATATGAAAACAGCTTTAAATCTCTCTAAGAAGTAACCAGTTAAACAGAATACACTCAAATGAGAAAAAAATCCAGATATTTCTAACAATGGAGGAAGTAGCAGCAATCAGAACATGTGAAAATTATGGATTTAGTAAATGTCCTGAATTTTTCACAGTAAGACTAAACACCTTTCTCATCAATAGCACTGATGGAGCATCTGGTTGAATTATAACATGAAATGCATGAAGTCACAGCATAAAAAAAATATTTTGCTTTTAAGCTGCAGGGCTTTGTTTACTGCAGATTTCCTGGTGACTGAATTGTGGTAAACAGAGTAAATAAAACCAAAATAAACCAAATGTTTACAGAATAAGATGAATAAGATAAACTGGTCCTAGCAAAGTAGTCAAAGAGTAGTTAAAAACAGTAAAGTAAAACAAATGGGCAAATTATGTTTTCAGGTGCCTAACTATTCTGATATGCCAGTGTAAACATGTCTGTATGAACAGATGTATTTACAACCCTACAAAGAAAAGCATTACCTGCAAGGCCACTTGATTAGGAACAACTATTTTAACACAAAGAAGGAAAGAACTGCAGAAAAAACAAAAAACAAAAAACAAAAAAAAAAAACCACAAAAGCAAAGAGATAAACCTAAGTAATTCTAGCTCTTTGGAGTGAAAATGTAACTTGTGAAGCAAAAAATACCTTAATTATCCAGATCTTTTTTTCCACTTGTTTTCATAATTACTGTTTGCTGTCTTTCAAAGGATCTTTTCTGAACATGCTACTTGTCAGCAGGAAACACTTATGAGTGAGATCTGGGCAGCAGGGTAACTTGTGCAGTCTTGTGCCCAAATCACTGAACTCTGAATCAGTGTGGCACTGCTGTGACCATCAAGGTAAAAAGGCCTTTGCCAATGCTGTTTAGGGAGCTGGAGGCAAAGGGAGCTTTTGAAAAGGACAATCCTTTCCTTTATTTCCTCTCCAAGAAGAGGCTGACTCCAACCAGAAGAGTCCCACCCTTCCCAGAGAGCTCAGACAGGCACTACCCAGCTTGTCATGTTTCCAAGCTCTACACCTTGCCTAGGCCAACAAGCTGTCTTCATCGCTGCTGCTGGAGTCACGAGCTACAAGGGAAGAAGAAATCCTCTCTGAAGAAAGATTTTTTGAGGAGCTGCAGGCAAGACTATTTTCTAATTATTTTGGAAGCAATAGTTGCAAAAATTTATTGTAGGGTCACCTTATGCGTTGCCAGGATAACAAAAGGGAGATAAGGATAACAAAATTAAGGGACACCTCAGTCCAGGAATCACTTAGAAATTCAGTGCAAAAATCCAAAGGAAAGCTTCTGAATATACATTCAGAATCATTACTTGTACAGCTCTAATCTTGGCCTGCTTCAGTGCATTTGAACTATTCATTTACTTGTCAGAAAATGCTAGGTAAAACATGGTCTTTGGATCATCTATCTTGATCCCCCCCTGAGAGTGTGCAGCTTAAAGCTACCTTTACTAATACTGTGCCATTCACTGGTACAATTATTTTATAAAGGCTCAATTTATAGAAACAAATGACCCATGGGTCAACACCCCCAAAGGAAGCACTCTTTAATACATTTTTGAGAACATAGCAGGATCTCTACTTTATAGGTCAACAAGTTTATTATCACCTTCCTTATCACACCAACAGAATGGGAATGTCCCACAGCATGGCTGCAGCCACGGCTTCCACACCACATTGGACACAGAGAGCTGCTCTGGCACTGGAGTCAGTGTCCTGCGATGCTCCTCTATGGCTCTGCCAATCTTCCTTATGACAGTGTCAAAGAGGGGCTCCGTGACAGCTGAGAGAGGTTTGGCTTCAGAAGGGTCTTGCGAGAGCTCAAACAGCAATGGAGGCTCATGATGGGTCACTCCTTCTCCAAAGCATGGGCAAAATCCTCTGTCATAACAAGCCCCTGCTCCGGGAGGACTGAAAATGGGAGTCATGAAATGAGCCTTCCAAAGAGCTCCAGCTGGCAGGAAAGAAAGAATCACAGAAAGCTGGTTATAGCAATGTTAGTTATCACAAGGAAGAGTGCGTGTTTTCCTAGAGTTCATTTCTAGATGCACTTCAGCTCTACACTTATTAGTTAATGTAGGAATTTCTCCTGGTGCTGTACAACACAGGCAATACCAGTAAGTTCTTTCCCACATTACACCCGAAGTACTTGGACAGATGGAATCCCAGAAAAATAATGTGTTAGAACAATGTGCCTGCTTGTAGACTGAACATAATTCTTTGGGAAGAAGCTGTGTACTCACTGTCCTTCTGGTGCCAGCGCACGGCGTGTAAGTGAACGCCGCAGTAATGGAACAGGAACTCGTGCTCCGAGCGTGCCACCGCTCCTCGCAGTAAAGGCAGCAGGTCCCGGCCATCGATCACCCTAGCACAAAAAACACACCACAGGGAGATGAGCTGGACAGGACTGTGCTTCCTCTGCACACCTCTTGCTGGAACTGGCAGTTTTGGACAAGAAAGGGGACTGCAGAAGAAGGCAGGGGCTGAATTTCAAAGGTAGAGAATAGGTGACTGAGCTCGTAGACATTGATGTGTCTAAAAAAGCATCAGGACTGAAAAAGAGAACATCAAACTCTTAGAATGTGTTCCAAGCTAGATTTTCCAGTGTTTTGGGAAAGAAGGAGGAATAAAGATGCTTTTGTTTGTACCTGTCCTGAGGCACTTCCCCTCCAGCCAAATGAACTACTGTAGGATAAATATCCATAAGGCTTGTAGGTTCATCAATAACTGTGCCTTCAGGTAACACTCCTGGCCATCTAAATATCCCTGGGACGCGGATTCCTCCTTCCCAGCCTCCCATAGATTTTCCACCTTTCATTAAATAAAAATTTAAAAAAAAAATAAAAGTTTAATTTAAAATGAAGATAATTTTTGCACAAATTCCATTGTATTATCATGTTACCTTGATGAGCCTTCTTTACGCTTTTGTTTTTCCTGCTAAGCTCCTGCTGAGCATTAGTGAAAGCGTGTTCAGTAGACCAGACCCCGACAATCTGAGAATTCATGTTTACAAAGGACACCTGCCCAGGTTAGAATTTACTACATTGTCACGTGCCTAAGAGCGAGACATATTTTCTTCTTGGTAATAAACCAGTGTATTCCTTGAGCGTATAATCTTACTTAAGCCTTAGGGATGTCCTAAGCTCTTTACTAGTTGATGCTGGCTTGTCACTGTCCCTGACAGCTCTTACCTTTGTATATTCCATTCCAGCCACCCAACTGTCTTTCCCCTTCTTGCCTTTCCAGCCATCCACCATGATCAGAGGCAAAGTAAACTAGTGTAGTTTCTTTCAAGCCTTCCTTGTCAATAACATCTAGAACCTGGCCTGTAAACGCAAGAATATGTGAATATTAAAAAGCAAAAATATCCCTCATACTACATAAATTTTAACCTCTGACTTGTAAATATTTACCAGTGTAATTTCTTACCTATGTAAGGTTGTTCATCGTTTAATATTTTTAAGATTGATATTTGTAGTTATGATTTCATTACCTCTAAAAGCACAGAAAATTTGACGTGTTGTAACCACTTTATTATTGGTATTATAACAGGGAGTGCAAGAGCCACAATCAAAGACAAGAAGCCTATATTGTCAAGGGCAAAAAAAAAAATACCATGTACTGTAAAAATATGGAAAGAAATTAAGATCTAAAATTTATGTCTGTATCAGTGGTGTCTATCATGAAAAATGTGGAAAAACATAAAGTTACCCTTATTTTATATTGTCTAGACCACGGTTAGGATTTGCATTACATTACTGCATGGGTATAATATGCATTAATAATGAGTGATTTTAAATTTAAAAGTAATTTTTGAGCTGTTTTTGACATCCTTAA
This sequence comes from Lonchura striata, assembly GCF_050655825.1. Lineage (NCBI taxonomy): Eukaryota > Metazoa > Chordata > Aves > Passeriformes > Estrildidae > Lonchura > Lonchura striata. The sequence goes on along the minus strand of NC_140703.1, from coordinate 84,137,682 downwards.
TTATATTTGCAATATGTAAATGTTTGAGAGGTTTGAAACCAAATTCTTCCTGTATGCGTACCTGACTTTTCTCTCTTTTGCAAATGTAGATACTTTTTGTCCATCATGACTAAATGATAAATAATTCTCCTTCCCCTCCAGAAAAAAAGGCCGAAAAATAACATGAATCTTATTGTGGGGGGCACACCAGATAATACTGATGGACATTTCTGTATTTATGACTGTGGCTGAAAAATATCCAGTATTCTGCTTAGTGCAGCCAACACAAATAAGTAACCTGCTGTTTTTAATCTGTAATTAATTTGCTTATTGATTTTATCACCTTTTGATGTGTCCTGCTTAGAAATGACCATAAGAGGCTGAAATGACCTGGTCTTTACTAATCATAGAAAATGAAATAATTATTACATATTTAGTAAGAAGAACAGAAGAGCTCCTTGACAGGAGCTAAGGGGACATGGTTAAAACTGGTAAACACTTGACCAAAAAAAAAGAAGAGTGAACATTTGGCCCAAGTCTGGAGAAAATAAAAAACCAACACTATAAATCAACAGTGTTCACACAAGATTGACAGATGTTCATGAAATGCTTACGATTTTTTGTACATGCTTTTAATCAGCTTCCTTGTTATATTAATTAAAACGTTTTATTTACACCTAGGTATTTGAAAATCTGAGACATTGTTATATGCTATGTTGACTTACCCACCATCCAGTCCATCTCCTCTACATTGTCTCCATATAAACCATGTCTGCTCCTCCCAAGAAACTTCTCTGTGGTGAGGAGAGGGGTGTGGGAATGTAGAAAGGAAAGAAATAGGAGGAACGGCTTGTGCTTATTTCTACAAAACAGAAATTAACATTGTGTTATTAGGGAGGAAGGTTCTCAATGCAGATCAGTTGTAGTGTAGTGTTATTTTTGTATAGATATTTCAACAGTCCCTTCAGAAACACCTTATTTTGTAAGATACTATAACCCAGTGATCAGGATCCCATATAATAATTTTGATCTATATAAAATATCCTTTTTCTACCCTGAATCATTGATAGAAAACTTCCAGATTGAAGATCCACTTTCTGCTATTGCAAAGCACCACTGTGCTACTGAAGTGAAGGCAGCAGGTTCATCCCCTGCCAGCTGTTGCCCACTTAGTCTATATGATATGGCTACATCACAACTCTGCTTCTCCTTCCCCATACACACATTTCTGACATCACCTGCTATTCCTTAAAGCTGCAATCCTGCTCTCATTGATAGGTATACATATTTCTTAAATATAGCCTAGAAATATTCAATACCACCCATGGAAGTTGGGAAGTATTATCAGCTTTAGTGAAGCTAGGAATAAGGGGCATCCTTAAGCAGTAGCATTTTTTTCATTTTTAATTACATTATATACCTATTTATATTATTTAAAATTAATAAAAATAACAATACTTATAATTCTACATAATACTGTAAAAATTAAGAAACTTAATTTTTACTAAGAAGACATGAAACAGGAAAGTGCTGTTTACAAGTTGGAAAATGCACAAGAACCAGAAAATCTGTGGTCACAGGAAGTCTACTTCACCTTTCAATAAATGAAATGGACTCTCTCAAGATAAGGGATGTAGTTCTGTCTGTCACCATTGGCTGCTCAGTAATTCCATGGTTTCTCATCATAATGCAGTTCCAGTATCGTACAAATCCATAACTTGAGAACCAGGATATGAAGAACAGGAGACTGAACCCAGCAAGGCAGGTCAGTGTTTTCCAGGGGACTGAAATCAAGCCAGTCAGTCTCCCAAGGACAGCAGTGAGTGTAATGAGGCCAATCATTTGAGTGGAAAGCCAGAGCTTCCTTCTAAAGGCTCTGTCCATCTCTGGTGTTTCTGTTGGCTGACAGTCACTTATTAGTGTAAAAGGCATCCCATAGAAATAGTCAAATCCATGTTTTAAAGGGTGATGGCAATGGTCATTGCGGGATTCACAGTTAACACCTTGATGCCACTTCCCTGAAAATAGAGGTTAATAAAATATAAAGAGATAATATTTTAAAAGAATGGACTTTTCCTTACACAAAACTTTTCTAAAAATGTTGTTGGTTGTTTTCTGCTTGTGATAACTGCATCATCCTACACAGAAATATACCAAGTATGTAGTTATATAATAGGATTGACTAAAGTAAACCTCTACAATTTATAAATTTTCAACACATTTATTGGTGCTCATATATACATTTATTGTATATATATTCATGCCCTGTAGCTTTGATCAAACATTAAAAAAAAATCATATAAAGACAACTATAAATTGAGAAAAAATCCAAACTGAGCAAAAATGCATGGCCTTCCTGGAGATCTGTCAAGTATCAAATAGAAGGAAGCTGACCTTTTGTAAGCATAGGGGGAAATAACCTTCTTTTGTTGTCCCTTTACCTTGAAAGTGCCATGCAGACTTGCTTCTGGGAGGTTTTGAAGTGCATGATGTCAGAGCTGTGTCAATACTATGTGTTGGTCCGGAATTGATAAGGGGAGATAAAGATAGAGTAGTTAAACTAGCAGCTCATCTAACTGTTTGCCAGACAAAGCACTGGATCCAGAAAAACTTGATCTCAGGATTTCTCATGAAGCTGTACATTTGTAACTTTGATGATCTAATGATCATCATATCATTATATGTGATATCTCCACATACTGATTGAAAATAAAAGAAAATGAAATACTTAATAAATATTTTTGCCATCTATTTGAATTTAATCAAATTTTAAAAAGTTAAAATCTACTTCTTTTAAATACTTAAGTCTTCATTTATCAGAAGGAACATATCTTGACCTTTTGGAACAAAATTTGTTCTTCATTATGAACATACCAACTACTTTCATGAATGGCACATCAAAACCATGCTTTTTCTTCCCATCCAGCTTATTCAAACAGCCTGGTTAGGCACTTATGTGGTGTCATAGTAAGTTGGCTCATTTGGTTCAAACACTGAGGTTTGAGAATGTCTGAATTGAGTGAACAAAATCTATCACTCATCCATCAGAGGCTTGATGGCATTTTTTGCAGATCTTGGATGTCAGAGCATAATGGACATGAAGCATTTTACTAGAAAACTAATTTGAAACTAATTATTATTGTAGAGAGAAGAACTGTGCACTTCCAGGATGATGCTATCCTCAAGAAATGGTTCAGTATACTATTAGTACTTATAATAGCAGCCAACCCTGACTGGGTTTCAATGGAATTGCAGTGCATTACAATAGGAGCAGAACAATTGCCCCAGAGGAGAAAAATAGCTGCTTCTTGGCTGTAAATATAAAGAAAGAATGGAAGTTATAGCATAGGTGGATGAATCACTTTCAGCTAGAATCTCTACTCAGTTTACCTCCTGACATATTTAGAACCAGCTGTAGAATGAAACAGATTTGTAATCAATACATAAATGCATTGGCCAAAAATACAGGTGCAGCTGAAGTATTCTTGGAATCCAGATGCAATCCAACACCTAAATCTCCAGTTGAGGTCGATAAAGGTTTCTGACATGCTAGAAAAGAATCAAATCTCCAGAAGCTAAACTAAGTGTATAATTAAGATAAATTAATCTCTGAGGGCATTACTTATACAGCATTGGTCAGAAGACAAAGAACCTTCAAAGCATTTCCCAACAAAAAATCTCATTATCGCCTCAGGGTGCAGGTTATGAATAGGATTTAACTTTGCAATTAAACTGGGTGTGCTCAGGGCAAAACAATCACAAACAATTCAAGTGAGACTACTTAGTGCTCATTCAGCTGTGGTGGCATGAGTAGATGTTAAGATTTTTTGCTTCATGACTTGAATTCTTGTGGTATTCTGTGTATCACCTATCACTGGTGCTTTCCATCATCCCCCATGGTGCAATTAACCAGGTTCTGTCAATCCAGTTAATCCAAGTGATGCTTTTGGCATCTGTGGTGTGATTTTAGCTGAGATGCCCACAGGGAAAATATCTCCCCATTTTGCTTCTGGGAGGCAAGCAGCAGGACTCTGCTGAAGGGCAATTCCCTGGGGGGAGTGGAGACAAATCTGATTGTTTTGCTAGTGATAACATGCTGAAACCAAGATGAAGCATGCACAGTCTGCTTTATGAGCTGATTTAAGCAACTAAAATAATATCACTACAAAACTAACAGGAGATGGAACTTCAGTAATGTAGAATTTGAATTGCTTGGAAGGCTTCTTTTAGTTTTGTTTGGTGTGGTTTAGATTTATTCTGTTGAATTATTACAAATCTATTTCTGCAGGAAGTTTTATTAATAAATTCAGTTGGTTTGTGCAGCTAATATCTTTATGTGCCAGATATAGATTTTGGATTTTGACAGTTTATATGCTCAGTTGAGGTAGGGCAAATAGCTGAAAAATCAGCCAGGAATGTTTGTGCTTTATCAGCCTGTGGAACTATGTGACACATCTAAGATAAATAATTATTTAGAATAAAAGTTACAACTGTACTAAAAAAATAGTGCTATAAAATATAAAGTAAAATGAAATTCAAATTGATGCTGAGGAGGGCAGTGTTTTTGGGCTGTACTGAAATCTTGGTGAACTACAGTGGCATGCTGTGACTGAAGAAAAAATAATTGTGTTGGAATAAGTATCTTATACCTGGTATAATAATATTTAGGAATTAATAACATTTTCTATTATGTATTTTAACAACCACAGCTGTGCTTGAAAGTGGGTCAATGGTAAAAATTGTCCTCCTTATCATATGCTTGTTCTTTTAAGAGAGGTACTTTTTGGGCAGTGTTTCTTTTTACACATAATTCTTAATCAGGAATTAAAAATATTACAACTGAAGTACAAACAGTTACTAACTAAAACAAATGGTTTGAGTGAGATGTGCAGGTGAAACACATTCAACAACACCTTTAGGAGAGGAGTGCCCCCATACCTATCAGTCCTGTGCTGTAGCCTTGGTGCTGCAGTATTTTGGCAAAAGTGGTTTCATTTGCAGGAAGCCCTCCTGAGCCAGCATTCCAAAAAATTACACGGTAATCATTTACCGCATCCATCCCTAAAAATGCAATAAAAACCAATCTGAGTCAGTGTAAAGGGTTGAGTACTTTTATCCAACATACTTTTTTGTTTCCTGATTTCACTGAAATGGTAGTGTTAAACACTTGCCCTAGTGCTCTTTGTTTGGGGAAATGAATCTATGACCCTGGACAAGATTAAGAAAGAGTTAAGAATCACCATAGTACCTATTCTTTTATCTTTGTATCTCATATTGAGACTTTTTTTTCCTTTAATTTAATTTGGAGTGACACATTTGTATAGGAGATTATATGTCACAGTGGCTGTATGAAATGCACTTCCTTAGTGTGAGTGTGAGGGCAGGGAGGAGCGCAAGGAGACTTCAGCCCCTGTCAGTCTCAGACTCCAGCCCACTGAGGGCTGCCAGGGAACTCAGGGCTTCCTTGCACAGTGGCCTGGCTGGTATCTGATCTCTGAGCCCTACAGAGTAGCTATCTTCTCTTCACCTGCAGGTTTACACCCTACCATTTAGTATTTTATTCTGGCATGACTCCATCATACAGCGCTATGTAAAGTTCAATCTGTCATTGTAGCACTGAACATCTCTGGCCCTGTTGTTACAGTGGGAAAGGGTCTATACAAGCCTGTGTGTGTTTTCAAACCACCAGTCTCAGTGGGAGCTGTCATAATAAAAACAGGATGACACATCAGCTTCAAAATGCCTCAGGAATGAAAGCTCCAAAGATAATTTGCAATAGAACAAGCATTTGAGGGTTGCTGTTAGAAACATGTAGAGCTATTTGCTTTTCATACCTCTTCATCTCAGGGATGCAGTTTGACAGGATAGTGTTTTTCTTCAAAAACACAATTGGGAAAAATAATATTGCTGTCAAACTGTTATCTTCTAGGACAGATTAATTTTGACAGATACGTAAAGAAGCTTTCCCATGAATGACTCGTTCTGCACCTTGACTGAAGGGAAGTGACACACATCTGCACAGGCTACTCTGCTCCCTGCAGGGCTGAGCTGCTTCTGACATCAGATAAGGGGTCATCTATGACAGAAATTAATTTAACTAGTGTTAAATTTTGTGTGTTGTTACTATTCTTCATGTTTTGTGTATAGGCTTTTTTGAATGTAAAAGTTTGCTGTTATTCCATTCTGGCTGCAATCTGTACAACAGAGCATCAAAACATAAACAAACTTGTGCATTGAGGGGTTGGGGGAGACCAAGATGCTCTGCAGAGCTGATTCTCCTCTGTTTTGCTTCACCCCAGACCTATTCACAAATACCCTACAAACACAGAAGCCACCTCAAAGGTGCATAGCCTATCTGATATCTCATGTGTCTCAGTGAGGATGGAGTGTCTGTGACACCCCTCTTTGCACACCCTCATTTCTTCTGTGCCCATTGTATGACACCGTTCTCTCCAGCAATAGAGCAATGTTTAAAGGGTGTGTGGCTCTGCAAGGCAAACCTGATCGGAGGGGATATCTGCCAGTGAGGAAAGCTGCTCTGCTGGGGGTGCAGAGTGGCGCTGCAGCGATGTGTTGGGTCAGCTTCACTCCTTCCTTTGCCAGGCGATCAATGTTGGGGGTCCTAAAAAAGCAACCGATGCCACCAGATATCATCCAGAGAGTCTTTCAAGGGAGTAAGAAATTATGTACTTATCTTTATTTTCAGAAGTTTGCTGTATTTGAAGATGGCCAGGAAATATTTTTTGTAATTTATTTAAATTTTCTCAAGTGATGTGGAAATATTTCTCTTTTTATTGCTTCCTTAAGAATCAGTTATCTGGATTCACTTCAAGACAACCCTTTTTTTTTTTTTTTTTTTTTTTTTTTTTTTTTTAATGTCCTATGAAGTCTTGCAGAAATCATAGAATTGTAGAATGGTTTGGGCTGGAAGAGACCTTAAAGATCACAAAGTTCCAGCCCCCCTGTCATGGGCAGGAACACTTTCCTCTAGATGAGGTTGCTCAGAGCCCCATCCAACCTGACTTTGAACACTTTTGAGGATGGGGCATCCACAGCTTCTCTGGACAACATGTTCCAGTGCCTCACCACCCTCACAGCAAAGACCTTTCATTCCCCCAGAGCTGCCTTTCCTACACCAGCTTCTGAAAGAGCTGTGCATCAGCCTTAGTGTATCAGTGTAATGGTAATTTAGTTGACACAGGGTGACAGTGCTTGACTACACAAGATGCTATATGATTTACAGTACCGATAAGGAAGCTAACAAGGTACTTCTCATGAAATTTGTAGCAAGGGAAAAGGACAACCAACAAAAGGCAACCAACAAAAACAAGCTTGCCTAGCATGCTAGTTACAGACAAGGCAATATCTTACATTTCAGAATACAATATCCCTCTCTTCCAATTCAAGGTTTGCCTACTTATATTTTAACTTAGATTGAGAGTCAGTTTTACAATTTTGTTTTTGTAATTATCAGTTCAATGGTGTTCACAAGAAGGCAAAACCTTCAGCAGGATTTTGAAAGATCCTGGACATTTTGTTGCTTTGTACTTGTACTGTTATGGATTCCTCCCTCAAAGACATGCTGCCAGGAAACAACATCTGCAACATTTCTTATTCTCTACAGCCTTTTGCCAGAGGCGCAGTCTGGGTCACTTGGCAAAGCCAAGGGTGTGGTTCCACCCTTCAGCACAATTGCCATCTCAGCTGATAAATACTCTCCTCAAAGGAGCCCTTGGGCTGCTTCTCAAACTGCTGTTTCAAAATCCTGCCATTCTCTGCATTGCAGAGAACCTTTTGCTAAGAGAGCCCAGATACTTGTCACTCTGCTAGTACGCCCTGAATGTAAAAAGAAAATCCATGCCTTGGGAATGATGTTGTGGAGGCCTGGCTTTGCAGACCCCTATCAGCTGCCTATGATCACCAGCTGCCTGCCAGCAACTTGCTGACTGAAGCCTTTCAGAGTAAGATTTTTCTTCAGAGTAAGATGCTTTGCTGGATGAAGGGAGGGATCATAGCAAATTTTATTTTGTTCAAACATGTTACAAGCCAGCAGGATATACTGTGGCACAATTTTCAAAGAGAAGGCAAATTCTATGTCTTTGAGGCTCAAAAGAGAAATATTTCCTGGTCACAATTACTCATTGCAGTAATTTAATTGTATTTTGAGGTGAGACTGGGAAAGATTGGTAACAGAATTAAAATGAGGTAATGAGGCCTGTGTGTTGGAAGAGGGGACAATATTTCTATCTTTGGGTATAACTGTTTCTTAAGTGTTAGGCAATTAAGGAATACACAAGAATGATTGTCATATTACCACAGTAAAACAGTGCCACACAGCAGAGCTGTCCCTAGGAATGCCCTCGAGGCTATGAGATAATGCTGGGCAGAGAGTTTCAGGTTTACATTAAATATCACACCAGCTCTGTTCACCCTTAGGGTCAGTTTCCTTACCTGATAGTATCATTCCCATAGCAACCTACATCCCCTATGCCGAGATCATCAGCCAGCAGCAGGACAAAGTTTGGCTGTGTGATGGTGGAAGGCTGTGTGAATGGTGCTTGCAGAAGCAGACCAAAAATCAGGGATGTAACCAGGGGTGACCTGAAACAGAAGAGGGAGAGGAGCCAGTGACCTGGCCATTCATCACTCCCTCTGCACATGGCCAGAGACCCTCGATGCTTGGCTGCAGACCAGACCACTCTGTCCAGACACAGAGGGTGTGCTAAGTGTTTATCATTTACCCAAACTGAGGTGATGAAGAGGAAAATGTCAGGACCATAACTTTAAAATCTCCTTTCCTGATTCTTTCCAAGCTCCCTGTGAGCAGTCTCACATGGGAATTTACATGCAGCAGATGGCACACAAGTGATTTTGCTTCATGGCTTTGGATGTTTATAGAGGGTTGTTCTGGGAAGCTGAGAATGGGATCAACTTCCTCTGACATAGTTTTTGCCTGGACTGAGATCTTTGGGTTGTGAAAAAGTTAATAACAAGAAAAACAAACAAAAATCACATTGTGAGATAAAAATTGCTACTCTTTTATAACACAGTATTACATCATGATTGAGCATCACTCACTTTAGATCTAAGTATGATACAACAGTAATTAATGATTTTTTTCTTACCAATGACATGTTAGTTGCCAAATCATTTCTGCATTTGGAGTGTTTAAATCCTGCAAAACCAAGAGTATTTTGTTATAGTTATATCTTCCTAGTAACAACTGCAATAAAAATAGATTAAAAACTTACTCAAAGCCTGTTAACATTCTGTTTTATTAACTCCGGTGCACCTCAGACCCTAAATGAAGAAGAGTAAAGACATTAATGTTATTTTTATTGCTAGCCCTTCCCTTATTAGACGGATTTTTCTTTTTGAGTAAAGAAGTTTATCTCAAAATAGCAAAATAATTCAATTTTCTCACATGAATCATCTATATAAAAATAGTTTCTGTTTATAAAGGAAAAAATAGAGCTTTAAAATCAAGTACTCAATATAATCTACATTTCTATTACCATAGATAGTAGCAGCATTGTGCTTTTTCACATAATGTGCTAAGTTTCTTTTCAGGTTTGTAAGAGGAATTTTTGGTTGCAGAAATTCTAGTCATCTTTTTCTAGCAATTGTAATTTCTTGGAAGAATTAATGACCTCTTGTTACTAAACTCTGAGAATGAAGAGGTTTTTCTGTTACCCTCTCTGGGGCTTTTCCTTTCACTGTCAGGACAATGACATAAACTATTTGCAGACTTTGAAGCAGGGTCTGAGTGAACTTCATTCTAAAGCTTTAAAATAGACTTCTTTGAAATTTATCTCACACCTGGCTCAACTGTCCAGAGCACCTCAATTTTATGAATTATGTTTATTTCATATTTATTTTTTGTTTTCCAGAAATGATGTATTAAGCAGTTTAGTTAATTCTCACGGTTCTTGCATTTTACCATCAACACTACAAGGTTCAGTGGGAAAAAATAAATTTCTGTGCTTAGAAAACTGGCATCCAAACACTTGCTTACAAGCACCAGAGCTGAGGCAGCATTGCTATCTAGAGACACTCAGTTTCCTGCATCAGTTTGTGCCTTTGCTGCATCCTAAGCAGTTATAGAAAAACTACAAGAGAACACCTCAGCCATCTCTAATATTTACATTCTCCAAAACAGTTGAAGTAAAAGGAAACTGGAAATAATCATATTTAATTTTGCAGTTGGTTGTTACACAGTAGACAGACACAGATTCAGAGCACAGCCTGGAGCTCGAGGCTGAGTTTCCCCTGAAGCTGCCTGTAAAATAGCAGGCAATACACAGAAAACAACTATTGATTTATTATGCTGACTGGTACTATCCCTGTCAAGCCATTTCCTCAGTGAAAGGTGATGGGAGTCCAGGCAGAGAAATCGCAAGCAAACATTCCCCTCTGCTTAGAGCAAAACTCCTTCCTCCTTCTCCCATTGCTAATCCCTCCCCTAAAGTAATTTAGTTTTTGTTCTTTTCTTCATCTATTTTAATAATCCTGAGAGAAATAGCTTGCATATCTTTCATATTTCATCAATTGTTTTCCTGTGTTGATTCAAATTTTGTAATCAGTCTACCTTTCTAACAAAATAGTTAAAAGATACTAAAATCTCACAAGAGGAAATATTCATTGTTTTAGACATACTCATATGCACTTTTCTTGAAAACAGTACTCATTTGTGGCATCAGTTTGCCAACACTCAGTGAAAAGTCACACAGTTAATACCACTTAATTCAGTACTGTTCAGTCAGTGAAAATTTCTTTTTAAATTTCCTATTTTTTAGACTTGATAAGGTAAAAGCGAACCCAGACTTGGAAACACATAGCCTGCAGCGCTCACTTTGTACATAGCCTTGTATGTTGTTGTAAAAGTATTTTTAAAATTTCCTTGAGATATTTTTATCTACAGAAGGGAAAAAAATCCAAACAGCCATTAACATTTTCCTGTGTATTTCCCAACAGTAAGGGAGGAATACAGTACCTGGTCAAGTTGTGCTCAAAGCAGGCAGCTGATAGACTGGTGACTTAAAATTCGATTCCGAATTTTTTCAGCATGAGGACTGCTGCTACTGCGCAGCGTTTCTGAAGGCAGTCCTGCAATGTGCTCCAGCTGCACGTCCCACAGCTCAGCACAGGAAAAGCACGTTAGGCCAGAGCCTCCAGGCAGCTGGATGTGCTGGCTTCTCATGGAGTCTCAAGCTGCACTTCCCCCTGCTGTCTGCACAGCTCTGACATTCGCACAGGGCACGCGGGTCGCGCCGGGGAATGCCACAGGCGCAGCTAAAATGCTTTGTGCCTAACCACCAGTCTCAGGGGATGGGAATGATCTCCTGCAAGTCTGAGACACTCCCGTGAAAGCCGCTATAAATAGCAGTTCCAAGGAAATCTCCCCTCACTCCCACCGAGGAAAAGAGAAAATCACTGTACTTACGGAACAGTTATTTGTTGTAGAAAAAGAAATTGAACTACTTTCTTCACTTTATGGCCACCCTGAGTGCATGCTGCAGTGAGGTGGTTTGTCTGCACATGCTGGCACAAATAGTTCTAGGGTGGGGAGGAAATGCTTGTAAGAGGCTTGAATTTTCTTTTTCAGAAAATGAGTCATTCAGCTTCACTTCTGAGTGCTGCCTGTTTCCTAGCCATCACTCAAAGGGACAAATTAGGGTTACATGGTGGCTAATGCTTACTTTCTTGTTTTTTTCTTATGTGAGTCCTCGTGTACTGTTTTGGGACAGCATGAGACATTACCCAACAGCAATCTTGCTTTACTAACAGTTTCCTGCATTTTTGCATTTTATGAGAGAAGGGAGATGTTGTGCTGAGTTGGTGGTATCAATTGCAATGCTCAGGCTGGATTGCCAGTGGAGTACCTCTGAGGCAAGTTAGAGCACCATAGGTGATCCCTTCCCTATCCCCTCCCACCACAGCATTAAGATACTGGAGTGCTTACAGCTAAGATGCACAGGAGGAGTGATGTGTCTGGGTTCACTTCTCTCAGTGCCTGCTTTCTGATCCCCACCCCCATTACAGAATCCCAATCTGTACCTCTCTAGCTCCCATTCCCCTCATTGGGCCTTTAGCACTTCAAGGATTCATGAAAGTCTACAGGATTTCTTGTTGTCTGATGCCCTCTACTGCTGCAGGTTTTCTAAAAAGAAACGCCTTCTGAGTCACTTCTGGGTTTTTCTGCCCAGGTTGCAATCAATCCCTGCAGGGCCCTGCTGACTGAGAGAGCTCCTTTTGTAGCTGGGGCCATCTCCACAGCTCTCATAGCCTTGTTGTGTTTTTTCCGGAACTTCTTGCAAATTCTATAGAGTTTGTAACAGAGAACCACAAAGTATAACTGCTATGTTATTTACTAAATTTAGAATACAGCAGAAAATTGAATGCATGTCTGCAGTTACACCACAGGAACATGCCTTTGCTGTCTTTTACACAGCCCTCTTCAAACACAGAGAGAGCCAGACCAGTTTGCTGCTCTAAGCAGCACTTGTTGAAATCTGGCTGCTGGGAGTTGACACTGGGCACACCTATGGTGTTATGAAGTAAAAGAAAGGGGGCTGTGCTTGTGGTCTAAAGATTTTCAGGGTCACAACTTGTGCCCATTTTGGTGTTTGATCTTTGGAGGAGGGACAGGTGAATGCCCTCTCACTGGTGCTACTTGAAGATGACATATTTAAAAGGTCTAGGC